>NC_091025.1:5482500-6165000 GCF_041296385.1 Aphelocoma coerulescens
GACTCTGTTTCACTTGATGGACTGATGGTGTGGTGTTGTCTGCTGAGGACCCAGTTCAGGTGTGCCCTTGCTTGTTGATGTTCCTGTTGTTGTTTCAGTCACTGTCAGCTGGTTTTGCACTAATCTTAGAGACTGGGACCTGAGCAGAAGTATAATTTGTTTCTCTTCTATCATTTTCTGCAGAGAAAAATCACTTCCTCTTTGATTTTTTTCATTATTTCTAATGAGGTGTTTACAAATCCTTCTTTATTAAAGGAAACTGAGGACTGGTATCTTCCAAGCGACATCAAATTGGAAGGAATCAGTTATGTTCTTTAGACTGTGGGAGAGAAATATTGAAATTATCAGGATTACAAAAATATCCTGGGAAGTTTTTTAGTAAAACGGGTTTATTTTATAAATGTGAAACAGGATATTTAAAAGAGTCCTACAAAGTGTTAATGCATTTTTTTTGATGTGACTGTAAGAAAACTGAGGCTGGGTTCAGTTTCCCCCTGAGAAGGAGGAGATCCTGAAGCAAAGACATTCTTGCATTTCTGGAAAACAATGAGCAGTAATAATTTTCAAAGCATACTACCAGGTATTGTGAGAACTATCTGTGTCTGAAATATACGTGAATATTGAGTGAACACTCAATTTTCTTTAAAAAGTTGAAGATGGGAGACAAGCCAAACTTTTTTAAGCACCTCAAGTATTACCAGCAACCAGAGAAATTGTAAGAATTGTGATTCTAACAGAAAGAGTCTTCCAATTTTTTTTCACACCAGGCAAAAATAGATAAATAGCAAAGAATTAACAGAATATTTTCAGAAAACTGAAGCTCCCTATTTGAGCTTGGTTTTTTCAGCCAAGTAGGAGAATACAATGAATTTTTGTTTACTGGTTGAAAAATCAGAACTGGACACAAGAAGTTGGGCAATATTCATGGACCAAAAAATATAAGTTTTTCTTTCAAAGTCTAAATAATAGCTTCAGTGTAATAGACCTGGGAATAATCTGCTTTTGAGAACCAGGGTGTTTGTAGTATATCAGATAAAATAGCTCTCTTGGATTTTTTTCCTGTGGTCACATTGTTAAAAAGCTTTTAAATTTATGTTGTTGTTTTGGCAAAAAATATGAAATTGATGAAAAATTATGGCTGACAATGCAAGTTGGAATGAATAACTACACATATATGTTGATTTTAGCCGTTGATTTTGAATAGCAATAAATCTAGAATTCTACCAGCTCAACTTATGGGAGGCTTTCAGCACAGTCAACCACAAAATGCAGTTGAACCACTCACAGAGCATAATTAGAGCAGATGCTGGTATAACATCCAACTGCTGTTCACGCTTTATTATGTTAAATCCTGCCTTTCCTGTTTATTTGGGTTTTCTTTTCTTCCTTCCCTAACACTTACCAAGACAGCTTTTAGACATTCCCCCCTAAAAGCCCGGAAGGACCTTGCTATTTTATTCCAGGAGCAGCCCAGAACAGTTTTGTGAGTGTTTCTGTGTGTGTGTGATCTGTTCTGTACAGAGTATTTTAAAATGAAAAGCAATGTTTTTGCTAGCAGTGAGGCACAAATAACTGGGCAGTAGCAAGAATATTTATGATTGAATTCAGGTTGCACTGAAAAATTCAGGTTTATTCCCAGATTTTTACCTGTGATTGGGCCTGACATATTACCACTTTGCCTGCTATGCTCTGTCCCAAACTTCTATTTTTCCTTATAAATCAAGCTGTGCCAGGAGATAGAAACTCCTTCTCCAGTATCTTTTGAAACAGAATGGGATCTTAGTCTTGGTTGAGACATCAGGTCAGTATTGTGATCCAAATAAAAAATAAGCAGAATGAACGTAAGTTCAGGAGAGTCATAAATTCATCTTCCTGAACACAAACTGGGGTGGTTTTTTATTTTTTTTTCCTTCTGGATTTATTGCAAATGGCTTGAAATTAAACTCTCCAGCTGACAGAAGATCATTCAGCATTAGCTATTCAAAAACTTTCACTGAAATGGAGTGAAATAAGTTTGTTATTTATGAAGTTCATCTCACAAGTTCCCAATTTGGTGAAAACTGTTTTATTTTGCTTCACATTTGAAACCTGCAAATAGCTGAGTTAATTTAACTTAAATGAGTATTCTCAAGATGACCCATAAAGGGAAAAAAAATCCAGCCCAACTGTACTTTAATCTAGAAATCATCAAAGCCTTCTTGACACATGTATTATTGTAGGGCTCAGAAAAAATAAACAGTTTATGTAGAAGATTAAGAGAGAGTTTGGATTTTGCTTTTGACATATCTTGTCTCCAAATCTTAGCTGAGGATTTATTAGAACACTATCATGTCAAAGCTACCTCATTTATATGATAACACATCTGTAATGTTTTACAAGTGCAGCAGTCCTCGTTCAGAATGTTGCTCTTTAAGTCCTAAATTACAGTACCTGGAGAGGTATGCATAATTATAGTGCATGTTAGCAAATGATAGGATGCATTTTCCCCTAGGCTCTCTGCATTAATCATCAGCAGAGTGGGTGCAATAAAATCATAATTGCTTCTTCAAAAGTTATAATCTAACTTATACAACTTTAAGTTAGTTGTATGGCAATATGATATCGACTGTCACGGGGCAAGCCCGTTTCCTTCATTTCCTTAAAATTAAGGTAGTGTTGCTCGGTGGTGAACTGTAATTAGCATCAGTTTCATTTACAGATTTGGGTTTTAGATCCTGAGTGGGGGCATGATGGTGTAAGCTCCAAGCTTGATGAAACGATGCTGATTTACATAAGCTGAGGGCCTCTGGGCTGATCTCTGCTTATTTGTTGGGCTGCCTGCAGTCAGTTGGGTGGATGATTAACCTCTTCTGTCTCCTTAGCTGGCAATTGTAGCTGAAAAAAAGACACTCTTAAAGAAAGGAGTTATTTTACATAAGAATCCCGTATTCTTCAGCTTGGATATCAGTTTCACCAGAGGAAGTTTTTGCTGCAGAGGGGAAACCTGGTCCTGTGCAGCTGTGCCAGGGAGCAGTTTGACACTTCCAGCAGCAGTGAGGACTGCAGGAGGTCTGGCACCTCCCTTGCTGTCACCTGCCAGCTCAGGTAACTTCCCTGGCGTCAGTACTGGTGATGCTTTGACCTCATGGTGATTCAACTCGGAGATGTAAACTGACAGGAAACTGGATCCCGCCCCTCTCCCCGATGGAATAGTTTCGTGCTAGTTTTGCTTCCTGAATTCACTCATTTTCTTGTCAGATGAACGGCAATGACCCCGTGTGAGGCTGTATAATAGGTAAGTGTAGGATGGAACCAGTTAAAGATACTCACACTAGCTGTCATAAAGCCAAGCCTACAATCAGAGATCAAAGCAAACCTTTAATTATTTAGGAAACATCACTGATGTAATCAATACACCTTACAAAAACAATTGTTTAACTCTAATTCATTGCCTCTTAGGCTGATACATATGCACACACAGAGGCATGACATGCATGTGTACACGCACATGTGTATATATATATTTATATACACACATATAGACGCACACACATAAAATGATGTTTCTGTTCTTTGATGCTTAGCCAACTTTTCGGTGTGGTTGCAGCAGCCGTGTGTAAAGGCATGTCCACAGGGCTATCTGAGACCCAAGGGACTCAGAAGGGTAATGGATGTGATAACAAAGCAAGTTTTTTCAGTTTTGTGCAATCCTATTCCTTAAGATCAGGTCTGAAAATTAAGATCTAAACCTATGTATTGAAGGCTGGATCCTGCAAACAAGGTGTTCTGGCCTCAGTCCAGTAAAGCACTTAAATATGTGTTTTAACATTAGGTGCAGGTCTTGTTATGGTATGACTTCAAAGGGACTTCTTTTGCTTGAAATTCAGCATGTGCTTAAACACGAGGTTATGTATTTGAACGAGCCATATCCAAACGGCTGAGCTACTGCTGGAGAGCTCAGCACCTTGTTTCCTCACTGAGCAAATATAATCACAAAAGAAAGAAACAAACAAAACAGAAGCCTCCATCTTTTCTAAATAAGCGCTTCCATTGTTGGTTTGTACCTAATCTGCACAGAAACACCGAAGCTCACACTTCTTTCCAGAGCTTTAAACACGTGGTGCTCACCGTGATGGTGAGCATCGAGGTCAGTGGAGGGACTCCTGCTCACTGCTGCTCTCAGAGCTGGCAGCTCCCCTGGGCAATGCCCCATTTGCAGCCTGCTCCTTTGCAATGCCCCATTTGCAGCCTGCTCCTTTGCTGGCAGCAGAGAAGATCGAGGCTGTGGCCATTTCTCCCAATATCCAGAGAGCAGTGGGTGTGTGAAGCGATATTCCCAATTCGTAACTCACATGCAAGTTGTGCTCAGCCACTGCTGCCATCCAGTTTTGCCCTTCTGTGATTCTGGTTTTATGAGCATGGCAATTACACATTTAATACTTGATTTGCATGAGATTAGGCTGCACACTTGTGAAATGCAAACTGATGCTAAACAACCTTAAAAGGGCTTAGAAGCATCCAAAAATAACGTGTTTCACACCAATTGAAGTATTTGCTGAAGTGCAGAAAATGGGAAAAGTTCCTCTCTGCAGTTCACTGTCTTGTTCAGTTTTTGAAGGAAACTGTCCCTAAAGATACAAGGCTCTCCCTTTTTTTGCCAGAAATAAAAAGTGTAATAAATAGAGAGTAATATCCTACCAATCAAGGCATCTTCACTTAATTTTCTAAGGCTTTTTAGTCTCCTGCAGATCTGAATTTTGTTTCTCTCTCTGACTTGCTGGTGTTAATAACCAGTGCTGTTAAGCAACGAAATTTCTGAGAGTTAAAAATAGTCTTTCATTAGCTAAAATGTACCATGCAGTTGTGCATTTAAATGCCATGCGCAGTTTAGGGGAAAATAATCTTTAAAAAAAAAGAAGAAAAAAAGATTGACTTCGTTTTTGTACTCTGAAAAATCGGTATTAGATTATTTTAAAATGCACCCCAAGTCACAGCAAGCTGCTGTGTATCAAGTCACGCTCCCTCCTCCAAAATCATGCTTATCTTTAAATTTTCCTTTCATAAACATTTGGCAAATATAACATCAATTTAAGCTGTAATGACCACATTTAATTTTCATTTTAAATTTATTCTGTTACTTTATATTGGTATCCTGGTTGATGCCAAGTCAGCCAGCCACAGGTCTGTTTTTCATTTATGCCTTGAACTTCTTTAGGTTAGACATGCTCAAGAGTCCTGGTTTAATGCATAACCCTAATTATAACTTAGAATTAAGCTACTGCTGACTGCAGCATTTTAGGCAGGGGAATCAAAGAATGTATCTAATGAAAAAAACACAACTCCACCCCTCACTAGTACCTTATCTTTATACATTTTTTTTATGTTCCCTTTTTTTTTTTTTTTTTTAAGATTGAGTGCATAATACAGCTATAAACCAGCAGTTTAGATAATATAGTCAGCTTGTCAGTTTATATACATCTACTCTGAGCTTAAGGGTTTTCTCTTTGCTTTGAATTGGGCCTCACTTCTTATTAAAATGCTACAAGCTTTTAAGAGATTGTAGTATCACAGACCAGTGATAGCTCAACATTCTAATATATCGTTATGCTGGACCTATATCTGTGCACTCTAAAATTGCATTACTGTTTAAGCTGGTTGAAATATTTTTGCAAAATGTTTGGTTTTGGATGAAAAATGCCTTTTCCACCATGCAGAACTTTGATGAGGAAATTCTTAGAATGCTCTGATGAATATGGCTTTGGGTATTTTTATGGAAAAACTAAAAGTGCAATTCAGAGCACTGTTCAATTACAATAAAAATACTGGGGTTTCCCCACATTTTTACAGGAAGTTAAGTATTTTTAAGGACAAGCTCTCGTGGTCACTTCAAAGTTGTCTGAATTTTTTATATTGGATTGAATAATTGAGAACTCAGTGGACAGGAAAGGCAGGGTCTTGTCATCTGGGTATTTGCTCCCAGAATAAATCTTATTAACAGAAGCAGTTTTTTAGATGGGGGGGGTGATTAATGATGAGCCATGTTGCATGGGTCAGAAGGAAATGTGGCCTGGGGAGATGCCACCGTCATGAGAAACAAGATCAGGAAGAAGCGTGACGAGCCAACAGGAGCATCGCGCTCCAGTGGGACCCCAGGCCAGTGCAACTGAGGCCCGAGTGACAAGCTCGGATCAGAGCAGCACCACGCAGGGACACCCTCTACTCATCTCACAAAGACAAAACTCTCAGTGAGAGATGGAGAGCAAGTGAAAGTCACTGCAAGGTACCTTTGTGCACCAGCCTTTCTGCTGTCCCTTTATCTGCAGTACCTGTGTGCTGCCATGGGGCCAGGTCGCTCTCCTGCTCTCCAGGAACACTTGTAGACACTGTGCCTAATCCTGCTCGTTTTTACTGGCTTCACCTGAGGGTAGCACCTCCATTTCCTTAGAATTAGTCCAGACGTATGCTGGGCTTTGTGGCTGCAGATGAGAATCCTTTGCCACTGGAATATGAGACTGTTTTCATTCCTGTGACAGTTCTTATGCCCGCCTGTGCTCTGCGGGAAGCTCGTCAGCGAGAGTTATACACTGCGTGATAAAATACTAATGTTTTTCTTCTTTGGGAACAAGGAAACGAAAAAAATTCTGGGTTTGTACTAACATTCCACTTGTTCTGCGTGGGCATTCAGCTGTACTGCCAGGAGCTGGGAACATTTACAGTCCTGGTGTAAATGAAAGCAGACAGAAGCAATGGAGAAACAGGCTGTGAGAGCCTGGGGGCTTGTCCATGCACAATAGTAGCATCAGTTCAGCTGCAAAATCCATTTAGCTGAACCACTGTATGTCTCTGATTGGACACACTTAAATTGGTTTATAACCAGCTTACATCAAATTAGTTTAAATCAGGAAGTTACCATAATAGCTGCATCAACCCGTAATTGTCTAATTTGTGTATAGGATGGTCGCAAACCAGTAGCCTTTCCTCCATGCAGGCTTTTTGCACTGCTTTAGATAATTTAAAAACTGTTAAACCAGCAAAACTTTTGTCTGTAGACAAGCCCTAAAGCCTGAAGTTTGTGTAAGCTGGGACAGGGAGTGTGCAGGGGCTCTGTGCTGGCTCTGTGCTGCAGCACATGCGCTCAAAGCCAGAGGAAAAGGAGACGACAGACACTTTAAAGCAAGAATGGGACACAAGGCACTAATTTTCCAAAACAGTTTATTGCTCTATATGATGGAAAAGTATGAGGTAAAGAAGTTCAGGACTCCTTGCTGTGACCCAGGGGTTTTTATGAGCTGTGTTCACAAGCATGGAGAGGTCAAAGGGAAGCTGTCCGAGGGCTCCCTGAGCTGTGTGGGATCACGTTTCACCCCACGAGCTGCAGCAGCCTCGAGCCTTTTCTAGGTTTAGTCAAAGGATAAAAACACCCAGCAGGCAGCGAGGCGGGTGAGACATGTTCCATCTCTTGAGCTGCTCAGGACGGAGCTGGAACAGGAAATGTTGCTTTTGCTCTGTGTTAATGGTGGTTCAGAGCTGTTCCAGTAAGACAAGACAGCAAAGGCAGGCCTCTTGAAAGTGTGACATTGTGGAAACAAAGGCAACAGGAGAATGACACCATGAGCGGGGTTATCTCAACATTTCTGTAACTAAAATTGGCCTAAATTGTTTTCCAAAATGAGCTCTTGCAGAGAGAAAGCCTCTGATTTCAAGGGTTCCTAAAATACTTTTGGAATGAAACTCTCTGAATGTTCTGTGGGTGTTGATCGCTGGAGTGCTCAGTAGTACTCGAGCTCCGAGTTCACACCATTAAAGCTTTGTCGACATTACTGAAAGCGTCCTCTAACACACTGAAGCAAGCTCAAGAGGCTGTATTTATGTTCTCAGGCTGACTTTAGGGCTGTTGCTGGCAAGCTGTCAATAAAAGAAGTTATTAGTCAGGGAGACAGCTTGGAATGGAGAGTTGTTTAAGCAGTTTGCTTATGAATGGGACACAAAGGTGAACAGAAGGAGCTTTCTGCATGTTTAGCAAATGGGAATACCAAGGAGCAGTTTTATCAAGGTAACTCTGTTCAGGATGCCCAGCAGTAAATGTGCCAGATAGTTTTTTTCCTGAGAAATACTCCTCCAGTTCTGCAAGTATATCTGGTAGAAGCTCTTTTATCCTTTAAGAAATAGAAGGGAAAATTGGTGTGATGTTCTTCCCCCTTACTTTTTTTGAATGTGTGGAAGAGCAAGGCGGTGCTGTTTTCTCAGCAATAAAAAATGTAATGATGCCTTTCCCCTGAGTGAGGCTCCTGGACATTTTCTTACTTCATAAAAGTGGATGGAGATGCCATGTTAAGTACCCACCAGATAATCCTACTGGACTTGAAAGCATTGCGGAATAATACTTCTGAAAAAGAGTAACTTGCAAAGGATAGCTATGGGAAATAGTACAATTCTAATGTCCAAAGAGCAGTGCTTGGAGAAAGGAGCAGCCTACTTTTGTAAGAAATGTATTTCTTACACTATGCAAGCCATCTTTAAAGACTGAACTCATCCAAGTGACAATCACAAGAAAGAGAAAATGATTGGAAAACAAAGAGATCCCTAAAGGGACTGACTGATAGCTAAATCACAGTTTGTAGGAATCATTTGTTTGCTCCTGGTGGTTTTGTGTTGGCCTAAGAGGAACTTGAGATAAAACAAAGATGAAAACCTGGCTCCCTGTGACTCAGACGCAAAGTATGCCTACAACTAATGTATAAGTGGTCCTCCATTTACAAGAGAGGGCTTTCCAAAAGCCTGCTTCTTGTAAATTTTTGTCAGCCCAAAGCTCTGAGAAGGCCAGCACATCTCATTATGGCCATACTGTTCCTGGATCATGGTTATGATGATTTGTTTTCTTTCAGGTTTTGCTAACACTGATGGGGAGTCAACCGTCCTCTCTTCATCCTGGGAATAGTCTTGGCCTTTTTTTTGTTTGCAGTGGGAAGGCTGGTTGCCAATGTGCAGTTCTAAAGTCACATTTTCACTTGTATTCTGGGCAATACCTCCCACATTTTGGACTCTGCAGTACTCAGTGTAAATGGTTCCTTAGAGCTACTTTGGCAGCCAAAAAAAGCGATATTGTATTTAATTTCTGGCACTGCCACTTGCTGAATTGCCGACACAGCTGTAGCAGACCTCCAGGTCTGGATATATCTGGCTAAAGCAGAAGATCCCTGTGTTTCCTGACTGGACTCCATGTAATCCATGCCACTCAAGATCTGATCTGGGGCAGCCAAGCAGAAATGTGACTCCTTTCTGCCGAAGGCGTTTCAGCAGTGATTTCAAGGTTGTTCTGGAGGGAAGAGGGGACAGAGGTGAATTCTCTGAGAAATTAGTCTTAGTAAGGCTAATTTAGGCCTTCTTCCAGTAGGGTTTACCAGGAAGGTCTGCTGTGTACAAGCCAAAGCTTATTTTTTTTTTTACACCACAACTTTTGAGAACAAAACCCATCCCTACCACCAGAAACACATTTCTGCTTCCCTTGGGTCAGACACTAGTGGTCATGTGGCTGTGTAGTGTGATATATCAGGAGACTGGTGTGGTTGACATCTAACTGTGGAATTTTTAATTTTCCTTGTTTGTTTGTTTTTTACTGTGCACCAAGGTAGTGGTGTGAACATGTTGGAGGCCTGGGAATCAATTGTTTCAGCAGCAGTTACCCTTATTCACCTTGGCTTGGATCATATCCCTACCACAACATTAATAACTTAGCACACTCGGAGAGAGAATGAAATAAAGTAATATGAAAAAAAGTATAGGGGAAAAAAATAGCTCAGGACATGTTTGCTAACAAGCTTCAACTTTTGCTTTCCTAGTGGTGCCACCATGCTAGCAGATCTGACTTGTGTCCAAAATGAGCATTTGAGTATTCATCTTCTAGGCAAAAAAGGTCACTGCTTTCAAGAGCATTTTCTGCCCCTAGAAACCATCCAGAATAGTTTATGCTGGTTCTCAGTAAATTCAACCAGACTTGAGAAATCCCTTGAACATTGGAGTCTCCAGGAAGATTGTGTCCCTTGGCTTAGCTTGGCATGGAGGGCGGCAGGCACTGTAATAGACTGATGCTAACACTAACAAGAGCCTGTTTTAAACTACAGTACAATGCATGCAAGGAAATTGCTACTGGTTTAATAAGCACTTCTCTGTTGGCAGTGGAAATTTTTGGTCCAAGTGAGTTAAACTCCATCATCTTGTGTGATAAAGGAAAAAGATGGAGCTTTTTCCTTTATCGATGTCATACCACAACCAAATGCCTTTAGTTTCCCATAGCAAACTGTTCTGCAGGGTAAAATACCTTTCAAGATCAAGGCAAGTTGTCACAGGAAGCACTTTATGGGGTTGATATTCACCACAGCATGGTGATTTGGGACCCCCTTGGAGCTGAGGTGTGCCGGCAGTATAGCAGTGATCCATATGGGGTCACCCATCTGACCCTTAGAGGAACAATCAGGCTGGAAGAGCCCAACCATCCAGCTTGTTGTTGCTGGAGATGATTGCTTTCCTGTGGATCCAACCATAGTGTTTTAGGTTCTCTTTATTGTGTCAAGAGGGGCCACTGGCACCATAAATTGTGTTGCAGAATGTCCTCAGCCTCGTGAATCATCTGCTGTTAATTCTTCAGGAGTGAGCAAGCAAGAGAAGCACTGCAAGAAATGGGCATTTCTTGTGCTATTCCCATACTTCCCAGCATACTCTGCCATGTGAATCTGCCCGCCTGAAATACATGAAACCCACAAGCAGGCTCTCAAACATTTAATTTGAAAGATCTCTGTTTAAATAGTTTTTGACTTGTGCCAGGGCAAGCCTGTCCTCCAGTTAATTATGTTCTAAGCACACAAAGAGAGCTAGTGAAAACAGTCACTTCATAACCATTTTCTTTTTGTAAACTCAGAGTACTTAGATCTGCATCATTTAATCATAATAGAGCCATATGCATGCAGCTTAACTTTTCTGGAAACCAAAATTAGCTAGAAGACATTTTGGCCTATTTCTGAAATGCTTGTGTATGGGGAAAAGTGCTTTGAGAACTTCAAATGGGTATGAGCTCCCAGACCTTGCAGGAGTGGAGAAAAGTTCATGTCAGGAATGCTCCCACCTCTGCACAGGTCACACAGCAACAATTATGTCCTCAGTGCAATTTTAGAGTAAAGTTTACTGCTGGAGTTGTTAACTAACACAAAGAAACTAAAAGAGGGACTAAGCTGCTAAATGTAGGGCAAAGATGAATCTTTTTATGGGCCAGTTTTTCAGGGTGCAAATACCTGGTCCACAGAAAGTTATTTTAGTTGCTGCAACATGACCCTTGAATAGAGCAGAGGAATATTTCTTAATTAGATATTTACATATTTTGCAAATATTTGAAAAAATATAATAGCCTCAGTGAAATTCAAACCTATTTGCTTAATGAGGCAGTGCTTTAATTTGCACGTCTGTTTAGATATAGCTCTGGATACCTAAAAAACTCTGAATGAGGCACATGTTTGAATCATTGTCTCAAAAATTCTCAGTGAACAGCCAGGGCAGGGATCACATCCAGGGGAGATTGCTGTAGCACACACACCACGAGCTCCAGGGCTTGGTGCTGAGCTTGCAGTTGTGCTTTGCCAGCAGGGCTTTGCAGCAGTCACAGCAGCTTTGTTCCAGTGGGAATTGTGTCTGAGTCAGTCCAGCATCTCCTGGTGCTCTTTGATACCCAGCTCTGCTTCTCTACCAAAATGCCAGCTAATGTAGAGAGAGGATGGTAAAACCATAGGGCATTCCAAAAAGTTCCTAAAAAGCTTTGGGTAAGCTTAAGGAATCAGTGTAATGATATCTTGATAGAGATCTTGCTACCACCCCACTCCCCTGTATTAAAGCTGTCAAAACTTGCTGTGAAAACTTTTAAGAGAATTTACCAATATGGTTTTAGTTTCAAAATGGTAGTTACTAACAGGGCAGATACTCTGAGTGTTACATGGATGAAACTATTAATTAAAGGTCACTTACAGAACTCTCTGGGGCTGCAGAATTGCAACACAAATTTGCAGAGGAAATAAACATTAAAGGCTGCAGCCCAGCTTGCAGCCAGCTGTTGGCCACCAGCTGAATACTCCCTCGCAGGGATAACACAGAACATACCTTGGTAAGATTAAAAGGCATATTTTTGGGATCCCCTCATTTGGGTGGGATTCTCTGAATTTTTACAGTAAGTCTTTGCCTAGCTCTCAGTTCAAGAGACTTAATGCATTTACCTCTGTCTACTGTGGCTCTCTGTCATCCAAAGAGCCTCTGGCCAGCAAGGCTGAGCTGGTCCTGCCAGCAGCAGGGATCGCTGCTCTGGAAGAGGGGTTGTGGGACAGGTGAGTCTCTTCTAAATGGAGAAAGGACAATGAGTGAATGAAGAGCAGGAGGATGATAAGGGAGAGGAAGACAGTGAGAGAGGAAAAGAGAGTAAAGGCAGGGAAATGCAGCTGATTGCAAATGCATTTATCCTTTCTCAGGAAGTTCATCCTCGGAGCAGCCCCTGAAGGTAGTGCTGGTAACTGATGCTACCTGGTCTAGGGTCTAACTTGCTGTCATGCTGACATGTATCAGGAAATTAAACCCCCTCTCTCTTGCCAGTGCTTCTGAATATTGATTCCTATTTCCACAACCTGGCCATTATTTGAAACTAAAGCTTGCCGCAAAGGAGAGCGTTAAAACACAGGTCAAGGACAAGCCTGCCCTCCATGCCTGCAGCCACTTCCCAAGTGCTTTATGAAAGCCATTGTGCCATGAATGGATGGGGGGAAAAATAGAGCATATTCAGCATGAATAAAACATGACAGTGATGTGCTAGCAAACTGTGATCTGTTTTGACTGTGATAACAGTGTAAACCTCAACGGATGAGGACAAGATCACAGTGCACTGAAACCATGAAGTCAGCTTAACGTGACCACAGTCCACTCGAACTTCTCTGTCACTCCTGCCAGTTCCCTGCGATGCGCTGTGACTGTGATGTGCATCCAGAGAGAGCGAAGTGACACATGAGCATGGCGTGACAGCAATGCCAGAAAAGATTTGGTGCTTGCTGTTTGTGGCCAGTTAGCCATGTGAATGCAAAGTGTATGGGGCAGTTTGTAAAGAGCTGGTACTGATCATTTGTATGAATGGTTTTGACTGAGGAGCATTTGGGTTTGAATATCTGATACAGATTCCTCCTGTAGCAAGCCTCGATAACATTCGGTTACAGCAGCTGTTGGCTGGAAGGTTCACCTTATTTAAAGTGCTTTCTGAGATTTGATGCTGTCCTTTTTTGTCTTCACTCCATACCATACCACAGTGGCAGATTTTTAACTGAGATACATATGGCGATCGATATAAAATAAAGATCAACATGTCCTTGAGTTCAGTGCACGTCGTTTTATAGGAAAGTGTTTTTTCCCCTCTCCATTTGGCTTGATTATTCAAGAGTTCTTTAACCACTACAACAGAATCCTTTTCAGAAGAAGAACATTTTTCTTTCACCCTAGTTGCTATGAGAACATGAATCATCTCTTTAGCACAATAGCAACAACTGTAGTGCTTAAGTGCATCCACTGATTTTTTACTGTTTGTTCTTTGCTCTCAACAAGATAAGCTGTTGTTATTTCTTTCTTCTTGAACAAGCATAACATGATTGCTGAAGTAGTCAGAATAATTGGACCAAATAGTGAGGCAGTTAATGTAAACAGAAAGAATTTATCTCTTTCAAGTACAGTAAATTGTCCTCCAAAAATATGGAAATCTTGTCTATTTCTTGTTGTGCCCTAGAGCAAATTTTGTTGAGTTTGTTGTCACATCATTATTTTCGGACTCTATGAAATTGCTAATGAGGAACAGGCTGCTTTCAGTGGGATATTTGTGTGTGTTTAAGACTGTGGTTAGATGTTACAGTCCGAGGGTAAATCACTAGCACAGGAGAGGTTAATGCTCTCCTTGAACTCCCCATCCACCACAGGTGTTGGTTACCACCAAAAGTGCTGCCAGGGAGTGGGATGTGGGAGGATGGTGCTGGCTTCAGCTGCAATGAATTATCTACTGCAGAGAGGGTGTAAACCAAGTAAGCTGATGTGCAAGCTCTTTTGGTAGCTGTGATAGGAATGAATTCTGCACTGGAGGAAGAAGAGATCAAGAACTATTTTGCGTGATCATTAAGACCCTGAGCTGTTGCCATAGATAACCTGTTAGCAAATTTTTAAATTCCTTAAATAATGGGTAAAATGAGTGGTTCTCATTGGGAGAGGAAAGATTTTTCTGTGTACTTGGTATATTCATTTTCAGGCTGCTCTTGGCTGCACCCACTGTCAAAGGCAGTATTTTCACACCATTAAGTCTGCTTGTATAAAATGGCTTCTGTGCAGAAGCATCCTTGAAAAGCAAAGGCTGGTGGACATGTTTTGACAGTCTCTTGGTGTTTGCTAGCTACTGCCTTCCTAAAGCCCTTCTTCAAACCTCCTCATCCTAATCACCAGAGATGATTGTGGAAATCAATGTTGTTGGCAGATGAGAAAGATGGGGGCCTGTGTCAAGTGGAAATGAGATGTGTTTTAGATGGCATTAGACAAGAGGTCATGAGAAGTTTGTGACAGCACTTAAATGACTTGAGGCTGGTGGCTCTTGTTGGGACTTGTGTCTGATTTGAGAAAGGAGCTTCTACTCCATCCTCATTTGGTACTTGTGATTTGTATAATCTATGGCCCCTTTTAAAGAGGGGGATAAATGCTATGCAAATATGTCTAGACAGGTGAAATATGGCTAATGATAAGTTGAGACAATTTCCCAAACAACCCTCTTAGATTTTAATTATTTATAGATCTATAACTACATGCTATGCACTTCTGTAGCACAGGTGAATTAGAGGGGGAAAAGAATGAAAGCTTATATACAACCAGTGTTTTCAATAGTATCAAATTATGCCAATAAAACATGTAAAATCTGTTCAAGATCAAACAGGCATTTGATGTGCTGATTCTGTTTTGGAACAAAAAAAAAATCCCCGAGTGATTGTTATCTGGTACTTGTAGCTTTGAATAGATAAAAGCAGTGGCCCAGACCTTGACTGGAGTAAATTAATACAACAGCATTGACTTCGGGGAAACAATGTGGATTTATACCAAGTGATGGATCTGTTCTTACTGCCTGATAAAAATCTAGAGGTTAGGCTTCTTCATCAATTTTAGTCTAAGAACTGAGGAAGGAAAAGATAATGGGGATACAAGTAGGGATATGATTCAGTATTATTCTGATCTTAAACTTCTAACCTCAGGGGAAAGAGGTCTGAATACTTGGCATGGATCTTCCTTAAGTTTGATGAACTGCTTTACCATTGTATTTAATTGTTTGCAGCTAGTATTACACTGAACTAAACTAAGGTTATATGCAATTAAGCAAAAGAAGAGTATTGCATTGAGTGGTATTTAGAGTGCCTCATTAATTTGTGTTAGGTTGTTAATGTAGGAAAATGCACCAACATGATTTAAACGTAAAAAATACCTAGGTAATCTGGCAAACCACACTAAGCTTCTAATCACTCTTTTTGAATATTTCCTGAAAATAACTAGGACCTGATTAAACTACTTTTATGTGTCACATTTTCTCAGCAGAAAAAAAATCTTGAGATTCCTATTGCCTCAACAGCAAGAAGACAGAAGAAGCTCTAATGCAGAGGCAAGCAGTGATATTAAGAGAAATAAAACCTAAAAGATATATATTAAGAAATTACTCGTGTAGCAGTAAAAACCAATTTCTTGGAGTGAACTAGATTTTGCTGGCTTAATCGTAATTAGTGAAAGTTGACCTCAAATAAATGTAGAATCATGATGAAATTTAGAGATAACCTAATGAAATCTAACACTGGCTGTGAATCACAATTTAATGTCAGGGTTATGTGTGTTTTGGTCTTGGATTTAGTGACAGGTAGGTTTTGGGAACTGAGTAGTGAGTGTGGGCCTTGTTATTTGTCATTGAAATGAGCAGTAAAACTTCTAAAAAACTTCTAAAACAGCTGCTTTCCAAGGAAGGAGAATCTTGATTGCCCTCTTTTCAGGCAAATTCCTTGGGACAGTCACATTTTATGCAGTTATATGGAAATTTATGTTGGTAGCAAAGATTGTTTCACAAAGCTGTGATAACTTTTCCTATGGCAAAGGAAGGTCTGTGAGTGACTGCTACAAAACACATTTTCAAAAAATTGTGAATCCTGCAACCACTTTGTTTTATGAAGCACAGTGTCTCCCATAATTTAAGGTCTATTAAAAAAAAAAAAGAGAAATCTATTTAAAATTAGCCATTGGTGGATATTAACTGCCAGCATGGACTAAATTTTTAAGAACCAGCTTTTAAATAATGGACATATTATGACTTGTCTACTCTGCAGTTTATAGATCATTAGTAAAACAAATATTTTAATGCTTCTTTGAAATCTTAAATTCAATCTAGAAATTTTGGTGCTTAATCTACTTTTTAGTTCATATTATCTCCCTGTATTTAAATGCTTTTACCCATTATAGCTTTCCTGAGGTCTGATGCAAACACCTTCAAGAACTGGCTTTGTCAGCAGTGGGGCTTTGATTGGGATGTGGTTATTTCCAGGTCCTTAGTGACCTCTGTGTGAATGGATGGGAATTCCCCACTGACAGAAGAGATTCCTGAGGGAACAGGGCTGTTGGAACATTTAGGACACAGCTCTGAGTCCCAGGATATGTGGTTAGAGCCTGGGAGGTTTGCTGGGTTTCTTTAAGTACTTTGCATGAGTGCAAAAGGTGGTGAGTGGTGTCTCTGAGCTTCCTGACTCTGCTGTGCTTCTGGCAGGGGTGCAACATTTCCCAGATCACAGTATTCCTACCCCATGGGACTGCAGGAGTGTCCTCTCCAGCCCTTCAGGTGCCTGAGCACACTGCACGTGGCTCTCACATGATATCACCCAGCAAGAGAGAGATAAAATGTCTGAAAGGCTCCAACTGTTACAAAAATAAATCTTGCTGATTCTGACTCAAGTAAAACATACAAATTAACATAAATTCAGTATCAGCGGGATCTTAATTCGATTTTTTTTTCTTTTTTTTTTTTTCCCTTCAAACTTTTTAAAAGATGTGCTCATATTTTAAAATCTCTACATAACAGAGACCTGGTTTTCCCACTTCTTGTACACAGCATCATCAAGACATAAAATATGTTTCTGGCCATCTGAGTATAATAATGAGGCAGCTGTACAGCTCACTTTGGTTGTTTATACCTATTTGGTCTCAGACCTGTTGCTGTGTCCTCTGGATGAACCTTTCTCATCTCAGACCCTGCAATTTGATGTCTGCTCCAAGCATTGGTTAAAGACCAAGTTTCAGCAGTTCATTTACTCTGTGTGAAATTTCGTGGGTTTAAATCATCACCTTTCTGGTGAAACATGCCAGTTTGAGGCTCGGAGATCTTGTGGCTTTGTTTTAAATATTATCTGGGGCTGGGCTTCAGCCCTTGGCTTTGAAACCTGTCAGTATGTTGCATAGACTTGCAAAATAAATCAGAACACTTTATGTTATCATAAACTATTGAATGGGGGATTTTTTTGAAAGAGCTAAGAGAATTACAGGTTATATATATATATATAGTGTATGTATAATTGTACAAGTTCAGTGAGTGGAAGTCTCTGTCTGTAGGTTTTTCAATTTCAGTGGCATTTGTATAAACCTCAACTGGAGTTTTTTTTTGAATTTTATCTTAGCTGTCAGTCCTTCCAGTTCCAGAATTGGAAAAGGGATTTTGTCCCACTCCAGATCTCATGCTAGTGTGTTTCTGATGAGTGTGCATCCTGTGCTGTGTCTTCAACTGTAATTAATTAATGGATGTTCATGTAGGAATTCTTTTCTCTGTGAAACTGATCCCTACCAAACTGTCCTGAAATCTTATGTCAGTCTCCTTTTCCTTGTAAAACTGAAAGTCACCTTCATCCAGTGCGGAAACTACTGTGGTCTACTACTCTGTCCTTTTCCTTTTCCTTTTCCTTTTTTCCTTTTTTCCTTTTTTCCTTTTTTCCTCCTTTTCCTTTTCCTTTTCCTTTTCCTTTTCCTTTTCCTTTTCCTTTTCCTTTTCCTTTTCCTTTTCCTTTTCCTTTTCCTTTTCCTTTTCCTTTTCCTTTTCCTTTTCCTTTCCCTTTCCCTTTCCCTTTCCCTTTCCCTCTCCCTTTCCCTTTCCCTCTCCCTTTCCCTTTCCCTTTCCCTTTTTTTTAATGTTTCCATTTTGAGATTTGTCTCTTGCTACTATTGCTGTCAGCCAGCACAACAACCAGGGAGTTCTGCTGGAAAAATATTTTTAGGTATGCAAAATTACTATCAGAGATTTGCCACTGACCATGTCACTTTGTATGCAGCATATCCAGCAAAAACATTCATATGCCAAAATAGCTGTGAGCTTACAGGGTGTTAGCCTGGGATAACTGTAGCTTTACAATCTAGCTTGTAAATTTTTATCCTGCACACAAGCCCCCATATACATCCATAACTCATAACTTAAACCATGTTATCACTGCTACATAAGCTAGTGCTGTAAAAATGCAACCAAAGCTAAATTTAAATACATGTGTAAGTGCAAAGCACTCAGCTTCTGTAACAAAGGTAAAATTGGGCTCCTGTGGTAAAGATATACGTCCTTAATTTAGCCTGAGAAATCACCAAACTCATTGTGTTGATGGTATGACCTAAACTAATCTTCTGTCCAGATTTTCAAAGATGAAAAAAATTCAGAAAACTAATCTAGTGCAATGCTGATAGCCTATGATGGTTGAGAGGTTGTAACATTATTTTAAAATATTATAATATAGCTGATGTGCGATTTTCTGTAATGCAATATCAGTTGTCTGTTACTTGCACCTGACTATATTTACATGGGAGAATAAGGCTAAAAAACTCAGCAGGTCTGTTAATACTCAAGGTGCAGGTTATCATAAATGCTGGTAATGTTTTTCTATTCCTGCTTTTTTTCCTGTTATTACAGGTTTTTATGAAATATACAAGATATGTGGCAACATGAAACATAATGTAACCTGGTATTTTCCTTGTTTGATGCTGCTCTTTATTTCTCTAAATCAAATGGGAGTGCTACAAGGTGCCCAGGCCCTTTAATATTTTGTTGTACACAGTAGCCTACATAAACAGAGTGAACTCTAGAGCACACTATACCCTCTATCTCTACCAGTAAGTGGTTTTATTCATAAAACAAACTAAACACATCAAAATAAGGAATTTGGGGTGATGAGCACTGGAATGGAAGCCTGGTATGTTGGTGAGGATGCTGCACTGGGTTTAAATTGGTTAAAATCCCATTTCAGTGGTTCTAAGAACATAGTAATTCTTCTTGGAGGGCTTTTTGGTCTGCAGCCTGTTCTATACTAAAGAGCTGGTGGTCTTATGTCTGAGGAAGGAATTTGATACTGAGGAATAGTCTGAGAAGCTCCTGCCTGGAGAGGCTGAAACCATCCTGATTTGAAGTAGGAAAATCCTTGCATTGTTGATGGTATGGAAAGAGTTTGTTTTGTTTCCTTTAGTAAAATTTTTCTTGCTTTGAGAATCTGGGCTGCAAATCTTATGTGCAAAATGTTTTAAAGGCTCCTTTTCATTTTTGTGTAAAACACCTTTTTTTTTTTGTACTCTCTATGTAGTAATGCTGGCCAAATATTTATATCCCCCTATTCATGTGCTATATAGAAAGACCTCAAAGAAAGTTTTTCCAGACCTGGGAATCTTATGATGCAGATATAAAATATAACAAGCCAGATAAGTGTGATGGTAGTAGAATGAAAGCATGAAATGGCAGTAACAATGAGAGCATGAGTGGAAATACGAGTTTCATTCTCGGTCCCTGCCTGTAGGATATCTTGGACAAGTTTCCAGTACTGGAGTCTCTAATATGATCCAAAACCTAGCCACAATTGATTGCTGTAGTTTCCAGACTCATCCTGCATGCATCCTAAGAAACCAAGGCATCAACTTATTTGAATAGTATAACATTTGCAGAATTCCATATTTTCCCAAATTGCATCTTGGGTGAACCACAAGAGATGCATCTTACAGGACCACAGTCTGCCTCAAAACCTGGGGAAACTCCACTGTCTCTGGTGGAAACTTCAAAGGATCCAGGAACTTTGAATCTATTTTTCCCCTTTTAAGCTTTTTGGACTGTTTTATTTAAATGCTGAAGAATTAGAAAAATGTTTCTAGTTAATGAGTAGATTGGGCATATGTTAGGGAGACTGCAAACCTGTTTGGCAGGCAGACTACTCTGCACAACTTAAGTGTCTGCCACTAAAATGTTGTCATCCAGCAATGGTTACCACAGCACCAACAACTGAAATACCACAGGTAGTATAGAAAATATAATAACTAGTTGTCACAGGAGATTCAGGATAGGAAATAAGTGTGCCATCTCCCAGACCAGTCTTTTTGATGCCTGTTTTTATAGGCAAGGTTCATCCCTGTACTGTTCCTAAGTCCAGATGTTGCTTCCAGCAGGACATAACAGAGCAGAAATCAATGGGGAAAGCAGGCAAATGAGTTATGTTATGAAGTCCTTCTGTTCAAACAGACTTATTCTGGAACAGGATAGGCATGTGATGGAGTCTCTATTATTGCAGTCTTTAACTCAAGGTTGGATGACTTTAAAAAAGTTGTCTACTCATGTTTTTAGGCTTTAGTCATCCTAATTTAATATTCATAGTGATGCTTCTGACCTTGGGTGGTTACTCCCTCCTTGTTGGGGTGATTTTTGTTAGTGACTGTGTATCATACGAGAGTTCCTTAAATCATAAGAAGGAACTTGATCTACTCATGTTTTTAATGACTCAGTGATTTAAATCTCAGTCCACCAGGACAGTGTAATGATCTGAAAATGTTTCCAAGCTTTCTGTTAAATTAGCAATGTTTATTACAATTCTGGTAATAAACCCTTACTTGTCTTTTCATAGATCAAATTAGTAGGATGCTTATTGAAATTTTGCTCCAAATGGAATAAAGGTTAATTTCCTCTCTCTTGTCACCCAACTTTTACTTCCAGTAACAAAAAACCCCATAAATACCTAATCAGTTTGAAACTATCAAAATTTCAAACCTTGAAAATGGAATAAGAATATGCTACAAATAAAAGCCTGCCCAACTTGAGAGGAAAAGTTTTTTCTATTCAATTTCAAGGATCCTTTTTCACTTGCAACTTTGTAGTTTTGTTTCCTTCTGAGAAGGCAGGAATTCAATTGCATGATCCCCCAACTTTTTTCCAAGATATTGGCAGTCAGAATGAGTTTAATAAAAAATCATAAATGGAGCATTGAAGCTCGGTTTTAACCACCTATGTTGCACCATACCAGAATCTAATACAAACCAATTTTGGTCTGGTGTCTAATTTCCACAGCTGTAAAGAGAAATATTCAAAGGAGTCGTTCCTGGATTGCACCAATGGAGGTCAAAATCCCATTCTCTGGATTATTACCATAATTAGATCCAGATTCTTTCTTGTGTCTGAAAGAAGACTTCAGGCTATCTAACTTCACATTCTGTTGTAAAGCTGCTAACAAAATGTTTTACTCTAAAAGTGTGTTGGATGTTAAAATTCCCAACAATGCTCACAAAATATGGCTCTTATGCCGAGCTTAATTGAATTTGGTTATTTATTATGTAACATAAAACATTTATTATATGGAATGTGTTCAAGAACATCTCCATTTACCATATGTTTTCAAAAATGCTTTACACAGTGCAAATTGAAAAGATAAATCTGCAAAGTGAAGCCACCAAGGGTCAGGTAGTCCAACCTGAGGCTTCAGAGCCAACCAGGGGCTAATCCCTCTCGAGATACCTCACTGCTCACACTGATTTGTCCTTTTTCTTTCTCCAAAATTGTCTGTGTCCCTTCTGCTGTTCCTGTTTTTACAGAGTTTGTCAAGTATTAACCACCCAGGTTTTGTTTAGTTGCACGATTTTCCATTTCTTCCCTCTCCTCTTTCTTGGTTGTCTGTTATGAGATGTTATGGTCAGTGCTGTCCTGGCATAGTCCAGCTGTGAAAAAGGCACCATCCAATCACTCTCCATTTATTCTGTTGACAGCATGTGAACGGCAGGAAAGCTTGTGTGTGTGGCACAGTGTTGGCTGAAACCAGTGTCTAGGAAGCACAGGGAAATGGTTTTACAGTTGTCTCAGATTCTGCAAAGCTATTTACTGCTCAGTGCAATTTTGCAATTCCTGGCAAGTCACCATAAATGTATGGTCTCACTCTGTTATGATTCCAAGACCATAAGTATTAACATTTCTTTAAATGCTCTTTCTGTTTTTCCTTTATCTTAACACTAGTTAAGATGAATATTTGAGTGAAGGGAAAGGAGGTGGTAACTGCATTTCACTCTTTTGCAATAAACTGTGCATATAAAATAATACCAGTTACATCCTAGGACTTTTAAATTTGTCTGGCATTGTATGTCATCCTGTGATGGGTAAAAGAATTCAAACTTCTTTGAGGCATCTCTAACGGCATTGTACACTTTTTTCAATGTCTTTGTACTTAAATGTAAAACAGAGACTCTCTCATATTTATCTGGCAAATCCTTTCTTGTAAACACAAATAATTTCTCATGTTAATTATATCTGATCTGATCTAAATGTTCACCTTGTCTGCTTTGTTCAACCAGGCTTGAAAGAAGACTGCCTGGGTAGGGGGGAAATCATATGCAAGGTTTGCCTTCTGCCTCAGACTATGGCCAGTCAGTTCCTAGGGAAGTAAATAAGAATGGGAAGATGCACATCCCTGAGAAAAATGTAGCACAACACATGATAGAATCCTTCCCAGACATTGGCAAATCTTCTGTTTGGATTAGCATAGTGATATCAGAGGACTAAACCTTGCTCAAAGTTTTCCATTAAGTTTCTGTTTATGTTTGTACTGAAGCAGTCGTTTGAGTCAAAATATATTTGCTATATTGCTATATAATTAAAAATGTCTTTGGATATTTGAGATGAATCCAGAGGAAAATAAATTCAAGTGATCTCTAACTGAAAATGACCCATTTCTCTGACCTGAAGAGTCTTCTAGCTGCAATAGTGACTTCTGGTAATTTTGATTGAAAAAGGCTATTGAATCAAGGTGAACTTGTGCTTCTGAAACCAAAGACCAACATGCTGGTGCCTGAAGTTTGATTCCTTTGTTTCCTGCTGTAATATTAATGAAATGACTGCTCAGTATAACTTCAGCAGAGCTGCTGAACTTGTGCAGTTTTCAGATGAACTTCAGATGGTGGAATCTATGTTTAGTTTGTTTTGTTTATTCCTCAGCCACATGGTAACATCTCATTGACATGGTGACAGTTGTTGACTCACAGCTACCGTGGTTTTGAAGCAGTGGGGTTCTGGCCTCTGCACACCATAAGGAGCCTCTTCCAGTCGTTGCTCAGAAAATAATGGTGCACCAGGAAAAAGGTCAGTTTTGGCTCAATGACCCACATGGGAAGGCAGATGGCTTTGTGCTGTGCTGCTATAACCAGGCATTTATTCAACTTTGCCATGGAGTTCCTTATATCACAAGAGTCACTTGCTGTAGAGAATATTCACACATTCAGTTTATAGAATAGTTACAGGAAACTTAAAAACTCTCTTCAGTAATATACTTGTTCCCATAAAACTTACATTGGATCAAGCCAAGACTGAAATATACTGCTGTTTAAACAGAAACAGGAATAAGTATCCCACGCTAGGTTAATTTAATATTACATTCAGATGTTCTGGAATTAAGTGATGGAGCAGATGGGACAGTGATGACCAATTCTTAATAAAATAAAAAGACAGATGATACTTCTTAGTGTATTTATTTTTAAGAGCCATCAGGAATGGCTATGGATAATAGAAAGCCCATTTTTACTCTGATTCTTTTAAGAGTAAGGTTTATACTTGTTCATGTGTCAATCCCCCTCCCCATAATAACATCTCTGCTTACCATACTCAACTATCCACACTAATTTAACTCATTGTTAGTAAAAGTTATTCTTCTTACTTTCTAATGGGGTTAGAAGAGTAGCATAGCTCTGGTTTACAGTAAAATTCTGTGAATTCTGCTTTTCCAGTATGTGGAGAAACTGTTTGGCAACAAGGCAAGGCATATATAAAGGCTGCAGCAGCTATTAGGGAAGCTTGGTAAATACTCCACTATTTATTGATCAAATACATTTATACAAATAAGTTGTCATTTAAAATGGCTTTTTTCTTGAAGATGGAATTAGCCATAGGCCAGGGGTCCCTAATGCCTTCTCTTCTCAGATTTCCATTTGTTACCACCTCTAAATGACCAAACATGCTCTTTTGTTTCCTAAATTTCCCAGACTAGCTTAATATCCCGAGGCAGCTATGTCTGCAGCCCTATCTAATCATGGAATTGAGGGTGAGAATAACAGAACCAAATTCACAAAAAGCCATCATTAGGGAAGCCACTGGTGGTCAACTGAGGTTGAAACAGGCCTAGTTTTCAGGCATATGCTGGTGTTTTGGGATCACCATACCCAGGACTAGTTCTCCTGCTGAAGACTGGCTTTAAATTTAAAAGCACAGAGACTCTTTGTCATACAAACCAGAATAAGATGGATAGGGGCAAAGCCAATTAGAGCAAAGGGATGATTAACAGAGGACAAAATAGCACCCGAGAAAGGTGGATTTCAAGGAAAAATGCCCCTGTGTGGAAGTAGTGGAAACAAAGCAGAAGCTTTTCTGTATAAAGTGACAATGAAGAATAAAGATCAGAAAGTAAAGATAAATCTGTTTTACTGTTCCTCTGGGGAAAGGATGAAGAGCAAGTAAATGCTGTTGACATGAATAATGCCTTAAACACTGGAGTAACTGATAAATGCTAAAGTTCTGTGAACTCAAACAGAATGCAGTTGTACAGGATGTTTCTTTTCTAACCTGAAACTAAGATGTCAAAAAAAGAATCGATGCTTATAGGGCAGTGGATTGGTGTGGGGGTTTGGGAACTGTAAATATGGCCTTATTAGAGAACTATGAGATCTGCTCTGCCATTAGTCCAACTCCCATCCATGTGTTGTAGCTGCATGAAAATTGTTCAGAGATAGGATGGAGTAACTTTCATGAACCAATGAGGAGAAGAGAAGAGCTGTGAGAGGTGGTGGAATGTAAATCCTTGTGCTGGAAGGGTTGGAGGCACCTGTGGTAGCAGCACTCTAAACAGACACTCTGTTAGCTGTGGAGACACAACATTGCCTTGTGTTCTTGCACTGCAGAGAGTCAATGGAATTGGTTTTCAGTCCTTATTTTGAAGGATACCTGCTTACTCTGCTTGGAAACATTCCTAATTTGAAAGAAATGAAGGTTATGTAGTTCTTCCTAATCCAAATTCTCTTTACAGAAATAGCTTCCCTGTTGCTTTTTGCTTCTATCCTCATAACTAAATGAAAGAAGTTAAGTCATTAGTACACCCGGCTGGTCTTCAATATTCTTTGTACAAAGTTATGGGGAAAGTAATCAATAAACATTTTTTGTTTCTTTTAGTCTCTTGGTTGTCGTGTGATTGCAGTGGAACTGAGAGCAGAGATCCATCTTTAATGCTGCTTTTTTCCCGAAAGAGCTTATGAGCCAATACACATTGTTTACTCAAGGGGCCATATGCAGCTAATCTTTATGGAAATAAAGGACAAAAATATTCATATCTAGTAATATTTAGCTAACTTGTTTTTTTCCCATCTAAGTAGGGCAGTTAAACACATCCCTGATTTAGAGTAAATCACTTGTTTGAAGGATTTTATTATTTTCCCTATTCTTTTCTGCATGTCTTGAACTAAGAAAAATAAATCCATAAAAAGAATACATTAACCTAATATAGGTGCATTGAATATCTGCTGCTACTTTCTGCACAGTATAATTCTCCTCTGATTTACTTCAAAACATTGTGATCCCAGCTGTAGAATAGCAACAAATGCAAACTAAAAATACTTAGAATTATTGAATCAAAAAGCTGGGCTTTTAAAGAGCATAAAATCAACTGGGACCAGATGGTATGGCAGGAGAGCAATAGCTGGGTTTTAAATTCACCTTTTCAAAAGTGAGATCATTAAAAGCCAGGTAAAGTCTGGAGCTATTGGTAAGATTCAGGAGTGCTGGCAGGGAGCAGAAAAGCTCAACCACCAAACAGAGCAGCCAGTGATGCTCAGCTTTGGGATGTGGAATCATATATCATTTCTCTTACCACCAGGACCATCCCAAAAAGGAAAAGTAAATATATTTTTGTACCACTGAGGACCTTCTGCATGTGAACTGGAAAGAATGACCAAATATTTACTGAGTCAATAGGAGGTGGCACATTTTCAGTCTTGCTGTCAATAAATAGTTGAGGATGTTCTTAAAAAAAAACAGGATGTTTATTAAAAAAAAAAAAAAAAAGGACTGAATGATCAGAAAGGTGATTTACTTGAATTTAAAAGGAAAGATAAGTAAGGGCAAGTCTCTCTAAATAAAGTACTGGATTTCCAAAGGACAGGTAGTGATAAATTAGTGAAACCAATGAAGTCTGTTGGACTGAAGAGCTGTTGAAGCGGGATGTGGAGGAGACACGGAATGAGTCACAAGACCTTCCTGGAGCTTGTGCCCCAAAACCTAGAGCTATGACTCTTTATGAGTGTCTCTGCTGTCCTCACTTTAAGTTAAAGTGCTTTTTGTAGGCAAGGCAAACATTTTTAAGAAGCCTTATTAGAATAAGCCAAACGCCTGCAAGGAAAATTTAAAATCAAACAGAAAAAAAAGTGCCCCAAAACAAATGACTGAAAAGACAGCTGTGTATTAGAGGTAAAGCTGCAAACAAGCCAGAAACAGGAGAACTTCACCCTGCTCACTGACCACCTCTAGACAGGCTGGTCTTTGCCCAACTGGTTGCTGCTTCATCATATTTGGACTACACAACCACCCAGTGGGATGCTTTCTTTCCCTCCTGCTGCTCATTCTGTGCCTGGCTCCATGGTCCTGCCACCCTTCCCAGGTCAGTGCTGGCACTCCCTGATCTGCTGGCCCGGCAGTCATAGCAAAAGACGAGCCTGCAGCTGAATCCCTCATCCTTAAGCCATCAAATTCTAATGCCCATGGGAGTGGAGAGAGGAAACCTAGGCCTGAGGGAAGGGGGATCTCTTCCAAAGTGGGCATGTGCTAGTGGAAAGTGTTCACAGACCCAGCCCCCAGGTAAGCAGGGCAGTTCAGCTGTTCTGGAGTTCTGTGATCCCAAAGGGTGGTGAGAAAATAACCTCTCTGCCGAGCTAACTGGGAGGCAGTGAGTGTGAGATGTGCAGCTCATTCTAGCCTGGCACAATTACTCTGCATCTGATCCAGCCTCTTCAGAGAGAGGAGTTATTCACTTGCAAATCACGGTAGGAACAGAAAATCACGAAGGGAACAAAACTGAGTTTAGCTGAGTAATGAGAAGGGTGGAGAGAATCTTGTCTGTAACACCATGGAGGGGAGTCTTGCTTTTTTTGCTTTTATCAGATGGATGACTATGAAATGCATACTAATCTATCAGAAGGGTAGGAAATAGGTAAATGGTTTTAAGACCTCATTTGGTTAATGAATTAAAATGCAGAAGAAAAAGAACCTGTGTAGATCTACCCACTTGGTCATTTGTCACTGCAGGCACTCCTAACAGCCATGCCAAATTCAGGCTTCAGGTTATTCACTAATAGCCATAGGCAAATGAAATTAGCATACTGGTGAATAAATTAATCTGGGTTCAGTAGCAAACTTCTGTATCCTACTGAAGTGCAGTGAAAAGTGTTGGTTTGGGGTTGTATCCCTACAGGGTGTGGTAATACACCAGAGATAAACTGGCCATGTGGAATGAGCAAAAGGCCATCCAGGTGACACCTGTAGACTGAGAAATGGGAACCTGGCCAGAAACCAGGCAAGTAAGGAGAGAATTCCTTAAGCTGAATGTTTGTTCATCTATGTCCTTTGGCAACATTTGATACCTGATTTTCAGCTGTAGATAAAAAGTGTTTCCCAGTGTTTGCGGCGATTGTGTCTGGCCAAGGAAGGACTCTCAGTAATGCCAGTTTGTTTTTATTGGTTTTCTGAGTAGCAGTCCCAAAAAGAGAATGCTGCACAGTATCACTATAATTTTGCATTATAATGCCCACATTGTAGTGAGAGCAAAGAAGATGATGACATGACACAGACCTGAAATGCCTGATGTAACTCTGTGCCTAATGGGTAAGAGATGAAGAGAGGAAAAAAAGGTAAAGAGAGGAATAAAGCAGTGAGAGGATGCATTTGATACTTCCAAGTTCCTCTTGAAGGCAGTACTAATCAGAAAATATACTAATGTTAGGAATATTTGTTGACTTAAATATTTTTTGAAAAGGAAAGGATTATTATATCTGTTCTGCTGGGAAACTTGTTGGGTGTTTGCTAACAAGTGAGGTAAAACAAGGTAACGTGTTTGACAGGTGTAATTCTCCCGAGAGTCAGTGGCATTCTCTCTGCCCATTCCTGGTGCTCCCTGGACTTCAAAGGCACTTCCTATTACTCATTGGCACTGGTCCCTGCTGGCATGTTTGCTGCAGGGTGAGAGACTGAAATAAAGGAATAGATGTAAGGGTTAGGTATCCTCCTTTTGCTAACTGTGCTGGTCTAAGAGGATGGATAAAATCTCTCTGGACTTCATGTTTCTTCCTTAATTACCAGAACTATGAATTTGGTTGTAAATTTTTTCTTTTTTTAGTACTTAGAGAAGATGCCAGTCAAAGATGGCTTGACCAAATTACTATAATGTGATCTTATATATATAAAACAGAATTTTTTTATCTAATGTGTCTGATTTTTATTCAAGCTACCAGATATGCAGAAAAACACTGCTATAATCACTTAACATATCATGAAAAATTGTTTTACTATTACATTGCAAAGCTGGGTACAAAAAGGGACTGATGGCTCTCCTATTGTGGGGGAGATTGTCTGCATTGTATGGGGCCCTGAGAAAAATTGATCTGTGTTATTTATATGAGGACTGAGAATACAGGGCAGGAGTCTTCCTTCTTTGCCCCACAGTGTGGTTTTTTCCTGACCTTTTTCCCATCCTAAAATCACTTCTAGTTTGAGATATCTTGAATTTTCCTTTTGCTGGGCTCTGCTGCAAAAACAAACATTCCCTGTGCAGCACAGTCTATCACTGTGAGCCACTCAGCACTGTTGTTGCAGTGATATAAATGGATCCCCATGCAATGAGATAGTGATTAATAGCAGGTAGAGCACAGTCTGCAAAGACGTGGTACTGTATTTGTCACCCCCCCAGAAGTTGTCATTTAATGCACTCTATCAGGAGCAGTTTTATGTAATGGACATGGGAAGATCCATAAAAGTAACATCTGAGACTGCAGTAGGGCAAGTATTGATTTATTTGTTACAATAAAATTTTTGTCATTACTATGCAATTGCTCTATCTCATATTGATATATGTTGTTGGATGTTACAACCCACTATGCAAAACTTTTCCTTTTCTTTTTTTTTTTTTTGTCTTCCATAATTCCCTGTAACTCTTCTAAGGAATCATTATTCCTTATTACATAGGCCTGGCATGCCACCTATTTAGATAAATGCCTGAACAAGTGTGCAGTAAATATTCACAGCAGCTCATGTTTCAACTATATATGCCACTAATTAGATAATTTAGTGGCTCAAATAAATAAACACAAAAATAGAACAGACCTGGAAAAAAACATGGAGTAAAATGCACTGCCACTGTTGTTCTGTGGGCCAACATAACAACTTTTAGTTTGTATCAAGTAGTTCTAATATGCTGTAGATGGGTAAAATAAAGAAGGAAAAACAATGAGAGCAGAAAGAAAACCCCATCTTACACTCAATTACCAGGTACAATAACAAATGATCAGGGAATGTTCTAAAGAATGACTCCTCTGTGTTGCATGTACTTATCCATAGGTTTTTTGGCACCTTTCTCGCCAAAAGCTCAGGGAACGTGCCAAGCAGAGTGTACCCAGGATTTCAATATCCAGAGCCCTTTGTTTACAGACCTCAAAGCGCTTGTCAAAGGGGAGAAGCATCATTGTCTCCCATTGACAGAGGGAGAATAGCCCGCGGCTCACCCAAGGTCACGGCACAGAGCTCCCATGCAAAAGAGCTGCTGGGGTTTTCTGCAGGGGTTTGCCTTTTTTAGGTAAATAATGCAGCCCTTAAATGTGCTGGCAGGAATCACGGCCTCAGTGCTGGGGACTCCCACGTGAGAACTCAGATGATGTGGGACTGATGCAAGAAACACAGCAAATGCTTTTTCCGTACCGCAGACCTTTTGTTGCAGGATTTTGACCTGTTGACAGGTTTAGCTTTCTTTATGATTTCTTTACAACTTCATTTATCAGCCCTGTGGTCTTTAAATTAGATTCTCCTTAGATTAAACCCATAGATTCTGAAACTGCTAAGCAATTCAATCAAGCAGGATGGAGAAAACTGGTGGAAGTTTTCTTTTGAATATCAACCATTGCGTCAGCAGTGACAGCACCTGTGTGAAGGCACTTCAGATCCTCAGGCTGGCACAAGTCAGCCTTGTTTGTTATTTGAGCACTGTGTCTGATAGCACAGATATATTTAGCCGTGTACTGTTTGTAATTTTCTCTGCTATTCCTGATCCTAGTAAAGTCCATTTTTGTTCTTGCAAGTGTTGGAAGTGAGTGTTGGGTGGGAAGGAATCATAGGTTTCTCAAACTGCTTAATTTTTATCTTGCTTACCTCAGTAATTAGTGGTGAGCATCCTAATTTGCTGTTTTCTCCTTGATTGTATTTTTTGCTAAAAAGAGCTAGTAATTCAATTTACCCTAGCATGCTCTCTGGCTAGAGCAGATTTTCTTGTGATCTTTCCTCAAAACTCGCCCAGTGCTTCAAAAAGAGCACATGCAGCTTTTTCCTGAGCCTGTGAGGTGTGTGACTGGCATCTGCATGTCAGAGGCTGCCCCTCTCAGTGACACAGAGATACAGCACCTGTTTAACATTGATGCTGATCACTTTTCACCAGTTAGGACTAAAATGATATTCAAAATCTGCTCTAACATAACAAAAGGGCTCCAAGTTTCCCTTTAGGTCACACTTTCAGTCAGTGCAGACAGTTCAGATGCTGAGGTCTCAGTCTGGTCAAAGCAGTGTTTGCATTGCTCAGTGAGAGCACTGGGGTTAGGACTCTGTGCTCAGCAGAGACAGGGCTGATCTTGCTCAGAGGGGGCTGAGGGGAAGGGAATTAGCCTGGAAGAAGCCCAGGTGGAGAGGGCCTATAAGACATAAATCACGGGCCGTGGTGCTTTGTGAGAAGTTCTGGCCATGAGTGTTCTCTGCTAAGCTGCTCCTGGAAGACCCTTGGATTGAACCAGGAAAAATGGGGTACTTTGAGGACAGTGTTCCAGGCTTGACTCTGTCTTTTATCATTATAAGGATTTAAGGTGGTTTCAACATTGATTTTCATGTCTGAGTTTTTCCATGTTGGATTTTCATTATTGCTCAGATAACACAAACTACAAATATTTGTGGTTACTGATCATCTGATGGAAATATGAGGATTGCGTGACTTGTTGCTCAGTTCCATCTGAGGATATTCAGTATCAGTTAAGGTTAGGATCCAACAACAGCCAAATGAACCCTCAAGAGAGGTCAATAAACTGCAAATAAGATCTCTTCTAGATTATCCTTTTTCCCCATTTCAGGCTGCTTGAAATGAACTTTTCTTCACATTTCACACAAAGACACTTGCTAGCATTTTATCATTCACCAGTCTATAATGTTCATGCCTATGGCGCTTATAATGAAAGCACAAAAATATGTAATAAATAAAAGACCCATTTTGGCTTTAACTCTCATCATCCAAGGAATATACTGCTTTTAAGCAGTGAGATAATTTCCAGCTATCCAGAGCTAAGCAGAAATATCATACCACTTCACTAAACATCCGTAGTTTATATAAAAATATAGATTTCCTTTAAGTGCTTTACTTAAGTCTTTGGTAAGTCATATTTACGTTATTATTGTTTATGTTCCGAGAAGTCAGTAGAAGGACAGCATTGTTGCAGTTTATATGGTTTCATGATTCACACTTGATGAGGTAGCTATCAAATGAGGGAGAAGAAACCACTGACAAGTTTATAGCTGTGCTGTGCCATCGGGCACACGGCAAGAACACAACAGCACAGGCAGATCACTCTGGTTTCATAATCAGCATTTTATATTCCCAAACATGTTTTTGTTTTGATCTTCTAAGATCATTCCGCCCAGGAAGGAATAATTTTGACCTGAAGTTTGGCTTTACCGCGGCATGAGTATGTTAATCTCGTTAAATGCCATCACTACACAGCTCCTAACTGCAGGTTGCAAGGTTCCCTGTTTTGAAGAGACTTCACCTGAATCCTCAACCAATCCTAAATTAAAGTACAAGCAGAAGAAAAGTGGATCATAAAATCTCAAGGTGGTGGATGGTGCAAGAGGGAAGCATCTGGTTCTTATGATGATGTAATTGGGCAGATCCAGATTACCAAGGTTTGAACTCTGACCTTCCTGATACTGATTTTTTTTTCCCCTGTTACGTCAGGGGTTTATTTATTGCATTGTCACATTCTGTCTGCTTTGTCCAAATTTCAAGAAAGTACTTGGGAATCTCCAAGGGTGCACACAAAGGTGATGCAGTGGACACTGTCAGACCAGACAGATGATCCTGGCACAGCAACAATCCTGAAGTGCAATAACATCTTTCTGGATAAAAATTGTTTCTTCTGATTGTAACTACGTCTTTTATTTATGCTGCCTCTCTGCTAAAGGTAACTTTGACTAGGGAAAGAACTTCTCCCTGTTTAAGGCCCCAGTTTAGATGTCTGGGTTCTCCTTAGGGGATTGACATTTGTCAGTGTTGTGTGTTTGTTTCTCAGTCTGTCCAAGGTCGATAGGAATCAACTCTGCTGGTGGGTGAAGGATGTAGTAGTAGGTGATTGTTTCATAGAGATGACTGTGGTGAATTTCTTGTGGTCAACCTCTCTATGGGTTGTCAAGCAGGATCTGCTGCTGTTTCTCACCTTTTTTTGATGTCTTGTTTGGGCAGATCTGGACCACAGAGAAAACCTGCAGCTTGTCTGGCTGTGTTGCTCTGCAAAATATTTGTTCCTTTTTATATTTCCAACTGCCCTGTTAGGTTATTAAGCCTCTACAGAGGTCTCCAGAGCTGAAGTCTCATGCTGGAAAATTCCATTCAGAGTATGCTGTGAGTTCCTACTCAGATATAAGTGCTGCTTTGAATGTCTTCAGGGAGGATGTGGATACTTTCTTATAGCTTCTTTCTAAAATGTGTGTAGGTGTATTTGTGACTTTTCCCAAGGCTGATAAATCAAAGTAAAGATGCCAGGAAGTTAATTTTAATCAGATGAAATCCAAAGTGCTCTGAAGCTGGTTTCTACCAGCTCTACTGAGTTTTGGATCAATCTACATAAGAAATCTTAAGCAATTCAGTATAGAGCATAGAAAACTGCTGGTGGATGGAACTGGGACTTGTTTCTGAACCAATAAACTACCAGGAAAGTCCATGGTAGGAAGAACATCCCTTGATCCATATGAACAAGAAAGAAAAAGATAAGGAATTAGTACCAGGATAACATTATAAAAGCAGGGCTAGATAATGCAGGGCTTGATCCCTGAGTCTGTCAAGTGTGAGGCTTTCAGGTGACACACACCAACAGGAAAGGTAGAGTGGTTATGGAATGCTGGCCAGAACTTAGGCTTGCACTGGGCACTGGGAGGACAGGAAGAACTGACTTTTGTTTAGCATTGGAGAGGGAGAGTCATTCAGTCCTCCTTTGCTAGACCCAAAACTGGAGGGAAGGGAAAGCAGGTCAGTTCCTGAAAACATCTTTCTTTTGGCTCTTTCCAACAGAACTCCTCAATGTGTTTATTCTAATTTGGATGCTTGGGGATCATCGAGTAGGGAGTTTTATCTTAGTCTGAGTTCACAGGGCTTGGACTTTGCTCCTCAAAGCTGGTGTCAGAAGCCCTGTGCAGAGCTGAAGTGAACCATGATAATTTCAAGATTTTTCAAATCTCCTGTTTGATATCTCCGTCTCCTCTGAGTTTTTTTTCCTCCACTCCACATAGAGAAAAACTTAAATACATATTTTTCTAAGAGATTGCTGTCTAAATTTTCCTTAAGTTAAACCATGTGTTTTGTTGGGAACTTTAGATATTTATCTGTTTGGTTTTTTTTTTTCTTTCCCTTTTATACTTTTACTCTCTCCTTAGGGACCCACAAAGCAAAACGCCAATGTCTCTTCCAGGCAATGTTAGAAGGACAAGAGATAAAGCAGGGTTATATTTGCTTTCAGAATAGTTTAAGATAACTGGTTGCCAAGCTCTCCATCTGTGTGGATGAAGAGCAGTGGATGCAGAGCCATGCACGTCAGCTCCATGGGGAACAGGCAGCAAAGCTCCTTTCTTGCTTCTCCAGGGAAAGTCGACAAACAGTGTAGACAGTAGCAGAAGGGCTTGCCCATCTCTAAAAGGATTAGAGCTCTTAAAATCTCCTTTAGCAAATGCTTGCCTTTCTACCAATGAAATAAAGGGCCTTATTCATGTTCTTGGTGGCTGTGAATTTGGCACCTTCCAAGAGTACGATATTTCTATTTTTAATAAGCTGGTGTATGATTAGAACAAGGAGGAATATCTAATATGTAACAGACCAAGAATAGAGAAACAGATTATATTTTCAGATTGAATTTTTCATTTTTGGGCACAGAATTTCTGGGATTTGTCATAAGCATCATCTGCATGGTCACTTCCCAGTAGGAAAGAGCCAGGTCTCTGATAGATCTGCCCCTTCCCTGAAGGGTATTTTTGAATTGGAAATTAAATCCTCTCTGTCTTGCTCCTGTTTGTCAGGAGTAAGTGAGCAATTGTAAACCAGTCCTATCCTGGGCTGTTCCCTGTAACCAGAAATTTCTTACATCCTAAAGCAGCAATGCAGTTCTCTCTGCTTTCTAGCCTAAGATTCATCTGAGAATCAAAAATCATGATAGGTGATAAATGTAAAAAATATCTGCCTGAGTGACTATTTAATCTTTCTACCTGTATTTTGAGATTAAATAACCCTCATTCTCCACCAACACAAAAGCTATACTCCTGGCTTTTAAGAAAGTTGCTATTGGGGGGAAATTAAGCTTTTCAGCTGTGTGTCCACCCAGCCAGTAAGCTCTGTCTGTGCAGCTTTTATAAATGGGTACATGTGGATTTCTAGAACAAAACAGCCATAAACTGCAGTAATGCTGGTGACAACACAGAACAGGAACTAAATTTAGTCCCTGTGTAAAGGTGACACTCGGCTCAGTGGCATGGTTTGCTTTGGAATATTAAAAGTTAACATATGAGAAACATGCAATTCACTAGTGGTGTAGCTTTGGGGATTATTAGAGAGGATATTAATTTAAGTAGCTCAGGACTTAATACAGGGAGGCAACTTGAAAGGAGTTGGGAACAGCAAGCAGGAACCTAGCACTGCTGGAGAAAATGAAGAAACAGCTGGAGAACAGGGCCAGCCTCACGTTTATTGTGCACGGCAGTGAGTGGCATCAGGAATAAGTCAGGCAATACTGAACTCCTGTTCAGCTTGTGGGGTGTATTTCCTGCTCCCAAAACCTGTGCTGTGATTGTCACCTAAATGATAGTTCATGGACAGCAGATACTCCTGTGGGTTGGGTGGTGGAAGCTTTTACTTTGCTTTGGAAGATAGAAATAGCAGAGCCAAACTGAACTTCAGTGCAAAGAAGAAAGGATTCAGGAGGAGGGGGGATGAATTAGTCTCACTTCTCTGGAGCAAGTCATGCTACAGAGCTTTACACTATCTGAGGAATGGGCTTGTGTAGGGATAAAATTATGGGAGTATTATCATTCTCCCTTAAACTGCTGTAAAAGGAAGATTTTGTTTGTCGGAAATTTATGGTGGCATATAGGAGTGTTTATGTGAACAGCAGATAGAAAAAATGCATTCTGTAATATCCTGACCATGTGTGTTTGCTAGGCTTAGCTTGGTTTTCCTGTGACTGAATTTTAATTTCAGTCTACTCTCCCTCCAAATATCTGTCTTGTTCTCCCCCACTTCTGCTGGTTGTTAAGTGTAGTGATGTATCGTGAGAAGTGCCTTTGTAACTAGTCTGTCTGCAAAGGACCATGTCCAAAAGAACAGAGAAAGTGATACACAGAGCATGGAAATCCTGTGGAGATTGATGACTGTGTACACCGACACATGGAGGTGTGCATTTACAGAGGGAGGAAAGGAGAAGCAGAGCAAGACGTTTCGAACTTTGGTCAGTGGTGAGAACTGACCCTGTAATGTTTTTTGAGGCTCTTTGCATGTGTATCTTTGATTCTCTGTAATGAGTAACGTACTTACAAGGGATTATTTCATCTCCCAGGGGACAGCCTGACCCCTCTCCCCTCCCCTTATCATGGGCGTGAGGAGCCACGGGGGAGGTGAATTGTGTTTCGCCCTTCCCTGAAGGGTGTGTGCAGGGATGGAGTCTGGCAGACTGAAAAAGTCCAGCAAAAAAAGAGTTTTCTGGCCCTCAGTGTGGCTGTCAAGTGTTTAGTCTTGGCTGTGTGGCTCTGGGTGTCCCCCCTGGGATGGGGGACGTGGCTGGAGGCTGAGCTCAGGCACTATCACCTATATATCTATACATACCTACACCTTGTAATATCCCAGCTACAACTCACCCAAAGGCACTCCACTGAAGTGTGTACATAGTTATTAAGAAATCCTTATGTATATTTTGCACCTCTTTTCCTCCTTATTTAAATGTCCTGATGAATATTTATTATATCCAATTAAATTTTAGTAGCATATTTGGTTGTCAGGAATAAAATCTTTATTATTATTTACATATTCTTTTGTTATTTGCGTATCTTTATTTACATATTTGGCTTTATTATTAATGCACACATACAACTTTTAAAGACAAAGCCTTTCACTAGAAGGAGGCTTAAATGCAAGTGTTTACACTGCTAATATCTGCCAGAGAAAATATAGAACAGAAGCTCATACCTAAACTCACATGCTCAGGAAGAGACATTCCTAACATCCTGTTGCTATTCTCTTTTTTTCTTCATGATGAATTTAAAATATAAGAGGTTGGCATGTGAAAAAAAAAGTGAATTTCTGCATCTGATCTACGCAATGAATATCTAAGAAGCCAGCAATTTGTCAGGAGTTTTCAGACTAAAGTTCCTATAGTACATGGCTTGTAGGGAGCAGTGATTTACAATTCCCTGTGAAAGCTTTTCTGGGCTGAAAAGCTAATAGATGATGTTGCTATTTAAGTGCTAAGAGAATGTTTTCAGCCCTCAAAGGTTAGGATCAAATAAAAGTTGTGTTTCCTGGAACACACAAGGGAGAGGTTTTATCCTGAACTGATGTGTCTGTTATTTATCTGTTTGAATTCATTGGAAAATAAATGTTTTCACCAGGGAAATATTTTATTTTAGTATGAAGAGCCACTGAACACATACATCTGCCTTGGTACAAAATTAGCTGTGTTATTAATCTCGTGTTCAAAGGTATATTGGCAAACATTCATGTGGAGTCCAAAAACTCTCGTTACTCTTATCTGATTCTGCAAAGCTGCTGTAGGTTTTCCATACTAGTAGCCACACAGCTACCTGGTGAATGAGAGATGGATTTAACACCTTAGAGATGTGACAGTTCCTTGAGGACTCTTGTGGCCTGTCTTGATATGGCGGTCTTAAGTACAATTTATGAATTCTGGTTGAAGTTATGAAGTTGCTGGTATGAAAAATGGGAGCGTCCCGGATTGCTGCAGATAGTGAATCCATCATTTTCTCACAAGGTCTGTCACGTTCTGCAGTATAATGACCATGGAGAGTCACTCATCTTAATGCCTTTGTTCTGAACAGGGAGTCAGGAGAACAGATTTTCCCCCATAATGCCAGGAGAGGGAAATAAGATCTTTGGTAATTTCTTGGACAGAAACAAGAGGATGAAACATTTGTTGAAAAAGAAATCATGGAGGAAAAAGAAACACAGACAGAACTCTGAAGAAGGAATAAATAATTTCCTAAGAGAAAATCCCGATATAATGGCAGGACCCAGAGCAGGCCAGAGAAAGCTGGCAAGTAGAGCTGAAAATCTCTCTCTGAAACGAAGCCATGAGACAGCAGAAAAAAATCCTCATCAGCTAATGAGCTCAGATTCCTGTCCAAGGAATTCTCCAAAGTGCTGAGGAACCAGAGAGAAAGAAATAAATATTAGCATTGGTTTTTTTGTTTATGTATTTTTTGACTTCATGATAAGTGACAGGGATATTTTGTACTTGGACACACATGAGGATGTGTAAAGGATCCTGTGCTTAGAGTTTGCAACTGCTGATACTAAAATCCTCTGGCTGGGGAGGATCCCCTGATGAATAACCACCCACAGATGACACTGCACTCTCTCCCAGCAGTGAGTTTCTATTCTTTTTTTTCACTCTTAGTGTAGAGGTGACCACTTTTTGCCAGTGTCTGGTTTTCTGCCACTACTGAGGAGCTCTTAGAGGGAGGAGCAGTGGAGCCCAGCTTGGGTTTGCTTTGCTGAGAGCCCCTCAGTACAAATTCTTTTCGGCAAATTGGAAGTCTGGTCTGAACCATGCCTTTTGCATCTGAAACAGAAGAGGTGGGGAAAGCCTTCGTCACACAATTAACTTTGGTTTTTGTCACACTGAAGTCTCTGTTCCTTTGCTTTGCCAGTCAGACTGCATTGAGTGCTGGCAAGAGGACTTGCAGTGTGTTTTTGAACTTGAGAAATGACAGAGACCTCCAGCACAGGGTGTAAAACATAATTCCTGCCACTTCATCTCTTTTCAGTGGCAGTATAGTGGAAAGCAGAGCTGAGCACACAATGCAGAGTCACTTTTTCCTGTCTCTGCAAGATTTTGCTTTAAAATTAGGTGAGATGCATTGATTTGAGAAAGCCAGGAGTGGGGCCCAGAGGAGGTGAAAGAAGAGATGCTACTTGCTCTGCTAGAGCTATTTACTGACCAGCTTTTATTTTCCTCTTTTATATTGCTGAGAAATTCATACATTGTATTTGCCTTTTGTGTACAGCTCTCAACAAGTATCTCTTTGTCAGCCTTACAAAGGGCAATAAACTCTGTGTTGCAAATAAGCCTCAGTAGCCGCTGGACATTATGACTAATTGTAATGCAGCATATATCCTTGAGGACTATAAACCTATATTAAAAGACAATGGTTGAGAGAAAAGCTATTGAATTGAGATAGTACTCATGTAACCCCATGGGGGCTCAACAGACAACAAGGAGGCCATTGATACCAGCTCTAATACAAAAAGCCACACAGACAGAGAGTCATCCAAACCAGTATGGTGTGTGGATGACCACATAGTTCAGTTTAATGCTGCTTTTATTTTGTTCTCACTTTGAGGCAGACAACACACACTGGAACATCAGAATTAGTTCTGTTTAGATTGCGGCAGAGGGAACAAGAGAGAAAATTAATGGAGCAGTGCCCCCCTCACCTTCTCTTGTTGTGTGCCAATGTGTCTGAAATCTGCCCAGTCCCAGGGTAAATTCTGTAATAAAAGTGAAAGAAAACACTCTTGTCTTTTTTTTTTTTTTTTCCTAAAGACTGAGAAATATTGAAGTATCTTTTGCTACTTCTCTTTTTTAGTCTGCCTCTTTTTTTTTTCCTTGCATGTTCTGAATCAGTTCAGATCTGATGATATAACAGATCTTCTGGAACTATCAGCAGAGTTTTCAGTTAGGATATGAAAATGTGAGCAGTCAGGGTTTAAAATGCATTTTAACTGAGGGCAAAACTGCCCAGAAGCAGGGGGAGATTTCATGTTGAGAAATCCTGGCCTTGGCTCTCACCCCTTGGGGTGTTTTTTTCTTGGGTACCCCAATATTGTATTAGTCACTGAATGAGTTGCACTAAAAATCACTTCCATCTCTAGAGTGATATTTTTTTCTCCTTTGGATAGATATCATTATTTAGGTTGTAACCTGTGTAATGTCTGTGGGCATAAAGCCAGTATTTTACTGAGACTTGTCTGAGACACAGATGATTTTTGAAATTGTGTTTCACTCTTTGTTCCAGTATTAGGAACAGGAGTGTCCCTATCAATTAAAGGTGACCAAGCCTGTAGTTAGAGCCTACCTGATAGAATAATTAATGATAAACTCCACCCAGAAGATCCCAATCTATTGCTTTACTAGCTCTTTCAGGAAAGCCAAGGAAGGATTTGTAAACAGAAAGAGAGAAAGGATCTACTTTCCTTTCTTTTTCTCATTGTGCTAATTACAGATAACATCCTCTGCTAAACTGTTTGTTTGTTTTCCTAGGTATACCCTCTGAATCATTCAAAAATACTTTAAAATTACATGTAAAATTCCCACTTCTGAGAATACTCAGTCTGTCCCTGGGATGTACATTTCCCCTCTTCTTTATATGCTATATGTGCTTGTCCCCCACCCCAATGGCTGATGAAGTTTTGTGTATTTGATTGCATGTTGTCCTGGTTGGAGACCTATGTTTTATTTAAATATTTTCCCCCTTCTCCAGTAAGTGTCTTATCTCTGAGCACTTCTTATGGATAAATGCATGTCAGTGGCATCTTCATGGCTTCATTAGAAATGCAATATTAGCTGCTCTGAGAATAAGTCTTAGGCTACAGCTATAGATAAAGCCAGGCTGAGACTGGTTGTACCTGTTTTTGAAAACAGCATCCTGTGTGCAGATGCCTTCAAAGTTTGAGCTTTATTTAATTTCAGCCATAAGATGAGGATTGTTCTCATTATTGATCATCTATAAACAATCAGTATCTGTTCATGCATTTCAAACAGACAATACAGGTGCTCCTTTACCCTGGCAGTACTCTTGTTTTGGATTTTGCCCCCAAAAGGGAGCTCATTGCAAGAAGCTGACTGTTGTAGAAGTGAAACTATGCAAGTGACATTTACAAATACACCAATAACTTTGATTTTCAATGGGTTACTCATTTGTGCTTCAGAGCACTTGGTGAACCAAATGTCGGGAGTTCAGCAGCTTGTAGTGTCTGTTTGGGAGCATGTTTCCTTTCATGGCCTGTATGCAAAAGTAAACCACCTCTGTGTTTTTTCCTTTGTTTTTTCAAGAGAATAGACATTTTTGTACGAAGCATGAGGGTGGGATTTCAGAGGCTGAGGCACAGTGCCTGGCTGGGTCATGTGCTTGCTCTGTTCCCTGGGCAGACAATTCCCACCCGGTGTCCGTGACACTGCTCAGTGTAAAGGGTCAGACATGGATGCACAGCCCCATGGTGTGGCCCTGGTCCCTGCCTGGCCACCTCCCCTCCAGCCTGGCATGGCAGCAGTGTCCAGCCTTGCTCTTCCTCTTCCTCCTCACCTCCCCAGCCATTCACAGCCATGGTGGGGCTCAGGGTGAGCTGACACCACTCAAGCCTCAGGACAAGGCAAGCACGATGGAGATCAGCAAGATCCAGTGCTTGAACCTGTTTCCTGGCCCACAGCTGGAGGTGACTGTATCCTCCCCTCAGTTTGCATTATGGGGAAGGTTGTAGTTTATTTTCCTCAATTTTGTTGTCTCATCTGCTTGGATTTAAATTTTTCAGGGCCTTTGTAAGTATAGTTGCTGTTGCAATGGGGGTGTAACTGCTGCCCAGGACAGGTAAATGCACTTCTTCCAGCAGATTTGCTCAAGCCCCATGCAGAACCTTGTTTTTCTCACTCTTTCCTAGCACCTTTTCTCTATCACTGGATGCCTCTCATTCTCTTCATACTCTTCTTTTCAACTTCCCCATAACGTGATTTTATTTCTTCCTTCATAAGACAATTTTTTCCTGACTGTAGTTTCTCAACAGTGTCTGTGTAGCACCTCCATCTGCTTTTGTCCTGTGAAGGAATTGCCTCTAAAGAAACACCCTAAGTGGGAATTATGCTTTTATTGGAGCCAATATTTTACCCAGTGAATTAGTCCCAGTGGAATGAATAGGACGATTTGCATGCTTAACATTAGGCACACTGAATCCTTCACTAAATCAGGTCTAATGTGCACATTGAACTTCCCCTGACTTAGGAGAAATTCTGCAGTCCAAAAAACCTGTGATTAAAAGCCACCGTGTGAAAACCTGGGTATGATGTGGCCAGTGCCAAAGCTGACTGTGGTGTCTGTGGAACTCAGCTGTTGAGTCCTTAGACAAATACCCCAAGAACACAAAACCTGCAGTCAGGAGCCATCCAGCAAATGAACTCTGTCTTGTACTGAAGGATTTGGTATTTCAAGAGTTAACCTACAAATCTGAACACAGTAATTTCATATGAATTTCACTGCTGCCTTTTTCCTGTTAAATAAATTTGTTTCTTTTTAAACTGACTTCAAGAAAGAATAAGAGGGGAAAAAACTCCACCTTTTTGTTAAATTAGCTTAAAGCAAACAAACTAAAACTTCTCAATGTTGTCCAGTGCAATTCATTATGCTGGTGCAGTATTCCTTTTTTTTTTCTTCTTTTTTTTCCCGTTTCCATTGCCTGAATAATGTTCTTTGAAGACTACATCATCAATAAACCACTCTGGTGAGGTTTAGAGGGCCTAGAATAATGAATAACAATTAGGGGCATTTAAAAGGTAATATTTTTTCCTGCAATTTGGGAATTGATTTATGAAGTTGGGGATCCTCCAATTTCATCAAATAAATGGTTTCTTAAACCAATTCTTCTTACCGTCATGGTAACACCTTTAGATCTGGCACAGTTAGCAAGCTTTCTTGCCAACTTATTGTTTTTGATGCAAATGAAGCATCTCAACTTGCACAATTAACAGAATTCCTGTCTAAAAGGGTTATACATTTTCTACAGCCCAGTTAAAGTAGCACAGTATCAATTTTACAGTGAGAGCTATCCTGTTGGGTTTAATCTGTGTGATGTTACATTTATTTTTAAAATTAAAGCTGTGTATATTTTTTCTCATGACATGTCTTGAAAATGTGTTGGAATTTAAAGGCCTTATGAGCACACCTCAAATGGAGCCGTGTGGTGAGCCTGGATAAGTGAGTAAAAGGTCAAAGTCCTTCTTAGAAGCTCAGAAGAACGATAATGCCAAAACCAGTCAGTGAAATCAATGAATGGATGTGTAAAACATGTGGAACAAAGTAGTTGGAGTGAGGGGTAGGATTTTCATAATCACCCCAGTGACAAAGAAGTCCTTAAAAACAGCCATGGAGAAGCCCAACCTGGGCAGTCAGTGAATCTCAGGCTGCCTAAATGACCTTTATCTCCAGCTCAGTGCCAGTGAGCTCTGATTCACCTTTAAACAACCAGGCCCTGGGATGTTTCCAGTATCTTGCTGGTGGGTCTCCTAATGGAATTAAACTATAATACCTTGCACTCTGATAGGGCTGAATGTATGGATAAAAAGATGCTGAGGTAATAGTCTTTTTTACAGATCCTTAAGCCTCCTTGGAAGTGCAAGCCAGAATAATATTTTCCAGAGGCTCTAACCTCTTTGGTAGAACAAACCCCCAGGCAGAATGTGTTAAGTTTTGAAAAATATGAAAATATCCCCTTCGACTCCAAGAAGGGTGAACAACTCAACTTGTAGGAAACAAATATTTAATGCATCCAGAAGTATTGCTAACAGGGCACTGTAAATAATATTTAGAATTGGAATTAACTTGCAAATAAAATCTGTTTCTTCTTCAGACTTCCCCCCACCTTGTGTTGGGTGGTTTATAGAACAGTCACCTTTTTGCCTATCATCACACTGCTGATTTTTCTCCAGTGAATTCTCAGCCGAAGTGGTGTGTTCATAATGCAGAGGAAGAAAAATGTTCCTGGAATTTCCCAGAATTGAAGAGCAAGGGTAGCATCTTCCAAAATTCTTTCACTGACTGCATGCTTAGGGATCACCTCATGTTATGTTGTTCCAGCCCCTGGGCTAGTGGTTGACTGCTCCTTTGTAGCCCGTGTAGAAGAGCATGAGAAGCACCACCTCAATGTCCCCAGGGCTCTGAGTGTGGATGTTCATGCTCTTTCTTTTTAAAGCTGACTCATACAAGGATTCATAATATTTCTCGTACTTCCTTTCTTGTTGTTTTCCTTTTTTTTTTTTTTTTTTTTTTTTTTTTTAAATTGGGAGACATCATCAGCTTCAAGTTAACTATACAATAGTTACTATATATAATAGTTACAATACTATATCTATCTAGCTAGATATTTAATTTGTATTTGCTTGTTATGCCCTAATCCTACCCACTACTCAGGCTCATGAAAATATGAGCAATTAAGTTCTGTGTCTTTGTGAGTGTTTCAGGGCCCTTTGGAGTATTTTAATTCCAGCTCACTTTGAGGTACCAAGTGTGATATCTGCAGTGGGTTAGGGCAGGCAGTGGTAATTAATTCTGAAGGGTGTGTTTGGCAGAAATTTGATATCCGTGGCAAGAGTCCTTTGAATCATCTTGGTGGTGGGTGTAGAGTAGCTGGCTGGTCAGACACAGGCAGAGGGTTCTGACTTGCCTTTTTTGGGGGCTGAAGTACATCTAGAGCAGGCTGAACTGAAGGGGGTGGCTCCCTCATTTCTGCTCACTAGGATGCACGGAACCACTCCCAGAAATTTGATGGTAACACAAAAGCAATAGAAAATAGAAATATATTTTACTCAGCCAGGACTCTGTCAGTGTGTCTTGGGGAAAACAGGACAAATGTTTGGAGATGCCCAGTAGGAGAGGAATGTGTAGAATTGCTAAATCAGATTTTTCAGTGTGGCACTAGATAGGTGGTCTGGAGAGTAACTAACTTTGTGCTGGCTCAGACTGTTTTCACACATTCAAGCTTGTGTTTTCAGAAGTAGGAAAAAAATTAACTTAAAACAGTTTCTTTTTTTAATTTTGTAAATCTTCTCAAATGCTGTTACATAGGGAAATGGTATGGATATCACAGTATTTGTGAATCAACAACTTTAAGGAGCTTAAATATGAAAAACAATATGTTTTTGTTACTTCTAAAGTATACTGTTTGAAAAGCAAAAAGCTTTTTGTTTTCCCCACTACAATTCTATAGACTGAATATCTGTCACTGCTTTTCACCAGACCAGCCTGGAGCTACTAAACCCTAATACCCTCAACAGACAACAGCCACAGTGCCAGGGAGGGATTGCCTGGGCTGCAGCTTCCAGAAACATGTGAATCACCCCAGCACTGTGCAGCTTTTTGTGCTCCTCTTGCAATTTCAGCAGGAAAATAAGAGAAATTAGAAAGCTCCATTTGGCACCAATGCTGCTGGTTTGAAAGTGACCTACTAAGCTGCAAACCATTCTTCCCCCCTCCTCCTTTCTTCTCTACCCCACTCACAATCTATGTCTAAAATCTGGTCATCTCTAGCATGGTGCTGTTTGGAGCTGCTGCACATTCCTGTTGTGTTTAGAAGCTGTTGATAAAAGATCTTGCAATATTTATGTTGGACATATCTATGTATGTCAATACTGCCATGTCCTCACTGCTGCCAAATTCTGTCTCTTTTTATTATTTTGATATATGGTGGGTTATTGTAGAGCACTTGCTTCTGTACTCCTTCAAATGCTTGAGTTATTCCATAGTTCCTCTCTGAGAGTCATTTGCTGCAGCTGTGACATTACTCATCCCTTAACCTAATTAGCTGGGTTTATTTACTCTGGGAGAAGGGAAGCACAGGATGGAGAGTGTATTGTGATCCAGACCATCCTGCAGACTCCACAGCAGAGGTGTGCCAGAGGAGTCTTCCTGAATCCAATTTTAGAGGTTTTTGCTGCTGGAGGGGGACTGTGGTTTGGTTGCTGCTCGTTGGAGGGTTGTCCAACAACTCGTTGATATAAATAGAGCCACGGGGAGAGAGACAGAGAAAGATGAAGTAGCTGACTCAATGTTTGACTGATGGGCCAATGTAATGAAAGTTTTGCAATCTTTTGTAAGCAGGAGTAATAGGATAGCAAAGGAACACTGGGGGACCCATTAGATTTGCATACTTATAATCCATCACAGTGATGAAATTAATTCACTTGTATCTTACTGCATGTGTTGCTGTACGAGGCAAAAGTGGTAAAGATGAATCTAAAGTATGGATTTGTCAGTATTTCAAGTGTTTATATGTAGTAAATATGAAAAGCAATTCAATATAGAAGTGATTGTTTAAATGGTACAAAAATAGAAAGATGTCTTTCCTGAAAAGAAGTAATATTTTGATTTGATGCTCTCTGCTCAGCACAATAGTCTTTAAATGTAAGGATTGCTGGTCATCTAACTATCCATATTCAGACCTACATATTGATTTAGACTTCTAAACATACCCAGCTCCCCCAGTTAAACTTCAGTAGATGAGAATGACATACATTTTTTCTCACTATACTTACAATATTTGTTTATTTTGAGGTAGATTTAATGTGCCATATAATTAACTGGTGCAGAGAATTAAGTTATAATGCATACTATTATCTCTCAGGCTTTTTCCAGGGCTATATGAGATTGTCACATATGGCACTGGTTGTTGATAACCAACCTAATGAAATGATACCATCACACAGAGGCTGTTTCTCAGTATCCGTTCCCACTGATAAGAAGTTATCTGTCTTGATATTGATTTGACATCTATCTGCTCCGTATGTGACTTTGGAAACTAATGACTGAGGTTGTACTGAATATTCAGAGATAAATTTTCAGATGAGCAAGGGACCAGCCTTCCTATTTCTCAGAAGCTTTTTTTTTCCCTGCCTGCTAATGAACCGTGGGTGCAGGCATTAGCTCTGAGACAGCTTTTCATGATTGAAGATCAGATCAGCTGAGGGCTAATATTTGCGCTTGCGATGCATCATGTGGAGGAAACCAAGGGTGTAAGTACTGATGGAAGTTTGGCAAAATGAAGGGCAGCTTTCTAAAAGAGTCAGGTTGGAGATAATGCTCCTTTCCTTAAAGTACAGCTTGACTGCAATGGAGCAACTCAACTCAATGAGCTGAAAATTATGAGAAGTGTGTTGCTGTCATTGACCATCCCACTGGGGATCTGGACCACTTGGGAAGGAAGGAACCTGTCTGACTTTGCAGGATGAGCAGGCCATTTATCTATGTGCAGGCCAAAACAGCAGCAGAGGGAAAACAGAACAAGCACGTCCATGACTGGGTGTGAATGGGGCTGGGAGAGGGGAAAATAAGTCATTTTGGGCTCATGATACTGGTACTGACATGATGCCACCTGCTGCCAAGCGGAGACAGGAGAGGTGCTAGGGCTAGCCAGGCTGCCTGGCCTCCACTTTACTGCTGCCTGAGCTTGGCCCAAGGGACAGCAGTATGGGGATGTGTGCTGTGAGTGCAGTGCACACAGAAGAATTCCTTTTTTGTGTTGGCTCCGTGGGCTGGGCAGGAATTTGGTTGCATTGCTTCTGCCCAGAGTGCCTTGTTGGGTGACAGCTGGTGCTTTCACCGCTTACATGCAGTCATATCTGTCAAACAATCCAGAATACCTTTGAATCTTGTACAGCTTGTCAGGAGTGCAGGGGTCTCCCATAAAGTAGAGCTCTAAGAAAAACACCAGAAACCCTCTAAGTCAGTCAATATGATCGTAGCGCACGTATTTATGCTGCCTGACAGCCAGCAGTGAAAGAGAATGGGAGCGAAAAAACCCTACTGAGGGCAGCACAGAGTAAACAGCATCCTTGTTTAGGTGAATTGTCCTCTGGAAAAGCCTATGGAAAAGCCTTGGTAGAGCAGCTCCAGCCTGGGGTGTCTGTGTCAGCAAGGCCACTCGGTGCAGTGGGAGCAATGCACTCAGTGCTGAGAACCCCGTGTCTGCAGGGCTCCTTAGGGAGGGGCTTAGTCTGGATTGCCACAAGTGTGAGGCCAAGGACTTGTCAGGAATTGTGGCACTCCATGTGCATCCCTGGAGTACACCCTCTGGTTTCCAAAGGGATTTTTGTGGTCCACAACCAATTGTGCGATGAGACAAAGCATGGGGGGTGAGGACTGTTGAGAGAAGGACTTCAAAAGTGCTCCCCTAATGCAACCTAAACTACTAATGAGGGCATGTTGTTTGGAGTTGGACAGGGGGGGTTGGAATCCCTTCCTCTGGGTTCATATCTGGTGTCAACAACATCCTGAGGGGTGAATAGGTGATGAATGTTTGCATCAGCTCCCACAGCGCTGGTGGCACTTTAGAGAGCTCTTGTTTTCAATGCTCTTGTTAGCTCTGTAACCTTTCTGAACTGCCTTTGCCCAGCCTGCTGCATGCTGCATTCTTTCCTCAGTCCATTGCATTTTCGTTCTGTATTACACCATTTTTTAGTGTTTCCATATTTATGAATTCATCCATCTACAATAACAATTACAGTTGGAATGTTTACTTTGCCTGATAACATTTACAGTTCATCTACTGGGCAAATACTTGTTATTCTTTGCTTATGTTTTTAAATATATATTATTAGAAGAGCTTTTGTAAAATTTAATTCATTCCTCCCAAATATGTTCCATTTCACACAATTGGCAGGAACAAAAAACCAAATCAGAACAAAACAAAGCAGCCTCATCTTCCCCAAAGAAAAATTAAAAGAATGAACTAAAGGGAGTTCAGGAAGGCACCAGAATAATAAAGACATAACCAAGGTCTAACATTTAATTTTAATTCTTTTTCTGAGCATTTTACACCATCAGGTGCAATTATGGGTGACTTTAGACCCCATTATGTTTTGTGTGAAAAAGCACAGGGCTGACATTCTCCTGTGTGCTGGATCAAGGGCTTGGTGTTCAGCAATGATGTTCATTACAGAGAATTCCTGATCCATGGTGTGAATCACAGCAGCCTTGGAGAGGCTTTTTTATGTAGACACAGAGGTGTTTGGCCTCAGTGCAGCCAACAGCCTCTGCCTGGCCCTGTGCTGGGAAAGGAGAGGGATAACAGGCTGCTGGTGCCCATGGCAGTGTCCCACCTCCAGCCACTGCAGAAAATGCCACCAAGATTCCTCTGGGACATGCAGTGCCTTCTCTTTGGCCCTGGCAGCTCACTAGCCCAACTGGGGTTAACCCTGACCTGCACAGTGCTGTCCCCCAAAGCACCAGGCAAGGGCCATGCTGCTGCAGAGACAAACACAGGCGTTTTGTAGCCTGTGGAAGACTTCTCCAGCTGTGGAGCAGCTCCACAAAGCAGAGTGTGCACTACCCTGTCCATCCTGGTTCAGTGAAGTGGTTAATGCTCTGTGCAGTGCATGGGATTTATTTAGTGCAGATAGCTGAGGGACTCAGTTTTAATGTGCATTGGAAGGATATTGGCACACGTTTTTGGACTGCACTTTGCTCTCTGCCTTGATGAACTAAGCAGATACTGTACCATGAAAGGGAAGAGGAAGCTGAAACTTGGAATAATGTCCCTGTTTGTCTCACAGCGTGCTGCTGCTCATGATGTTGAGTTGGCACCAGTCCTGCTCTTCTTGGAGAACGCAGCCGTAGGCTCTGGTTGTGGGAGGATGAGCCCGTTGTTATCTGGCAGGGTTGGTGAGAAAGGAAAGGAAGGTTGATTCTGGCCAGATGGGAGATACTTTCCCAGTGTGAGAAAAGCATGCATGGAGGCAGATTATGTTCTGAACAAAAGAAGCAAGCGAGAGCCCTCCAGTTGGTGTGAGGGAATGAGGAGTGGGACAATAGGTATTGCCAGGAAACACCTGGCTTCAGGAGGAAACTGAGGGGACCTTCCAGTGAATGAAAACCCTTGTTGTAAAATGTGTTTATTGACAGTGAATAAATTATGGGGCAAAGAGAGTCCAGCCCTTTGTGAGGAGATGGGAAAGTCCTTCCTCTGCACTGTGGTTTAATTTCAAATGGTCTCATATATGCGTTCTTTGGGGTTGGATCAGTCAAGAAACTTTCCATGTGTTAAGACTGAATATTTGGGGGAACAGGCTCATAGGGAGGAGCCCAAAGCCTGTACATTTGAATGCTGTAAGGAATCTGCTCAATACCTTTGGAAGTGAGGTTTGACAAACAAGAGAGAACAAGACCTGAATGTTCATCTTTCCTGAAAATGTTGCTGCACTTATGAGCAAACAGGTAATAACAAAGGAGTTACCTGCTTAACACAGGCTCAGAAGCTCTTCATTAAACTTCTAGAGGATAGTAACACTAGTGAAGAAAACCTCTTTAAATGAAAAGGTGTGAAAGAGTGCAGATAATAGCGTGCAAAAAAAAAGATAAGCAAAGTAAAAGTGGAGAACAAAAGGGAGGATTTCCCAATAGGTTAAAATAATAGCAAAGTCTTCCAAGTGCACACAGAAGCAAAGGGTCAGCAGAGAGCTGAAGGTGAGGGGACTGGAAAGAGGGTTAGTGCAACTTTTGGGTGACACAGGCAGTGGAAGTGTAGGGCAGTCTGGGCTGTCCAAATGTCTGCAAGTCCAAAGTGACTGGAGTCAGCCTTAAGGTGGGGACATCGAGTACAGGAATTGTCTGTGAAGTCTCTTTCATCTTTTTTGTCATGGACTGAAGTTTTCACTTTCCCATTTTTACCTCTCCCTTCCTCTCTATTGCTTTGAGAATTTCTGGTGGTTTATATTTGCTCTGCTTTTATGTGAAAATGAATAATGAAACAAAAAGGGAAATGATTTTCATTTCTCACTGCATTTTGACAGAGCAATGAGGTAGATATGGAATGGGTACCTCCTCACCTCTATCATGATTTTCCTTTCAAACTGAAAGGACTCTTCCTACATCTCTGTTTGGAGGTTTAATCAAGAATCAATTAAACTGAAGATCATAGGCAATGAAAATCATCTCCATCCAATTCTGGATGAATAAAGTCAATTTTTCTGCTCTGCCTGCACTATCAGACATCTATATTGGTGGGCATTGCCACAATCCACATGGTTTTCATCACTGCAAAGAAGTTAAATCCACCATGTCTTTACCATGCCAAATAATAAGAAGAAATCATGCTTTAAGTATGCACCTGTGTAAGCTATTTTTATGATACAAAAAGGCTTCCTGCTCCCTTGTGGGATCACTTATGTGATGGAAATAAGAAATATGGTATTGTTTGGCTGGGAGGACATAATTCCTTAATTACCTGAGGCATGTCTGAGTTATTTTGGAAAGGTTGTTATGAACAGCATGGTATCAGCTCTGTGACCGTAAAGAACAAGAACCAATAATGTAAGATCCAATTTGTTCTGGCAAATAACAACCTGGGTCAAAAGGGTTGGGGGGGGGCAGTAAATTGAAGAATTTACCCAATGGCAAAGTACTCAGATTTTCTTCCAGAAAATACAGTTTCAGCAGTGTTGATGCCGAGGTGCTAAAGGTAATAAACTGGGGGATAAAATAACAGGGGTGAAAGAAGTGGTGGTGCAGATGGTGCTGGTGCTGCTGGCTGCTAGAGGGGAAGAAGTGCTGCCTCCCTCCCAGCAGGATGCTGCAGAAGGGCTGCTAAGAAAAGACTTCATCCCTCTGCTTTTCGGTGTCTTTTTCTTTAGTTTAGTTGTTTCTTTGGACCTTTGTTTTCCCTACCCAAATATCTCTGCCCATTGACAAATTACACCTTTTGGGAGTCAGATTTTACCTTCCTCAGGAGTTTCTGACAGTCCTACAAAACCTCTCTAGAGACTGGTTGTAGGGACTGTATGGGTTTTGCAAGCTCCACGCTTGCTGTGGTAGAGTTCTTGACCAAGGTGGATTAGGGAGAGCTTGGCTGTGCCATCCCTTTCTGCTACTGGGAAAACACTCCCCTGGGTTTGGCCAAACAGTTTTGCCTTTCCTACCTCCCATTATTTTATATTTTTGTCTATCAGCTCATCTTAAGACAAAACTTGTCCATGCAGCAGCAACTTCACCATCACTTTCATATTTTGTGCAAGAATACAGCAAAAAATAAAGTCACCTTTGGTAAAAATATGATTCTTCCTAATGGGAATTCAAAATGAGGTTTCAAAATTGTGGTAGAGGACTGTGGACAGAAGAGTTTGTTTCAAGCATTTCCAGTGATGGTATGACTGAATATAAATGATTTTTTTTTTTTTTTTTAAGAATTACAAAACTATGAATTTGTGATGAAAGGCTTGATGGCTTTATGAATAAGTGCTAGTTGATGCTATTTAAGTAGGATTCAATTAAATCTTCATAAAATGAACAGAGTGAAAAGGCTTGACATGAACTGAGGCCCAGGAAGGCAAATTGCCATGTATGAACTATTCCATGGAAATCAGATTACTTTTCATAGCTGCAAAAATGTGCTTAGCTTAAACATATTGGGCCAAATTCTGTTCTCATTTATGCGTGTGTAATATGGAACTAAGCAATATTTGGGTAAATCTATTTCAAATAATTAGTTGATAGTCTTGGAGGGAAAAGAAACCATTGCTAATTTAAATATTGGCATATTCTGTTTTTCAAACAGATGTTCAGACTCTTATATTTTGGCATCCCAGGATGAAAAGATAGTGCAGTTGCACAAGAGGGTTTTTATGGAGACTGTCAAAGGAAATGAGAAAACCCTTGGGCCAAAATTCAAACAAGTTCTATACATAGTTTCCCACAAAATTTCTGGTCCTGAGAGCTGTGGGGAATCCCACTGACTTTAGAAATTCCCTTCTCCATTGCACAGTTTGTGGGATTGAGGCTCGACAAAACCCAGCACGGTTGTCCTGGCTCTGTGGAGGTAGATGGCAAAATGCCTTTGGCATAAGCAAAGTCAGACCTTTCACTATTATCTTTTTCAGAGACTGAATTAAACCTGCCTCCCCTTTTTTTTTTTTTCATTCCCCTGAGTGAGTTCAATCTCTTGTTATTTTACCAGGGTTTTAATTTGAAGTCTGAAGTTATTTTTTACCTTGATATGCTTATATAGCTTTAAAAATGTACAATAAAACAGAGTAGATATGTTATCGCCAGAATATGGATCCAAGGCAACTAATTCAATTGAAAACAAATCTAAAGTCTTCCTTCTATTGATTATTTATTTGAACCATTGGGTATCCTTGTTCTGCATTTATCCCCAACACTTTTTAATACAATAAAACCCCCCTGAAAGTAACATTAAATTCTCACTCTTCTGAATTTGTTTTTAAAACTCCATTATCATTTACTAGAAAAACGATTTCCCTGGTTGCTTTGAAAGTCTCTAACTTTATTTTTTTCCCCATTACAAAACTCCTTAGTGTTAGGAAAACATTAAGCCAGCTCCATGGGATGCTGAGATAGAGTAATGCTGAATAATTTACCCAAGTTATAGTGCCAAAGTTTGGTGGCATAATGGGGAGTAGAGTTTTTATCTTGAATTCTCAGTCCAGCCTCACAAACTACTTTTCATCTGTCCTTCAAATGAGAATATACTGAACCAGAATCACTCTGGGTTAAAATATCAGCTGTAGTTCTCCTTTCATCCCAGTTATACTGTGATGCAACAATACAGATATCAGCAAAGTGTCTTCTGATTTACTGCAGGATGAGAGAGAAGACCCATAGATTAAAAAAAACATCAATAAACATAATATAAAAGATATTTACACTATGAAGCACATTATCAGCAAGTAGTAATAATGGAAAATGAAATCTTACCACTCTTCTCCCTTCCTGTGGAAATTGGTATTCAAATTTCTATTTATACAATGCCTTAAGATTTCCCCAGCTTTTGCTTTCTCTGTAGCCTGCCAGTGAACACATGTTTTTCTCTAAGTATGGTGTAATCAGAAATGAATATAGCAAGGTAGGGGACATGCAGGATTAAATTGCATGACTTCAGCCTGACAGATGTGGCTCCTATTTGCTTCAACTGTTGCTCAGATCTCTGTATTTTACCCTCTGGAAAAAATGGTCTGGAAACAGCCCCAAATGGTTCACAGAGTCCAGGGGATTGAATTATTTTCAACCAATTTCTGTCACCTTGACTTTTCTCATACCATCCACCTGCATGTATAAAGTTGTACTTTGCTTTTAGTCTTTCTCTGTATACATTTGTCTTCAACACCTAAATCACCTCCTTTTTAATGCTACATTTTTTAACTTTTCACCTCCACTAGAGTGAGCATATACTTTATCATCTCTTCTTAACTGCTGTATTTTCATGCATTTTATGGATTGTGGTAAGGTTTAGGGTCATATAAAATGTCTGGTTAGTTCACCTCTAACCAAGGCAGCTAAGATAACATCAAGGTGTGCTCCTGCCAGACTTCCATTGCCTTTCTGGTGCCAGATTTTCAGAGGACTCTGCATTTCAAATTCTCTATTTGGGCTCAATTTGTTGGTTCCCACCTGCAAAGTAATGCAGAGGTCTTCAGAAGATCTTCAACCAGATAGTGGAAGTTTCACTTGACCTGCTGAGGTGAACTATGCAAGCTTTGGATTCCCATTGCTAATCCTGCTTTATCTGGGGCAGTGGACAGGACAGAAGGTGGGCAATTGATGATTATTAGAAGATTGAGGATGGTTTTATCTTCTACAGGAAAAGTTGGCCCCTGCTGAGTGGCCAAATCCATTTTTAGAACTAGTAATAATAAAAATAATGCCAGTTTGGCAGCCCAGCATTGTACCAATTAATTCATGTTGACTTCCCTGAATTACTTGTGTCCAATCAAAATTTAAAAAGCTAAAACATCAATATTTAATTTCAGCAGTCTCAGCTGAAAGGACTTCTTCTGCAACTTTTACATGAAATGTAATCCAAAATCTTTTGTTCAGATTCAGTAAGCACCAAACAAAAAAACCCCAAAACAAACGCCTCAGCTACTTTTGCAAATCCACAACTGGATAAAGCTCTTGGATTTGGACTCTCCCCAGTGGTGACCCCAACAGAAGTTGTAGTAGGTGAGGTGCTAGGTGCCAGCCATGGAGTGGTTTAACAGGTTTCAGGTGTGCTTGAAGTTTTTCCTTTGCAATCAAAGCTCAAGAAAATATTCCAGTGATTCAAAGCAGTTGGAGACTTCTCCATAGCTTAGTGGAATTCTCAAACATGCAGTTGTGGCCATCTTCCATCCCCTTCACATGACTCAGCCAGTATAAAAGGGCAGCTAACTGGGAAAAAAAAAAAATCTGGCTCAAGTTGGGTTTGGAGAAGAACTCTTGAAAGCAGATGCTTATAGGAAATTAATCTGAACCATCCTCATTTCTTGGACCTATAAATCTGGGCCATAAATTGTTCAAGAACAGGTTTCTTTATAAGATCTCCAGGCCTTATTACTTCTCAGTGGGATAGAAATTGTGTGAAAAGAAAAAAAAACCAAGAACCCAACAACCTGCTTTGTTTAGGTATTTTGGCACTCTGCCATCTTGTTTTAGAATATATAATGGGTAGAATTTAATGGAATTTTTCTGATCTGCAGTGCATTCTGAATTCCTTTTATGTCTTGGGCAGTGGCTTGGGGAAGCAGTATTTGCTTCTGAACAGTTTTCACACCCCCATGCTGCTTTTCTTTTCTGCAGAGGTTTTCTGCAGAGTGCAGAGTACACATTCCTAGGTGGGAATCTGACAGGCACAGTGACTAAATGGACAATTCCAACACTTCCAAATGCTCCTGTTATTCAGCAAGAAAGAAGTCTCTACTGATTAGATCAGATGGTTCATGACAAAGCTGAGGAGTGGCCTCTCTCAGGAATACATTAATCAGTGCAATGGCAAAGCCCTCAGCCCAGATAGTGGAGAAAGCGTATCCAGGCAAGGGGAGAGAGTTAAAAGGATATTGTGCTTCTCTTTAGACAAAATCATACCCTGCTTCCTTCTGTAGACTGCTTGGCTACTGCAGTCCACCTCGCTCTGTGCCACTGCCAGGCCTCTGCTCCCCCATCTGCAGAGTGACAGGTCAGTGATTTGCTGTTTCTGCAGTTTTAGGATCCCATGAATTCTTGGGTGCACATCGCCTAATACTCAGAACTAAGTAACTTGTTGGCACAATGGCATCTCTTGTGCTGTTCCTTCACCTGCCAACTTTCCCCTAGCACAGGCAAATTCTCTCTCTCCTTCCATTAATGCACAAAACAAGACTTTTAGGAGCTGCCAAGAGTCCCCTATAGGACTGAAGGACTTGGATGTCACACGGTCTCCTCTCTGGCTGCCCAAGATCAACAGTAACCTTACTGTATTTCCCCACCTTGATGAAAGGCAGCTCACAAGATTAAAATAACAGGCTGCAAAAGCAAATGCGGTATTATACCACATTAATCCTCTGACACAGCATTCATCCAAGTGCCACAATGGCTGTGATACTCCTGTACAGGCATGTGATTCATTCACCATTATTTGCCATAATTATCTTGCCCAGAATTAGAAAGGATTAAATGAAACTTGGTGGTCCATGCACTTAAGAGAACAATGGAAAAGAATTTTGAAATAAGTGCTCCTAATCACCTTTGTTAAGCATTTTTCCATAATCCCTGTTTTTAACAGGAATTTATTGCAGTAAGTGTTTGTTAGTATCAATTTGTCATCAAACATTAAACATGTCTTTGAGTTTCTTGTGATTTATCTTGATGTTTTGAAAGAATGGCCATGTGGTTAGTTGTGTACTACAAATTAAAACGGTTATAAAAATTGTAAATTACCTCTCTCTGCTATGTACACTTCTCTCCGATGGAACTAAAGGAGGTTGGTCGTAATGGAGACATTTAGACCAAACTCTCTGATCACCACTGTTTTTGGTGTAATCCTGGAGTGATCTCACTGAACTCAAGAATTTAAGTTGGTCTACTTCTGGTTATTTAAAAAAAAAAAAAAAAAAAAAAAAAAAAAAAAAAAAAAAAGGAGAGACTTTAGTTGTGTATTCTTTTTCTGATTCACATTTTAAAAATATGTTTTTCTACCAGAAATGACATTTAGAAAGCAAGAGGATTTGAGATAGCTGCAGCATATTTGTTTAAGAACTGGATAGATCAGAGGATTTAAAAAAAATAATTCTTCAGTCTCTATACCCAGTGACTATGACAATAATAGAAGTGAAATAGATGTTCAAATATGGAGATTAAAATACATCAGGACCAAATTTTTCATTTCACTTACCAGTTTTGTATTAGAGATACAAGGTTCTGAAGTACAGTTCTGAGGAGGTTTGGGGATCTGTAGTCAAAGACTAATAATCTCAACTCTAGTAGAACAACAAATACGTAGTTGACAATTAAATATCTTTCCTCCTCTGTATTGTTACATACCTCCATGAAATGAAGAAAAAAGAACTAATTGAGCAGGAATAAGTACAACAAATGTTGTGTATTGTGTGCTTTCAAAATCATGTACTACTGATTTGGTGATCTATTTTAAAAACTTACTTGAAATTACTTACAGTGATCTTGCCAGCCTGTGCATGAACACTGTTCCAGAAATAACCTTGCCTGTCTTAAGGATGCTACTCAAAAGGGAATCAAGGCACCAGAATCTGGCCCTAAATTTGCTGTATTAGGGAACTGGTTCAGTATTTTTGAATGTGGGTGAGGGGAATCTGGGCCTCTCTTAACTTTACAAACCAGCAGAGCCCAGTGCTGGTGCTGGTGCTGCAGAGGAACAGCTAGGAGGAATGAAAGAGCCTGGGGGGATGAGAGGTTTGTGGATTTACTCTTCCTGCAGAAAGCTGACAAAGCTGCATTGCCTTGAGAAACCGGTGTTACAAAGCCTTGTGTGGAGAAACCAAAGATTTTTTAAGAAATAATTCTATTTCTGAATTAATTAAAACACTGTTAGGATTGATCGTGCTGCCTGCATTAGGATAATAAGCTGAGATGAACTTGGATATCATTGGGATCCCTCAGGTGAATAAGTGCTCAGCAACACAGACGTTGCAGAGTTGATATGATAATTAATATGCCTTTTATTTCTCAATTCTGGCAACTCTGTACTGTTTTATGAATCAGACCTTATTGATTAAGTAAAAGAAGACTTAGAAGAGGAGCAAAGAAGCCGTGTAAATTCGGAAGCCAGGCATGATTAGTTTGCACAGGTTTTGTTAGAGTTTCAGGTATCAAATCAATAGAATAACATTAATAATTAAGGACTTGGATAAATATACCAAGTCCTAGATTAGAGCTTTGAGCTTTAAAATGCTCACATAAAAGGTTTTCCTTAGGCTCCAAATGTTCTAAAGTGCTATAATGTGACTTTTCAGATACAGATACTGTTAAGAAATACCAGGCTACTGGACCAGGGAGAGATTTGGATATCTCCAGTTTGGAGAGTACCTACTGCATGTGCAGGGAAATTGCTGGCACCACTTTTGCAAGGTTTGCCTTTTCTTGGCTGCAACTTGGGGGAAAAAAAAATAGTACTGAAAATAAATAATAGCAGACAACAAAAATGCCAGGAATGTTCTTAATTCAAAATGGAAAATGTTGCCAGGTTGGGTTTTTGGGGTACTTTTTCCGTGTGAAAATACCCTGACCACAGCAGGACATCAGAAAGCCACATGGATTCCAAAGTATCCACAAGGGACAAGGATTAGCCTGGCACCTCTGGCATCTCCCAGCATCACAGTCCCCCTGTGAGTGTCATCCTCAGTGTGCTGGCAACAGGGCAGGGCCAGCTCCTCCCTCTGCCTGGTTCTGGGTAAAGGCAAGAGCACTCCTTGCTGTGCTGAGTTTCCTCTTTGTATACCATCTGAAGATACAAAAACAATAATAATAAAAAAGTATTACTTTTCTGTCGTGACAGTGTCTAATTCAGAAATAATGTTCATACTTCCTCTCCAAGTGGTTTACTTTTCACCATACTATTTTTTTAACAGATAATCTAAACCAGATGTTTCAGTTTTGGTGTAATTAAGTGGCTTTTTGGGTAAGCTGGCTCACTTCAGATTATCAAAACATATGTATCTCTTATTCCTTTTGAATCCCTTCTGTTAAGACTTTCATTTGGAAGCATATCCAAACCACTTTTGAGTTACTTACTTTAATCATTATTTAATTTAGCATACTGACATAAACTACCCAAAAAACCGTGCTGTAAAGAGGCTGATAATACACTCACTGACATCACTGGAACATTTTCCATTGGCATCATTTGTACAAAGAGTGCAGAGAATTTTCTGTAGGGCTTTCTTGGAAGGAACATAATATTTCTAATCGCTTTAATAGTCTTTAAGTAAGTAGGAAGGACGTGAGCAGGGTGAACACCAGGTATGTGTGATAATATGATGATCCACATAGCTGTACTGACACGGGGATCTGCGTGGATGAGCAACAAAATGGGAGTGTTTTCCTTCTGGAAACAAGGGATGAATTTAGGCCAGGCTGTGGCGTCTGCTGGAGGAAATGGAAAGGTCTGTGTGGCCCTGCCCATATCGATGCAAAGTCAGGCAAATTTTGTCTGACTTTGCAAAGACAGTCAAATATCTGACTGTGCAGTGAAGCAGCCAGTGAGGATTTATGAGTTTCCCCTCTGCCTGATGAGCAGTCTTCCAGCTTCTGCAGCTGCCAAGGATCTCTGCTGTGCACCCAGAGTTAGACCTGTGCTGCTTTAGACTGGGAAAGTGGAGCCAAACTGCAACCCTGGCCTCATACTTCTGGTTTTCCTGCTAAATGCCTCATAACTGACTTAAAAATGCAGTGAGGCTAACGTAGGAATCCATTTAAACAGCTTTACAGAGGTGCCTGGAAATACTCCTAATTTAGAACTTTCCTGTGTAGAGATGGGGTGACAGCTTTTTAAATCTCTTGCTTAATATTTTGCATCACTTGGAATACTGGTTCTCATTTCCCAGAAGAAGCAGTCTATAATTTGTACAAAATAATTCTGCTTTCTTTGAAAGAGGAAGAGAGGTCACATTACTGAAGTTGTTATTCTGGAGTGATTCACTCTGGTTTTGTTTATTATGAAAATTGCAAGGAATTTATTTGCTTCTCCCTGTGTGCCTGTTTGAAAGGCATCTGTTGCAAGCAGAGACTTACTGAAGGAAGGATTTGGAGGTTTGCATCACTCTCAGTAGCTCTTGTTTCTCATTCGTGGCTCCTTCATCTGGTAGGCTGGGTTGTAGGGAGCCCCAAAGCACCACAGAGCTGTGCACCAAGATACTGGCAGGACTTCCCAGCTCAGTCTGAAAAAGGGCTGGGAAAGGTGTTCCAGAAGATGGTTTCAACTGGGCTGTGGCCAGTGTGAGTGGTATATGTGACTAATTAGCCATGTGGTTTCATCACATTCTTGAGGAGACTTTACTAATTACATGCATTGTGATTAGAGATGGAAATTATGTTTCAATAGAATTTTGTGTGATTACAATCTCTTAAAAAGTTCACCAGAAACCAAGATATAAGTCTGCAGGAAGGTATCCTTGGCATTAAAGTTGTGTAAACCTGCCCAAACTATCCAACAGGAGTAGACTGTGAGGATTTAACCGGTAGCAACCTTTTCTTCTGTGATCAAAAAAAAAAAAAAAAAAAAAAAAAAAAAAATTTCTAATCCCAAATTAGGCTGGGATTCTCACTATGGAACAAATACTGTTTCTTCAATCTCAGTGGCTCGTGGTCTTCCATCCTATGAGAAATAGTAGGAAGGCATTCCTTTCATTTAATGGATTAAAAAAAAAAAAAACCTAGAGGAAGAAAAATTGAGCTCTAGGATGGGTTTCTACTGCTTGGTTTGTGTAATACATACATGCATCTGCTTCTGCACTGCAAAATGCAGATAGAGCAGTACAATGTGCAAATATTTCATTTAGTTCATCCATGCTTATGTGGAAAGTTAGATGGAAGTCAATTTATACATTTTGGTGTTTTCATGGAACTGCAGCACTAAGCCAGGAGGTCAGAAGCTGTGAAAAGGTTGGTATTCTCTAACCACCTTCTCTCTGTATTTTCAGTGGTACTTTTAAAACAAAAGTCCTTCATGCAAAAGAAATCTTTTCTTGTTAGGAGCAGAATCTGAAAATCCTTCACCAAGGCCACCCAAGCTCAGGGTTTGGAGCAAAGCAAAACAAATACTTAGCAAAGGCTGTGCACAGGCTGCAAATGGATCACAGAAAAACCCTGTCAGACTTCCAGGCTACATGACAAGTCCAGCAAAACAGTAGCTGTTATCTGCAGAGCTGGGGCAGCAGGAGATAGCAGCTGTGAATACTCGTGCAGGAATGGATTTCTTCATGTCAAAGTCTAGGGTTTATGTGCATCTTTATTTCTCATCTGAATGTGGTAAAGTTGGAACTAGTAAAACATAATGGTTAGTTTAATTAAAACAATTTAGTGGAGACTCCAAGATGCCTTCAGATATAAAAGATACAGTTTAAACAAAACATAAGAAGCTGGTCATTACTATTTCAGCTTAAATTTGGTAGAGTCTGTGGATATTCAGTGGATCTAAGCTCAGCAAGTACACACTGGAAATTTCCATTCCAAGCCTTTATTAATTATGTTTATACAATTTACTTTCATTATCCATACTTTTGACATCAGATTCTTTCACTTATTTGTACTGTGTATTTTTATTGTGGGTTGTTGGCATGGTAATTCCATATATTATCTGACTCTATAATTTTGGCTTGAATTAGCATTTTATATACTGTATTTTAATGGCAAAACTTAATCACAAATCCACAGTGGATAGAACTGGCACTCTCAGCTTGCTTCTATCTTCAGCTCTGTACTTTGCATTAGGCACAGCAGCCAAATGCTCAATGGCACAGGATTGTAGCCTGTGTGAGAGGCTGTGGTGGGATCAAGAGACCTGGTTATTAGTCCCTGTTGCTGGCCTGTGGGTTTGGGAGCTGCCAAACCCATCAAGGAGGAGAACAGGAGAAATGGGCACTGAAGATGCAGGGACAGGACATCCTCTGGCTTGAACCTACCATACCTACCTCTGAAAGACAGGAGGGGAAAACAGTGCTGGAACTTGCTGTATGGGCCCTGTACTTCTAGAGACTTTGCACACAGAACAAGAAAGAGAAGGGAGAAAAATAAAAATTAGTCTTCCCCCCGCACCTCTGGGGTGAGTACACGCTCAATCCCATACAAATTTGATTTTTCTCCCATTTTGATTTTAAGTTGCTGTTATGGTGTTGACTTTCATGGAGTTACTGCTGATTGATGTTGGTGTAAAGGAAGGATTATGTCTGTGATGAGTTAAACTTAAGGGTCCAAAGGACTTGTGGGAGTGACTGATGGGCAGCAGCAGTGCAGACATCCCTGCCTGATGACCCCTTTTTGTCTCAGCAGTTTGGACTGGGCAAGGAACTCTGCTGTACATGCTCACCCTTTGACCTCTTGGACAAGCCTCTATTCCTTCAGGCTTCTTAATTTGCAGGGATTAAGTTATCTCACATATTTTTGATCAAATCCTCCTTGACAGACACAACTGCTTTGGCAAAACCACTCAGATTTTCCTTGTGTCATTGGTCCGAGGGAGTCAGTACAGCTATTTGAGCAAGAAAAGGAGGCTTGGATGCTTTGTACTCCCTAAAGTATTTGAATAAGCAATATATTCTGGCTGAAATAGTGTGCTGCAACCTCTTTAGGATGATGTATTTGCAATTAACTCCTAGTTGATAGCTCCTGATGCAAAGCAACCTTGTTTTAACAGGGCTCTGTATAGTTACTTCATGTTAACAAAAAACTGTTTTCTTGTCAAAGCAGAGTTTTTTGAATATTGGAAACAAACTGCTGGTCCCTGATAACCCACCATCTCTCAGAATCTTACCAAAATAGTAAAAATAACTTTGTCTGAATGGTAGCCCTGGCTGTACTCAGAATCCTCCCCGGAGCTTGTTGCTGCACTATCAATGTATCAGATGAATCGATGCTGTCGGTGCAATAATTTTAGGCAGAAGACAAAACCACTTCAAAGAGTATAATGACTTGAGAGTTTGTCAATAAGATGTCTTAATGTTTTTGACAACACCCATTTTGTTGACACAGTGGGTGAGGAAGCCTGACATCATTTATTGTGTCAAGTGAACAGATTTAGCTGCTGGTGAACCACATGGTAAATTACACTTTCCCCCCTTCCTGTTTGAGCTATCAATCCTGTTTTCCTTTTGGAAACTGATGATTACTTTTTCCCCCCATCAACTAAAAGACAATGTCATTATTTCTCAGGGAAGAAAAGTAGTATAATTTCTGAATCCCTCTGGAAGGAGTCTCTGAAGTGCCATTAATTCATATTTAGCAAACTAGTTGAATAAGTTATCCCACCCCACTGCTAAAAGAAAAAGTGTGATAGCCTTATTTATAAGCAAGGATCTTTTGTAAGTGAAAATCTGTTTTACCATGCATGGCAAGTTCCCAGCTAATTTAAAACATTTAAAGTTATGCAAAACCACTTAGAGAGTTGAAAAATATGTAAAGATATGTAAAGACACTAAGTATCTTGTTCACCACTATAATAACAGAAAAATCAAACCATGTTTTGACTTGGGATTTTATCTTTAGAGCTCCTTGCAGAGAGGCTTTTTTCTGTACCTGTATGTTAGTTTAGTTTCTTCTTCTAATGTTTTGCCTTCTTGTCTACTTAATCCTTACAAACTTTGATAGTCTTTCCTAAGGACGAATATTATTCATAGAGGGAAGTCCATAAAGATTGTTGTTCATCAGTATTTGTCTTCAGACTTTGAAGTCTCCTAATTGCACGAAGACAGATGCATTAAACAATTACCTAAATGCTCAAAAGGGAAAGAACAAAGGAAATAAGGAATGATGTAATCCCCGAGGGAATAATGTTTCTCTCTCCAGGAGGAAGCTGTTCTCTTAAAGTTGGCACAACTCTTGGGATGCTCAGCTGTCACTTTCTTCTCACATTTATTCTGAATGAACACAATGCATCCATCAGTGCTTAAGGAGTTTTCTAACAGTACATTGACCTTGAATTCGGCACATTGATTTTCAGTAACGCATCGCAAATAGGGTCGTTACTGAGTCATCCAGCAGTGGATGTGATTGGGAACAGATTTCTGAAATTCCAATACTGTGCCACCTGCCTCTGATGATGGATCATTCTGCTACTCCCCATCAATCCTCACCTCCCACTAAAAAATGTGACACCTGTATGAAATTTATCATTATATACAACACAAGGCACAAACAAACTGTTACAGTGGGGGCTTTTCAGCAGCCTCCACTCCTCTGGTAAGGATGGTTTACAGTGGCATTTATTTAGAGAGGTGCCTCTTGTAAAAGGGCCGAGTGACGATGGTGACAGATGTGAGCACTATAGGGAATTAATGCTGCAACTGGGACAGAGCAATAGATAAAAACAGTCTGGGTCTTAAGCTGTTAGAGGTTAACACCAGATCAATTAGGGTGATTGTTCTGTAGATTGTAATGGACAAATATACGTATACAAAAAGGGCATTAGTGAAATTGGAGAGGAAGAACAAATAGAAATTAACTGATGTTAAAGTAAAAATCAAACTGGGAAAGATTTTGTGTTCTAAAATGCCTGGCAGTCTGACTACAGCTGGGAAATCTATCTTTCAAAATGATTCTGGAAAAGTGCAATTGAAATAAAGGTGTTTTTGCTTTGGGAGTTTGGAAGGGTCAGGTAAATTAATGACCCTTTTTCCCCCTATTGTGCATATAAATGAAAGGGTAAGAACAAAAGCCTGGGTCCTCAGAAGTTTTTAGGTCTCTAATGTCCACGGAGATCAAGAAGGATTTGGCCACCCTTTAGACTTCACGTTTGTGACTTCTGAAGCAGTAAAGGAGGAATAATTCCTCCTTTTCTTGCAACTGCCATTGGTTTGGGGTACAGTGGTTCTGTAACCAAGCTAATGCATTGATGTTTGTTTATTCCTCTAAAATGGCTAAGAATTAGCTGCTGCACTGAGCCAGCTGAAAGAGTAAATGGCCTCATGGCTTACAAAGTGGCAAACTTTACATTCCTCCTGATTTCACTCAGCTGCAGCGGATGCTGAGAATCTTGAAAAGAACTCAATTAAGTAGCCTGTTAATTTATTCTCTCTGCCTGTGGGTAATTTTGCAATGGTTTCAATAAAAATATGTGTAATATGTACTCCACAAGCAGAATAAAAACTGATAGCAGAATAGGAAATAACCATCTGAAAATGAAATGAAGTTGATAATATTTCCTTACCAGCTATTATTGCTCCTCTCTAATGTCTAATTCTTAGTTAAATTGAGAGGGCCTTATTGGCCAAACTACAATAAAGTCAGGCCATTATGGACCACTATGGAAAGAGTACTTATTTTGCAACTTTTTAATAGTAAAAATAGTGCTCCTCTTCAACACCAGCTTCAGACTGTCTGCTGGTCACTGCAGCGGCAATGGATGTTTGAGCAACTTCCCTGGATTTTGGCTTTAGCTCTGACTTGGCCCAATCTTCATGTGGTACAAGGGGCTGGTTCATGGTGATCAGTCATCACTGGGCCAAATAAGCTCTGAGCATGTGCCCAGAGAATGCCCCTGCAAGTGTGGACCCTGCAACACTGGGGGTAGACACTGCTTGTGAGACTCATGTCTTAGCAGGAGTGACATCTGATTTGACACTGATGGATTGTTTCAGGAATGGACCCTAAACATCAGCATCATCTAGATCGGGATGATCAGGGAGGTCCTCCTTTATCAAAGGAGGCTTTTTTGGCATTGCTCAAAGTTCTGATGGTTTTGAAGGGATATATGAATATCTAAAATCCTTGTAAGATCATCTTTGCTTCTTCCATCCTATTTATATTTCTCTCTTCAATTTTTTTTTCTTTAAAAAAAAAAAAAGGTAATTATTTGGCAGACAACAACATACTATAATTAAGTGTGGGTAACCCCTCCAGCATCTTTAGGTATCATGTGGCATATAGCTCTAAGGTATGTATACACCTTCTAGAAACACTGCAGTCTCTTGGTAAACAGGTGAATTGACTTGTGCTCCTTGTTAAATCTCTCAATAAGCCACAACTATTTTAGGCAAAAAAATACCAAAATAAGTTAAAAATACTATCCTGATAGAGAGAGAAAAGAGGAGCCTCTGACTCAGTCTACTCCCAGCACTGTTATAAACATCACATCCAGCCTTGGATATCTCAGTCTCATTGTAGCTCAGATTTCTCATCAGTAAAACTGGCTTCATAAAATGTGCTGCTGTCAAATATGTCTGTGGAGGTTTAACACAGAGCAGCAAATCAAAGGGAAAACAAAGCAGAGAGAGCAGGGCATGACATCTGATCTTAATTTTAGAAATTATTTGGAAGGGAGAGAGAAGTTTCAGAAGGGGGACTTCAGTTCTGGACCTACCAAACCTTGTGCAAACAGCCACATTCTATTGGATGGCTGCTGGAACCTCACCTGCTTGGGTAGAGCAAGACTGCAGAGGGGGAGAGGTCACCAGCAAGATTCAGATTCTCACCTTGAATTTTTCACAGCAAGAGGGTTCTGGGTTCTTGTTTCTGGGTTTGGGCCACCTCTGGTTCCAGAGAGGTTAGAGTGGATGTACTTCCCTGTAGCAATTACCTTTGACTTCTACTAAATACATTACTACCTAAGTCTAATTATACATTAATTGCCTGACTGAACTCACTTTGACTGATCTGAGTATTAAAATTTTGGTTATTGAAATAAAACCCCAAAGTATGTGCTGATGTCAGGTTCAGCTGTCTGTGCATTCGCCTGGAGGTTGATAACTTGGTGAGAATTAAAAAACCTATATCATAGCAGTGAACAGGGAGAGAAGACAGAGCTAGATGGTGTGCATTTATTTTGAACTATATATTTAACCTCTCTGTTATAGCCTCTCTGGCTATTGTAAAACCATATTTTATAGATTATTATAATGCTTACTACTTATCTGGGATGTTGCTGGTTTCAGGTTTTTTGTGTTAGACTGCTCTGACCTCCTTCCATAAATGTTGCTATAAATTTAAAGGATGCAAATCATCAAAATACCTGCTGGAAGATGTCTTATTTGAGATGGTTTGAATAGACTTCTGCATGTATTTTAGAAAGACTTTGCGTTTGTTTTAACTCCAGATATCAGAATTATGTGAAAACGAATGCTGTTGATTGTACTACTAATAGTACCATACTAAAATAATAAAAACTGTACAATACTAGTTGATGTACTTTTATAAACCCCATTTAGGTTTTCAGAAATATGTTCATTGTTTGTGTATTTTCCCCAGGTACATTTTGCATAGATCTCTGGTCACTCTGAACAAACAGCAGAATTTTCTTCCTGTGAAAGTAAAAGCTATTAATACTAGAAAAGTTAAGTTAGTATTTGAATAATAAGTCTCATTTTTCAGGGCTGTATTAGTGAAGCAGTTGAATTCCCTTAAGTCTGAAATACTATGTCAACACATGAAAATGGAAAAGTTTTAAATTAAAATTTTATTTGATTTTTATCTTCAGTTCTGCAAGTTACACTATTGCCTCGATATCAAAGGGATGCTGCTCACAGTTTATTTTTCAGTCTCCAAATGAGTGTTTATTGTGCTGTAATGTGTCTTAATATTCTAATACAGTTAAATGTATATTAATACCCCAAATATTCAAGGTTGCAATGTAACTTTCTTCTTTTCCTTGGGCATGGAAACAGAAAATAATGCTGAATGTCAGTGGGCTGGGAGTGTGAAGGGGATAAATGCCCTTAGGAAGCTCTGGCCACCAACTCTCCTCTCTGGGGCAAGACAAAGTACTGTTCGTTTTCACAGAAATGTCAGTGCTACTGCAGGAACAAAGCTGTTTTTAAACATTTGTTTCCTGAGTTGGACTGTTCTAAGCCCAGTGCATCTTCCCTGCTGTGCCTCCCCACTCAGAGAATAAATCCTTGTTGCAATACCACTGCTATAAATGAAGTTACTCCTCATTTATATTATTGTGAAAGGGCAACCCAGCCTGTGGTTTCTGGCTAGGAAAGGGTCTTATTTAAATTTATGGCTGCTTTAGGGAGTTAAAATTAATCCACTGTACAGGTTGCTTACGTGTTACTCTGAGGCATCTGGAGCTGATGCTGCTGGAGACAGGAGGCTTCAGCACTTGAGCTGCTGATCTGTCAGTGGCTGCTTTGCCCCTGCAATCTCACAGAATTCCTCTCGGTCTCTGATTCCCTGTCTGGACCTGGTTTCCCCTTCCTCTCTTTGTGTGTGTATTCAATAAATGTCAGCTTGTTGTTTGTTCCTTGAGTAAACTTTTCATTTAAATCAAGATCATATTTGTAAATATCAATTAAAAGTTGTCATTTCAGTGTTAGTAAGGTGCTGTCGACTGGTGAGCAGCCAGAGATCTCACTGTATGCCTTGCCTTGGCCACGTTGGCGATTAGGCCACCAATCCAGAGAATTAACTCCAGCAAGACATTAGTCATTCTTGGAAATTACAGGGCTCATTTCTCTCTCTCTCTCTCTTTCGTATTTAAATGGTAGGGTTTTCAAGCATATTTTTATGGACCTAATTAATGCATGTGACAGGCTTCTGATGTAAGGTGGAAGAAATGACAATTAAACATCTTTGAATAAGCGCATTCCAGAGTGTGCACAAGCAAGTCTTTATGCAGGGCACTGTGGGAGAAAGTGCTCAGCAACAAAGCAGTGATGTGTTTTCATTTGAAACAACAGGATTGGAGTGAAAAAAGAAAACAATTCATTAGCATTTGTGAGGGAAGTTTCCAATAACCATCGACGTTTTGTATTCTGCGGTTTTGTAGTCTTCTACAGGGGAACTTTGTGCTATAAAAAGCCTTATTTTAAGTTCTTACTTTGGACCCTGGAGATGAGGATGAGGTTAATGGTAGTGACACTGGTTAGCAACCAGCTTTTGTTTTGTGTCTGAGGAGATGCTGCGTTGCTGACACATGCAGTTCAAGATAGACTCGAGTTTTTTACCATGCAAGTTTCAGCTTTTTTCCATCTCCTACTGATGTACCCGTTCCATGGGCCATGTTCTCCCTAGCTCTCATGGTGCAACCAGTGTACCTGGCTGTGCAGGACTCAAAAAGGAAAATGTAAATGAAACCAGAGCTAACATTATTGGCAGTATTCATATTTCTAGACATGTGATCTCTGGAGGCTAGCACTGGCAAAAAGATAATATCATAGTGCATAACAAACTATGTCAGATTATGCCCTCTCACTCCCAGATTGTTCTCCAATCATAAAAGAATAAATGGGAATGTTTAAATAAAACAGCCACCTGAATTGCAGAACTCTGGTGTTGTATACTGTGACATAAAGAAGTAGCCGGGCATTCTTTTATATATTTTGGCTACACTGGTACACTGTCCATTCAGGGCTTTTGCTTTCTGAAATGTTAAGCAGAGGATGCCATGGGATTAATGTGGGGCTGCTAACAACAAGATTACAGTTTTGGTTTTGTGGCCTATGTTAGGAAAACAAGTACAAAGGTCAGGCTCTCTTAAGGTGATGTCCTTGCTCCCTTGAAGGCAGAGGGATCATCGCCATTGACTCAGCCCAGGGGATATCCATGGTTTAACTCGGTCCGGCAAAGGTGAAGGATCATCTCCAGCTGCTCTGGGCTGATAGGAGCCAAATCCAGGAAATGTGTTTGTTGTCTCCCTGTCTCACTCATGTATTTCTGCAAACTTCCTTGTGCCTGTTCGGCGATGGAGTTGGAGCCGACAGTGGTTAAACTGCATTATCTCCCTGTGAGCAGGCAACCGCAGTGCTCTCCCACTGTTTACACTGGGAGGTAATTAATGGATTTAAACACAGGGAGCTCTGTGATACACGTGCCTGCTGGCCAGGGCCCAGCAGCAGAGCTGGTTCTTGTCTGGAGTCCACGTACCCACCCTGCCCAGGACAGTGGGGCTCAGGCATCCTGTGGATGCACCCTGGGCTTCCCAGGAGATGGTACTGGGGTATGGACTGGGGTACTGCTGGTGCTCATCTTCCCCCTTAGCTGATGGCACAGGAAGAGTCTTTGGTCCTCATGCAAAGGATTCCACATCTGCCAAGGTACATCTAATGCTGCCCATGAGCAGTGGATAAGGGATTGTAGGTTCCTGTATTTAAAGCTTGTATCAGTGAGCAAAGTGCACAGAAAACAAAAGTAGATTTTCATGCAGCTCTAAGACAAATCTACATCTTATTCAATGTCTGTGTGGAGATGTAACAGTAACTTTAACTTCTAGTACATGTATATACACCAAGTTGTCACTTTCTTGGGATGAGATTGTGCCTATAAAATGATTAGTGTTCTACTGATTGTTTTAAAATAACTCAAGCAGCATCTGAATTTATTTACATACATGATATTGCCTTTCATAAACACAGCTGTATGCAGAATGCCAATTCAAGGATATTTTTGGAAGTTCATCCAACAGTTCAGCTGGGATAAGAGCAGCTCACTAACATAATCTTGCTTTCTCCCCCAAGGGCTCTGGACCTAGTGTAGGTAGCCACCACCTCTTTGTTTCTGTGCCCTGAACTCCTAGAGACACAAAGAAGTTTGGGATGAGTGACTGAGCCTGCAGGGCTGCTGCTGCAAGGATGTTGGAGGATCTGATTGCCCCAGCTTGGAGAGGCCAAGCCACACTGAGGGATGGAGCCACCATCCAGCACCTTGACCTCTTCCCAAAGGGCAGTCACAGCCAGCCATTCCACGTGTCCCGGCTCGTGGTACAGGGTCATTCCTGTGCTCCCTGCAGGAGTCTCTGCTCCAGCCAGCTCCCTGCTTTGTTCACACGCTGCTCCTCTGCTGTCTTTGTGCTGTGAGACTTGGCACTGAGTGACAGCAAAATCATGGATATAGGTCAAATTCCATTAAGACCACACCTTTAGCTGCACAAATTCACCCTCTGGAATTTAATGTTGCTCTTCGTTTAGCGATTTCCTTCTCCCCAGTTGTTTGCTTTTGAATTTAGGATAATATAAGTCATTATTTGAAGTAGGCTATTTAGAAAGCCCTGCACTGTTATTATTTAGTAAGCCAGAGTTACATTATCACTGGCTTCAATCTATGTTTGATGAAAAGATTTTTCCTATTTAAGAGGCAAAAAAAAAGAAGTAAAAGTCTTTAATGGTTTTTGTACCTATTCCAAGATCATCAACATGCAGTATAATTAGAAAGTTCTTGTCTCGTTTAAAATCTTTTTTCTGTCTCATGGGACTTCGACATTAAAAATGCAAGATTTATGTATATTATGTAATTATTTATTTGTAGTACAGCAGCACTTAGAGGTATCATTCAATCTTGGGGCCCCATTTATGTGAAACTCGGTACTAGCAATAGCATTATTGAGTCAGACTAAGAAACCCCAAGCTGAAAATGTGCTAAGTACAGTACAAATATATTGCAGTGGTCACAGGCTGGAAGAATTTGTATTCTAAGTAGTTAAGATGGACAAATAGTCAAGACAGGAGAGATGAAGGATTACTCACCCAAGTGTGTCAGAGGAGGAACTGAAGCATATCACGATCTGAGACCAGATTTAGGCATGCAGAAGGTTAAATTAGAAACCTGAAGGTCTCCGTCGAGCCGGTCCTTGTGAGGATTTACCCGCCTTGCTCAGGGTGCTGAAGCTGGGAGCCTCAGAGCCTAAAGCAGTGCTTCCAACCAGAAAACCATGGATGCATTTTTTGTTGCCTGCTTTTGTTTACTGTCAATTTTGTAGGTCTGTAGTCTGGCTCTCTAGAAAAAGACAATGAATTCCTGGCTAATCCAACCTGTATTAAACCAAGAAGGAATCCATGTCACCAGGCAGCCATCCAGACAGTTTTGAAAGCTAAATACTAACAAGATTTATTATGCCCCTGTGCTTCATTCTCTTTCTTGGAGTACTGAGCATAGCATGTGACTTTGTTTGTTTATTCAGGCTATTTGCTCTTCATATTTTACATTTCTGAGTTAGGGTAATTCTTGGAAACCCCCACCATTTGCATAAGGGCTGCTATGCATAGAACAACTTTTTGAACGATTGGTAGGAATACAAAGCAATAGGTAACTAGAGGAGTTTATTTTTTGGCTAATTGACAGAATTAGAAGTAGACACTCAGGGACAGATAGTCCCAAGGTGTATCCTTTAGGATGTTCCCAAAGAGTGAGTAACTGACCAAGAGTCAAGAGACAGCTGCCTTCAGTTAAGTGCAAGATTTGGCTTGGTGGGTCCATGCACACAACTGGGTATGTTTAACTGGTCAGCTGGAAAGGGAAATGCTCACTGGCTTGCTTGAAAATCTCTGGAGCTCCATAAAGTCTGTATCCATATGAAAGTAAGGTCTCCTTCATGAAAAAGCAACTAAAAAGGGGGACAGGGGCGGAAGTCTAACCAAATGTAGCTTACAAATCTCATTTAGAGGTTTTTGGACTGAGCTTATCACTCGCATGCTTTATTTTAGCAAAGTTAAGTCCCAAAAGCCGTCGGAGGGAATAGCAAATTGGGTCATTTTTTTTCCGATTCGCGTAGGGTTTTTGGAATTCAGCAGCAGATGTCTAAATTAAAATACGTATGTGTTCCTTGTATTAACAATCCCATTAAACCGTGCTGCCCTTCCCACCCACCCCCCTTTCCAGAAATATATCCTATCATTAGCTGCTATCTGGAATCGACAGCGGAGTAATTTGAACTCTGGCTCCCAGGGGCCTCCTCCTTTACTTCCTGCTCTAGGAATAAGGTGTGTATTGATTAGATATCAGGCTGTAATTGGGCTCCAATCTCTCTGCCTCAAGATATATGATGGAGATGACAGGAAACAGATACCCTGTTGCTACTTGTAAATAGTCTGGTTGAACAAAATGGTTTGTAACCACTTCAGTGCCATAGTCTTTTATTACCAGAATGGGGTTGCTTTATCACTCAGCTTGATGGCTTTTTGAAGGGAAATAATATCTTTCTTCCTGAAGGAGCTAAAATAATTTTAAACAAATTGAATTCCTCTTTTGAGGACCAAAAATAATTATCTAATAGTGCACAACTTGGTATAATTATACAGTGAGCATGTCAGAGACATAAAATTAATTAAGTCCATAACCCCAATCTGGTATCCATTGACTATTAAAAAAAAAAAAAAAAAAGGTTGTGTTGAGAATGAGGATGTCAAAAGAAGGTGTTTGTGGTAGTTGAGAATCTGGAATTATTCATGGTTTTTCTGTTACAAGATGTTCTCTCCTATCTATCATCTGTACCAGGCTAAATATGAGTCTATTGGAAACAAAAGTGCAGAGTACCACAGATGTCTTGTTTCAGTAGGTCACAAAAGCATGTTATTAAATATTGGTTTGAGGGAAGATATACACAGTCTATCAAAACTTCAATTGAAACACAAGTTTTCAATCTTAAAAGTATATTCTGTTCATGGGGCAGTTGTCCCACAACTTGAGAAAAATGCAGCTTTTACCATTTGTACAGAAGACTTGGAAAAAAGTCCAAAATGCAGACAGAAGGTGAAAACCCATGGCCTTTTGAGATGTAACAGACTTGGGTTTGTTTTCAGAACTTATCTTTTGGGCTTTTTTTTAATCCTACAGAAGAGAATCCAGAACAGACAATCAGTTTATTCTGATCAGTGATTTATCTGTGAGGTTCTTAGAGCCTTGTTTCAGAGCTGTGGACCAAAGTAACTAATGTGTTGCAATAATATATTTAGCACATGATAAGGCACAGAGAAAATAGAGGGAAAGAAAAAAAAAAGCACACATTCCCTGGCTGAGAAGTTATTGAATGTTTAAAGCCTGGGAACAGATAGTTTAGGGAGAAGCAGATTTCAATGACTTCCACTCTGTAAATAAATTGTGAATTCTAAAGCACTAGTACTTCATTTCTCTCTTTCAAGCATATTTTGGATGGCACTTGTATCACATTTATGCCCCAAACATAGTTTGATTTTTGCATACAAGACGTTTATATTCTGCTGCTCCTCAGAGTGACCTTAATGTGATTTACTGACAAAAGGAGATAGAGCTATTCTATTTTTTGAGCAATAGCAGAAGGCAGAAGAAGAAAATATTTGTAGTTTTTAATAAGCTCTACCATGCATACATATATTATCTGTACTGCAAATTACATGTATTTCTGTTGTTATTAGAGCTGTAATTTTGTTTCCTTTTCTGTAGTGCTTGATTTTCATGTTTGCCCCAATATTGCAGCAGTGTAACTCCACATGCTTCATCTGACCTTATTAACTTATTTTCTTATTGACTTCAGCTGTGCAGAGATGTGTTCTTTTTGTCCCTTCCCTCTCCCATGTGTCAACTCTTTACTTTTGGACAACACATTACATTTAAATCACATAATATGCCTCCTAACCAAACCTCTGAAAGTCCAAATTCTTTGGCTTTCAGTCAAAAAAAAAAAAAAAAAGAAACAAGGAAAAATAACTTCCACAGTGATTGATCTGTAGCAGTGTTAGCCCTGTTTATAGAAGAGTCAGAAAGCAGTGCTGTGAGTTCAGTGCTCTGCTTTTAGATCTGAGGAGTTAGAGTAAGAAAAATTGATAGGAGCAACACTGAAGGAGGAAGAAATGAACGGAAGGAAAAGCTTTTAGCAGTCATGTGCTTGGATCTCAGAACAAGGTGTCTGACCACGGTGGGGAATGGGTGTGCAGAGCTGGGCACGTGGGGATGGGCTGAGCAGATGCTCTCACCCACCAGCTTTTCCTGTCCCTCTACTGTGTCTCAGATGGACTTCTCTGAGTGGAAATGCAGTGAGGGTGTGCTAGACTGCACTTTTAGGTGAATTCAGGGTCTTGACCCATATTTGCAGGTGAGCTGGTAAAGGTAAATTTGTTCCTGCCCTCTGTGTCACCCTGATGCTCTTCTGGGTGTCGCAGCCTAAGTACCTGTGACAGATCAAATCATATCTTACCTTCAACCATCAGGGTTTGACTTGTGCACTTCAGCCCTGCAGCTGTGCCCCAGTCTCCCTCCCTCTGCTGCTCCCTGCAATAATTCCAACAGAAATTCATCAGAAAAGGTTTGGCTGGGGCACTGCTTTAATTTCATATGTTTATAGCACTGTCAAACAGAAATGAAGCAAGACAAGATTGACTTCATCCCACAGCTGACCATAAAAGGTTAATATTTTGTGCTCACTCATGCGGGACTTGGGTGCCTGAAACAGGGACCAGGGCACGAGTCATTGTACGGGCTTGGTCTCCATCCTGTCACCCATTTTTCAGGACTGCTTTGGGATAATCAGGTTTTTTTCATTGGGGCCAAGTGGAAGGATCAGTGCAACCATGTTGAACACACACACACACATGCAAAAACATCCAGGCAAGCAGTGATGCGTGTATTCCTCAGAGAAAGCAGAACTAAGTCACTGTGCTTCATCAAACTGCTGGTATCAGCACAGAGCCTTCAGAATTCCTGCCTGGACCACAGAAAGGGTAGGGCAGAAGTCTATGGAAAGAATATATTAGCAAACTTGGAATGTGAGAGTCTATGGATGTCAAGGGTAATTTCCAGGGTTATAAATTATGGGAATCATGGCAAATGGAAGTCTGGTTTAAAAAAAGAGCAAGTCAGTCCTTAATTTCTGGTTTGAGTTGTGGAATCTGAGATTCTCACTTGCTTCTCTGCCTGACACTAACAGAATTTCTAGATGATAGACAGTACTGCATTACTTTTTATTAATATAATTACTCTTAAAGCAATTTGTCCCTTTCCGTTTCTTTGTCTCTGGGCAGTTTCAGGCAGACAGCAGGCCAGTCAATTAGAGACCAGTAGAATACACATTTTATTATGAAGGATCCACTGAATCCTCTCAATATAGGATGTACTCCCCTTATAGAACATGGCTACAGAGCCTGGTGCTGTCACAGGTTTGCTCCAAGCCACTGGGACACGAGCCAGCTTTGCTCAGGAAGCCATTTAGACACATTAGGGTGTGAATGTGTCTGAAGTAAAAAGTGTTGTCTCTAAAGGTGGATTTATCAGCATCTTCACAGTCTTATGCTAACATGGCTCTGTGCCTTCCAGACTGGAGCTGACTGGAACTCTGGTGATTTGGAGTCTGGACAGTTCTTAATGTGCTCCTGTTTGTGTCTGGGTGTAGGCACAGCTGTAATTCTTCTCTTGCAAGCTCGGGTCTCTGAGAGTAGGTCCCTTGGCTTGATCTCCTCTTGCCTTGCAAATCAAGCTGAAATCAGCACAATTAGGTAAATGTAGATCAAATAAATAAGCCAACACTCTTTATCCATTAGGACTGCTCACTTGAGGTGAGATGGTAGATATGAGCAAGGATGTGCAAGACAAGGTGTTTAATCACAAGAAACCCACATGGAAAAATCTGCTTCATCGAAAAGCAGGGAACTGGCAGAAGAGCCAGTGGTCCTAAAGAGCTTTGATTCTTAATGGGGACAATAATTCTGTTTAATAGGAGTATCTTCAGATGATTTAATGTTGCTTTGGGCCTTTTTATGTATCTTGGTCTTATGCTGGTCTTGTTTGCTTTTCTACCAGGAGTATTTGATGGGTTTAATGCTATGATAGATGTAGGAGGGGGCATGTGTTGGGGCAGCTGTGCCAGTTCCTGGCTGTTGACTTGCTCCTTCCTTATCAATCACACTTGTCAGGTTGCCTTGCTAATCACTGCAAAGCTGCTGTTGGCTTTGGACTGCAGAGGTCTGTGCAGAAAGTGGCTTCACCCAACTGCATCAGCCTAAGCAACATCCCCAGAGCATTGCTGGAGAAAAAAATATGAAATGGGAATTTTCTTCTTATGGGGAGACACCCAGCTCTGTCTCGGGTACTTTGCTGTATCAGCTGTACTCTGTTCTATCAGGTGAGATGTTGACAAATCAATGAATGGGCAGTGGCATGATGTTTAGATGAGGATATGTTGTGTATCCCCAGGGAAAGGAAGTGAGACAGCAAATCACAGAAAAAAATAAAAATTTTTTGCCTTCTTTTTCCCATCATCTTCCCAAATATTCCTCATGTGATGAACATTTTGTGTGCCTGTGAAAATCCAGCTGTACTGGAATAGGTCAGAAGAAGATAAAACCGTGCAAAGAGGAGCAAACAGTCCAGGTAAATAAAAACTTAGTAGATTTACTGTCTTGGAAGAAAATCACATTGAGTCCTCATTGCCACAACTTTTTAGATGGTGCTTTCTGGCTTTGAAATTTGGTTGTGAATTTGCAGAATCCACAGCTTTTGTTAAATACTGGCTAAGACAAAAATCTCAGAGATACTTCCATTTTGCAGATGCTCCAAGCTCGTCTGAAGCACAAAGCTCAATTTCCCCCTCTGTTACCAAATTTCCCTAATTTATCTTCTGGTATAAATGTTGCAAGGTTGGCTAGTGAAAACACAACATGATTAAAGGAAGTTTCTTGCCATTCATCCTTCCCTTGCTGCCAGTTCCTTAATTTAACAACCAGTTCTTGTGTCCATTATTGTATTTTATTTCTTCAGGACTTAATGGCTGGAGGGAGGAGCCCAAAGAATAGAATACATTGATGAAGTTCCTCTTTCAGATGCCAGGTTTTGGCTGTATTCTTGGAAAATTTTGCACTTTCTATTAACTGATGTGTAATTCAGAGTAGAAGGATATTGTGTGCTGGTTTCTGACCTTTGCAAATGCTAAATCATGAAAATATCTGATTTATTGAATTTCTCCTCCCTCACCATAATCTTGCCAAAGTGGTCATGACCACAATAAGTGAACTGAAATGACTTTGGTATTTGTATCATATATAAAATGTTTATTTTGGGATGTAGTTTGTGAAAATATTAATGTAAGATAGTTTTGGCCAGAATGAAGCTTATAAAGAAGTAACATTTAATCATCAGAGACTGAACTGCACTCAGGCTGAACAGTGGTGTTCAAGATGACTTCTTGAATCAATTTATTCTATTTCTGGTATTAAACTTCAACCTGGCAAGGGCCTAGGGTTGTCCATAATTCTGTAGTACTATGTCGGTGTGCTCTAAAATGCTGTCTGTAGCATTCTGCACTGGATTTATTAGAAAGTTACCATCCTTAAAGCAGGATTTTTTTTGTTCTTACTTGGCTTGAATAGGCACTGGCATATTTTGGGAGAATGATATACGTCTTTCTGTTCTGCACCAGACTATTAGCAGGCTTCTTTAATATCAGATACTTTCAAAGAGGTAGAAACTTGAGTTAGAATATTATGAATTTTGAATTAGGATACTATGAATTAACCTCTCCATGGGGTGAAGTCTGTCTGAATTTTCACCATATATTCTTTGATCTTGTAAGATATTAACCATTCTGGTCACAACTAGGCCTATATATAAGATGTCCTTAGTTTTAAACACATGTAAAATTCTGCTTGCAGACCTCTTGTGCCAGGGGCTAGTATATAAACTGAATACAAAAATTGGATCTCTCTCTGCAAAAGAAAATATATACTGAAATTGTCATCTGATTTTTTGTTCCAAGTCCTTTAGGCAGATATATAAAAGACACGGTGAAATGTACAGTGTCTACACTGCTGCCTGATAAATGGGGTGGTAACACCATTCATACATCATTTTCTTCTCTTTTGCTACCCAGTGAATTCCAAAGGTTGGAATGAATTTAGGATGGTTTGCTTGGGCTTTGACTAAACTTTAAAAGTTCTGTTTCTAAGTTTGCTGTGTTTTTGTAATCCCTGTTAACACCTTCATCTTCCCCAAAGTGTGGTTATGTATTTCTTTAGCAGGAGCAGTGCTTTCTGCTGGGCAGGAGAGGACCAGAGCAGGTAATCAGTGTGTGGTGCTGCAGGCTGGCACCAGCCCTGACAGGGGCCTTGACACGGTGTTTTGGGTACCATGGAATAGAATTGTGCATCTTGTGTGTTTGGGGGAATGTTGGATTTGGTAAATGGGGATTGAAACTGGGGGGGAGAAGCAGTAACTGGGTCAGGTAAGGTTATACATTGCCTGGAGTGACTTTCTTTTGCACAAGCATTGGATCATCCCTATTCTGAGGCTTAGCTTTTCTTTTTACCCTAAAAAACCTCTCTCTGTTGGCCTTCTGGAAAATGATAACGCCAGTGAGGTCATTGTGGAATTGGATGTTAGGCAAACCACTGGATATTTTGTTAAATAAAATGGTCCTTGCCAATATTTTGCAATCAGTCCTTTAAGTTTAAACCACATCTCAAAGTTAAAATGTGTCTATGTCTATGGATAGATAAACTTGTGTGTGTGTACAGCACAGCCTAATCCCCTCATTAATTATAGTTCTTTTTTCATTGCTGGGATCTTTAAAATAGATAAACAGCAGTTCTGAAATCACAACATGGAGGGTGAAAACCTTAATGTGTTTTTAAGTTACTTACAGGAAGGCCTGTACAAGAGGCTATTTCTTAGCAAGAAAAATGCCTTTGAAAATCTTTTCATAGTTCAGGTGTCTTCAAAACCACATTGGATAGGGGTCTAGTCTCTGTATTCAATAACATCATCATTAAACATTAACTCATCACAAACAACAACGTGTTTATCATTTTAGCATTATTTCCCAGGATCAGGTTTAAATAATGGTCTCTAAAAACAGTGTAAGTACTGTTCTTTCTGTCTTTATTTATTTTTTTAAGAAAGATGTATTTGCTTTCTATAAAATGAGTATTTAATACCAGGTGAAAATATGAACTTCAAATGATCTTTGTTGATTTTAACACTTGGAGACACTTGATAGGAGAAAAAAGCTGCATGATGAAGGTACAAGCAAAAAAAGGTGCAGAGACTTGACAACAATCTGAAATAAAGAAGACTCTACATTCCAGATAAACTTTTACTTATTGAGGGAGGAGAAAGGGCTTTGGTTCCCAAATGCTCTGCACAGTGAAAAGCTGTTGTGCACTTCTGGCTGCACATTCCCTGTGTCAGGGCACTTTCTCTGTGTGAGGTGATGCTCAGCTCTGTGGTGGCTCTCCTGGGGCAGCTGAAGGGCATTTCCAAGGCCAAGGCTGTGTCCCATGAGCAATGGAAGAGCTCTGCTGCTGCTGTTGGGGTGTTGAACAGGGAGATTCAGTGATGGTGGGGGGAGCCCTGGGGCTCAGCATCACTGTCCTTCACTGCCTGACAGCCCTGCCTTGGTCCTCAGGTGTGGAGCACTTGTGCTCTGGGCCACAAGGATATCTTGGAACATGACTTCTAGGCTCTTCCCTGACATACAGAATGATAACTGTCTCTCACCCCATTAAATTATGCCCTTTAGAGAGCTGGCTGAAGGCAAACCAATGCTGCACATCTCTGGGAAGGGTTGGGGTGATGCCTCCTCTATGGCCAGGAAGACAAGACCATTGCACAACAACAGCTTGTTCCTTAGAAGGAGCAGGCAAACGTTCATGTTGCCTCAATTTTAGGGCCATGCAACAAGCTGAACTTGAACTTTTGATATCTGCAGTCTGCCCTCTCTGTAGTAATTCCTCCCTCTCGGTACCATAGTTCAGTGTGATAAGAAGCTTGAGTACATATCTTCCTCCTTTTCCAATCACAATAGGCCATATTAAACCTTGTGTCCAAGTCGGATGGAATGTGTGCAAGTTCTGGGACTTTCTCAACTCTCAAACTTAGCAGTGAGAGCTGTGGATTGCCAGAAAATAATAATAAAAAAGCTCTCCTAGTTCAGCAAAAGGGTTTTAAAGCTCTTTTGACAAAGTCCTGAAATGTAATTCTTTGTCTTGTTGATTTTTTATTTTTTTTTTTAATTTAGAAGCTTTCAGGTGATTCTTGAGTCTTTCAGTTCAGCTGCTCCCTGTAACACAACTGTCTTCTCTGATCCCCAAAAGGCAGGGCTGCAGAGCCTTGAGTGTTTTCGTCTTCTCCTTGTGGGGCTGTGTGTTGGTTGTGTAATGGATTGCAAAGGCCAACACAAAACTTTGCAGATTTTATAGGTGTGAAACACTCTGAACTCATCTGTAGAAGGTGACATGAGTATGGAACTGTACAGGGTGCTACACAGGGAGGTGAGTTTGGATCCATTTCACACACGTTCTCAGGCAGATTTGAGGTGGTTTTAAGGCTCTTGTTTTGTCTGAAAGACCTAAACATCCTTCTCTAAGTACCAGGCCTTAAAACATATTGAAAATTGATGCTTCAAAAGCAATGATACAACTCAGGCTATTCTGCTCACATATTTCTTCATTTAGAGAAAGGAGGCCTTTCTGAAGAAGGTCTGAGGAGCATCAAGGTCTGGGCAAGTGAGGTCTTGTCAAATTTTACAGATAAATGTTCTTAAAATTGAATAGCTTGTTTAGTGGCATGAACCATTATTTCCTTATCTCTGGTTTTTCCTTTCTTTCTTTACTAAGATATTGCTTTCCTGTGTCCTGTTGAATTCCTCATCCTGTTAGAATAAGGGTGGGAAAAGGGAGAGAAATATTGTCCTGAGCTGCACAGACACATTGTCATTGTGGTTGCCTATTAACTTTCTTCTGATTTCTGCTTACTTATCATGTGCTTTAATGTTGTATTACACTTTCCAGCAGCAGTGTGTCTCTAGTGCTTTGTCTCTGAAGCACTAAAACTTACTGTTCCCTACTTTGCTGTTGTTGTCTTCCTCATGGAAAATAGCCTCCTTAGGATCACAAGAACAACAGGGCCAGTTATTTTAATCAAATGATGTTTTTCAGGATCTTGAAAGGTTGCTATATCAGCCTCTGCTCTGACCTCTAAAACAAAATCACTTCCATTCACGTTATTATCTTCAGTGTGTGGGAAACAGATGGAATATGAATATTCTATTTTTCCTCCCTCCTTTTTTTTTTTTTTTTTTTTTTTTTTGGGTGTTTGCTTGACTCCTTTTGAAACTGCACCCAACCTATAAGCAAACAGCCTCCTCTGTGTTCATTCCCCGGCATTCTCCAAATACTCACATTCTTAAAATACCATCATCTTCCTTATTTTCTCAATTCTGTATTTGTTTACACTCAAAAGCTTCTTTGTAGCTGCCTACACTGAGCTGGGGAAACATATAGTCTAGTCCTCCTTTATGTAAATGTACAATAGATTGTTAATATCTTTGTTACCAGATACTAGCAAGCTTTATTGAGGACAAATCCATATGCCAGTGAAATTGTACAACATGAATGTTCCCAAATGCATGCAATGTTCTTCAGATTAATTGGATTCTATGGAACATATTCCCATCACAATGTGCAGAAGCTTTAAACATATAACTCTCATTAATGTTAATGGGACTCACATGCTTAAATCCCAGCACTTCTAGATAGGAATAGCATTGCTTTAAATGAAGTCAGCGTCCACCTTACTGTGAACTATTACAAGAAATGATTGCAGTTTTCTCCTATGGAAGAGAAGGGAACAAATGCTACCAAATCATCTCTCTAAAGCATTTCATATTTCTAACACTGCTCAACATAAAACCTATGCTGAACTGAAGAAACAACTCAGTACTGGAAGTTCTGCTGTTATGTTAAAAAGTGAAGTATACCTGTTCAACACTCAGCCTTAAAATAACAGAAATGAGCAGGAAACAGCTCTTTTTTTGTAGCAGAAGGAAAGGATAATCCTCTTTCTTGGTAGCACACATCATATTTTCATGAATTTTCATGAAATGGTACATATACATAACCAGAATGTATATTCATTAGTAAGAATTCTACTGATATCTCAGTGTGGGCTGTTTAATTATTTTTTTCCTAAGTTGAGCCAATAGGTTTGGTGGCAATTTTATTTCCAGGTATTGTTTCATGATAGTTCATAATACAGTTCTTTCACAGTGCTGGAAATGCAGCAGAAATGGGAATACTGGAACTGAAGACAGTTCTTGAACAAAGTCACTGACTATGGACCCTGAATCGAGAATTAGAGAAAATGGACTCTGAGGTGGTTAAGGAAGCTTTGGATTACTTTACACCAGTCTTTATAAAACTCATTAGTCAACATCTTCATCAGTTAACTAGCTGTGATGAGCCACGGACATCATACTAGTCATTTGTAAAGGGACAGGTGAGAATCTCTTCATTTAAAGTAGGTGGAAATAGGTGGACTTGCATTTTAGATGAACGTTTTGTGTCATCTGAAGTGTGAGATTTGTTCTTGTGTGTCTTGTGCCCAAGGAGGAGCTGTGCCTTGGAAATCCTGCTCTGGAGTAAGGAGAGTAGATTTCTGACATCCCATAGATTCCCATGGAAGCTCATTTTGCAGTCTCCCAAGGGTGGGATTATGTTCTGCTTGCAACAGGATGCAATGGCCTGGGAAGGGGATGCCATTTCCATGGCAGGAGCAGATGTAACTGTTAATGTAATTGACAGCCTGGTTCTCTACTCCTCACTTGCTCCTGCAGGGAAATACTACAGTAACAAGCATAGGTAGGTTTTATATTCCTAAAACAACCAGGCCACAAGCAGAAGGAACAGAAAAGGACTAATTTTCTGTGACATAATTGGATATGGCAATAGGCCAGATTGTTTGATTTTACTGGAAAAATCCCAAATACTGTGTATGGAAGCTGACTGTGGGAGGGAGAAGCTACATCATTGCTTGGTTTATGTGGCATATGTGTTGGGCAGGCTGAGGAGAAGGGCACAAAATGCATCTGGTCATCTTGAAGAGGTCCTTGATATTGGTCTTGAAAGAAATGCTCTGCATCCAAACTCTTTTTTAGTCAAATGTGTAGGGAGAAATGGTCTGTATTATATAGCCGTGAGCTGGGGTGGTTTTGTGGGCAGTATAAGGGAGGAAACCTTTAATCCCTAAAAATATTGTGGTTGATTGTCCAAATTTGAGTCTCTTCTGGTCAGCAGTAGATTTTTCCAGCTACTCCATTCCATCCTCCAACACTGTGTTGTTTGGTCCATTCCTCTGTTCCTCAGACCAAAGCCACGCAGATGAGCAGGAGATATTCTGGTTCACACAATCATACCTATGGAGAAGCACCCAGAGGTTGGGAGATGGTTATCACTGGTCACGTGTCAGCATCTTCAAAACTCATCTCTATATGAGTAAGCTGTTGCTCAAATAAAGCTCAATTCCTTCCTGCTTAATCAGTGCTTTGCTTATTACACTAAATTGCGAGCTTTCTGTCTGAGACTTCATCTTCCTTGTGCTGGCTTCCCTACAATCTTCTGATTCATTTGCGACTCAAAGCAACGATCTCTGTTCCTGAGTATCTGAGAAACTAACTGAACATCAAGACTCAACACTTGTGGAAACTGGAGGCATTACGTAGTCTTTGCTTTCCCCCTTCACTTCCTTTTCTACTGTCATGTATTTTACTCGTTTCTGCTTCTACCACCTCCATGCTTGGAAAGGGTGGAAACTTCTTTTCCTGCCACATCTTTCCTCGTGACCTCTCTGCATCTTATCGTTGATTGATTTGACTGTGTGAGTCATGGCAAAAATGGAATGCCTCATCTCTCTAACCAACCACCTCCACCCCCATTTTTGTCCCCTCCCTCAGTCCTGTCATGTGAGTGCCCCTGGTGACTCACCTCTCTTTGTGTTGCTTCATCACACAAGTGACCAGTTCTGTTGAAACACTTATGCTGACTCGGGTTAAAGTCGGTAGATGGAGGGTTCACTGGTACTTTCCATCAGGTTGGACTGTTCCAAGAGCTAAAACAATCTTTCTTCAGCATCTTTTTCCATCAGATAGTCCATCTAGCTAGTGTTAAACTGGGAAGAGATTAATTGAGATGGTTTGAATGATTTGCCTAGTGGCCAGAAAGGACACTGCACAGGGCCAGAACGTGCCAGAATATTGTTCAAGTGGAAGGAAAGGCACCAAATTGTTTTTCTTCCCTTCACTGGTCTGGCACGCAGTGACCCAGAATGAGAGTGTCCTTGTAGCCCAGCCAGATACAGAAATTGTTCCCTCTGATCGTCCTTGCACAGACCGTAAGCAAAGACATCAGGAAGAGCAGAGGTGGACTTGGAGCTGCCCAGTGTCAGTGGTGATTCCATAGGTTCCATTCTCAGCAGTGGATTTAATGTTTCTGGGTATTTTAGGAAACGTAGTAACCTAATTTATCACCTGCATATGTAGCTGAAGTCTGAAATGAGAGATGTGAACATTGATTGACCTTCAGTGAGAAAAACCTGGGAAAAAGGACTGTTTCTTGTCCAAAGCTGGCTAAAGAATTTTATTCCTATTCTGATTGGCACTGACCAACACTCCTACTCTTCTAGTTAAAGTAGCATAGAAAATGTATGTCCAACTTAGTAGAAGTCAGTACAGTGAGAGCAATGAATCCTCTCAGTCAAAAGCAGAGAAATGGTTGTATTGCAAAAACTTTGTAAGACATTAAGTTTGCTTGACTAAAATGGGCTGGACAACACATCCTGGGGGATGCAAAGTAGCATTTTCTTTTCTGATTTAGTCAAGATAGACAACTCTGTGAGAGACACATGAGAGGAGAGAGCAGGTGTGTTTCCTTCCTCTGGCCTACTGTCATCATTTGATTCCCATGTTGATAAAAAGATTTTAAATGTAACACAAATACAAAATTACCTGGGAAAGAAGTGAAACACCCACCTAAAATGTTCGGCTTGGAACATCCCTTTGCATCTGGGTAAGACAAATTCTAACATGATGGTGGTCCAAGGCTGAGGGTTGGTGTTATTTATTTGCCTGTTTGGCATGGATCTTTAGCACTTTAGACTTTCACAACCCCTTGGCTAATATTGCTGGCAGATCTCTTTGTGGAGAAACATTGACCACCATAGTGAAGGATGCCTTGTCCTTCTTCTTTCTGTTTCCGGGGTGCCTTCCACTGCACCACAGCTCCCATTGCTAGGCATTATACTTGGGAAAACTGCTTGCTTGATTTAAAAAAATAAAAAAAAAAGTGGGTAAGAAGGAGAGAGGGGAGAAAAAGGGCTTGTGAGCCTATGGTGAACTTAATTAACATCACTGGAGGGACAGCAATAAAGTACTTAACAGGGCTATAGTGAAACCTCGCAAGACATGAACGAGTCAAAATATTATTGACGTATCCAATTATTTGCAGTTGTGGGGGTTTTGTTTTCTCTGACGACTCCTGAAAATAATAAAGCACTTAAAAGTTCCGCTTTCACTTGGCTGACCCAGCGCTCTTGCAGCAGCACAGTGTGTTACCCCGGGAGGGAGCTGAGCCGGAGCCAGCGCGGGGCGAGGAGCGCTGAGAAAGCAGTACACACAGTCCCCCTGGAGGGGAGCAGCTCACATTCATCTCTAGGGGCTCTTCCTGCCTGGCCTGTATTATTTATTTTACTATTATTAGCATTTCTGAGAGACCAATCACTATGGTAACTGTGTGCCCATAATAACTTTGCATCTCTGAGATTCTCTCCACCAGCGGTTTCTCTGTACTTCTCAGTTGCTAATTGTTTTCACCCCGCATGCATGGCCTGTTGCACTCTCTAGGTTATTAAACCTGAGGACCTGCTACAGATGGGAAGGCTGAGGTGCAGAGGGTTTAAGGGATGAGGTTTTATGGGTCTTCTCACTCCTGGACCTGCCTCTCCAGAATAAATCTGCATTTCAGCTTCTTTCCCTGGCTTCCTAGAGGTGCATTTCAATAGGGACTTAAGCCATCAACCCCTTCTAGGCTTCATCTTTCTCTTTAAATTGTTCCTATCACTTTTCTTCTGCTTGCTGAGCCCTTGAGACACAGTGCTGGGAGCCAGGGAAGGCTCTGGCTGAATGATCTTGATGAAAATATTTCTCACAGCTCTTCAGGAGTGCATTTTGCCCCAGCCTTGCACAGACAGACATAGTGGGCATAGTGACCCCACGGCAAGCATGAAGGACTACGGGAGGACCTCAATGGCCATGCAGCTCAGCCCCCTGCTAGCTTCAGAGTTGCAGCCCCATGGTATTCAGCATTGGAGATGTTCACTGAGGGACCCCTGTGGTGATCCCCACAAACCTGCTGGTTAGGAACACGTTGGAGGAGAAACTCCCCAAACATCCAGATCACAGGGCAGTGAACTCATCCCTGCACTTCACTTCAGTTTTCAGCAGCAGCCAGGACTCTGTGGCTGCAGTCACCCACTGGCACAATAGTGTCATTTTAATCCTTTTAATATTTCTCTTTTTAAGAACATCTTAGCTTGGGGGCCACATGGAGGCTGAATGGCAGGAAGCCTGTAAGCTCTGGGGCTGTGGAGCAGTCTGCAGCAGTGCCAGTATGCACATCACAGGAAGAATTCTGGTTGATTTTCATATATATCTATAACATCTGTGTGGCTAATAAAATTGATGGAGTTTGTCATAATCAGCCTGTACTCTCCAGTGAGAGAATTATGTCTGAGCATTTGGAAATCTCATGCACAGGCAGTTACTGAGGGAATGCTGTGAAGATTAAGTTGTTTCTGCGTGGCAATGAATGCCCACGCTGAAATGCTCTGCCTGCGCCTGTGCTGCAGTGGGGTCCTCAGGAAGAGTATGTTGTTAAGTGGGACACTTGTATTAACTAGAAAAACATGCTTTTATGTGCTACCTGCTGTCGCAAGTGTGCATTTATATTCATACTGTTGCACTAAAATAGTGGATTTCCAATGCAACCAAAACTAACCCCAGAAATATTGCATGGAACAGTCCTAGTCCTCACTCCGTGTGGAAAAGGGGAAGTCCCCCCAGAACAACATAAAGGCACCACTCTGATCTCCTACAAAACCCTCACCCACTGGTGTTCCTGGCATTGCCTGTGTCTCGGGGTTGGCTTTTTGAAAGGCTTGAGCTCCTGGGCTCACTCTGCCACAGGGCATCGTGTCCTGCCCATCACTGCCACCTGCTGCCTTTGAGCTTTTGGAAGCCCAACACCCAAAATCCATGGGGGTGGAATGAACCAGACCTCAGACATGCTTGTCCTCCAAGGGCTGAAATGTGAGGAATGGGTGTTTTGTAAAGTAGTGTTTTTTTAGAGAATCATACAGTAACCTTTTGTAATGACGTCACTTAGCATGCTACTTGCTGTGGGGTTTTTTTCTGTTGTGCTGAAGAGGTGGTAAAATCCATGTTCTTTTGCTGGATCAAAAGTAATCAGCTGATAGCTGTCAGGTTCCCCAAGAAAAAAATGGACAAATAATGCTGTGATGACAATTTCTGATCACATTCATTTTATAAGCAGAGATAGTTGCAATTTCATATGTGATGGATTGAAAAACAGTACTCTAGAGGGATTCATACATTCTGTATTTATTTACTGCATTCTGTTGGCTATGGGCTTAAACAAAATTGGTTTTGCATCCAAAATGTAATCTGAATGCCAGTGAACACAAGAAGGCAGATGAACACAAGTCATTTGGGCATCCAATTCCTTTGCATGTGCGTGTAAACACTTCTTTTTGAAGTACCAGAGTGGGCAACATTTAGCAGTTTGTTAAAAATATGGACTCGGGTTTTTCAAGGTGGTGTCTTGATTTGCTATAAATCTGGAATATATGTAATTCTGGCTGTGGCAGTTCTGTACCTTCTGCCTCTTCACTGTGCTGTCAGCTCTGTGGTTTAGGAAAACTCCTGGAGCAGTGTGTGATATTGCTGTTTTGAGTTCAGAAGAAATCCAAACCAAATGGACCTCTTTGGTAACTCCCCTGTCTTTCTGGGATGGATATAGCCATTCCTGCTCCACCTTTTGAAAGAGTTTTGGGGCCTGACCCAAAACACATACACTTCTGACGATTTCAGCTCAAGCCCATGTTCCTATAAGAAGTCAGTACTGTACTGCCATTTAAAAGTGAGTTCAAGTCTTTTATTGTTTTAGATCCAATGATAATAAAGACAAATGCATTGGATTAATAACTCTCCTACCTTGAAATTTAATTTAAAATCTCTTGTAATGTAATCACATTTGGGTGTGCCATTACCCAGATGGAGAGAAATTTGTTTTGTTGAGAAATTGCTTTAGCATAAGAATGACTTGAGTTTATTAACAGGGAAAAAACACGACTCCCCTCCCTAGCCACTCCCCATGCATTCCAAAAATAAGAAACTCATTTCAACATGGACATTACTGGTTAAAAAATAATTACACATAATGAAATGTCATATTTCACACATACTCCCTGCAAACCATGCTTCTTAGTCTTCCCCAAAACACTGCAGGGTGTAACCGGCTCTTTCTTCCTCCTTCATGAAAAGAGTATTTCACAATAGAATTGTGTGATGACAAAAAATGGTGCTGGAAAAGCATTACTACCCAGAGAGACATAAGGAATTGCCACAGGCCACTGCTTATAATCCCACACAGAATTAAATAGTCATTGTATCTCTTTCCAGGGCTTCATTCTTCTTTTGTGACCTACAGCCTCAACGAGAGATTTTACAGAAACGGAACACCACGGAACAGCAAATTTGGGAACCCTGTCACTTGACAAAAAATGTTTGGCCTAGAATGTTATTTTTTTAAAATGTATCTTTCAGCCGCTGTCATTAAAATTGTTAAACAGCTTTAGGAACCTGTTTTGTCAATTACCTTGGGGACAAGTATGAAATACTGGGCTGTTAAACGTGTGCCACAAAAAATAAACTGCGTCGTGTGAGAGCTGCAGGAGGAGCATTCGCGGGGCTGGACACGCGCCGGCACACCTCGGCTCCTCGTGGATCCTCCCCACTGCTGCAGCAGCTCTAATTAGTTGGGATTAGATATTCCCAACTCAGGGAGATGCTCTCCATAAATATTTGTTTGCATTTAAAAGCAGATTTCTACAAAGGTTCTGGTGCTGACAGTTTCCCTCCAGGAGCGCTGGCAAAGTGTGGATGCAATGCCCAGATGTGCACAATGCGTGCGACCCGTGTTGTGCACTGGGGCCCCTTAACTGCTAGGTTTTGGGTTATTTCTTCAAGTAGGGCTTTGGCGGGGCTGATTCTTACATTTCTGAATATATTTAGTATGTAAAAGAACATGTACACCATTTTGCATTAAGCTGAATTGCACAAATGAATTTTGTGCCTGAGAGCAAGAATATTCATTGTATACATTAATGCTACTTCATTTCTAATTATTTATTTCTAAATATGGGTGATGCTGCATGTCTCTGGAGGGGGGTATTGCAGTTCTGTGAGCTTATGTTTGGATGGATACAAGTGTTTTATTCCTACAATATTCCTTTTTAAACAAATATGTAGTGATAAGCCAGAGATGTTGCTAAGAAAAGACACTGCTAGAGATTATGATTGTCATAACTTTAGTAGACTGGAGTAATGGTGCTGAGTTAAAGTTCCTGTGGCAAGATTTTTGCAAATTCCAGGGATTTTTCAAGAGAGCGAGAGGGAAATCACAGATGTTTGTGAGTTTTTTACTCCTTAAAACTCTATCCTGAAATAAAATAGGTAGAAATGAAAGGAACAAACTAGGCAGGAAAGGAACAAAATAGGAAGGTAAAGAACTGATTGGAAACCCCAGGGACAGAATAGAGAGGGGAGGAAGTTTGAAAAACTATTTTAATTCTTCTCATTGAATGAAAGAGTTATGGGGGGGAAAAGAATGCTCATTTTAATTTTATGAAATAAAATTTTATAAATTGTCTCAGTTTAATGCCCTTATCTACTCCTGTCTGTAATTAACAGTACTCAACAGTACCACTTATTAACCTCAGTAACACTTTGTTTAAAACAATATTTTGCAGGATTGCAGTCTGTTTTTCACTGCTGTGCATTGCTGGATGTCTGGGAGAGGTTCTACAGCCACCCATAACCCACTTCATCCTCAAATCCAGGAATACTTTACATTCAGAGCTTTGAAAACCAGCTAAATTTACACCCAGCTTGCTCTGGAAATAAATCTGCTCATTTAGATGAGGTCTCATTTAAAATGGCTTAGCCCAATAATTAATCATTTCATTTTCTTTATATATTTGTGGGTGTTTGAAAGAAGTTTGATTAGTTACCAGTGATTACACTTCCCAACACCCTGCAAAGGAAATAATAAAATAAAACCCGTCAGGCTTTTGTAAGGATTGCTGGGGCTGAATTTGGGCTGAATTTAATAGCGGCTTACTAACTGGCAATTATTTGTCTCCCTTTAACAGGAACTCCATAATGAAGGACGTTATCATCCATGAGTTATACCCAGCTTGTTTTTAAACCTGCAAAGGGCAGATACCATAAACAAAGCAGTGATGGCTCTCAGGTTCCTCCCCAGGCACCAGGAGAGCATTGGGGCTGTTTTGGATCACCTGAGCACAGGTACCACCAACCCGTCCTCTGCCACCCCCTGGGACACTCCTGCTCCTCCTGCCCATCATTTGGGCTCCTTCACTAAACACAAACAAACAGAAAAGCTTCCAGTCACTGAATTGTTGTTTCTAAATGCACTAAATTATTTTAAGGAGTCCTGAGATTCAAGATATTTTTCTAAGCCAAGGGTTTTGACTTGTAAGGAGATGGAGAGGGTAAAAGATCGCATAGGTCTGAGCAGATATTACACCTCTAAAGCTGCTCGTGGTTTCTTATCTGTATTGTGGCCAAAGTGGATGGATGTCAGAGTTCAACACACCCATGCTGTTTAACCTGGTGCTATTATCACAATGACCTTAACCAGCTAGGCAGTTCACAGAGCAGGCACTAAACAGAGCATGAGATGAATTTAATGGATTACTAGGGAGTATGTTATTGCAAGGAGAAGCACCTGTGGAGCAACATATTTACCTCAGTTCCACTGAATGAGCATGTTGAAAGTGAATTGGCACAGCCTTCTGCTTTATGAAAGGAAGTATTTTGTCATTCTTCATGCTTTCATTAAGAGGATTTAAGGCAGAGGATGCTGAAATGGTTCTGTGTTGGCACCAAAAAAAATCACAGATTAATAGTGGAGCTTGAAAATAGTAAAGCATCTGATTTTTGCTTTTTCATCAACAAGCCTAATAAACCAGGATGAAACTATTAACATACAAATAGACAACTTTCTGATTAAAACAGCAGCATCCAGCCCAGCCTGAAAAAGACCTCTTCACACAGAAAGCAATTATGATAGCGAGTGTTGTCCGATTCATTTCCATTTGCAGCAAACTTAGAAAATCAAAATGTAACCAATCATAATTTTGCAGAAAACCTGGTGTTATATAAAAATGAAGATGCTCTTGATTTTTCCTATCATGATTAGCATGTTAGAAGCCCCCAAATGTACTATAAGGTTGTACTCCTTTGAATTTCTACCCCAGGCAAATACTGTAAATAAGGAGAAGAAGCCGTCAGGATAAAGTATTGTGGGAAACCTCCCTAGAGGAAGGATGGATATTATCCTAGATTGTACTACTGTAGCATACTTACCTTCATTTCCCTCATCTCCCCTAAGATGGTCATCTGTGGAAAAAAATATACTTACTTACTCTTCCATCCTTTAACCATCTACCTCCTGGTGATGACGATGCAGTGGAAAGAAGTTTCCTGATTTTAAAGTCAAGCCATGACAGCTGATACCACTCAGATGTCCCAGCTTGGAAATTTTGTTTTGTCATGAACGGAGTCACTGGCACGGGAGTGTTTTCCCTCGTGACGAAGCAGCCCTGGTTTCCTGGTCACGCGGAGCGCGCGTTCCGTGCAGGAGCCATGGCGGAAGCGCGGCCGCAGCGTGTTCACCCCTCGGAGCAGGGAGGCTTTTCAGTAACTCCCTGCTGCCTAATTCCCATTTATGCAAGTGGAGCATAAGTGGTACCAAGCCCTAAATAATTTCCTCTTTCCCCCATTCAGAAAGGGTGTAAATAGATGCCAAAATTCCTCCTCATTCAGTGAAGTGCAGAGGCTCATCTGTAATTTAAAGCACATGTTGTAGGACTGGTTGTTTTCTGAGAAGGACACGTGTATGTTGAAGGTGTTTTTTATTTTTCCTTGTCTTGAACATTGATACACAGTGGTAATTTTGGAGACAGGAGTCAAGATGTGCTTTTCCAGGTAGAGGTAGGAGTGCCTGTAGAATTATCTGAAGGAATCCATTCCATCTGAGAGACACAGTTCTCTTGGATGTTTTGAAAAGATTTCTTAACATGCTAACTCTGAAATGTTGACATTTTTTGGTATCTATCCTAATTTTGATATTGAGGCAGGTGTGCATTTACTGTGCCAATGAATTCATCATCCCATTGCATTTTCCTTTATTTAAATTTATTTTCAATATTCCTTTTCTAGCAGAACATAAAACTGGTAGCTTCTTTCTTGTTTTGGTGGTCCAAACTTGATCATTATATATTAGGAAAGAATCTGGAGAATGAGCATGCTGGAAGATGATTTCTGCATCACGCAGAGTTGAAAACCTAATTAGACAGCTAAAGTAGCCTCCAAATATGCAGACGCTCTTTTGCACTCCAAAATAGTTGCATCAGCTATCAATCAAGTGGATAAATGATGCAGACAGGCAACTGAGGGTTTTCATTTGTGAGTAATATTAATTGTGGGTGTAAAATGAAAGATATAATAAGTGATGAAGGTACCACTCAATACTGGGATGAAACATTTTTAGAAGTTAGATCCAAATGGGGAGTTCCAAATGGAACAATTGTATAAATAAATAAAACTTCAGCTCGGCACTGACCATTGTATGTTCTTGAAAAAATATATAGAAGGGCCCATTGATTATTGTTCTCATTGGTTTTGGTTTTCCAGCCCAGTATTCTGGCTTGCTGTTCATTACTCTGGAGTAATTGGGCTGGGGGAACAGCATTCAGACCTCAGTTCAATATTCAAGGCAAATGAAATATGCAATTATCTGATACAGAGTCATAGAATTGCATCAAATGGAAACAAATAGTGCCAAATCAAGACCACATGTTTTTAAGAGGATTGTGAATTTAAGTGATGTGCAGCTAAATGTCATCTATTTGCAAATAATTGAGGAATTTGAAAAAAATCTTTGTGAAGGTTTTCATGAATATAGTAATTGTAAAAACACTTGCCAGGATTTTTCTGAGGTCAGTGTCCAGAAGTCTGAAATTGAGACAGAAATTACTCTGCTCCTGATAATCCTTTCTGAATGGGACTCCTGATTGCCCTTCAATGGGGTCTGATCATTTCCCCATTGAAGACTGGACATCTGAACCAATGCTTTCAAGCAGTAATTGACCCCATGAGTTTTCAGATAAACCTTTAAGGTTTTGGGGTTTTTTTATAAATCATGTTCAAATGAACCATTCTTTATTTAAAATCTGAAAAAAATCTCAGAGATGCTTTCTGCTTGCTCTTTTAAAAGTTTTTTGATAGTGAATTTAGGCATTTCATTCCTTAGGTCTGCAGTGGCTTGACAAAGGACCTTTATATTTTCCCTTATTTAGATACTGGACAGAGCTCTTCACCTCACATCTGTCACTGAGGTCTACATGTGGTTGCTAAGCCTCCCCTATCACATGTAAGGGTGGAGAGGCAGCAGTTGTCTCTGGAAAAGAGACAGATGATCATGCCAAGTCGCAGAGAAGTACTGGCAATGGCTTTCTTGGGGAGAGATTGACACCCTTTTGACATGAGCCAACACCCATTTTGAGATGAAAAACGTTCGTCCCACCATCTAACTCTGCAGTGTCTTTCCTCTCCAGCAGACACTTCTCTGGGAAAACACCCACTGCTGTGTCTGGGGCCAGGATCTGTGGAGATCCTGTGACTTGCTCTGCAGATCCTCAGTCAGCACTACCGACTCTGCCTGTGCTCATCCTCTTTTTATTGCATTTTTGCCTGCACAAAATACTGTGAACAGCCAACTGGCCACACTTAAACATGAGAATGTGAGTGAAACAGGTTTCCCCTGCCTGCTGTCTTGTTTCCAGAGATTTTATGGTGCTACCTTGTCTTGTTTGTCTCTGCATTGATCTGGTCATCATCTTCTATTGTCTGGCAGTTTGGGGCCAATATTCAGGCAGCAGGAGTCTAACTGGGCTCACAACTCCCCAGGCTGGTGTGGGAGGGTTCACAGGGAGCCTGCTGTCAGTATGTGCACTGCTGGTTCAGGCAGAATGAACTCTGCATACACAAACAGTATAATTTTGGCTAAATTCAAGCCCAAAGGAATCACTATCTTGTGCTTTTCTCTCATGTGTGTATTTTTAGACTAGCTACACTTTGGATACTAGCTTGCATAAATCCCATTCTCTTGATGGTTTGGGTTTTTGGTTCTGGGACAGGGTGTGTAAATCTGTTCATTCAGTTAAACCAGAGTAACAGCTGAATTCAGACAGGTCCGCTATAGAGACCTGAAATGCATACCCAAGATAAAGCAATTCCCAAACCTCACTGACAGATGCAACCAAATAAATAGTCAGTTGTAAAGCTTTTGTACAGAAGACACTAAAGATTTTTATAACTAAGCCATTAAAATACATTTTCAGAGCGCAAAAGGGTGAGAGACTATTTCCAAATGCACACTGCGAAATAAGAACTTAAAGATTGCCAGAAATTTTTGGAAATTGAGGAGATAGCAGTATCTTCTATTTGGATAACCATGCAGAAAACAAGTGCTGTGAGCTTTGGAAAGCCCGTGGAGCACAGGGATGGGATCAGAAGGCAGAGGGAAGGGAAGGGCACTTTGTGGGCTTTATTGTGTCCCAAGACTGCATCCTATTTCCTACACTAAAGGAACACATCGTGTTGGGTTTTCTCCAACAAGCAGGATATTGCTTAAGTCCTTTTCCAACAAAGTATTATCAAGTTTATTTGGGGTTTTTTGTTTTGCTTTTAATTGGGAGCAGCAGCAAAGTTCAGAGCACCACATGCAGATGTTACAGGGACACGAAAGTACAAGATAAGGTGCTTCCTACCACAGGAAGGCTATTTTAATAGCTGGGTTTTAAGCTGATATTTACGAAGGAAGGAAAGTCAAAGGCAACAATAATTAATGTCATCATTATGGTGCTGATTTTCAGAGAAACATGGTGGGATTAGAAGCTCAGTCATTTCAGCTTTTCAGAAGACTTCAACATAAGATCAGGCAGCAGATGAAATGAGCATCAAAATCTAGGGTTTTTTTCTCTAAATTTTATATAAGGAACCTATATTTTGTTCAAGTATATGTGTTGCAGATGGAAAAGAGTGTTAACAAAAGAGAAGGTAAATTTATAGGCCTCACCATCTTCCCTCATTAATGGTTCTCAGCAAAACATGCTGAGCTTTGTGACTTTTTATTTATCATTAAAACACAATTTTTATTATTTGCTGAATGGTTAAAATTTTTTTCCTGATAATTTGGGGAGGTAGCTGTTTATCATATGGAATGATAAACAAAAGCTGCAAAAGTCTTTTCAAATGGGTTAGTTTGCAGCTCTATAGAGCAGTGCTTCATTGGTTTATTTGCATCGTCAGGAGAATCTAAACTAATTTAATTCATGGTAGGGAGCATATGTTAATGACTTCTCTGGGTGGAGGAAGGTAGTGCACTCCTCCCTTCTAACTCAGTGGTCCTGGCCTACAAGCAGGCCTAGAGATCAAGACCACGTGCTATCTCATGCTAAGAATTGAATTCATGTTCTCCTTAGATGTTTTTATACATCATAAAAACCATTGGTATGTTTGCTACCACATCAAACTGTCTGAAGGTTGAACTAGGTACAGACTGGATGGATCCCTCAGCAGCCTGAGCTGGTGGGTGGCATCCCTGCCCCTGGAAGGGGAGGGAACTGGAGGATCCCTAAGGTCCCTTCCAACCCAAGCCATTCTGTGGTTCTGTGATCTCCCTGCCCAGCAGAACAAGGTGCCGCTGGCCAGTGGGAGAGGAAGGGAGGGAGCTCTGTTGTGAACTGAAACAACATTTCTGCTTTCCCATCTTCCTCATTAGCAGGCTTGTTCTGGCTTAACAACTCTGTGGCCTTCACAGGCTTGAAAAACTGTATAAAGGAACCAAAAGAAAACATATTTCAAGAAATGAAATTAAGAATTGTAAGGATCTTTGAATAACTAGTGTTTTCAAACTGGGTTAAAGCAGACTTAGAGTAATCTGACATGATGTAATCCTAGTGAAGTTGCAGGAGAGCAGAAATTAAGTATTTATTTGGGGTATTACAGTGTCTAGTATAAGATATTGTTAAGTACTGTCAGTAACTTGTTATATATTTATTTAAAAAAATAAGAACTTAAAAGAAAAAAGAAATTTGAGATTAGAATGTGGTTGCTGTACATGCATTATACATGCTTCTCCTTCTGTTCCACTAATGGATCCTGACTGCCAGAACAGCAAAACGAACCATTGAAATTAGCGGAACTAAGACCCAGATCTATTAAAAATTTTCATTTGCCTCCAGTGTAGAGGTTCAGACAGATCCCTGATTTCTGCGAAGCATTTCCAAAGTATCACAGCTCTGCTGTAAAATGAGTTTTCTGTCAAAGGGAACAAACGTGGTGGTAGAAGCCATTGAAACTCCTGCTTCCTAATGGCCACGCTGCAAAGACATGAAAAGGATGAAGCATCTCTAGTGGCACATCATTAATGTTGGTGGCAAGCTGAGGAACTGCTGGGAAAAGAAACAGCAGCAGCAGAAAGAGCCTGAGATGAATGAAGCAGGAGTCATCAACATGGAAATGCCACCTTAATTATACCATGTTCTGAAAAGGACTAAAGGCAAAAACAAAGCTGAAACCAAGAGGCACCAAGCCACCCATGTAGGCTTCGCTACCTGATCTCACCACGGTTTTGTTACAAGTCACTGCTGGAAAATAGGACGTCTCAGCTGTCAGTCCTGGTGATCTCCCACTGCTGGAAGAGTGGCTAATCCCAAAATTTTCACATTCTGAGCTAAAATCAGAGGTGAAATGTTATTGCAGTTGGAAGTTTAGTTATGGGTTATCAAGCAAATAGAATATGGAATGTAATTTATGGGCCAGAGTAGTTACTCTTCTAAGGGGAAAAATTCTAGTTAAAATCATATTAAAATACGCTGTGGAAGTGTCAACAATCTGGTCTTCAGTGCAGAACGCTCATCAGGAAACCCTCCAGTATTAAGTTATGCTTCATTTTTAATGCTGCCCAAGCATGCTCTGCTTTTGCCAAAGTAATGGAATTCTGAGCCTTTTCTGGGACTTTCCATATGACTGGGGTTTTAAGTTATATCCTTCAACTTTTACTTTTTTTTTCTTCTTTTTTGGTAATGGGAATCTTTAGTGCCTGGAAAATTTGAGACACTAAAAGAACCTAAAAAAATGTATATGCAGGAGAGGGTTTGGGTTTCTTCTGAATCCTGGTCAGACTCTGGAAAACAGAACCAAACCTCAGAACCAAAAAATCCTTCATAAGTTTTCAACATTTCTGCTAATGCCGAGTTCCAGGATCTGGTTTACATTGGGAAACCTTGACTCCTGGCTCCAAAGGGTTCAATTAGTCAAAATGGTTGGCAGATGGAAAAAATAATTAAGTTCCATCCAGTGTTTTGTACAGCAAAAATAGACTCAAGACACAATGGCCTTACCTTGAACTTTGTAGGCCAGCGTCACATAAAGATAAAGAGGGAGTCAGCTTTTAGGAGCTGGATTATCTACTAGCACACGGACAGTGTGAAGCTGGGCAGCAAGGGCCAGAGGCACCAGAATATGCAGGATGAGCACATGATTATTAGCTTGATGATTTTTTTTAGCCCAGATTGAAGATGCAAATTCTGGCAATGAGAAATAACTTGACATGGATATTATGAGATTACCAAAACCTCATGATAGTAGTAATAACAATAATCATCTGTTATTTGAAGAGCTGCTGAAATGCATGGAAATTTTAAAATATTATTCTTAGAAATCTTTCTCCTAAATGCTTTGTCTTTCCTGAAAATTACAGAAAAGTAGATAGATAGCACTTTTCTCAAAAAAATTTTCATTTTATGCTTAAATACAGCCTTAGATGCCCAGCTTCAAGAACCTGAGTTTGAAAATACAGTTATGGACCAGAAACATAACCTGTGCCATAATTTGACATTAAAATTATTTTACTTCAACTATACTATAAGATAGGTGGAACAAAGAATTAGATCCCACATTATTATGCACCTGATCATTCTGAATAGTGAATATATTCACAAAAAAAGAGGGGTATATAGGGTAAATTTGCAAATTGGGAAGTATGGCTTACTACACAAATGATTTATTACAAAACAAGCTGTAGTGAAAATTTTATGGGCAAAACGATGTTTTGGATAATAAATTATATATTACAGACAATAAAAAGTGGACAGATTCCCCACCACTGTCAGTGATAGTACCTGGCAGTACAGGGCACATGGGCTTTGGGGATTTATCTATAAGTAGAGAATGAAATCTCCAGATGGTGGGAATTACTAGGGCAGAACAGAGTTCTAGCTTGTAATATTAATAAAGTTTTCCAGAAACCATAAGAGTTCAACGTATCCACACTTGCACATCTACACTTTTACATCCACTCTTGGCTGTCACTCAGGGCTGGATGCAACTGGGTGCTCAACATCTAAACAGGATGGTGAAATAAATTACAGAGATCTCTGTGCAAGTCTCATCAAGCTCTGAAAGGTGAGGTAAGTCTGCTTCCTATTGCTCACGTCCTTCCTTCTGTTCCCTAAACTTCTACCAGGTATGATTGCCATCTCTTTCCCTCTCCTGCATCCCTGCTCCAAGGTTGCCCTGCCCTACTGGGGCTGCACCCACCATTGCCACCCCATGGTTTTCCACAGCAGTAGGGTTTGAGCAGCACTGCAGATCCAGGGTGAGGGCAGTATGCGGGGAGACTCCTGATGGGATATTATGGAGTGTTTTGGCAGCACTGGAGTGGTTGTATCATGTGACTGGTGCCGCCATGCCAGTGCTTTAAAGAAGTGGTGTCCGTGTGTTTGTGATTGCTCTGATGGTCTGGGCTCCTCTGAGGGTGCAGCAGATGGCTCCCACCTTTCTCTTCATGGAGTGTCTCATGTTTATTTGTGGGGGTAGTCCAGAAAAAACACTGAATCTATCCCAAATCATATGGTGTATAGAGCGATAAAGATGTTCAGCTAAACCTGGGAATCATTAGGTGGCTGCCTTGGAGCCAAGCTGTTTGGATGGGGCTCAGTTTCACAGCTGGCAAAAGAAGGAGAATCTTTTTCTCCTTCAACTTCTGAGACAAGCAGCAAACTTGCAGAGCCACCTCCCAGTTCTTGGGGATTCACGGGATGGTGGAAAGGGTGGATGTCCTGTTTGGTGAACTCTAAAGCCATTTTGTTGCTGCGTGTGTGTGACAGGGTGTCTTTAAATTTGGAGCCTGCCCTGTATTGTTTTGTGGTTTGGGTCCAAGCATTGGATCTAAGAGTCTCCTTGGGATAATAGTGGTTGGATCTTGGTATTTGAAGTAGGATGTGGCAAAGGTGAAGGGTCTCAAGAGGCAGAATTTTCCTTTGAGGCATAACACTAGTTCACTCCACCTGAACCTCCAGTGATCATTCAAATCCCTGATTTCTCTAATCTCTCAAGGGCCAAGCTTCCTCGGTTCAGCCTGTCCCAAAGCACATGCTTCTGACTTGACACAGCTCTCCTTAGAGGCCAGAAAAAATCAATGTATACTGTTGTGTTAAACCCAGTGAGGATTAGCAGAAGGGATGTGCTAATGAATTCCATGTGAATATGCTGCAGCAGACCAGTCCTACAAAGCACAGAAATAATTTGGTAGAAAACCTGCCTGATTTGCTTTCCAGCCTGGACTGATGGCTGAGCATTCTCTTACCTGGAACCAGGGCTATTTCCTGGGATGCCACTGGCATCACTGGGGTGGTGTGAGGTGTGGTACCCTGCCTGGCGTGGGCAGAGCTGCTGCTGCACAGATCAGAGCAGGCAGCACATCTTGATGTCTGCTGCGACTCATGAGGTGAAGGCTTTGATGTAGGGCCAGGACCAGGCCCTGTGATGCAAGATGCACTGCAAAACCTGCTTTTCAGGGAGCACATCCGTAGCCATGGGATCTTCAGAAACAAAATCGTGTCCATCAGGAAGCCTGTAACAGTGATCAGTCCTCAGGATTTCCTGAAGAAGAGTTCCTTGTCCTATATTTGACATTAGTATCCTCTACCTCTGGGGAAACCCAGGCCTGTCTCATGCTGTTACATGAATTACCAAAGCAAAGGCTTTAGGTTCTGCTTCCAGCTCAAAAGCTCTTCAGTTCCAGCATCAGTGCTCCCATTGAAAATGCTAAAATACCTTTCTGTGTGATGTTCTGTAATTGAGTTTAGTTGTAATACCTCAGAAATACACTGCAGTGAAAACCTCTAAGTTTTCACTAGCAGAGCAGCTATGCCAGCTGGCTAAGAGAAACTGGTGTGATAATTTTTCTACTTTTTCATGCACTCTCCTGTACCTCAGTATCCTCACTTTAACCTCTTTTCACTAGTCTGGCTCTAGCTCTTCTCTTTGGCTGTGCTCCTGTGCCCACGTGCCTGCACGCGCGCACACAGGCTCAGGCAGATATTCGTAACCTGACTTCACTGTTCATCCCTCTCCCTTGTTAATTGTAAGAAAAAAGGGAAGGAAGAGTGAAAAAAAAGTGTTACACAGAAGAATGAGGCAAAAATAGAAATCCAAGGATAGGGTGGTTGCAAGGGATGCCCAGAAATTTCCTTCTGGAGTCTCTTTTAATCATCTCTCATACTGCACTTTGCTGCTCTTCTTTCAGCTGCTCAGGCCAGGTTTCTTGGTAGAGTTTTACTGCCAAATGCTATTATAACCAAACTGCTCTGATCTTTGGCCAAATCTTAGGAAAGAAGAGGGTGTGCTGCAGCATTGGTGAGCCAGTGAGGGAACTCTTTACCAAGGCTGGAATGGCAAACGTGACTGTAGAGACGAGAGCTGCGGGAGCAGGGCTGCAGTGCTGCCACGGGGTTTGGTTTCGGCTGCTGCATGCAGGGAAGAACAGCCCTGAATGTCTAGGATATACACCCCTTTGAGCTACAACTACCCAGATGCTAGCACACAACATGGATAACATGAACATCTTTTAAAGTGCTGAGTACCTGAGACACCATGTGGGTTTTGCTGACGTGTGCTGGGCTGTGCTGATGAAGTGCAGATCCCCAGCGGGAATAACCGAGGCTGTACTGAAACTCGTGCCCACGCTGTCCAGGAGAGGAATCACCAAGGAGGCAGAAGGGCTCCTGTTGGGCTGTCAAGGCTGCATCTCCCCTCCTCAGGGCTCAGGGTGGGCTCCACAGCTGTGCTTGGCCAGGTCTGAGCAAGGACAAAAGTGTGCCTGGAGCATGAGGAGAGGCAGAGCTGGGAACAGAGCACCTTTACAAGTTCATCCTCTGAAGAAGGGCTGAAACACCATTTAAACATAATAATTTCTCTGCAAGACCTTGCTCCATGTTAATTATTAAAAGGAATGCCTGAGCAAAAGACCAAAAAAACTCCAACATGTTATTCACAAATGCAATGAGCTTGCAAGTTCCCAGAGCTTACACTGACTCTGTGCTGTACATCTGCAATAAAATATTTGCTTAGCAGATGCACTGGAGTCATGTAGAGTTCAAATTTACCATACCTATCAAAATGCAAATCCCAAATTTTGTTTAACATTGTCCCATTGGTGAGGATGTTACACGCAGGTCAGGATTCTATCTCCCCCCAAGCCCTTTAAATGTGTTTATTCATTTTGTTTATTTTTATTTCCCAGTTTCCACATGTCGCTCAGTCAGATATTCTGTTAGCAAGACTGAGAGACGAATAACATATGTTACCCCACAACTGACCTTGAAGGGGAACTGAAGAAACCATCTTCCCTAGGGCTGAGATGTAATTCAGACACAAGCTTGCTCCGTAGAGGTCCTTTTCTGAAAAGACACTGCCAACTGCGTCGTAAGCCCTGGAAACGTTTCTGCCTGCATCAATAGCAGAGCGTGAGGTACGTACCAGGGGATGTTGAGGATTTAGCCTTCTGTGCCATCCCTCCCTCAGCTCTCGTAAGCAAAGCAAACAAATTCTTTGTGTCTTAGAAGAATCGGATAATTCAGCCAACTTGAGTCGTTTCCTTGCAGGCCTGGCTTTTCACCTGAGGGACTAGGTTTGCTGATCCTGCCCAGGTTAAAATGACTGAAAATCAATGTGGTTTGACAGCTGTGGGAAAAAAATAAATAAATGGATGCACAAACCGTTGAGCAACAAAGACTCTTCAAGTGGATACGAAGTGAGGCACAAAAAGACACTGTTGTCTCTGATCTTCCTTACAGGCTCTTGATTCACGGCAGTCTGGCCAGTCACAGCCCTGTCTGATAGGGTTGGTCTGACTCTTCCATGGTGTTTTCCACCTTCTCATACACTCTGCTCAGGAAGAAGTCACAGGAGGGCTGTTCACCTCTTCCCTGTCTGTTGCTGGCTGAGCTGGGCATGTCAAACAGGAGATGGGTATATCTGAGTTGCCTGAGCCTAATGTTTCAGCCTGGTGTGGTGGTGCCCACTGCCCCACTGCTGAGCTCTGTTTGCCTTTGAAACAGCAAAATGAGGAAGTCCTCACCCATGGAGCCCAGCTCCTGAGGATATCTGAGTGGGGAGTGATTTAGGGTGGCACTGTGGAGTGGAGATGTTGTGAGAGCCTGTGCAGAATGGGGCAGTAATGCCAAGCTGCTGGTTAGACCCACTTGCATTCATCTTTTGGGCAAGTGGTCCAGAGCAAGGTCTGGAGAAGCAAGTCTAGGTTTTACTCAGAGTCAGCTATCTTGTCACAGCTCCCACAGGCCACCTGGATGCTCAGAAGCTGCTGAATTTAGACACCTCCATGCCAGAGGCTGCACCTCTGCCTGTCACCCCCCTATAGACAACAGCTTTCCTGGTCCTGCCACCCAGCATTGGCCTCAGGAGTTCATATAACTTCCCCCCTGTCTCCCCCAGTACTACTTCTTTCCTTGGGGAACGTGATCACTCTGTTTCCTACAGCAGTTCAGAATCTAATTACGTCTTTGAAACATCTGGACAACATTCTCAGGCACATGGTGTGATTGTTGGGGCTGTCCTGTGCAGGGCCAGGAGTTGGACTCAATGATCTTTGTGGGTCCATTCCAACTCAGGATATTCTGTGATTCTATGATTTTCCCCGAAGGTTGAGCGGTCTGGGAAGGGGCAGTCTGTGTGAGCAGGTATCAGAGGCTGCCTCGATAGCTTGGCCTCACCCTCCAGCGAAATCTCAGATCAGCCTGGAATTGCAGCACAGAGAGGAGATAAATGTTACATTCAGCATGACTTGCCAGTTCTGACACACAGGAACACTAAACACGTACCCTGACAAAATCCTAAAGTCATGCCAATTTGAATCCAAAAACCTGCCTCCTCAGTTAGCGCTTAGTAACAACTTCATATCGTTTTCCTCATGTCATTAGAATGTCTTTCCTGAGCCAAAATTGAAATTTTCTTTACAGTAGGCAATTCTTATGTAAAACTGGTTTTGTCTTTATTTTCTGTCTGTTTAATGTAAGTTTTTAGTTGTGTTTGGAGACACCCATTTTGGGAGTTATGACATTTCCTATCCTGGTATTGTGGTTGTGGGGAAGGAGGAAAGTAAACTGTGTACTTGGAATTTAGCTGGATCCAATATCAGCTCAAGTTCTAGATCCAGAAAATGTTTCCACAGGTTTATGAATACTACCTATGGCTGGCGATGGATATAGGTAAAGTGTCACTAGTGAAGCTTTTAGGAAGGTTTGTTAATGCCCATGGCAGCCCAGGAATACCTCCTGTTATGATATCTGTGTTAAGGAGAGGTGAACGGGGTCATGTACACAATTTCTTCATGTTTTCATACTGCAGGTTTGATTTTGACTGCTTTTACTTTTTTCAGCTCGCCCATGACTCTTGCTCTCCAGCAGTGCTCAGCAGCTCCTGGGAGACCTGGAGCTCTCCATGGCCATTCCCTTCTGCCAGTTTGGGGTTTAGACATCTTCCCCTCGTTCCTTTCCCTCTTCACTTCTTCCCCAAAGAGCTGCATTTCAGTTTAGTGCCACTTTTGGTTCCTCTGATCTCTCAGATGTGCCAATGGGCTCACTGGCATTACAGGTCAGAATTTCTGTCACCACCCTAAAAATGGACTTATTGGCAAAGGAAAAAAGCTCAGAAAATAACATTTTAAACCTGTCAAGTCTGATTTACAGAAATCTTCCATGATCTAGAAAAGAAGCAAGCAATGACTGTGTTCTACTCCACCCTAATTTTAATTATAAAAAATGCTATATAGTTTTCCAGTTGATATCCCTGTAAAGGAAATAAGTAGAGTTGGAGTAAATCTTCCAAATAAACATGTTTCTCAGACATAAACATGATAAATCTTTTCTTTTGAGAAAGATATAAAGAATGGTTAACTTAAAATATGCATATAATAACATATTACCCACAGCTTCTCATGTTTAAAAAGATTCCATATGCTGGGAAAACCCATAAAATAAAACCCAAGAAATGCTGCATCCTCTTTCTATTAATTTGAAACAGTCACTTAATGTGAAAAAGGAAAAGATAGAAAAAATAAAGAAAACTGGTAGAACAGAATTATTTTATTTTTTCTTAGAAAATCCCAAACAAATCAGTAACTCCAGCATTCCAGTCTCTTCATCCTGTTTTTAGTGGTGTATTAATATGTAAACTCAATACTTCTGTTGAAAAATAGCTTTGGGTAAGGAAAAAATGGTAGCAAATTCCAGGGTGGCCTTAATAGCATTTTTGATTGAAAAAACTTGGAAAAATGTTGTTGTTTTAGGATGATGAGAAGTGCTGCCATCTCTTGTGGTTTACCCAGGATTGTCCCAAGTTTGACTGTTGTCTCTGGTTTGGTTTAAAACCTAAAAAGGGGCCAGTAACCGTGGCTCCCTCTCTTCACCATTCTTGCCCCATATTTAATGAGTAATTGGTTTAAAAATAGTCCCACTGAAGAAGCTTTCTGTTAAAGTACCATGGATGAAACAGTCTACTTTTCCTATTTATTTTTTTTTTTTTAAGAGGAGTTTATATCTCCAAAAAAGTGTATTCCATATGACTGGGCTGCAGAGCTGGGATGGTGGGAGCTGGTGAATAGACTGGGGCTAGGAGGACTTGCACTCTGGGCTGATTATGCTTTTGACTTGGTTTATGAATTGGAGAAAACAGTTTGTATTGCACTTGACTCCATTTGTGATTCCCCTATTTTGTCAGATATTTTCACATGGAGAACACTTGATGTACAGATGCAGGTAACTCCCTGGAGGGGCACCCAGAACTGATCCTCCAAGGAACAGAGCAGAGTCCAAGACACCAGCATGGGGATGGTGACTGTCCTGTTTTATATCACAGCCCAATGGTCAGAGCCCTTCCTTGCAGACCTGTTTTCAACTATCTGCTTGCAGTCTGGGTTATTTCCAGTTCACATACATCACTGTCCTGTGAACTTCTTGATCAATTGTGGATGCCCCATACCTGGAAGGGTTCAAAGCCAGATTGGATGGGGCCCTGAGCAACCTGGTCTAGTGGAAGGTGTCCCTGCCCATGGCAGGGAGCGGAACTGAATGGGGTTTAAGGTCCCTTCCAACCCAAAGGGTTCTGTGATTCTATGCTGTTTGGGCTTTTGGCTTTGCAAGGGGTCGAGGCTCCCACCCAGCTTCTAACTCAAAACTGCTCATGCCCCAGAGAGGCCACAAACCTGAGCAGAGCTGGGGACACACCGAGCAGGGAATGTGGAGCTGCACACACCCACACCCTATGCTAAGCACCTGCAATTACACACAGAGCTTCACCAGTCCAGTGTCAGCCAGACAGTGCTTTCCCAACGAGGGCACCCCAGTTCCCTCCCTGTGCCCATTGAGAGTCTCACCTGTGGCTGTGGTGGAGGGGTTAAAGAGGGCTGAGGCAGGCTCCAGCTGTGTGCATGGGTGGTGTGAGGACTGGGCTGGGCCAGCTGTGAGTTCAGCTTTTCCCCCCAGTCAGCTAGAAAAGGGCTGTGTCTCCCGCACTGGGATTAGCACTGGGGGGAGGAAGGTTTTTATCGTAGGGAAGGAGGTGGAAAAAAACTGTGTTTGACTGATTCCTTGCTGAGCGGTGTCTGGGGAGGGTCTGGGCTGTGCAAAGCTGTCCTGAGAGGAGCTCTCTTGGCAGAGGGGTTAAGAGAAGCCTGACCTACTGACTGCTTCACTTAACATCCAGGCTGGGGAGATGCTTGTTTAGCCTAAAAGCTTGGGTGAGGCAGTCAGCTGGAGTTCAAGATCCAGGGACTTAATGTCCCATGACTGAGCGTAGCTTGTTTGACCTGTAGTGCAGATCTTGAGAAGAGGGAGCAGGAGTGTTTTTATGGTATGTGCTGAGCCTGCTCTCCCTGACTCAAACACCTCCTGGAAAATTAATAATTGAACATACATGTGACTATGTATAGACCCTTCTTCAAACAGAACCTGAAATGGGGCGGAATATCTTCCAACTTCATAGACTTTTTGTCCTGCTTACTGCACAGGACTGGCCATAAAATCTATAGGGAGATGGCTCTATAGCAGGGAGCAGGCTTTTCAGCCCACGCTTTTCAGTGTGAGCAGTGGCCTTCAACTCTGAATTCTTTAAGCTAAGCAGTGTGGTTAATTTCTGCCTTCAAACCGAGCTGGCGTAGAAGGAAAAAACAAATTAATTCTGATTAGTTTTTAAAATATTATTTGCCAAGCCACACTGCTCCCTGCTAAAATCAAGTGATGTTACTATTGGCACAGTGGGTTTAAACTCTCTACTGGGTTTTGCATGTTTTAGTAAAGGATGAAACTGATTGAATGAGATTGTCTATTAGTTGCAGTAGATCAGCAGTTTCTTCTTTGTAGTGATGCAACTGATTGTTTGCCGAATAATACAGTGAGAATAGACTCAGTGTGCAAACCCTGTAAACTCTGAAGAAAAAGCCATGTCCTTTTTTTCCCCAATTGCTTCCAAGCCAGTAGCTGCTTCTAATATTCCTGTATCCAATGTGAGCCCAGTGCTGTTCAAAACGCACATCCACTATTTGTCAAGAGCTGTAATTGTTAGAAGAAAAGGATGTTGAAGAAAGCAGAGGGGGAAACAATATAGAAGGGTTGATTTTGGAACTCCCTGGGCTGCATTTTGGGGCAGCTTGGTTCAATTCCTGGCTCTGCTACCTCCTTCTCCTTTGACCTTGGAAAAGTCTCTCAATTTGCTCAGCTCCACACAGGTGTAAAAAGAGGTAAAAAGAGGCACCACTTTATATGCAGTATATACTGAATAAATGCCTACACTCTATATTAAATACATGTCTGCATTAACTGGTAAAGCAAGAACCAATTCTGCAAAGACTTGTGTGATGCCCAGGACACGGGATTCTGATTTCACAGTGCAGCACTGGCAGTGCAAACCCCAGATTAATTCTGTTCTTCTAATTCTTGACAATGTTCGTTATCTGAATGCTGAGTTTAAGTAGATGCTTATTTTTAGCCTCTATGTTAGTGGGCGAGGGAATGAAAGGGGAGGATCTCCCACACCAAGCTTTTTTTTTTTTCAATATAAATACATGTTGCATAATATTATGGGCAAATAAAGGGTTCTTACCACTCATAAGGTGTTATGATAATCCTTCATGGAGTCCTTTTAATGAATAAACCAGGGATGCTTCATAAGTCGTTTATTAAGGGTTAATGGTGTATCTTCTCTCTTTGGCATCATTCCCAGCCTAAATCAAGCCTGCTTCATCTCATATGGATATGAAAGACAAACTGTACAGATTGAAAACATCTGTATACTGAGTGAATGAACCACATGGCAGCAGTGTCATGCAGAGATTTACTTGAAACTGTCCCCTTTTGTTTGACTTTAGAGGAACAGCACAAATAAATACAGTAGGTTCTGTTTAAACAAAGAGGACTCTGATCAATAGAGGTTTGTATAGCTTACGACCTTCAACTATAAACAAAAAATTGGGGTAAACCCCACAAGTCTCAGGTCAATTGCCATTTTATTTACTTTATTACGCCACTAATGTTCTAATCTCTCTTGCATATAAAATGCTTTATACAAGCCATCTTGCTTTGCTTCTCCATTTTCACCAGAGAGAAAAGGGGAGGTTGTGTTTGATTCAGAGCAACCTGTGAGTGTGGGTATGAGTGTGCTGTGAATTTAGAGTATTGTGAACTTACAGCAGAGAACACAGACATACCAGCTCAGGCAAATTTCACATTCCACTAAATTTTGGTTGAGGTTTCTAATAGTTTTTGGTACCTTTTGAGAGGGTTCATCATCCACAAAGAAAAGCAAAATGGTTTGTGGCTCACCATAGCCAGACGTGGGCACACGAAACACGACAGAGGCAGTGCCATATAGAAAGTAGTTGATCTGTTCTGGCTGTGAGCAGGGGTTATCCCTTGGAAACACTTGAAAACATTTGCAAGTATCTGATAGGGACTGACCCTAGCTGCAAGTCTTTATTATTATTATTTTTGTTACTGTCTCCCAGCAAGATTAAGTAATTCCAAATACTGAGGGGATGACACTCTGGCATGAGTTCTGCCCTCATATCTCCAAATAGCTAACTTGAATTGTAATTACTTTTTTTCTGGTACTTTTTCTCATTTTCCAGAGGGGAGAGACTATTATCTTAATCTGTTTCTGTCCATTTTTATCTTCCCTGGATAACTTTTAATCCTTTTGGTCAATTTTAACAGAAGACAAAAAAGGGGAAAAATGTGCCTATACCGGTGAATATAGGCAGCAAGATAGAGGAGAAATATTCCAGTCATGCCTTTCCCAATGGCTGAATCTATAGCAGGAGCCTTCATGACGCATCAGAGGAGCCAGTCAAGACACACAAACCCAGGAGGACCCAGATTTATTAGCCTTGCTGCTCAGTTTTGCAGATGTTTTTCTTTGCTGAGGACATTCCTGTTCCCATTGACTCCAATGTTTTCAACTTCATGTTATCTGCTCTAATCTAGGAAATACTTCACTGCTGCTTCAAGTGCATTTTCTTGTGGAATTCAAATGCTTTGTAGGGTAATGGAGGGGTAAGTCCCACTGGGCACAAGTCTTTCCTCAGAGATTTGAGAGATCTGGAGAGATATTTCTGGATGTTGTCTGGTTTTGAATTTATGTTGGGTTTTTTTGATTAAAATGCAAAGAGCAGCCAGGCACTGCTTGCCTACCTATGTTCTCGTTCCACTAGCCAGGTGAGTTTTGATCCATGGAGCCACATGCCTCACTGGCAGAAAATCTTACAGACATCTCAGTTTTGCAACTGAAGAGTTGTGCGCTTGTCGTGGTTCCAGCATTTCTTCACAGCCCTCACTTAGGCCCAGAAACTAGAGCTGCAAGTCCCAGTCTCAGCAGTAATGTCTCCCCCATCATTAAATAATTGAGTTAGTCCTGCAGTCTGGAGCCCAGCAGCCAGAGACACTACCTCATAGCTGGTGGGTCGCTGGCAGCAGGTTTGACAAAACCCTTCGGGGATGGCTACCAGAGGCTCTTTCCTGGCAGGTCCCAGCTTGGTTTGTTGGGTCAGTGGGGAGACAGACAGGGCTCGCCACGCCAGGCCTGTGCCAAGCCACACTGGCCAAGATTGGCTGTGTCTTGGCTGTACCTTCCAGCACAGCGTTAGAAATACTGAAGAAGAGGCTGTGGTCCTTCGTTGAAGAAAGGAAGGAAATTTAGGTATCAGAGTCCTTGGGAGATGCTGTTTTGCTGCCCTCTAGGCAAAGATTAAAGCTTAAAATGTGGAAACTACAGGAAATGCTGTCCTGAGCACACCGAAGCAAAGCAAAGGGTTGGGAAGGTTGAAAGGCTTTTTGTGGGACTTCATTAAGGTGTGAGTATAAAATCTGTAAAAAGATCTCTGGGCTCAGATAAGGAAGATCCAGTGGTGTACAACAAAGAATTATCAGTAAAGGCATCATAATTACAAAGTTCTTTTATATTAAAATGATGTCATGTAATAGGTTGAAGAACAAGAAATAAATAAGCTGTGCAAATCTCCTTTATCTAAATAATTGCTTTCTTATGCGTTAGGTTGAAAACTTCTCATATAATTCCAGTCCTTTTAATGGTAAAAATGTATTCAATAAAGACTATGAAACTATTTTAACATTTCAGTAGTGTGCCTCATCTAGAGAATCCCAGAGTGCCTCAGTGAAATGCAAATTTGAGGGAACCATGGAAATAGAGAACAGGATATGGAACGAGGACTTAATGGGGAGCGTGTCACCACAGGGCTCTATGGTGAATATATAACCTCGTTTTAAAGTGTAACAACTATTGTATGGAGATTTAGATATTTTTAAACTAAAATATATAATTGTATGACTTCAAGTGTTGAGTATTCTCTTACAGAACTGTTCCTTGAGGATAAATCTTCATTTCTCTCATGTGAAGAACTATGCTGAGATCTGCCCATGGAAAATTACTTTCTAGGAGCAAGAATCACAAAGGACCTTTGCTCTCAGGCTTTTGTCTTAGAGGTTCACAGCATAATGAGCAAAATGGAATGAAGGGTATTAACCTTTGGAAGATGAAAGCTGATCAGGACTGAACCAGTGCTCCCCGTGGTTAGACCACAAGCTCTTACGAAAGCTTTATGATTGTTCTGTTTGTGTATCTCAACAGTTCCTAGGGAGACATTTCCATATGTCATGTGTTATTGCATAGAATATATATATAATTGTTGATCCTGAAGTGTTAAAGTCTCATCTCTTAAACCAAAACAGATACAGTGACCTTAGGAACAATTGGCTCTTGACTGCTACCCACACGATGCAGAAAGTATTAAGGAGGTGGAAAATGAGCTCAAGTTTCTAGTTTCTATTATTTGTGAATCAACAGATTTTTGTGCTTTGAATGTTTGCTTCTCTTTTGTCTCTGTAGGCGAAAGATCAAATTATTTTCTCAGTTTATCAGGATAGAAGGGACGCTTTGGAGGTAATTTGGAGAATATCACCAGGCAATAACCTTTTCAACAGGGCTTCAGCGGTTTTTGTGCTAGTCTAGGGCACTGAGGCAGCTTTGCTGTGAGCTGCTGGAGAGCTGTGAGCTGTGTGACCTTCCCCTGTTTGCTCAGTGGGGGCATGTCTCCCTGCTGCTGTTGGATCTTTTTATCTGCTTATGCCACTGGTGACCATGGCCCCCTTTTTCTCATCTGGGCTCGACACTGATCTGCTTGACTCTGAGCTGCATTAGGTCTCATTTGACTCACTGTATTTCCTTGGCTGCCAGGGCTGGGATTCCCTTTCATTCAGCAGTGCTTACCTCAGGCCACAGCCAGTGAGCAGCTGTCCTTTCTCTCCTCCTGTTATCTGCACAAGAGCCATCTACGTCATTTGTAGCATTTGTAAGTTTTTCAGAGCTTTCAGTTTGTGCAGAATCTTGGAATGTACTTATCATTCCCCACATTTTTCTCAAAATATCACATTAAAAGTTGCTCTTTGTGGATATCTGCTATATCATGAATGGATTCATGAGTACTTACATTTAATTTGTCTTGTGGCTTAGTCACATTGTTTCACTGGGTAGTATGGATGTTTGACTGTGGTCTGGTGAACCAGAAGTGCACTGTGAGAGCAGGAACAGGTTGGGAATACGGCTGTTTTTCACTGAAGAGAAGAAGGATGTTTAATGAATACACATTGGTAAAAGGATTTGCATAGCAAGAATGAGATTAACCTGCACTTTTGGAGTGTCTGGGATGATGTAGGTGACTCCTTGGGAGAGAATATGAGATACACCTCATATTCTGAGATACACCTCTGAGATGCTGGAATGAAATCATATTTATCCAGCGGTTCCCTTCAACCCAAGTTTTCCTAAGAATTGCATTTTGGAGTTAATTCCCAACAGAAGTGTTGGATTAAGCAGAGAAAGCAAAGCGTTCAGGGAAAGCTGCTGGAAATGCAGAAGAGTAAATAGGCACCCAGTCTTCTCACAACTCCACAGTCTGCAGTCAAAAAATGTCTCCTCAAGAGAAAAAGCCTGTGTTTTAATAGATGTGCTACCAGCAAACAGGCAGTTTTATGAGCCCAAACTCACTGCCACAGCCACAGCTTTTAATAAGGAGCATGTCTTTACAGATGCATGGGAGGCTTCCTGGGGGCACAGGCATTGGGATTGTACCCTCAGAGGCTGAACTCTCTCCATCTGCAGAGGCTGACAGTTTCCAAACACACAGGGACAGCTCTATGGCTTCTTGAGATACCTTTAGACTTCTCCTCAAGCCCTTGCTGTGCTGGGGTCTGCATCAGCATTTGGGATATTTCCATCAGCTCCAGATTTAAGGTGTGAGAGAACTTCCTCCCTTATGCTTACACCACACTCTCCTGGGCTGGTTTCATTGCTAATGATCCCAGAATGGCAAGACTGAATGCTGGGAAGGATGAGTTTAAGGAAATTAAAAAATGAAAAAAAGAAATAGAAAATTTGGTATCTTTCAGGAATGGTGGAGGCCTTGCTGCTGGCAGGTAAAGGCAATGGCACACAGTGTTTGCTTTTTTGGCTCCTCTAGTTGGTTTAAAATTTCAGCAAGGGGTTATTGCAATGATGAGACAGTTCAGTCCAAATTGCTTTTACCCTGACAAAGAACTGTTTATCTCTTTGGAAGAGGGGGACTCATCAGTGCTGGAAAGATTTCATATACCTGGTCTCAGGATCTCTTTCCCCTCAGCTGCTGGAACGTGAAATCTTCCAGCTGCCTCTCACCACACTTTGCTCAGAGAAGAGAAAATATTACGAACGAACGTTTCTAAATCCTTATTCAGCGTACTGAGGGCCAGAGCCTGAAGTAAGACTCCTGATAAATATGGGGATCCAAATCTGGCCCTCTGAGAGCTATCATCCATTACACACGAGCAAAGGAGCGGCCTGATGTTAAGATCTGACTGCTCATTGCAAAGCTTATTTTGTTACATCAGCAGGCCACAAGGTTCAATAAACTATGTGGCCTTTATCCGTTCCATATGTACTGGCTGCCTCCTGTAGTTTCTACGTATGTGCCCTGTATATGAGCTTTAAGGGAATCTGATGCCTTCAGACAGTAGAAATGCAGATAATTCTCCACTTTGTAAAACCCCATTTAAATTTGATTCTGCATCAAAAAATAATGCCTGTAATTGCAGTTTTTGTTTTTGAGATACAGGCTTCCAGAGGGGCTTGTGACTCAGAGGATTTTATAGGCATTGAAATTTGATGGATTAATTGTTAATAAAAGTTAGATTGGGTAAGTGAATACAAACATCATACTGAGTTTTGTGTTTACATTGGCTCTCAAACATTTTTAAAGGGCAGTTTTGGACTGGGATGCCTGACAGAATTTTTGAGTTTTGTACCTAGAAAGTTATTTAACTGGAGAACAATCCCTGCTGACAACACCCAGAATTTTCTTCTGTTTTTTTGTTGGGGTTTTTTGTCTGGTTGTTTTTTTTTGGTTTTTTTGGGTTTTTTTTGCATCATATTTTCACTATCTCCTATCAGGATCTCACTGTACAATAGTGACCTCTGATGTAAAGGAATCAGGAGTGCCACTTGCAAGCCCGACCATACAGCCTTGCTGAGCAATTATCAGCCTATTCAGCAACAGCTTAGAAGGGAAGGGACGTGTGTGCACACCCACACGTACACACACAGACAACTGGAAAGCTGGTGATAAAATAAAATTGAGGACCACAACACTGAAGGATCTGGAGCTGTTAATTTTTATAGCCGATACAGATACTAATATTTTATGAGGGTTGGAACTATCAGTATAAAAAAGTAATATCTAGCCTTACCCTTTTTGTTTTAATACAAAGATAAAACTATCACTCGAATAGAGCAGCATTATGGTTAATAGACCTCCTCTTTATGGACAAACCTATCTTCCTGTTTCCTTTTGTCAATATTTATAAAAGCAGGAGGATATTTGTGCCTAATCCTATCCAAAAGCCACGGGTTGGCTTTAAAGAAGCATCTCCTCCGCTCACTTATATCTCAAGGCATATTTCAGCTAAATAGCAGAGTTGGACTGATTCTAGCCAGCTTTTATGTGTTGTAGTTTGTGAAATGGCTCCCTTTGCATCAATGCAAACTCTGAAGTGACACTGGATAGGAGACTTTCACCTGCAGAATTTACGTGGCAGCAAACATTTGAACTCCTCAAAAGTACTGTGTCCTTGCTCCAGGAACACACCAGGGTGTCTCCTTTGAGTGCTCTCCATCATATTCCAGAGGGTCACAGCTACCCCAGAGGCAGCACTGGTGGGCCTGTTGGGTGCCTGCAGAAGCTACAAGATAGTCCTTGAGATCAGGGGAATGAATTGCAACAAGATGGAGAAGAAACTGGGGAGAATGCTGGTCCCAAGTTGTGTGAGAAATCTATGCCCATGACCCTTTAGAATAAATAATATTACTCCTTAAGAGTAATAACACAAATATTTACTTATGATGCTAAAGACATAATATTTTGAAGAAATGTGATATTATATTGGATGCAGCTTTAAGAAATGTGTTGATATACTGAGAGTCTCTCCTTACTCTACACATTACGTGCAGAGCATAATTTTATGAGTAGAACAAGGGCAATTTCAGAGGCAGGATGCAGAACTGGTACTCAGGTGATCCACACAACCTCAGACTTCCTCTGTGACTTTATTTTCCCCTTGTGACTCTTTGACAGCCTTTATAAATATGAAAAAAACTTTTTTTGTGCTCCACAGGAAAGTTGTACTTCAAGGAACAACAATTTGAAAAGTTTTCAAGTATTCACGTGGCGGAGATCGTGCAAATGTATGGTTCGGATTCCTGGAAAATGCTACTAGTTCTGAGTTGGTTGCAGTAGTCATTACATAAAACTTGCCATAAGCAGGAGGACACAGCACAATCTAAGCTCTAAACTGTCCTCATGAGAGCTTATTCTTTATATTTTCTCATGGGATTTTATCAAAACTGCTAAAAGCCTGAGAAAAAAAAGTATTAAGAAACAGTTAATGGCTTTTAAAACTTTCAATGGATTAATCCCTGTTTTCCAGCTTCTGAAAAAGGAAAACCAGATTTTTCCAGAGTCTTTGCAAGCCCAGCACAAACATTTTGGAAAAAACACATATGTTTAGGAAGTACTTGGATGATCTGTAAAGTTGACTGACTTCTTCAATATACTGAAAGAAAGATGTGTATGCTTTGTAATCTGAGTCCTGGCTGGGCATCAAGCTCCCCATAAGGCATTCTGTCCTAGCAGCAGCCAAGAGACCTGATACTAATAATGCTCCAAGAATTCAAGGTGTTCGTTAATATTCAGCTCTAATGAATGCAGCATGTGTTTTGGAATAAACTACATGCTTGAATGAGGACCTCTCATTCAAGAAGGTGAGGTGCATAGTAGAGTGATTAGACTTGGCAAAAAGCAGTTGTTTTGTGGGAATGACACCAGCCAGGTAATTGTCAATGCTCAGCATGTGGCTCCTCCAGCGTCACTCACAGATGCAGGAGGCTGAGCTGCTTGGATGTCCCAAACAACACTGCACTGGTAAATCCCAAGGGAGTGCCATGACTGAGAAGTCCCTGCAGGTTGGCACAAATCTGTTTTGCGTTAGAGCACAGTTGTTTTAGGCTTGATACACGTTTGGCTGAACACTCAGCCCTTTTCACCCTGTTTGATTTGTTAAAATTCTACTCACTTCCAGTAAACTGAAAATGGCTCAGCTTTTTAGAGACCACTTTTTAGAGCTTTGGAGGAGAATGAACTTCAACTACACGAGGTCAGCCCAGTAACCCACAGTAGCAATGCAAAACTTTGAATTTCTTACAGCAGGCAGGGGGAGAGGAATAGAACCTAAACATTTTTCCTTGTGAGATCTAAAATTCCACCAACCTCCAAAGAGATCTTCAGTCTTCGAAGCAAGCAGGATCTGTTCCCCAGTAATCACTTAGGTCTAGCTGCCTTTTTCCAGTGGTGAACATGTATGGGAGGTGTTTCCATCCTGATATGTGCAGGTTTTGGGCCAAAATGTCTTCAGTTTCTTAATGGGATTGTTGGGTGGAGGCCTTCATTTCCATACAGCTGAAGAGAAGAGATGATCTTCATACAGGGAAATGAGATGTTCTAACACCCTTATCTCACCTTACATAACTCCAGATGTTAATCATCAAAAAAAAAAAAAAAAAAAAAAGGAAAAGATCCAACCCATCCAACCCTTTTTAATATTAGGGAGTGAAATGATAAGGCTTGACTTAATTTTTCAATTTTCCTTTGATAAACCTTAACTTTGAGATGCCGCAGGAGGTGGATTCACTAGACTTCTTGGTAACCTTCAAATGCAATTACATCAGCCAAAACCTATATATTCATCTTTTCTCCTTATAAAGCACCTTTGCATTAAATTTGGAGTGGAAATTCTTAAAGAATTAATTGGAAGAAAGTATTTGGTGCTCTATGTCGGAGGAAGAAGGTAATGTTTTTAAGAAATAGTAGTCTGGAAGAATAATCAAAATATATTCATAACATTTAGCAACAGTTTAATGAGTTTTCAGCATTTCCATTTCCTGTCAACCAACTTTATCAGCCACCAATACTCCTAGAAAGTGATTTGAAGTGATTATTTGCTTTGGTGCTATTACAGTAGAGCAAATGCTTCTGAAATAATTGTGAGGGCATTTTCAAAGTGAAACCATTTTTTTTTTTAAGTATGACTGCATATCACTATACAGTTACTTATGGTTCTACTTTCCACACCCTATAAATAATAATAACAATGATTGAAATAACAAAAGCTTCCCCCTCAGACCAATTTACTTCAATTTTCTTTTCGCTGCATTATTCGGTTTATTTAATCTTTACATTATCTCTGACTTGTCTCTGGATTTCAGACACATGTATGCAGATAATTAGCATGGATGCAGATATTGCACAAGATGGTCAGGCTTATCAGATACAGGCATGTCTAATCTGTCAGCAATTTACAGTTTCTTTTTAAATTTCCACTTCCTGATAACAGTAGAAATTTTTCAGGGGATGTGCTCCTGGTCTCCCCTCTGCAACTGGGGCAAGAAAATCTCACAAGATGGGATCTAGCTGCAGAATGAGCACTTAAGGAAAGGTTCCGATCTGCGTGCCACACCTCTGCCCTCTCTTGTATACAATGAAAAGCCCCTCAATATTATCGTAAATCACGATGTCTCAGTCCAGAGAAAACGTATTTTGCACCTCATCTGGTCTAAATATTGAGTTTACGAGTGAATGTTGCTTTGCATTATGTGTTATAGATGCTTTATGTTTATTTAAGAACTCAGTTTGCAGGAATGTTTTCCAGACATGCGGTTTACCGCAATAGACAGTTGTTGATATTCTGATCCCAAGAGCATTAGAATATGTTTAGAAATTGCGACACTTTTAAAACCAGATGTTCTACATAAGCTACACAAAATTGGGGGTGGGGGAACAAATAGAACTGTCATTTGGCATGAAAACAGCCTGTGTTAAAGCAAGGGCAAACACATACCAAGTGAACTAAACGTGGTGAACTGCCCTCAACCCTTTCCTCCTTTTGTAAGTAACTATTTTAACAAAAGATGGAAAACCCCATCTCCCAGATGGTGTGGGAAGGGGAAAGGAAGGCTTTCAGATCCAGGTTTTCATCTGAAGGAAGCTGCTGCATCTTGCTCCTGGGATGGATCAAACCAGAATGACAGAGCTAGGCAACTTCAGGCGAGGAAAGAATGCAAATCTGGATTCAACGCCCATCCCAGAAATTCATTCTCTGTGTGTTTCTAAAGGTAAACGATCTTCACTGAGGAAACAAAGATTTGCCCTGCGTGGTGAATTGTCACAAGAAGGCTCCTCTAGCAGCCAGAGACTGGTAGCACATTCTGTCCTGTCCTCCAGTATGGTTTGACCGAGATGTTTGTGTAAACAGCTGGGGGATCATCCTGCACCAGGCACTGTCTCAGGGACTGAAGTATCTCAAACTAGCTCTGCCCTGGGACTCTGGTGGGAAAGCATGGCTGGGCAGCTGAACAATCTGGACTCACAGCCATCATCAGTTGATGATAAACTGCCTCTTTCCATTCAATCTGTTGCTGTTTTTCCTTCTGACTTTGAACTCTTTCCCTTGTTTATTATAAAGTGGAAAGCAAAAGAGTTTTCACATACACCAACCTTAAACAGGTTGACTTGAGTCATATTACTCTGAATTATTTTTCCCCTCCTATCACAAGTTAACATGCATTAGGGTAATCAGTGATAACAGTATAGAATGGGACTTATAATAAAAATAAGATCAACTGACAGCCAAAAGAAAATTAAGGTATCTCTGCTTTTCTTTGTAACAGAATCCCACAGGGATGGAAATGTTACCAGCAAGTTTGAAGGAATTTGCACAAAATGTGTTGGCTTAGGTAAATAAAGCAACACATTTGCCCAAAGATTGAAAATGTTATATTTGTAATATATAAGTAATTCAATGTCTGACGAACTGCCTTGTTTAAAAGCGGTTAAAGGAATGCTGTGAAGAAAAATGATGGGCAAAGTTTTGCCATTAGATTTCCTGAGCATTAAGAATCAGAGCTGTTTGGACCCTCCTGTGTCTCTTCCAAGCAGCAGCAAAACTACTCTGCACATGGAGGGTACCTTTTAGCAGTTTGCTGAGCTGCATAGGAAAAAGCTCATTTATGAGTCTGAGGTTCATGGGAAGGCAATTTACCTACATTAGTAAAAGGACTAAACTGCCCTCCCAGCTTAGTCACCCTGCCTGCCTTCATTGAACAGAGTGCTCCTGCTGCCTTCAGTGCATGTTGGACCAGTTTGTTAGTCCAGCTTCAAAGAATTAATGCAGTAGTAGGATCTGCCCACTGATTCATTCTGCTCCTCATGAGTACCTGAAAAGCCAGCTCTGAAACTCTTCCTAGGTCTGCCTCACCAAAGACAATTTATGGCGGAAGTTCATGTGCATATTTATTTTGTTGCTAAAGAGTTTGCTGGCATACTTCAAAGTGTGGGCTATTACCTGTTCAGGTTTATTGCCTGCTGAAGTGAATTATTGCCTACCTGAACAGGCCTGCTGAGCAATAGTTCAAATTAAAATGTGTCATTTATCATGTTCACACCAATCCAAAATGACCACAAAACCCAAGGTGTAATTATTGCCAGGCTCTGACTGCAGAGCTATCACAGCAAGCTCTCAACCAGTGGGGAATACTGGTTCCTCTCTTTGAAGGAAATCTGCTTCCTTATTCATAATGAACAAATATGACCCTATCATTAACAGCAATATTGTTTCAAATGCTGATATGCACCACAGAAACCAACTTTGAAATATTGGGGAAGAATGTGACATGGATTCCATCCAAGATTAGTTTTTCAGCAAAGTGCAATTTTAGACCCAACTCATTTCATTAAAATTTATTCTAAAAGCATGTCTTGGGCTTATCAACAGTATCCAGAAAGGAGGTTGTCACACAGCCTGGAATGGTGGTGCTATTTTTATTAGTGTCATTATTATTATTGTTACTACTATTATTGTTTACCACAATTCAGAAAAAAAGAAATGACAGCAGGATCTCATGAGCTGTGGATACTTCAATTTGTCTACAGCTGTAGTGAGCCAATCCTGTACCTCCATGTTCTGCTCCATCCTCTTCTCTCCCTGCTGCTTGCTGTGTCATCTTTTTGTGAAAAAATATGATGTATTCCAGGGTTTGTGTTCCATTTTAACCTAAAACTTGTAGGGCTGCAGCTTTCTATGGTTTGTATATGACAGCAGTGAAGACCAGCAATATATATAGTCTGCTGTTCTCTCACATCCTTCCCCAACCCTTCCCAGCTCATCTGGGGCTTTTGAGATTTTTCTGGGTAATGTAAAGCTCCTAAAGTAAGAGAAAAATAATGCTTTTTGTCTATGTCTTTACTGAAACATTGTAAATGTATATCATAACATTTGCTTTTGTTTTCTTTTTTTATTGTAGGATGTGAAACAATAGGGAATAATCAGACAAGACCAAAATGGAAAGCAAAAATCAGAAGTACCTGCTTTAATGAAAGCATGCTGTAATAGGTATGCTTTTTTGTTTTGGCAAACTTGTAGGTGTAAATACAGGGAAAGGAGGGGGAATAAACCCCCAGCAGTGACTTTAGGCTGATGAGAAAACTCCTCTGGGATGCAATTGCTTGTGCACTGGGGTTGAAGATGGATGAGGACTGCAGCATATGGTCAGGCTGGCCATAATTCATATGCAGACTTGGTTTTGAGCATTCTGATTCCTGCCTCACTTCTCTGTGAACCATTCCAGGTGTCTGCAACTAAACACTTCCCAAATTATGGAGTTTGCATCCTAGTCTGAATTTTGCAACTCAAGCCTACCTGTGGTTATACCGTCAGACAGAAAAGCCAACAGCCAAGGGCAACGCCTAGTCACTGACTTTGATCTAGAAATGGTTATTATCCAGCTATCTACATTACAAAACATCCAGTTTGCTAAACCTGGGTTATCTACTGATTTGGCTTCATTTGATAGGCAAGAGCAGGTCTAGCATGGGAGAGCTTCACATCCCCAAATGATGCATCTTTCACAAAACTGATACGTGATAAACCTTGCAAAACCCGTGAGTAGGACACGTTTCTGTCCACCTCCCAACTCTGTCTCTACAGTTGATCCTAAACTGCACCACTGGCAGCCCTTGCAGATGAGATGGAAAAGTGAATTATTTCTTCACCCTACAGAGCTGAGAGTCTCCAGTGGGCAGCAAGAGGGAACATGCTGCTGATGACAGCTACAGCAGTGTGGTTATGCAGAGGAGTTCAGTTCTCAAGATAAGAGATTACGCAGATTTTTCATGAGTGTAAATGACTTATTTTCAAATAATTTCTTTGAGTTTTTTTTCTTCCTGGAAGCATAGTAGGAAAGTACTTAGAAAGGAAGTCACTCTGAATTCTCTTCACTCCAGGTTAGAAAAAACTTTATCTGAGGAGTGAATTTGGGTCACAATGTAGTAGCAGAGTCCTCATGCTGAATAAATTGCTGAACATGTGGTAGTGTTTTGTGACATGGTCTGTGGAGTGGGAAGTAGGCTGAGCTCACCCAACCCATCTCATTTATGGCTTTACACAAGTAAATAAGTATGTTTTCAGCCACTCAACACAAGAATGGCTTGCAAATTGCAACCACCATTGCCTGGCAGGTCAAAGGTTAAGCTTTTCAACAGGTCAGACTACAGTGCTAATTCACCTCAGTAGTGAGTCCCAGGCAGCCTGTAATGCATATTTGTGGTGGTTGTGTTTGTATAGCATACACATAAAATGAAAACCGTATGACAGAGGTTAGTCCTCTTAAATGGTTGTCACATTGGCTTGGGCTGCTTTTGTACAGTTATCCATATGCTAGCCAAGATTCTGGTGGAATTTTCGTATGAATTTTATTGACGTGGTGAACTAACTTGGGTAATTTCATAGCTATTAAAATCAGCCAGTGGCCTAAGAAATGCACTGCTTTATTTATCTCGAAAATGTTGCTAACTGGTCTGGCCAGATCCAGCTTCCAGTGGTGGCCCTCTTCCAGATGTGGAAAACCCCTTTTTCTGATATAAAGGGTCCAGACAATCCTTGTGTGCCTGGTCCACAAAAGCACTGATGCTGTGGGCTGAGGGCTCAGCCCCTGTCACCAGATGTGTTTCCTGAGTGTTACACAAAGAAGGAGCTTGCAAGAGCTTCTTGAGTTCCATTTGCAACTGCCAAAGCTTGCACTAGGGCCTGAATTAAATAAAATGTCTAAGTTAGGAGTCTAAATTAGGCATTTAAACTCCCTTATATATCCAGTTGGGAGAGATAGGCACTCCCAGGGATACCCTGGGGAAGTACATTTGACCTCCATGTGTGCGTGTCCACTTTACCGGGAGCCCGAGGCAGCAAATATCCTAACACAGGCATCTCAGCTGGGCACATGCAGTGCTGTGCATCTGGACCTGGATAGCTGCACACCATGCCAAAAACTACCTCAAACTGCCTCTTCAAAGGGCTGATATTCTCATACAACCTTGCGTGCTCCTCAGTGGATTTGACATGCAGACATAATCCCGTGGACAGTAGTGACGATGTGAGTCCAGCAGTCCAAAGATCTCTGTCTGAATGACCAAAAGAAGTCATTTACTGTCTTTTGTTGGCACAGAAGTATTAAAATTTCCTCCTCCACAAAGCAGGAAGAGCAGACACAGCCCTGGACTTCCTGTCCCAGATCCTTCCTGACCAAGATGCCCTGCTCCAAAGGAGGAGCCGTGACCTTTCAAGGCTGTGTCCTGGCACATCAGGACATGCTCATGTCCATAGCACACGTTCCTTGTTCTGTTGAAAAACAGGTGAAATAAAAAACTTATCGGCAATTTTAAGAGATTTCTGCTGAAAGGTGAAATAACAAATAGAAGAGAAATGTGTGAGTGCACATGGCAGGAGACAAGTGGGATGTTTTGGGAAGCTCCCATTTCCATCTCTCAGAGTTCCTCTATATCCCTGAGAAAAGAAGATGAGTGCTCCCCATCTTTGGTGAAATGCTTGATGGGGCTAGCAATAGCACTCCAGTTTAACACTGACTATAAATGACGCTTACCTTTCAAAAGCATTTTTTAATAATATTTTTCATAAGTATAAGCTAAAGGGGTTGCTTTCCATGAGGGTCATTGGGAGTTCACTAAATGCAGATAGACTGTATTCTGTATTAATGATGTTAAGCTCACTGCCTCATAGAACTGCCAAAGCCCTTTATTTAAAGGAATAGCACTGTATTTCACAAGAAAATATTTTTAAAGCTTTCCTTACTGAAAACTTGTCTAAAGAGAGACAAGTCTAATTATTTATATGGAATCTGAAAGGTCCAGTATGAGATGTGTTCAATGAGATACATGCTTTATTTACACTTAGAGCACTGTGCTACACATATCATTAAAAGATTTTGCTTTTTTGTATTTAACAGAATATCAGCAATTAGCTTCTGCAGCTAATGATTGGATTTTATAATCCAATTTTAGAATAATTTTCTGACTCTTCAGGAACAGCTACAAGGATTTGGTTGAGCTTTTACACTGAGCTCTGGGTAAAGGTTTCCACACAGCAAGAGGAGAATCACTGTACAGGTCACAGTTGCTTCACTTCACAAGGGGAAGTGATTTACAGCTCATCTGTTTCAGTTCACCCACAGCAGCAAGGTGGGTGACAGAGCTGGGATTTATCTCTTGACATGGGACAGTTGTTTATCAGGCCAGAAAGTGGGGCTGTAGGTAAGATTCTGCCTTGCATGGGTAACGTAAGTCAAAAACCATTCTGGCTGGTACTTGTGGAAATTCCACACTGGTGGTGGCTTGAAAAGTGGGATTGAATTACAAACTAGTTCTTGTTACAGCCACAGCTGTGAAGTGGCCTTAAAGCAAATTACTGGGAATGTGGTGTAGGTTAGATAGTGAAAGAATCTCTAGAAATAGGTTCTTCCTTCTCAAGACAGTGCAATCCACTGAAACCCACATGGTTGTACTGAGAATTAATTCCTTGTCTCCTCAATGGAGAATGAATCTGTAAAGAACAATCTGCTCACACTTCTGCCCTCCCATGTCACATTTCAAATCTATGCTGTTGTAGAGGAGCTATTTCTAAGCAGAAACACAAAAACAGTACAAAAACGTTTTTGCTTCTTACAAGTCTTCTGTCTACTCATGATGGATCAATTTATGAAGTTGACAAAACTTGCCATTAGAGTGTGAAGACCATGAAAGTGTAATGTGTAGTAGCCAGCTAACCAAAATTACTCTTCTAGCTCTGACTATTTGGTTTAGCAGCTGTAGCAAGAGTGTAAAAACATTTTCAGAAATACACTTACTGTATATCCCACTCCATTAAGGGCTGGTACTGTGGCCACACCCTGGCAAAACTGAGATGGCACCTGGAACCTGTGATATCTTGAGAACTGCAGGTTCCACTTCTCAGGTGATGTAGTGATAGGTATTAAGGGCCATATTTAATGGGAAAACAATTCCTAGGACACTTACCTGTTTGCTTTCCAGTGTGTGAAAACTGGTTCTAGAGTATTGTTTTATTGTCTGTGCTCTTGCCTATCTGTGTAAGATGGCGTCAAGTGACCCAAAACAAACTTGAGCTGAAGTACACAGGGAGAGGATTAATCAGTCAGGCACTGAAGCATAAACCTAATGTTAAGCATGCAACATAATGTTGAAGTGATGTCAGTGGCATTATTTGTATGTTCAAAGTTAACCACTGAACTTATCTGTTGTACTATATCAATGCCTAATAGCTTGTGCACTTACTTGCAAATAGAAGATACTTAATGTGTTTATTCTGGACTCTTCCTGTTGTTGTGCATCAGAAAATGTTGCCCTCAACCAAGCAGGGTAGTCCAGGCCTGCAGCAGCAGTGCAGTCCAGCTCTTCCTCAGGCAGGGACAGAGAGACGGGATGGAGCTGGATATGGGCAGGGAAATGCACAAAGCAGGTCTGCAGCAGCTTCAGCAGCAGATCAGGTTTTCCAAAGCCCTCAAGCAAATGTCACTAGTTCTGGCTTTAGCCTCAAGGGCAGGAGAGTTAGGCCACTGCTGAAGGTTTGGAAAGTTTTTTGCTTGTTGGGCTGGGAATAGTAAGAGGAACATTGTGTTTTCCCTGCGTCTGTCAGGGACAGAAGAGCTGAGCTCTGATCTTGTTCACTCATGGATGTTCTACATTTGTGCAAGTCCTCTCACTGCCTCACTGGTCTGGGGATGACTGTATTTTGCTGTCCCAGCTCCTCTTCTCTGTGCATGCAAAGGTGACAGACTCCAAGACCTAGAGACATGAAACCTCTGTGTGAGAGTGGCTTGTGAGCTAGACCACCCCACCCGACTCCTTCTTGATTGTATGGAAGGACAGTCTGGGAAGATTTAGGCAATAAACCAATATTCCCACCCACTAATAACCAAAAAAATTAATGTTCTTGAGTGATGTGCTCAGCACCTTCTATTCTCACTGAAGTAAGTAGTTCCTTTGGGTCTACTTTCATGTGTCTTTAGGGAATGTAACTAAATTACACCACATGAGAGCTGGTAATTTTAATGTTATGCTGTAAGGGGAAAACTATAAACATAACAGGAAAGACTGGATGTTTTCCATTCATATTTTTAGAAAAGTTGCTTCTCATCTGTGCATATTTGCTTTTCAACATCTCTGGCAAGATCTAAATGAATTACTTAACTGGAATTGAAAAGTAAGTCTTACTTTTAAATTAAGGTGATAAAAGCTGTTGTATTTTTTTATTTTTTGGAATATTACTATAGAAGATAAAGATCAAAACCAGACCCAAGGGGAGATAAGACTAACAAAATACCCAACCTCTAACCTCATGGCAGGAGATGGATTATTTTAGAGAATGACTGGCTACAATCCGAGGCATGATCCATGGAGTCTGGTGGATCCATGAGGTTTCAGTCGGAAGCGTTTCCACGTGGTGTCAGTGTTTTGTGACAGGGGGTACAGGGTGTGCAGAGCTGGGAGTGGCACAAGGCCATGTGAATGAGCTTCTACTGCAAGAACCACGCCAAGTTTTGTGCAAAACATGGAGAAAAGCTGAGAATGGGCCTCATGGAGAAAGACTGAAATTGGAATTTCAGTTTCTTCTCCTCTGTCAGTAGGAAATGTGTAAAGTATGGTGAGCCAGAACACAGCAGGAGATTTTTGTTCAGAAACCAAAACTGTCCTGGGAGAAACACTCAGACGTTGGGTGATGTCTGCTCATTCCATCAGGATTTGGCCAATTTGAAATTGGGGATGTTTTTACAAGTTAAACTGACCCCTCTGAGGGCAGCAAATATGGTCTGAGTTGTGTGAGAGGTGGTAGCACCCACTCCTTGCTCCATACAGCTGAAAACCCCTGTTTCCTTGGAGGAGGCACAGGTGGGATCTATTTTCTGCAAAAATCAATCACCTGAATTATAGGGCAGGAGAATTTCTATGCCCACACCCACCCCCTGAAAAAACTCTCCCCAGTATTTCCATGCTTCCCTTTTTGCCATTAAGACAAGATTTTCTCCTGCAACTGAAAAGTAAGTGCTTCATAAACAGTTCCTCCGTCTGCAAGTGGACCTTGAAAATTGATTATTTTTTGTTTGTTTCTTTTAGTCTCCAAATGTTTCTGCCATTATGAGGCAGGCAGTTATTTTGCTAGGAAGGAATGTGAAGAATTAGAAAAGTTGAAAGCGATTAGGACTCTGTCTTTTAAGACAGAGCCTTTCACAAAGCCTGGCATTCAGCCTGCTCAGAGTGAGCATCATAAGACACCCTGAAGCCTTGAAATCCCTCTGTGTTAAACCCCATGGGGTGGCTTTTACATTATCAGGGAAGAGATGATATTGCAGAGACTATTTGCTTCATATTTTAAAGGCCTCTGAGTTAATATTTATTCTAAGTAGATGTTTATTTTTGGATAGTTTTATTGTTTATAGGAAGGCCACAAAGAGTTCAATGTTATGGAGAAATGGTTACTTTGTATTTATGGTTAACGAAAAATAAGAAAAAAAGAAAGTTCCAAACAATCCTGCCCCAGTTCTTTATTTCAGGAGACAATGTACTTTCCACCCATGCACAGGCAGTGCTTTACAGGCTGTATAATAAAACGCTGTTCCAGATATTGTCTAAATAGAAACAGATTTAACCCTGCTGTTGTGACTTGCATTGCTGGGTAATGAAAGTTTTCAATCTGGTTTTACTTTGTTTTATGCTCACTGGAGAGCTGCACATCCACAAAATCCTGCCTTATGCACAGAGACCTGTTGTTCCAATGCCATCTGTTTGTATATAAAAGGTGAACATCCCCAGAAACAAACAAACAAACAACCACAGGATCTGGCATTTTCTGATGGACAATGAAATGCAATTCAGCCCTCAAAGTGAAATTTCCTGCAAAGACTGAAGCTTATGGAAAAGAACCCAGTGGTTTCAAATGAGACTTGAAGGTTATTATGACAAGGAGGTGGTGGTTCCTATGCCTTCCTGACAAAAAGTCAGAAACCCATAAAATTTCTAACCTTAAATCTCTTTGTGACTGAGTCAAATAATTTACCTATGCAGTCATTCACTAATGGCCCACTGAAAACTGCTAAAAAGACTCTTTAATTTAAGTTGGCTTTGAAAAGTACTCATTGCTGTGTTACCTAAAGCAACCTCCAAGTGTTTCTCTACAGGGGAAAAGCCCTGTGATAAGAGATAGTCCCTGAAGATCTGAGAACAAAAGATGGGCTGCAGCATCTGCATATCAGGAAACGGTCCATTACTCATTAATTGCTCCATTTCCGTGCACCAACGGGGGGTCACCCTGTCACTGAGGACCAGAAAGATTATAACAATAATATAAATACTGCTTTATTTACAATTTTGCAAGAAAACAACTTTCTGTGTTTGTTATTATATATAAACTGGGGGTTTTTTTTAAGCTTCCACGAATAAAACACTCTTGGAGGACAGTAGGAAGTTTGTAATTTGAAGTATTTTGCTGTGGGACTAAAGGTGTGTTTCCATAAGTCACAGAGCCACGTCCAGCTGTTGGGACATGAGCTAAGGACTAGGAGGAACCAGATTCTCCTCTTTGCTCCCCTTCCGATTTCCTGTATGACCTTGAAAAAGTTACTGAGTTTCACTGCCTGTGTGTACAGGCAGTACCCTGTTATTCTTCCTTTTATAATCTATGAAACTCCCTTTTATACTCTTAAGTATTTTTTATGCAGAAATGTGACCCTAGTTCGAGTTCCTGTAGCTTCTGGACCTATTGGTGGGGGTCAGTATAATTCCCTGCTCAGAAGTGGTCCCATCCCTGAGCTGGTGCTGGGGGAGGATGGAGGGAAGGTACCAGTGCTCAGCTGCCCCAGCACTGTGCCCTGCCTGGCAGGGGCTGCCTGGGGCTTGCTGGGCCTGGGATCTCCGTGGTTTTCCCATCTGCAGATCAGAGGTAACAGGAATCGCCTCCTGCATAGGAGCTGGGTGGGGGTAAATACAAGTGACACTAAGGGCAGGCATTATTATCATAATGTGTGTCTTACAAGTGCTTGGGGTAGTCACTGAAACAACATCCCCTAGAATTTGTGTCCACTTGAACTGCTCTGCCTGTGTAATCACAGAGCAAGAATGGGCAGGTATGACTCTGATTCTTATCATCGAGGATTAAAACACAGCAATCACCCCAGCCCACCTCTTAGTATTCATTTTACTTATTAAAGCTTCCCAACAAGTCTCTGCAGTGATGTTATCTGCTAAATTGTGTGAGGTTTCTGATCATTAAGTGGATTGGTCTTCAAAGAGCTAAATGAAAATGAGCAATAAATATCAGTGTTACTTAGGTCATATAGTGTAAAATGACAAGGAGACCGAAAGACCTTCTGGCAACTGCAGAGCAAACAAATATGAAATAGATTCACTAGCTCTTTTTGTGGGTTTTTAAAAAGTTTCTCAATTATTTAATTAATTTCTTTTTAAAGTAAGTTAAAAGGGAGAAGCAGACATGGTCTTAAAAAACAGAAACTCCTGAATTCCCCTGTCTGTTTTTTTCAATTGTTGTGACCTCAAATGATATCTTTTTACCCCTGCACTAACTTTCTTCTCTACAGAAGGGACATTGTAATATTTATGTATGCTCTGGGGAAGGTATCATTATTATGGCAATTTCTCCAGTGCTTTGCACATAGACAGATGCATTTAAGAAGGTGAGCCTCCCGCTGGTGGGTGTAAACAGGAGTTGGAGTTCTGCACCTGCAATTGTGTTTCCTGTATAAAACTGAGCACTTGTACCAGTAGCAACCTGACTGCAGAGATAAATGAGGCCGCAGCAGTTGCAGTAACTCCTGCTTGTATCTGTGTTTTCATTCATTTGGAAAAATAACCAGCCACAACTGTTGCCAGGGCAGATTGTATCCTCAACCAAACACTGTGAAAATCTTCCACTGCAATATTAAACACTGTATGATTTCTTAGGTAATATTTTTAAGGACTCATTTTTACTCAGTGAAAATGTAATGAAAAAAAAAATCAAAATGCTGCAACTTATGTCTTGATTATTCTTTTTAGTCCCTCCCTCTAGTCTAAAATTACGGCAGCAGCCACTGTGAATGGTAGCTTTCTCCTTGAAAAGCAGCCTAACCCTGTGAATATTGCTCTGGTGAAGCCTCATGCTCCTCCTTTATAACGTGGCAAGGGCTCCAAGAGCCTGATGTGTCCATGCATGCTCCAGCAAACCAGGGACAAACTGCTCACCCCACTAAAAACCCACTCACCCAGTTCTCAGAGGCCAGAGTTTTGCTCTAGCCAGATTTTCCCAGTCCTTTCAACAGCTTTTCTCCTTCTGAAGAAGCAATATTTGAGAGGGAGAATTTATCTTGCAATAAAAATAATGTAATTTTACCGTAATCATTTATTTTTTTCTTTTACTGTCTTAGATGCTGGCATCTCTGCTGTGGTGACTGAAGCACTCTTGAGTTAGAAGTGGGATCAAAAAGAAAGAGGAGATTCAATTCAAATAAGGTTTAAAGACTGAGGCACAGAGAAATGGAAGGAAGAGTCAATTTTTGAAACAGAGGAGAAAGAAGGCTATGACCCAAAAACCCACACTCTGAAGGTAACTGTCATTTCCTTCTTCTGTGAAGAGTGTTGGGGTTTCTCTAAAGGAAGTGGGGGGTGGGGAGAGGACAGTTCCTGGTATTTTCCTCAGCTTAGAAAGCAGACAAAAGTCATCAGGCTTCCTACGTGACTGAGAAGTGTCACGGAAAGTGGGAACTCTGCTGTGCGGCACCGCGTGTTACAGCGTCGGGTACCCTGGTGAGGACTGTCAGGACAAGGAATCTTTACTCACGTTTCACTCCACAGTGCTGTTCCCTGAATATAAGGAAAAAAATTCTAGTTGGATGCTAAAATGATTCAGGGAAGTGTTAGAAGGTCCTTGGCTCCTGCTGCTCAGTACTCCATGAACCCTTCACACTGGAGTGTGCTGTCCTCTGCACCTTCCAAACATATCTGGGCCACATCTGCCATGTGGTGACACAAATACACCCAAACGCTTTCTACACCTTGGTAAAATGTTTATTCCCAAAAGGTGCCAGCAACAAAAGAGTCAAATGAGATGGCTGGAGAACACATGTTAATTGGTTTCAGGAGATCTTCAAACAGGGCTCAGAAACAAATCAAAGCCATGCAAGGTAACTGTAAAATTTATTGTGCAAAATTAAATTATGGGATACTTGTTAAACATAATATTTTAAACTTCCGTGGAAGCATCATAAGGCTGCTAAATTATAACTGTGATCAAGGCATGATGTGAAATACTCTGGCTCCCATTCTGCAGATAAGTAAATCAGGCACAATGAAGAGGAATGGAGGCTCGGATGTGTTTCCTGGGAATGGGTATAAGGACACTCATCACCTGGGCTCTCATCGTATTGATGTCTGTCTCCTGCCTCCCTTTTCCTGGTGAATGTAGAGATCATCCATCTGCACAGCAAAGGGAGGGGGGCCAACTGCAGAGGTTTTGGTTGCTCTTATGGGATCAGATCTCTAGTGACTTGGACAAGGACACAGAACCGAGTGGCAGCATTAGGATGAATGCCAATGGATTCTGCGCCCATTTTTCAGTTAATAGGTATTCAGCTGAGGAGGGCAGTTTTGTGCAGGGAAAAATTCATTATATAAATATGTACTGAGGTGAAGCAAAGCAGAATGAAGATTAGAAGGAAGAAAATTCTGGTCTTGGTTCTCAGCTCCTAAAGCATGAAATTCTAAAGCTGAAATGGTTTGCCTTGTGCTGGAGCCTGGTGTGCAGGGCCCATGTTTTCAAGGATGTCATTTTGCATTTGTTGCATCAGTTAGGATTTACATAGCCTTCTATGAAATCAGGGCCATAAATGTTGATTTTAAACAAAGCTATTTCCATAGGATCTTTATTGTCTGTGTAGTGGTAAAGTGCTATGAATAATTTTTCCCAGGTGCTTAAACAGGTGGTGTCTTCAAGGGAAGCAGGGCTTCTTTCATGTTCCCTATAATTTGTGCTGTCTTAAGCCTTCATTGTCAATGTCTTGGGTGAACGTTTACGGCTGCCTGAAATGTTGCATCCCCACAAAGATGCTGGATACCCAGCTCCACGATTGGAGTAGAAGTGTTACAGTTATTTATTTACAGGGAAGGAAATAACACAGTGGCTCTATTTGCTACTCCTAAATTTATTTTCTCTTCTTTTGTGCAGTGTAAAAATGTTAGTCATCTCCAATGGCCCTTGGATATAAGCTTTCCAAATATATTCTCTATATAGATGCTCTGATGACATTCCAGCAGTTCAGCAAGAGGAAATCTGAAATAGTGGCACTAAATGACAAGGGGAAAAAAAATCACCAGAGAGAAAACTCTCCATAAAAGTCTGAGGATTATTATGGAGCATTGGGAAATGTTGCCAGTGCTGGACTGAATACTCGTTGAACCTTCATTTCTCAGACATCATTGATTAAAGGTGGATGGAAAAGTGCCATATAAAAGAGCAGACTCACGAGCTTCAGCTTCTGGTTCCATCTGCTTTGGGGCTGTAAGTGCAAATCCATGTAACAAAATTGGGATTTTAAACCTTGTGCTTAGGGCCCAAGCAGAAGTGGCTGGACTGAGGATGGGCTGTGTTGCCACCATTAGTACATGATGCTCATGAAGCTGTGCCCCCTTCATTAGGAGCTTCATTCAGAAACAGGAAGCAAACTGCAGCAGCCAGGTTTGAAAATGGGGATTGATGTGACTGCAAGTTTCCATCTCCTCATTCAGTTTTTTAAAATACCATAATACTTGCTTTTCTAAAAAACATGTGTCATGGACTTGGATTTATCAGCATTTTTAAAAGCAATGGATGTGTCTGCTTGCTGGGATCCATCAATTATGAGGGCATATATAAGCTATTTAAACATTTCCATGTGGTTTTGGGGTCTCCCTCAGTGATGTCCTACATCCATCCTGTCCATGCTCATTTATTCTGACACAAAGAGAATCCACCATGACTGATGACATTGCTAAAGTGAGTGATTGACCTTTCCCTGGTGTAAATGTGCAGAGATTACCCATCTGCACACAGAGAGAGGGAAAATGCACATAGGTTTCAGTGGGGGTACCCAAAAGAGTTTGTACTGGGATGATTCAGGACATTGGTTGTTCAGCCAAAGAGCTCAAAGAAATAAGAAACAGAAATATGGTAGTATATGAAAATATCACTTCTGCTTCTCCAGCCACATGTAGGTCATCCCGAGGATAATACTACTTATATATATTTATTTATATAGAGATATATTTATGGGTGTATATAAGTGAATATAAACTTTTTTCCATTAAAGAAAAAGCTGTGATTAGGGCATGCAAGCTGAAGCAAACTACTGACTATCTATTTTGTTCAAGAACTCTGGAATAATTTTTTTCTTCCTGCTCCTCATCATTTTTCCAGCCATATGGATTTGCCAGTTCACTGCATCATTGCATGTTTATAACACAGCATTTCTTCAGCAGCTGTCGCTATCTCATAATGCCATAGTACATCTTGTGTACCGAGCTGCAGGCCAGAGTGAGATAGAAAACAGCTTACACTTAAAGAAAAAAAAAAACAAACAAACCTTGACATCCATTTGGATGCTGGTTGTGGATGTAGAAAAGACAGCAAAAGTGCTGTGAACTCTCTCAGATACATCCGTTGTTCCAGCTTTGTGTCAGGCTGCTAATTCACCACCAGGGCTTCACATTTAGCATGATACAGTTTAAGATACATTTACCAGAGACAGATCCTTTCTCTCCTTGGCTGTCCCGTGTCACACAGGTTGGCCTCTGGGCCACAGCCTGGCAGCCTGACTTGCTAACCAGTTCTAAGTAGTGTTTTTGACTGGGAAAAAGATGGGAGAAAATAGAATAGGTGGATGCCCACACAAAAGCTGTGTGCAAATTTTGGAGATTTCAATGAAGTGCATAAAAAATGCCCCCAGTCTGTCCATAGGGATATATTCAGGTAACAGCTGAGATACCAAAACGTTGATTGATCTGTGGTCTTCTTCCCTGTCCTAAAGATAAAGGATCTGGAAGATCTGACTTAAAATGGTGCTATCTGGAAGGGGTAGAGAAGTACTGACACCAGTACTGTCTTCTTCCACTGCTGTTTTCTTCCTTGCCCAGCAGCCCTCAGACGTGGCCGAGAGCTGGAGCAGCTCCTGTCAGGACTCTCTTGCCCATCACCCACGCTGGGCCAAAACACAGGATCTGCTGAGCATGTGGGAAAAGCTCCTCTGGCTGTGTGAGAGCAAGTGTGGGTTTTGGGTCACAGGGAAGGGAGTTTTTGCCCTATTTCTCATGCAATCACAGAGTGCTTGAGATTCATTGTGTTGGGGCTACCCCAGCTAAAAACGCCCACACAGGCTGCATGTGGTGCAGATGTTCCGGCTGTGGTACTTTTTCAGAAGTTTGGTGTATGTTACTTTCAGTTCATGCTTATCATTTGACCATCACCAGAACAGGAAGAAAGGTTTGGCTTTTTTTTGTTGTTGTTGTTGTTTTTCTTTTTCTTTCTAATGAATATTGTGACATGATAGCTTGAATTATCATACAGTGTGCTGCAGATAGTGGTTTAATGATGTAACATCCCTTCAGAGAAGGTAACCCAAATACCTGGCAGTTAGATTGAATGTGATCAGATAGCACTAGGTCACAAATTGGCCTTTCTGGCTCATGTCATGTGAGCCTGTGCAATGAGATTTTCAAAAATCAAACTCAACAGGGAAATATTTTTTCCTGTATTCAGTCATCAGCAGAGAAGGAGCAATCGCACAGTACTAAGATTATCCAGCATTAGAAAGAACATCCTAATCCCAGACATGAGAGACAGGATGTCCATTAGGAATGGTAGCCACTGATCAATAGTCTAATTTAGCACAGAGAGGTTTTATTGCTTTGGGAGCTGGAAGGAGAAGAGGGAGGTATTGCAGTGTCTTCAGTTCTAGTCCTGCCTCTGTCGCTGATGCACCCCAAAGAAACACTGGCTGACTCCACTGCTTTTCCACAGCCATAGGATCAAGCAATAATTTTAAACTATCAGACCATTATGTATTTTGAATGTGCATTTGATTGTGTATGGAGTGGCATAAAGCAAGAAAATCCATTTTTGACAATGTCAGGAGTAAGCTGACATTTGCCTGCAGTTTATTTCGGATCAAATCCAGTAAATTTCTAGGCCATCAGCAAAGAAAATAACTATGAAAATTTTTTTCAGGCATTTTATGCCTTTTCCTTCTTTTTTTTTTTTTTTTTTTTTTTGTAATTAAAAAAAAAAGTATAGGGATAAAATTCCAAAGCAGAACTTTTAAAAACCCCATACTTTCTACAAACATACAAATATTTTCTACAGGGTATTTTTAATGTATTCAGAACACTTCTGTCCCCCATTGCCCTCCCTTGATTCTCAGAAATAAGACTTCAGACTGGGAGCTGGCAAAGTGCATCACCTTCAAGAGTGAACTCAGCTGCTAAAGGTTTTTCTAACCAGATGAAGGGGTAAAAGTTGCTATTGTTACATGAACTAGCTAACTAAGAGTGAGCATTACCATTAAAACCTTTATGTGCTGGAATTTCTCTAGGAGTCAGGCAATCACATGAGTGGGAGGTGGCAGGCAGGGTGCTGGCACGCCATGGCTCTTTCCCCTGCTCTGCCTCCTCCCAGGAATTGCTTCCTGTCTAAAGCTCAGGGAGGGCATGTCTAACTTAACACAGGGAAAGTGATAAAATGTTGGTAGCAGAGCCTAATAGATTTTCAAGGAGATTGAGCAGGAGCCATGGAAGGTAGCAGTGAGGCATAGAAAGCAAAAGTACACCAGGCCTCGTTTAATTATCTTTTTTTCACACTGCATTAATCATCACAAAAACAGGATTATGCCTATTTTTACATCAGTGTTGAGGGTAATACAACTGTCATTTTGTGCACTGTCTGTCATTAGCAACTGTTAAATTAAAGGATTGAAAAGTAAAATAATGAAGTCAGACTGCTCCCTTGACCTATTTTTCACCAGGAACTTTTTCCCCTTTGACCTCTGAATCTGGATTTCCCTTATCAAATCATCTTGCTTTCCCCAGCCCTGCCAGCCACCCTGGTATTTGTTGTTCCCATGACCTCTCTCTTCAGCTGTCTGGTACTATGTGGTGGTTTGACACAGTAACTTTTTTCCTTCCTACAGCATCTCTAACTCCTTCACCACAGAAATCTTCCTCCTTCTCTGATTGCTCTTCCAGCATCTCTGCTGGTGCCTCCTGTGACCACAGGTTCCAGGTTTCCTCAGTGCTTGCTCTGGGGCTCAGCTCAGACCGTGTCCCTGCACCTCAGTGACCATGGCCCAAGCTTTCATCCCTCCCTTGTACCTTCTCCCTGTTAATGTCTCTGTTCCTTGTAGATGTAAAACGTCCCTTATGTGCACATTCCCGCTTGTCTCTCTGCTTCTCTTTACTTCTCCATCCCTATTTTTCTCTCTAACTTCCTCACTCTCCTCCTCCTCTGTCCCTGTTTTCTCCTTTTTGCCTCCACCTTTGAAATAATTTAAATCACTCAATTTTTTTGCTGTGGTCTCCATCCAGAGGCAGCCATGATCTGGTGCTTCTAAAAGAGGCACAGAAATTTGGCTTCCTCTATGCTTAGAGTCTGGTTTAATGATGTGGGATCCTTTCTCACCCACACAAGGGCAATAAATAAGTTATGAAGTTAAATATACCTGTTACTACGCTTGCATAATTATTCTTCCTACACTCTGAGAGGTAGAGATTCTGTATTCATTTTAATTGTAGCAATTGTCTCAAGGATGTCTAAGGCTGACTGTTGCAGCAAAACATGCAGCTTTTGGTGCTCTTAAAAGATTGACCCTGCACTTCACCAGGAATTCTCCTGGTCTAAATTTATGGGGCAGGGCTGAAAAAAATAAGTGCATGGTGTCCTCTTGGGTGGAATTCATCCTAAGCTTTTCCCCTTCTTATACTCCTGAATCAGTGCAAACCCTGGCATATAGCTCACCTGCACACACCGGTGCTTGCTCTGTATTAGCTCTGCCTTGGAGGTACAGAGGTGTGAGAATTGCAAAGTTAGGCAAAATTCCAAGCTGATGTGTAAGATGCTGGGGTTTTTATGGGGGTGAAATGGTAGGACCATCGTCTGAAATCCAGACTATGACAATTTCCAGTGATTTAAGGATACTAAATGAATCAGATCAGTCACAGCTCCGGTTTCGGAGGAATGTGCAGGAGTATATCTTCCCACATTAACATCCCCTGACTGTGATCAGTCTTTATCACCCAAACCTCGACCTGAACAATGGACAATCGACTGCAGCTGTTTCTACTTTACTAATTTGATCTACCTAAGGAAACCACTCTTGCAGGAACTCTAAAGATGAAAAATAGCACCAATTATATTCTCTAATACAATTGATTTCTTAGTACCCGTGTGTACGGTTCTGATTCTGTACAATTCGACTGCCAGCTCAGTAAGAAGGGATTTTATGACAGTCTGAAAACTTTCTTTCCAAAGACTTTGTATGAACACGCTGCAAAGCTGTGTACATAGGCAGACATTTCACAACTGAATAAATAAGATTAACTGTATTCAGACCCAAAATTTTACCCATTTTTACAACAGTGGGTCAAATAAATGTAGCAAAACCTCTTTTTGGTTCTTTTCTTTTCCATTTTTGCATGCTACCATGTGCAACCTTCATTCCAGCTGAGATCTTTCACAGAACAAGAAAACCTGTGTTCATGCAGTAACTTATAGCACAGTGTAAAACCCAGCATGTTTAAGATTAACCAAAGCTTATCCCTTTTCATGCCGTTGAAGAGTCACCTCTGGAACTCAGTGACACCTTAGCACAGCCTCCATTGGGCACAGTTACACAGGTATGTATTATAGCATTAAAGTTTATAATTCAGGATTTTTTAAAGGACCTAAATTTTGTTGTTTCATTCAGGAAATCAGTATCTGGTTGTGCTCTGAAGAAATGCCTGCGCAAGAAGGTTACTCCATCAGGTCGCTGCAGCAGGTATTTTTCACCTTGCTCCAGAGAAGGGTGGGAGGATCTAGCAACTGATGAAGACAGGATAACAGACAAGATGGAGCTTTGGCTTGATTCCATATGATAATTTCAGTGTAATTGTTTTGCCTTTAGGCTGCTGTATCTGATTAGACCAGTCTCTCGCTGATCCAAGGTTAGGAGAATGCAAAACTGCTGTAGTGAAGTGCTAAACACAATTGCAGCCAGACCAAATAATCTGGGCCAGTTACCCATGCAGATCTGCAGATAGAGGCACACATGAAGTTTTGCATGAGGAACACAACACACAGTAGCTCCAAATTTGGGAGGAGGATTAATAATTTGTTAAGATAAAAGTTGTGGTCTCTACAGTAGGTTGGGTAATCATATAAATAAATGTAAAAGTCCATTTTAGAGCAGCCTTCTTTTAATACTAATTGGATGCAAAAATCTTATCACATTAGTAACCTTCATACCTTTATAATAAGTCTTTTATTGTATTAGCCAGCTTGGTTTTCACTAATATGATACGAAAGACTTGCTAATATATTAGGAAAGTCACTAACACTATTAATTTACTAGATAAATTACTTCTCTATCTTGGAACTTTAAATGAAATGGAATTCACTAATCCTAATTGGTTTGCCTTCTACCAGAATTATTTCCCATTAGTTCAGCATGTTTTCTTTTTTCATACTTGAACAGAAGAGATTTCTTAAACTCAAAGCCTTGGGGTACAGTATATGGGTTTATTAATTATCAGGTATTCATTCAAGGGGGTTAATTAAGCAATAACTTTCCATTGACTGGAATATACAAAGGAATAAAAGGCTTGACTTGTCCTGCTGATTAAAGCAGTGAGGCCGTTGTGCCATCATTTTGCTCCATTTGGTTGTGGGGGAATAAAGTTTTCCACTATTTAGCACAGAGCTCAGAGCCCCCATTCCTTATGCATAGAAACTTTGTTGGTTTGTTGATTTTTGTCCTTTTTTCCTCCCCCATCTCTGCCTGGCAATGAGGATTGTGACCTGCCCTTACGGCTGTGGATCTTGGTGCTGTAACCCATGTTTTTGTCACATGGAGACTTGAGAACTGCAATGCAGTAATGGGAGCTAAATCCCCTTGGAAATGAGGAGCCAGTGCTGAAGGCAGCATCCTGCTGAGTAAGTCGGAGTATCTCACTGTAGGCACGACACTTCTGCTGAGGGGTTGGTACTTGGCCGTGTATTGGCTTCCAGGCAGAGTTTATGGTGTTGGCTTTGATGTTTGGGCCTAATTCAAACCTTTTTGGAATCAGTGGAAGGACTCTCCATGTACTTCAGTTGATTTTGGATCAGGCTCAGCAGTCTTGGAATAGCTTGTCTGTGCGAGAGACACCCTCTCTTCTCTGGGGACGTTGCCTCATCGTTTGAGAGGAGCAGCATGTCAGCTAGAACAGCTACTCTTGGGAAGGGGAGTGAGCTGCTCCCAAACAAGGACCTGAGACTCTTGCAAGGGTTGCTTTGGTCTCGGGCTCACCCTGCAGGAACTTGAATCTGTTGGCTTTTAGGACATACTTTTGAGAAGTGCATCCTTTGAGAGCATAAATTAATATGTTGGAATAGGTGGAAGAGAAAGGGGGTTTTCCTAGAGCTTCCCCAGGTCCCACTGAACTCCATTTCATGTAACAGCCTCCCTGGGGCCGTGACAATCTGTTTTAATTAGAGCTGTCTCTGAGCATCTCTTGATTAGGCTGAGGAATGGGGCTCCACCGAGAATTCAGCTGACCCAAGCTGTGGGAGCGCAAAGGCCATCGTTGCGCAGGCCTCCCACGTACCCTCATTTGCACTGTGTGAGACTCCAGTCCAAGCCAGCTCGCTGCTGGCCGGGCTCTGGAATCCATTTATAAAAGCTTGTGGTTGTGTCTGTGTGTTGGTAAACGCATATGATGCACTGGCTGGGGCTGGCTGAAACTGCCGCTCGCAATCAGCCCTGCATCACTGAGTCAGCGCATCCCGAAGCCTGAGCACATCTCTGCCCAGGGGAAGCAGGGCTGCTCCCCACCACGCCCGGCAAGGTGGGGCCTCCGGGTACCAGCCAGGAGCCCACTTGTCCCAGGCAGGAAAAGAGAAGGAGGTGGAGCTGGAGGCTGGAAAAATGTGATATTGGAGTGACTGCTGAGTTTATTCCCCAACAAGCGTTAGCTTGCTTTTCTTCTTGATTGTTTTGGTGATTGTGGTAAAGTGCAGATATTATGCAATGGTAGGACTGGTAACACTGGCCACTGCCAAGTGTAGTGCCAGGAGTCATTTATAAGCTTCCCCAGCAATGAGCTCTGTCAGCACATGCTTCACCTCCTTGTTGCCATTGCAGGCACCACTCTTGAGCCAAGCTATGCTGTGACTGAGACGCCCCTTCCACACCAGCCTGGGAGAGGAGCTTCTTGCCCCCGTGAAGCCACTGTGCTGTGCCCTTGCCATGCTCTGTTAACTCTTGCAGAGGAGCTCTGCAGCCCAGCTAGAGAAGCCAAAATTCCAGCGTCACCTTACCAAGAGGGACATTTTGGTGAAATGAAAAGGTTTCGAAATCCCAACAAGAAAGGCTGTGAGATTGCCTTGAGTGCTTGAAATAATGTATGTATGCATACATCTAGGTATACCTGTATAATTGCATGAGCCAAATGACTTGCTTTGGCTTGCTTATCATTCTAAGACATAAAACAGGTAATCTAGCTTTATTTGACACCTACGATAATCATCCAAGAAAATGAGAGGCTCTGTAATGGAGGTCTATAAACAGGTCTTGCAGGTCATTCCCACCAGCTGGCTCTGCACACCAGGGCTCTATGGAAACGTGACTATAAACACTGTGTTGGATCAAGAGCTGCTCTACTGACAGAAGAGACGAACACTAAAGCAGTACAAAACTGAGTAAGTCTCAGAAAATGATTCACTCTCTTAATTAATTTTCCATTTTGGTTGGTGGAATGCCCTTAGGTGGCTGAAGTGGGCTCGAGTTTCTTCTTTCTGGGCAGAGTTCACCTTTGCACAAGGACTGGGAAACTCTCCTCTCCCACCCTCCACGCACTGAGAAGCCCAGGCAGGATCCTTTAAGGGAATATCTTCCTCTACCCAAATCATTCTGAATCACACTAATTTCTTAAGGCACAATCGCATGTGGCTCAGAGGCTTATATAATTACCAATGCAGTGGTATGCTGGGAAGCCTGTAGCCTTCCTTTGTTAAGCAATGCCCCTTTCCCATCTCGTGGAAAGTATCCCCAAGTGCAGTTTTCTGTCTTGACAGCCCCTGGTAAAAGCAACCGTATGTGTGAGCAGCCCTTCTTGCAAAAGAGGCAGCATTCCCAGCTGTCTTGTGCTGGGATTCTTCATTCCCTGGGTGAGCCAAGCACTCATACAATAAGGCAGAGCAGGGGAGCAGAGTCAGACATGCATTCCCTATCCATGCAGGATCCAAATGCCCATGGTGTGCCATCTTGTACCAGGGCAGCCGGAGCAAATTCAATGCCAATGTTTGCAGTGCTTTTATGTCAGGTTTGTGTGGTTGTCCAAGTTGAGTATGAACAGTTTGCTTGCTTTCTTTTGAATAATAAAATATTGAAGGCTCTGCTCCAGCCATTTCTTCCATGATTTACAACGAAATCCTTAGTCACAGTTTTCCCACAGAAATCCTTTATTTGGATCAGGAGACAGGACAAAAGGAGAGGAGAGAGCCCCCATGTCATGCCCCAGGCCATCCTAGGGAGGGGACAGGCAGTCCTGAGCCTTATCTCTCCCAGGTCTTCCCCTACAATATGCCTGGAGAAGTCACTAAGCTGGGGAGAGGAGCTGGAGCAGCATGAGGTGGATGTGTAGGAGGTTGCCAGTGGGGTTGTTCCAGCTTATGCTGGGAGTCACCTTGACCTAGAGCTACAAAGGAAATGTAAAACTGAATTTCTTCTTTCCATTTCTGCCCCACAAACTGCACAGCATAAAATGTATCACTTTCTTATTTTCAAATAGCTTTTCTATATGCATTATTAATGTAACTAAACCCCAAACCTTCAATTTATCACTCCCTGGATACTTGCACTTAGAAATGTGTGTTATATCATTGTCTGTTTAGAGATGGTGTTAAGTTCTAGCTTGAAAAGAAAGGTGTGGTGTTGGGAACTGCATCTTTCCTGAGAGGACACCAAAGTAAAGTGGGGTTTTTTTCAAGACAGAAGTGTGTAAGGGTCTCCCTTGGTATGGGTGTAGGGGGACATCAGGGCAAAGAGAGGGCATGGCCTGTTTTTACCACCGGGCAGGAGATACAATTTGGCTACTTCTGCCATTGAGCCTGCATTAATGTGATTTGATTTTTTCCTCCTTCTAGTATTTTACTAATAAACATCAGTTTAAAACCCAAAATGTAGCCCATTAATGAATCATAGATATTTTGTCCTATCATGCTTTCATCTGCTTAAGCCTTAAATTTCTACTGCCCTGAGGAAGACTTTGATTAGGGCTCCATACAGTGCTGGAGATGGAAGGTTTAGGCAGCCGGGGGTTTCTAGCAAAACATCAGAAGCTTTAGGGTTTCACTTTGCTCCTGAGAAATGCTGCAGGCAGAAGAACAGGTTCTCAGAGTCAGACTGACAGAAAAATTACTGACACCCCTAAGAAACCAGGTAGGGACTGCAGTTTTGACCTGATGAGGATTTTAACATCAAGATTCTCATGAAAGCCATGTGAAGTCAATGGAGATATTTCCACTGATTTCTAAGGACTGTGAGGTATACCCCATAGGGTAATGATCTCACAGGCTCTTCACAACCTGTCTTAGATGGATTTGAACAGCAGATCTGTGCTAAAGGGAAAGGGGGCACAATTCCCTTTCTCTCTGAGGAGGAGAGAAGGTGCAGAGTATGCAGCTGTGGGCTTATCTACAGCTTGGTGTGGCCACAGTGCAGGGACTACCCACTGCAGGGAGCTGTGAGGGATGTGCCACCTGCCCAGACATTTGTGCCCACGAAGGCTCACCCTGAGTGAAGTGTGCTGCAGTGGAGTGACCCAGAGTCACCAGTGCTTTGGAGCCCATCATGGGCTGTGCAATGCAGGGGTGGAGGCCACAGCATCTTGAGTCCCAGTCTCTCTTCTGCCAGGGGGAAAACAGGTCTTTAGAGGCTGAGGGATGGTAGCAGACCAGTGTTCACATGCCCAGCCTGTGGAGGTCTGTTCCTTCAGGCAGGAATCACATGAGATAGTTGAGTTGAAATTGGGAGAAACTGCTCCAGCAGCACTCTGTGCTAGGGTGTAAAGTTTCATTTCTAACATCTAGAACCTGCACTCGACTGCACTTGAGAGAAGCCACCTGTTCAGCTCTGGGCACTGTCATCAGGGCCAGGATTCGCCTCCCAGAATTAGCAGCCAATGTCAGGATTTTGGTGTGCCAGGCAGTAAAGGGGTCCCTGCTCCAAACATCTGCCCCCAGCACCCCACTAGAAGAGAAAAATATGAGCACAGGGAATTAAAGTGACAGCCCCTGAGATCTGGCATATGTTACTGTCTCTGAGGCTGATTTAACTGGGCAGCAGGTATAAAAGACAAATATTCACTAGAGGAGCTGGAGAAATGGAGGCAAGGCAGAATGAGATAAAACCTTTTCGAGAGAGTGTTTTACAGTGTGGTTCCTTGGGGGGCTGGGAAGGAAGGAGAAAGTTCACCATAAATGGAAAAAGGCTTGAACTATAATTAATTTACCTTGTCTGAGCTTTTTACCACATTTCCATGCATGAGAAAAAAATGCACCAAAACTCACATGTTCTTTATTTTTTAAGTACACAAGAGATAAATGGCTCACAACAGATTAATTTGGCCATATATTTGCTCAGAGTATGGAGGGGCTTGTGATGGACTTCAGCTTCAGATGAAGTAATTAACCTAGACCAAAAGGGCATTTATTGGAAAGGCAATATGGAAAAAGAGGTTGCTGCTGTCTGATCTGCCTGACTCCTGCAAATTAAAAACTTAAAGAAGAGGTTTTCTTGGAAATCTGTAGGAAGGAGCTAAGCTCCACTGCTTGCAGTGAGCCAAATGGGCTTCAGGAGCAATGAAGGCAGCTCCCTTCCCAAGGCTGCTGGTCACTCAAAGTTGATCTGTGATGTGACAATCAACCCAGGTTCTCTCTGGCTCATACTTTGCCAAAAAGAGGTTGGGGAATCAGCCTATGTTTAATGTTTCTAGCACCAGCTGTAGGAGATCCCAGCTCAGTTGCCTGTGTGGGTCCTGCATGCCTGTACCAAACATAATTTGTCCTCTCACAGTGGTGTCAGCAGCAGAAGAGACACTGAAAGATTTGATCAGCCTGAAGCCAGAACTCACATAATCACTTTTGCTATGTAGAAACTAAAGTTGATAAAAATGACAGGATTCCAGTGAAGGTCTGAAATGTCCCCAGGTTCAAGGATTCTTGGATTAAGGGCTGGAGTCTGCTGGGAACTCAAGGTTAAATTTTGCTCTTTTCCCTTTGTAGTGTTGACCATACAGAAGAAAAATATTTGGAAGGAAGCAAAGTATATATACATATATATTTCTGCAGCCTAAGAACTGGTTTCAGTCCTGCATACTTTTATGTAGAACTCAATAAAATGCATTTGCAAACATAATTACAGATGCATCAATGTCCTCTAATAATGGATTATATAAAGCCTGTTGCGAAGTGCATTCATATCAACTTCTTGGTGAATTATACTACCTGCTATAACCAGGTGTTATAAAAACAATTACGGGTCTATGGGAATTACTAACACAAACTATGTACCCTTTAAATGAAATACAATTTCGGGTAGCTGTAAAAGGTGCTGTAGAGGGTGGTGGAGTTATTTTGGACATGCTGGAGCCAGCAGAACAGGAGAAGAAGCAGTTCTTGGGGAAAGCATGGTGATAAATGGTGCTTCAATGTGTGTTGGCTGACTCTTGGCTCGAGGCCTACAGGTTGATCCAGCTGTCCTTGTGTGCCACAATATTTTGTCCTGGTTTGTAGTCCCAAATTCCCATCAAAATATGCAGCAATTTGCTCACATAAGTAATGAATGAAAAATAATTAAGACCCTAGTCCTGAATTATTACCAAGCATTTATCAAGTTTCTTCAATTTGCTGGATTCCCACATGAAGGCTTTATTTGAAGCCTTTTCAGTTGAATGGAAATTTACTGTTGAATTGGGCAATCTCTGGATAAAGTCTTGGTTTAATTTTGTGAGATTATTTCTTTTGGGCAGAAGGGATGTTATTCTGAGTTATTAGGTTGAGTATTTTGCTGTATCATGAGAAAAACAAATGGATTTCTTCTTCTACTTCCTCATCACTAAAAACAGCCTCTAGTAAAAGATAAGCAGAACCAGTACAGATAGAAAGGAAGCCCCTTCCCTTTTCTCTCTGCACTGAACCTTTACCCAAAGTCTTTTTTTTTTTTTTTTTTTTTGGTATGGTTCCTGTTGTTGTTTATATATTTCCTAGTTCTGCCTAGGACTTGGAGCACAGTCACAACCACACAAGTTCCCATCATCATGTTCCTTTGCTATTCAGAAAAAATCTTCCCCAGTCCATTTGTTTTTGCAATAACGGATGTTTGGGCAGTGTGAGAAAGCAAAGAGTGCGTGGACCATGGGTGCCACATCAGTGAACTGCAGCTCTGTTTAAGAATGGAGCTGCAGAAACACACTCCTCAATATATCAGATGCAAGTTTTTGAGGATGAAACACACCATACAGCAGGCCCAAAGCCCAGCTCTCTGGAACCAAGGACCTGCTTGCAAATGAGTGAGTTGCCCTTTCAAGCTGCTTTCCTGCCTATTTTCCCTATGAAATCCAAGTAGATTATGGTGCATAACCACTGTTATGCAGACGTGAGATTGGGATGCAGCTGGGACATATGCTTAGACACAGAAATTGAGATTTATTTCCATGTAAGCAGCTACCCTGATAATTTGCAAGTACATCTTTCCTCCAAGGACCTGAAAGCACTTCACAAATATTGTTGGAGGCTCAGAATGTTCTTGCACTTAAATAAACTCGTTGTTAGAGAGGTTAAGTGATTTATTTGAGGTTTCTCAGTAAATCAGAGGTAGAGGTAGGAAGTGAAACAAGATCATGACTGCAAATGACATCCTTTAACCTTTGGAGGTGCTACTGTGTACAAAGGCCTGACCCCACCAGCCTCACTCATACGAGCAGCGTCTCTGAAGTTAATGGGATGACTGGCATGAGAAAAGGGCTGCAATATTTGCCTCTTTAGGCCTTTCTCTGTGAAGTGTTTAATATTTCCCCAGAGGTATGTTTGGCTTCACCTCCTACAGAGTGTCTTATAGCAACAACAACAACAGCAACAGAAAAGTCAAATCCATTTTCTTCCTTTAGTGCGTAAAATCAGGATCCAAGGCGAGCACTCTCTCTGGGCAGGCGCTAAGCCACAGGGACCTGAAGAGAGTTGGTGTTTCTTGGAAATGGGCTTTGACTTCTCTGCTTTTCTCTTTCACAGGAAAATAAGAGATGTTGGGACACAGTATGGACCTGCACATTTCCTAGCTGGTAAAAAAAAACCATAGTCCATATTTCTTCTCAGCAAAAGTTTGGCACTACCCCAACTTCAGCAATCACAAAGACTAATATGTAAGAAAGACTGCACTAAAAATACAACGTAAAAATATATCCTTAATAAAATGAAACCAGAATTCCCAAATTCTTTTTTCTTCCTCTGCAGAAAAAAAAAAAGGGTTGTGGCTACAAGCCACTTTTTGCCTATTTAAGTCTCTGTGCTTCTTATTCCACTTCTTTAACAGGCTTGAAATGAATGAAGAGGTAGCAGACACGAGAGTGACATAGGCAGTAAATTATGTAAGTTCTATAAATGCGTGGCAATGGCAAGCAGGTTTCAATGCTAATGCAGCCGGCAGAGATTTCTGCCATTAGGGAAGAAAGGAGGGAACCTGCAGCATCTGAAGAGAAATGGGCTCAGTGAGTCCAGCGCCTGCTCCAGCCTGCAGAGAGGGGAGCCTGCCACATTCAGGAAAGGGGAAACGACTCCTGAAACGTGCACAAGTGACAATTCCCCGTAGCTTGAACTTTGGTGACAAAGGGAAAGAGATCATTAACTGTGAGCGAGGAGAGTTTGTGGAAGAGAGAAGAGAAAAGGGGAAAAAAAAAAAAACGCTCTTTAACTCTGGAGTTTTTAAAAGTGCCCTTGTTTGTTTTCTTGGCAGAGGAGCGGAGCGTTTGGCACCCATCCTTGGAAGGTGGCCCAGCTGTACAAACGCTGGGGTTGGCCCTTTCCACGCTGTTGCTAAGCTGATGGCCCAATAGCCGGCGGGGCTCTCCACACCCCACCCGTGCTCCGGCCGCATCCAGGCTCCAGCCCGCCTGTATTAAAGGCTTCTTTTCTCCCACTCGCTAATAATAATAATTCAAGAAAAAAAAAGAAAAAAAAAAAAAGGAAAAAAGAAAAAAAGAAGAAGCCAAAAAAGTGCCGAGTTTATGCAAGCAAACCCTCCCCAGCTCTTGCCAGGAGCTGAGCAGAGGGGAGCTGCGGAGCACCAGCCCGTACCCGGCTCCCGCTGGGATGGATGGGCTCAGCGCTGGGCTCTGGTCGGACTCGTTCTGCGCTCCCTCCCTCTACTCCCACAGCCTCAAGGTATAGGGCAGAAACAAAGGGATTTTTCTCCCCCCCGCCCCTTTCCTCCTTTTTTCTTTTTTAATAACTTTATCAACTCCGAACCCCAGGATGATTTGTGTGTTTCATACTCTCTCTGTGCTTTTACTCTTGGTTAGAACTTGGATCCTTTCCATTTCTCAGTTAAAAACTCTTTTTTTTTCTTTTTCTTTTCTTTTTTTCCCCCTCTCTCTTTCCCCCAGTTGTTTGTGGTTTTGCATGAAAGGGCACTGTTAACTCCTTCAGCGCCTGGTTGGAAAGGGCTCTCTTGGCTCTGCTGTTTTAGGTATTTCTGGAAGAGCAGAATAAAGTGCTGGGTTTCCAAAACACAGACTGAAGAAAGGAGAGCAGTGATGGAAAAGATTCACATTGAAACCGCTGCTGTAGCTTAACCCCAGCCAGAAAAGCAGAGCCCCTGTTATGGACTTACAGAAGGCCTCACCAGTCCTGCAAGGCACAGGATGAGGCCATTCCAAGCTGGTGCTCAAAAGCATCGATTTAAGGGGCAGAAGGTGAGGGTTTGGTAAAAGCATGGGAGGCGGTGACTGTCCTGGCTGCTCCACACAGAGAGGGGAGCCAGGCCACCACATGCTACTGCTGGACAGGGCTGACACCCCTTCCTGGCTCAGGGTGTGCACAGAGCCTTGATTTTGGGTGAAAAATTGGGAATTCGGGGGTTTTTTGCTGCATAACTACAATACAAGCAAAAGGTGCAGTTTTGCACCGAGGCTGTGTTAAATGCCATGTGGCTGAACAGGAAGTCCTCAACACACCAGGACACCTATAAATCACGGGAAAAGCTGGGCAAGTTCTTGCTGGAAGTTGTAAAACGTAGAGGATTAATTTTCCCTGTTGTCCATAGGAGATGAAGGACTGGGAAGTTGGCATCTGTCACTTAAATCACTTTTTTTCCCCTCCTCATCTACAGTTACAGCTGCAGACAGTGGGGATGGTCTCTCTGCCCTGGGGAGGCTGGGCTGGGTGCACGTGTCCACGCCTGCACTGCTCCAAGAGCTTTCCCAGCTGAAGTCCTGGAGCTTTGAGGGAATGCTAGAAACAGGGATGACTTCAATACTTGGCAGCAGCTAGGATAAGTTATCTTTTTCCTTTAAAATAGAGCACGTTATGCAAGCAGGTTTTATTATAATTATGGGTATTTATTATTTCTGTAGATTATAAAATAATCTTCTTGGAAGCAATAGGAATGTAAATTTAGTATTTCATGCTATTTGTGAATTAAATAACACAGCATTTCTTGTACACCTTCTCAAAGCTCATGAAAAATCCCCTCTTATATTTGCACACCCTGTGGTAATTAGCAAGTAGTACTTTTCATTTTTTAGACTTTAAAAAAGTCTTTCTGTATTGGTTAAAACAAGTGCATATTTTTTCCAACATCCTCCCCAGTATGATTGCTGTTCCTGAATGTTTCTGAATGTTTCTACCCATGTTACCATGTATGTTTGTTTTGCCTGTTAGTTCAGTTTTGTAGAACAAATGTAGAAAACGAAAATATAGATTTTTAACCGCAACAAGATTCCCTGCAGACAGGATTTTTTTGTACAGCTATAGAAATGCAGCAGCTCAGAGGAAGAGCACAGCATGTAATTTTACATACATCACAGCCCTTTTTTATTACTCTTACCACAGCAGCTGAATGGAGAATTACAGAAACTATGTCCCTGATTCTGTAAAGATTTTAAAAAGAGGCTTAACTTTAGGCATACAGGTAACTTCAAAGGGAATTAAGTGAAAATAGAAGATATGAGTATTTCATGACAGATGAATGCATTAGAGAAAATGATCTATACAAAACTTCATCCAGAAGTTCTGGAATTACGTTAATTGACCTTGGTGAGCTAAACAAAAGCTCAGTCAAAATTATTTTCAGAATTTAAACCCAACACTTTTGCAAAATAAAATCCAGTGTAATGGATATTCCTATTATTGTGTATCCGCCAGTTTTCTGTAGGCAAAGGGTGAAATCCAGCACTGCGGAAGGGAGTGGGAGCATTGCCGTTGATTTTACTGATGCCAGAATTTTGCCCAAAACACTTACACTTCCTTTGGCTCTGACTTTTCTTTTATCAACTCTGACAGTGGTTTCTGCATCTCTGCTGTCACACTGCATGGGGTGCAAGAACATTTTAAAATTAACAGTGGGCTTGAGCTGCAGAGCATGGCTCATTGATCAAACCTCTGAATCCATCTGACAGAGTCTGATCAGGTGTTTGATTCCTGCCCAGACACAGGACACTTTGCACACTCACAATTTTGTTGGCACACCTGTTGTGACCCAGGTTGGAAGCTTTGTGCATTTAGCAAATCCCATTCTGGGGGGGCAAACTAAGCATCAATTTTCCTTCACCACGTAGGAGCAAGCTATGTCAAGTACTGCACATCACTTTATGATCATGCTAAAGCCACTGCGACAACAAGCCACCTCAGCAAGCTGTCATTTTAATGTTTTGTCCATTTTCTTTTCGTGTGTGTTCGCTCCACATTTCAGCGAAGCCTCATCTCCCCTGCCCACCGCCGTCGGCTACTGGGCTGCAGAAAAGCCCCGTCTCAAACATGTCACATAGAATGAACCGGGAAAACTCCACACAAAACCTTCTGAACGCTGGCTTCCAGAGGAAAATTCCCTCCTGGTCAGAAAGAGAGGAGGACGAGCGAGACAGTGGTAGGTGACACCTGCACAGGGGCAGCACTCAGCCTCCTGCAGCCAGGAGCGTTTTCCTGGTGGTTTTCTGTGGGACACAGACGCAATCTCTGTGCGGCGGCTGCAGCGGGAACCCCTCTGTGCCTCACTGCCACAGCTCTGCGGGATGCCCGTGCCCATTTATCACTTCAAACTAAGCTGAGCAGCTCCACTGTAATACTGCAAATTACAGGCCTTCTAGATCATCATTTTAAAGCACTTAAGCTTGCGTTGTCTTTTAGCTTTTTATTCATCTAACTAGTTAAGGTTCTGAAGACCTAATCTAGTTCCCATTAAGACAAAGAAGAGGTTTCCTTTCCCTGTGAAGTGTTACACCCCACCAAAGTTATGCCAAAAAACTTTGGTGTCTGCCTTCGACATGTATATCTTACTGGCATTAACAGCTCAACCTATAGATTTTTCTTCATCAGTGGGGAAGTTTTATTCTTATCCCCATTTTACAGGATGAAATCTCTTATCCAGTAAAGTATGTGAGCATGTGCCAGTTTCAACAGAGCTGGTGGAATATTTCCAGGATAGACTGTGTTTGCCAAAAATGCAATTTGAAGTGGAAAACTATTCACAAATTCTGGTTGAACGTAATGCAGACAAGAAAATCAGAAAGAAAATCAGGGAAAATACTTTTCTCAGGGCAAATGTTTCATTTCAGTACTTTCAAAATAAACTATGTAATTTTCACCTTTCTTATACCACTTAATTTTCAAAATTTAATATTTTTCTTCATTATCATTTTTAAAATAATATGGTCAATTGAATGTTAGACTTCACAGTAAGAGAGTGAATTGTCACTGCTCAAAGTCTCATTTTGATGGTTTGAAATGGAGGGTTTGCTCAGCTAGAATGTTTGTTGTTTAAATTTTGATTAAAAAACAATATGAAAACTTCCATTCTAGACCAAGCAATGCAATCTGGGCTGACTCAAAATGAAACTTTGGGGGGGCTTTTATGTCTGTTCCACCAACACATTGTGTGTTTGAGGTTGAACCTCACCTGGATCATTTTTCCAGTCTGCCGTTCAGCCACCAGGCTGAAGGGAACACGTCTGTACAGCTCCTGCTCCAGCAGTTTAACTGCTCTATTGTTTTCACTTGACTCCTGTGAAACTACCTGTGCTGGGAGTCAGCCACGTGGCTTTGAGTCTCCCTGAATCAATGCCCAAACAAACTTTTGGGAAGTCAATCCAGGTGATGGGCAGAGCCCGGCGGGGAGCCCTGGAATCCTGGCTGGCCCTTTGGTGCTCTGAGTCCAGGACCCTTCTTCTCCAGGTTTGCAGACCTCTCTGCAGCACATCTGGATTAAGAAGGAAGGATGGGGGCTAAAAGGGAATTATTTTCTTTCGCAGCCTTCAGTGCTTATGACCCAAATTGGGGAAGTGTGTAAGCTGGAAGAAACGCCTGGGTGGATTTGAAACTGAGATCAGGGCTACATTTTTCAGTGATTCTTATATTAGTTTAAAACGTTCTTCTGCCTCTTATGAGCATAACTTCCTTTAAATAAATACACAGATAACTTCCCCTAGTTGCCAAGAGTTTTCCCATCCTCTTATAATAGCTCCTCATAATAATGCAAAATAAGCGATAAAATAAAAATGAATTGAAATAATTTTGCAATGACTACTTTAACAATTAATCTGTTCAGGGAACAGCAGGAACAACAAAGACATAAATTTAAACATATACCTCTAAATAGCATAATTGCCTTTTAAGTTTCAAACTGTACACACGAAAAAGAATTCCAGCCATCCAAGAGAGAAGGAAACATGATCCAAAGGATGCTTGCTACACACCAAAATATTTTCCACCAAACTAAGTTTTATGAACTTCCCAATGCCAGGCGATATGTATCTGCAGCTCACTCATACTGGCTTAATTTGTTGCTCTGTGTGACAAGTTGTAGTCTGATCTAGCCTGACATGCCATGGTATGCACAGCACACATATATCATGATAAGACAGTTGAAAACCAAAGACAAACAGCCCCAAAGAGAGAGTTAAATAGCATGATCCAGTAGGGGCCTGCATCCATCAGAGGGAAGCTATTTGAAATGGCACACCTTCCACTTGCAAGTAAATAAATACTGATTGCATGCAATAGCTGGGAGTGAAGGAGATAACACAGTGTTCCCACGGACAGCTTGGTTTCTTCTCCTCCATATGTATCAGTTACATTCTTTCTAATGACATCCTTTTTTATCAGTGTAGTGAAAAAACAGGGTGTCTTGGACTTGTAAACCCCACTGAAATGAGAAGATGGAATCTCTTGCTGCTCACTGGAGAACGAGACGAACCCAGCTGCTACTGCTGCTGTAACACGATGCTCCTGCATCCTCCTTCTGTTCTTTATTACATTGGTAAAAGCACCAGGAATTCAACTGGCTTCATTTCTGGCCAACTTCAGGTTCCTCTTCTAAGGACACAAAAAATTTCTGGGCTATAACTGAAGGATTCCTCTGGCAAAGAGGATGACCTCTTCGATGTTTGAGGTTCTGAGAGAAACTACTGCCCAGCTGTAGCAATGTTAGTTACATTCCCATTACCAAAAAGCCCAGTAGGAAACAGGTGACTTTTTGTCATTTAGTGAATGAAGGTGTTGGCAATTATGACAAAGAGCTCACTTTGAAGGGGTGGTTATAAGACACAACAAAAACATGTTAGTTTTGCTCCTTGTGTCTCAGGTATCTGAGGTGTTTCTGAGGCCCTGGGATGCAGAGGTTTAGAGCATTAGACAGATCAGATTTTCATGCCTAGAAAACTGACACGCACTAACACAATGGTTTTTATACCTGTATTTGGGCCACAAAAGAATATAAAAACCCAGGCAAACATGGCAGTAATTTGTAAGGAATTTTTCAGTGTTCTTTTTATAAAGAGTGGTGTTTTGACCAAGTGAAATCTGCCTTCACTTTGGTCCCTTTGAGTTCAGCATTGCGAGAGTCTAGCTGAGAAGCTGAGAACTTCAGTTTATCTTAAAGTTTATCTTAAAGTGCTCTTAAAGCTGTGTCTGTGGTGTTGTACTGCCTCACTTTGAGGAACTGGGATGAAGAACTGAGCACATGCTGCATCTGTTTAGTGTTTCTACAGACTGTGCAGGATGATCACTCATCCAAAAAGAAACACTTTCCACTCTACATGAGCATCAGTGGAAATGCAGATAGTTTCAGAGCAGTTCTCTTTTTATCATAGAAAACTGACATTCTCTATGGACCTGCTCCAAACCCTGATCGTGTCAATGAAAGGACTCCCATTGAATTCAGTGTGACTTGGAGTGGTTCCTGAAAATAGGAACAAAGCAACAAATTTCATAAATCTTCTGATGTGGTCCTTAAAGCTAGAATTCAGACCCCATGGGGCAAAGGTTTGTGATTAGAAAGACGATTTGGCCTCTCTTTCTTCCTGACTTGAACCATTCAGGCCTCACTGAAGATTCATTCTTTTAGAAATATCATATGCCAGTCAGCACAGGGGATCATCGGTCTGTTAAATGCTACATTATGCCTTTTACTTTTCATTATGGTATGAGATTTGATTAAGGCAGTCAATGACCCTGTGCTTAGAAGCAGAAGGAAAAAAAAAGGGAAAAAAAAAAAAGCTTATGGAGCCATAGAGCTAAAATAGGTTGCTGAGAAGTGAAACAATTGAAGGTGTGGAGGAGAGAGGAATTATCACAGCACTGTTGGCACTGAATGGTGTTGGGAGGCTTTTACCTGCCATAAAGCATATGCTGGCACTATTTCATTTTCCACCTTGGCCATAATGCAGACCCTGTTTGTGTAGGAGAGTTTCCCAGCCTGAGAGCAGAGGAGCACATGGATGCCCACACTCCAGAATCCCAGGCAATGCTCACCAGCAGCTGCTGCTCTCAGCAGCCCAGTGCCTGCTTATGGCTACTCCCCTACACCTTTCCCAGGGAGGTTTCTAAAGGTGCTTAGGAAAATAGAAGGAGTTTTACCTCTGTCTCCCTTTGTGCCATTGACAGAAAACCAATTTTATTTCCTTCCCTTCTCTCCCTTTAGACCTTCTGCATGTTCCCCAAAACTTGGTGCTGCACTTGATGTGTCAGAGCCCACTGGGAAGGAGGGACTGCTCTCTGCACAATTTTCTGTCACAATTCTTTCAACATTTTGACTCAAGGTAGTTTGGCTTTATCACTCCCTGGGTGCACTGTAGGTGCCTGTCTCCTGAGGCTCATGACGTGAACCATTGTGTTGACATGTGGAGCCTCTTCTCCAAGCTGCTCTGTATAAGTCATTCAACCTTTTGATTAGGAGGTTAATTTGCATGGTGCTGTGCGTATTCTTTTACTGGAATATATATACGATGAAATGTATGATGTAAGTTAATCCAAAGCTAAGGAGGCCAATAAAAGCCAGTTCCTTAAGGAGGAAGAAAAAAGAGCAGAGCTCAATGGAAGAAAAGCTTGGTCTCAGTCCAGAGTCCTGACTCATTGTTAGCCTCCAGAGCGTCCTGACTAGCATCAACGTGTCCTGGAAGCAATGTGATTTTCCTACTGTATTAACGAAAAAATAATAAAATGTAATGCTAAAACAATAGGACATACCAGAAAAATTTCCACTGAGGAATGGGGCTCTGTAATAAGCTCATGTCAGAATGATTTCCATCCTGTTTGCAGAATCTGAGCGTATGGTGGAGTGACATGACTTTGTGCAGGCTGTGGAGAAGGGAGCAGCTCCTAAAGGTGTGTAGACAGTTTCTTCTGTACCAAGTGCTTCAGAAAGCTGGGAAACAGAATATGAAATATATTTCTATTAATGGGAGCCACCCAGTCAAGAGGGAGCACTAGGAATGCGCTGTATAGCTGCAGAGAAATATTAAGACCTCATGGAAATCTGAAAAATGTTTCAATGGCTTTCTACCCGTGTCTCTCCATAACTATAATCTCAAAAATATATATAATTTGGAAGTGGCGGCGTCCTGGAAGCTTGACTAGTGTGAGCTCACAGTTATCTTTTGCTTGATCCTGTGAAATAAATTATAAGCAGCAAATCCCAGCTGCAGATAAATTCTTCTCCATCTGTTTTCCTATAAGAGAAAAAAATGTAGAATTGCTTTCATGCAACAATTGCACAAGCAAGTCATAAGCTAGAGACAAATGAGAAGAAAGCTAGAATGCTCTCTGGTTTAATGCCAAAGATTTTTAAGATAAAAATTCTCTGAAAGTAACTTCAATAAACCAATGACTGTTGAGCTTAAACAAACCTCAAGTCAAGTTACATTCAATTTCACTTAAATATTCCTTAGGAGTAAAAGAAAACATAAATGCACAAACCCAAAATTTTTATTTCTTAATTGTCATCTTTTTCCCATAATGTGTCCTAAACTAAAATGAGGTCATTTGGTTTTTGGTAACCAGTCTAAGTACAGTGCAAAATATATTTCAAGGTAGAACAAGAGTTCACATCCCAAAAACAAAGGAGTTAGCAAATATATAAAACTGCATGAGACTGAATGCACTCAATGCCTAGGGAAGTATAGTTTTACCTGTCAGAAACAAAAAAGTTGGTCTGCATCCATTACATAGACATAAAATAATCTCAGCAAGGGCTGCACCACAGCTAAAGCCTGAGAAAATACTGGCTAAACTTAGCAAAAGAGTTCCTAAATCAGAGTTGTTCTTTGCAAGGAAAATTTTGCTACATTTAAAAATAAAGCAGGTACAATCCTGTGTGAATCAATAATGTGTGTAGTGACAAAAAAGTTACAAAAGATGCTTATACAGTTATAATTACAGCTTGCAGGTCACTTAAATGCCTTGCATGGACAGTCCATAAAGAGAATACGACCAGGCACTATGAATAAGAGCATGAATAAATAGTAAAGATGTAGAAGTAAGGTTAATGAAAAATAAACATTCTTGTTAGGAAGAGAGAGAGTGACAGTAAGAATTAGAGTGATCCGGATTTTCAGGAATACAAGTGAGTGAACACGTACTGCAGACTTTGCATATGAGTATCTGGAAGGGATCTAAAAATCAAAAAAAAAAAAAAAAATTTGGTAGTTACATCTGTCCCTCTTTAATCACAGCATGCTTATCTAGAACTTCGTAGGCAGTGAAGACTTTTTTTCCCACTTTCATATTTGTTGTTTTTTTTCAGTTCCTATTAAATATCTACCAGAAGTGCTCTGATCCCACTTGAAATCCAAACCCCCAAAAATGCATGAAGGGAAATAATCCAAATGTCAAATGCAACCACGAGCAGTTAGTCAATCCATCCAAACAAAAGCAATCGAGCCACATCCTTCTCTTTCCTCTCTGGAGACTCACGTACATCTAATAATAACCCACCACGGGCACTTCGAGGAAAGGGAAGTGAGGAGGAGCTGTGAGTTTTGACCCCATTCTAGAAAACAAATAGTGTCCAGGCATTTTGGTGAAAGTGCATCAGCTGGTGACATCCCAGTGTAAAAGTTTATGTGAATAATCTGAATTACACGCAGAGATCTGGTGGAGCATACAGTGCCACTTGCAACGTGTATGAGCAACTCAAGAGGCTCTAACAACCCCTCTCTGCAAACTCTGAAGTGTTCCTGATGTCCTGCAAGGGTCTCTCCTGCATGATTTCACATCAAGTTGGTATTGGAAAAGCCATGAAAAAGTAGGATGAGTTTTTCTCCTGATGAGACAGTCTGTTCATGATTCATGGGCACTGGGTCTCCACTGCCCTTGCCCATGTCCTCCCCAGCAGCAAGGGACGGTAGCAGCACCCATCTAATTCTCCCACAGCCCCAACTAAAGTGTGAAATCATAAATGTGCTTTGGCAGGATGCATTTAGGTGACAGTTTTGGGGAAAACACTTGGTTTTCTGTTGACCCTCTTGCACCAAAGACGCTGGCAAGATTAACTGGTGTGTAGTGGCCACAGAGGGAGCAGCTGTGCACTGTCTGGGGATTTCGTCTGGCAAACACTTTGTGGAGTTTATTAATCCCCTTGAGCTGACCAGGGCTGCTTTTATATGTGAAGTTAAATATATGCCTGCTTGCAGGGTGAGGGGCTTTATGTATTTATACCTCAGGTCCTTGAAAATCTGTCTTTCATGTGTGAGTACTTGGTTTGTGTGCTTTATTCCCCTGTATGCTACCCTGAATGTAAGTTCTTTATGAATCTACCTGAAACTGTCTTTTGCAAATGTGTTGGTTTCAGTTTGCAAGAAAGTTGTTCCTGTTTGTACTGCTGGGCATTTCTTTTGTTCATTTTCCTTTGTTAGAGGCTGACAGCATACTGGCTGCAGTTTTCATGTGATCATTCCTGAAATTGCTTCGTGCTTGGACAAATGTGTAGGTGTTCTGTGCAACTTCTTTAAATACTGAGTGAAAACAGTACTTCAAGAATAAAGGAATATACCACAAGATTCTGTTTCTTTCTGCCATTTTTGTCTCTCATTCATCTAATGAGCTTATTTTTTCACCCCATCTTTCATCCCCCACTCTATATTAACAACTTTTCCCTTGATTTCATCGATTCTCCTTGCCCACAGTGGCCTTTTTTAATAATTTATTCAATATGTTTATTCTTCTGAAAGTACAGGCTGCCAAGAGAGGTTGTGGGATAGTCATCACTGGCTCACCTAGACACCCATCTATTAGGGATTATTTAAGGATAAGGAAATCAATCTTTCTGTGATTCATGAGGAGGAGGGGATGGATTAAATGGCCTGGTAGAATAGTCCCCTCTAATTTAAATTATTCTGTTTTGTTGTTAAATTGTTCTTATTTTGTTGGATTTGGGTTTTGTTGTTGTTGGCTTTTTTCTTTTTTTCTTTTTTTTCCCTTTTTTTTTTGTTCTAAATTCTTTTTGATCTCAATTTCCTAATTTTTTTTTTTTTTTTTAAGATAATGTCCTCTTGTGTTCATGTTCTTTGAAAGTATGGAGAATTTGCATGAACCAATTTTTATTAGTTCCCTTGAGAATGTTAAAAACTTCAATTAGGTCACAGTGAAGTCTCTTTTCCAGAGTGAAATTCCTTAATCTTCCTTAATAACTTAAATCTTTGAGAAGTGATGTTGTTCTGCAATGCATTTTCCTCAAAAGTAATTATATACCGGCTAAGTTGCTACATAATAGTCAGGGCTGTGTTGTGCTCTGAGTATAATCAGTCCTTGGGTTTTGTAGAGCCTATTAGCCCTGATGGGCTGGAAACACATGACTGTCAGGATGGAGTTGCAGGCTGGGAGATAGGAATTTCCAGTTTCCAAGACGCCGGCATTTTCTATTTGCACAGGAACCTCTTGCAGTGTAAGCTGATATTCTGCCTGTATTTCTTAGTAGATCTGCTCAATTGTAATTTGGGGATTATTTTAACAACAGCAGGCAAGGAAATCCATGAGGCAAATGTGAGTTAACAGGCTGAGATATGATGCAAGCTCTGCCTTTTGCTTCATGCATGTATTATCATCCTTGCCCAGTGTTTGCTATATTTTCCAGTAGCATGCTTCAAGCTGTTTAACACTGTCAGTAATCAAAAGCCAAAATCCCGGTATTGATCCTGGGGCAGTAGGAAGCCAGAATATCTCAAGTCTGGGAGAAACTCCCCTTCGTGGCTGCCCTTGTGCTGTTTCTTCCTTCACTTGTGTCAGCTTTGGGGTCATTGCATAACGACCCCGAAACACTTCTACTTTCTGGAATTAAGGGAAAAGAGCCATCCAAATCCTCTTAAGAAGCTTTGAAAGAGCTGCTTGCTTTCCTGTGTGCAGCAGTGAGAGCACCGTTAGTGCATCGTCAGGAGCAGGAGCAGCTCTGTTTCATTTCCTTGGCCTCTGTTTCCTGACCAGGAGCTCAGTGTGCTCCAGTGCCAGCCTCCAAAGGGGGAAAAGAGACTCATTGGGCTAAAGCATAAAACTAAAGTAGTGCCAATGTGGGTTGTGTCTAGAAGAGCTTTGATGTAATATCAAGAACAGTTTTATCTCACCTGAAAGTACATAATGAAAATTATGGAGGACTCTATGGTCCCTATGGATTTAAAGTTTCCTACCAGCTCTGTTGTAAGGATTAGGATAATCTGCTTGGAAATCTGCAAAAACAATGAGGATTGAAGATGTTGGTAAGAGGGGTGAGTTGCAGGAATCAGTAAATTATCAAGTTTTCTCTTGCTTGTCTCCTGCAGACTATTTTCCTATTTCTGGTCTATGCGATCTTAAAAAGTGTGGGATTGAGGCAAAATCTCATGGCCTAAACATTCTCCAACCTGAAAGGCTGCCATTAAATAGTTTCTCTTGGTTTTTAATCCTCTAGTTTTATGAGTTCATTTCTTCCCTGGGTGTCTTCAACATGTTTGCTCATTTTATGGACAACGAGATGCAGATGTTTTGCAATTAAGAGCGTAAACATTCTGCTTGAGCAACAAGAGTTTATAATACCTCTTCATCTCAGCTTGGTTGATACTATTCATAGGCACAGGGTGGTTCATGCTGAAATTGCCATCTTGGTCAGCCTTTTCCTCATTCCACATACAGTAGATAGAGGTGGGTTTTTTGGGAAAACAGGAGAGGTTTGGTTACTTTCCTTAACTGCTTTCAGCCAAATAAAAAATCAAGAGGGTTTCATAAAGCATCAAAACCTGCTTCCTGCACCCACAGTTTTGCTGGTGTAACTTCTTTCCCTGCTCTGCATTCTCCTATGTTTTTTGCCACCTCTGGAGCACTGTCTCTGCTAATAAATGTTCTTCTATAACTCCGTTGTCCATGAAGTCACGATGAGAAGCCCTGCTCTTCCAGTCCTGCTCTTTTTCTGGAGTAAAGACTCTTTAATCATTCTGTAATAATTACAGCAATGTTTTCCCTCGGCTCTATAGGCATTATTTTGAGTGCAGGCACTGGTGTGGCACCAACTTTATGGATGTGTATGTTTTGGGCAAGGAGAAAATGTTCAAATGCTTCTCCTCTCCCTCTGCTGTATTTCCCGTAAAACTCCGTACGCCTCATTTCTGCTTTGCACTCTGCGGTCTAATTTCTCCACACATTCAGTTACAACAGCCTGGATGTGGCATAGTCAGAACTGCTCTTGCTCCAGTCTTCACAGCAGCCCTGCTTTGGGCACAAAAGTGACACCCCTTATCTTTCTGTCCCACTTGGTCCCCTGAGAAGGAAAAGACACTGAAGAGAGGGTGGGATCAGAAGTGTCTTAAATGCCCAATTCTACAGCATGTCGCTCTCTAATGTCACTGGACTTGGACTCTTCTGAGGGTTCAAACCTTCTCCTGCACCAGCAGTTTCCTGTCCAAGTGTGTCTGGGGTCACCCTCTGATGAAACACATGCTTATAAATCAGATTCAGAGCTCAAGCAAGAAATGGGCCCAGGAAAGTGTCTTCAGACTTTGTTTTGTATCATATCAGACTTCAAATATTAATAGTCTTGCCATGCCAGGATATTTTTACTGTCCTAGAGACTGGAAAAAAAAAAATTGTCTCTTGGCTGAAGGATTTGTCCATATTTGTTCCAGCTTAATTTAACTCTGGTTGAATTCAGTGCATCCAGTTTCTAGGCTTAGCTTAACTTTGGGACATACTCTTGTTCTGCTATAACTTTTTACTACAAATATTGTGCTCTAGCCAAACAGTCCATGTTTGTAATAACTGAATAGCTGCTTTCTTACAACACCCACTGAAAGGTACTACAGGAAAAAGAGGTCAGATTCACAGGGAATTTTTTAATTATTATTTTTGGTTTTTAACCTGGCAAAAATGTGAATTTTAAAAGTTTACATTTCAATCTTTGTTAAAGTCAACAATAACAAAGTTCGAAGCAGGAATAGAAGTCCCACGGCACTCAAATTAAATTACATGGAAATGCAAACTACTTAAGAGGCCCATTGCACAGCAGTGTGTTCAAGTCCTCAGCTGGAGTCTTAAGGGGCAAGTTTCTGGCACTCTTAGTCGTGTTATTTATATATATATGGACACAAATAAACATGCATGTACTGCATGTGTGCGCACACACACGTGCGCCCTGGCCATTGCTAGACCTCAGCGTTACACAGCCTGGCTGCAGATTTCAATGGAAATCATGTCTGGAAAGATCATAAGCTCTGTGCTTGCAGGCAAAGCAGAAGGAGTGTGCTGGGGAATGCAGTGTCACCACACACGAGGCTTCTGCTAGTTACAAGATGTTTCTGTTTCTGTCTTGTACTGAAAGAGAAATAAAGTGGGAGAAGGAAGAGGCAGCATGTGAAGAAAGGATCTTTCCCATAGAGGTATTGTGATTGCTGACTTTTGAGTTTCAAAACTATGATCCTTGCATGGAGTTCCTTCAGCTGAGAAGACAGAAATTCACAAAAGAATGGCATTTTCTGCCTTTGGCAGGAATAGTTCTTCACCATTGCAACAAAGAAGGGATAAACGTGTTGGTATACAGACCTGCTTTCTTCCAGATAAGCAAAATGCCATCCCTGGACACTGCTTGCCCGTGCTCCCCTGAGGTGAGATCACTTCCATTCCAACACCCCCACACACAAAGAAGATTTCAAATGTACCTGGTGATGAGCTGCTGAGATACAGTGGGTTCTTCAGTCTAACAGAAACTGACTGCAGTGGGGAATGTGGACAAAATGAAATTGTGTCAGCTACAAGTTTATCTCTGTTGTCTAAGAGGTTGAAAACTACTGTATTTCTTTATTTTCCTTGATATCTAGGATGTGGCACACAGAATAAAAGCGCTGAACTAGGATTCACAGTTTTCACAGGAGGTAGATTTGGCTCACCAATGGAAATACAAGCTTTGATTTGGAGGAGGAGGATGTCTACAAATGCATGAGGTGTCAGCTGTCACTAATGAAGACCTTCTGGCTGAGACCAGCTGTGGTTTGTGTGTGACTCCTGTGTGCCTGTGCTCTGGAAGGACTGATCCATAGTTATCCTTTATGCAAACCTTCTGTCAGCGGCTTTGGTACCTCCTGATCTGATACTGAATGATTGTGGCTAAGCTGTGGGACAACGTGATGCAGCTTGTTTATTATAATATTTGGGAAAGAAAAAGATGGTTCTTCGTCATATCCCAGTGTTCCTGATTATGTGCGACAAACTGGAGCTATTTAATCCAAACCATTAATGACCTTATAAAGCTTTTTAAAGCCAGTCAGTACCATGATCCTTATTTTGCAACATTTTTATGATTAAAATGTTATGGGAGGCAAGCTGGTTACCCAAACCGAGTTTGTTGAGTGGATGTTTACGGTGGACTATCCTATCAGCCTGTGTGCTCCTGCTGGGCTGAGCCTTTCAGTGCCTCCCAGCAAGCAGTGCTCAGCTGAACTCCCAGTGACCCAGTTGTCTGTGCTAATCGCTCGCTGATTACTGGCTAATCAGTGCCTTGTTTAGAGCAGCCAAGCCAAAACCACCCTTTGCTATGCTGCACTTGGAAAGTGGGATGCATTTTTTGGTCGCCTCCATCACGTGCCGTGATTGCAGCCTAGGTGGGCAATGAATTGCGGACTTGTCCCACCTGAGGCCAGCTCAGAAGTTTTAGCTGGGTGCAGACTTCCCCAGTTCCTCTGTAGCCCCATACCATGAAGAAAGCACCATTTGTAGTGTTATCGGCCTCTCACAGCTGTTAGAAGTGAGAGGGCAGAAGTGCCTGCTGGGGTCAGTAGGGTAGATTTTATTCTCTAATCTCCTCCATGCAATGAAGCCACCCCAAGGTTGTGGTCTTGGTTCACACTTGTCATGGAGTTCAACTCAACATGGAGAAAAGGGGGAAAGAGAGGGGGAAGGAACCCTCACCTGTGTTTCTGCAAATACGTCACTGAGTAGAAGCCTGAAACTAATAACACTGTTAAAGTGTCAACTTTTGTTACCAGATTTTTGTGCAGGCAAGAGATGGGAGTTATAAACATTCCTGTGATAGCTGCCACAAGAAGAGGATCCCATTTAGCAGCATGCTGCATAATTCAGCAAGCAAAATGTGGCTTTAAAAACCAATGTTATCTTTGTCCTTGGCCAGAACTGTGAAGGCAATGGCTTGGCCTTTTTTCCAGCATGTGTATTAAAGGGTTAATCAGCTATATAAGGTTAAATTTCACCCTGGGGGTTTTCAGTATGGGCTTTCTGGCCAAACATATCTTGCTGTCAAACAAATACCTGCAATTTTAAAACAGGAAATAGAGATTTTTTTTTTGTGGTTTACAATTTATGATGAGGGACACACTCATGACATGAGCTATCCTGATCTTGCTGATCTAAAAAAGACTACAGTGACAGCAAGAGCCAATCAATCCGTGCAAACCTACTAGTTTCGACTTTTGAGGTCTTAAAACTTGCTTTTGCTGCAGATACATTATGATCTAATGGATATTTTTTAAAGAGTGTGAAATGCATTTTCTTTTTTTTTTCCTTTCATTTGTTACTTTGCTAATGCAGCCACAAGAATAATCTACACTCAAAAGCAGAATGTTGTATTCTACGCTAGCCCAGGTTAGTTAATCTGAGCTATACACACCTTAATGTTTAACTTCTTTAAGTCTATCTGGAAAGGCTTCTGGTCCCATGTGAAAATTAGTTTAATACACCACATTGCTAAAAACACTTTATCTTCAGATCTTACCAGCACTTTCTGTTCATTTGAGGTGCCAGACAGGAATGACAAGATAAGAAATGAGGCTTATTAGCAGAGATGTTGTGTATGAATAAAGTGATCAACCCTCAGTTTGTTCTCCCTCACCAGTTATCAGGAAAGTGAGATAGTTTTTCTGGGTGTTGTATCAGAGAGGAAGTATATGCCTGATGGTTTGAAATATATTTCACTCTGGTTGAAAACACCATGGTCCCCTATTAAGATCTCTAAACTATGGATTTCCATGGACCACAGGGAGTGAAAAGTGGGGCTGAGCCCAAAAATCTGCAGACTTCCAAGCTGGCTGACATTCTGATGGATCTGTCAGCCCTAAACTTGGATACAGATCCATTCACACATATCATAAAAAAAGAGTATAGAATAGCAGGGCAAAACTTTGTATAAGAAACTTACTATTAGAAATATGCCAGGACTTCACAATAAAAAGCAAAATTTATTGAAGTTTATGGGGTTTAAAATTTCCTCACAAAGTTTAAAGTAGGCTTGTATTTGCTTTTTTGTCTGACCCTGCTCACCTTTGCCAGTGAGAAGGAGCCAATTCATGAAGGAAGTTGGCCTTTCCTAAAGGCAGATTTGAAATTTCATGCATGATGTTAGAATTTCCTAGCATTTCTGCATGCCAAGAAGAAGTCTTTCCACTCCATTTCCCAGAAAAAAACACAGCATCCAAGGTACATAGTTTTCAAAATGTTGAGATAATTCAGCTACAAATATTTGCAACATCCAGCCCTGGTTGTTAAAGCAAACATTGCTCAGGAAATAGATGCCTTTGCCAGGGACTAGGAAAACCAGGGTATCTAAGTCTCTCATTTTCTCTGACCATCTCAAGGAAATCCCTGCACCACTCTTTCCTCATTGCCTTTCTTGAAGCAGAAGATTAGAAGTTGCTTTTTTTTCCCCTTTTATCTTTATGATGTCTTGCATACAATAAGCCCAAATACCACCATATTTTATATTTATTTTCATGTTATTCAAGAGATATCCAGCAATTATACTGAACAAAAACTGGACTTGAATGCATAATTCTTTTTTAAAAAATTTCATCATGTTTGGGTTTTGCTCCTTGCCCTTTCCAGAAAGTTTGATGGACTACTTGCAGTCTGCTTTTAATCCTTTTTTAATAGTAAATGAACATCCTTCTTCCTTTGGTGTTAGAAACATTCCTCTTCTTGGTCCTGGGAATTCATCTGTTCATTTCATCTTAAAACTCTCACAACGTGGAGCAGATTGTTTGATAGTGCAGGGTGGCACACGTGCTTTTTTAAACAACTTCTGTCTTTATTCTTCTGGGAGCAAATGTTTCTGCTGTCAAATAAAGCAAAATTGACTCCCGCAGGAAAGCTTAAGGAGTCAGATATGCCACCAGAAATTCTGGCATATCTGGCTGCTTGGAAACCTTCTTCTTCTTGTTTGGCAGGACATGTGCTCAGTCCCTGAACACACTGCTCAGAAGCTGTTACAAAATACAGAAGACAATAAATACTAAGCAAGTTAAAATTTTATCTGCTTTGAGATAGGGGTCTGAATGTCTGAGACACAAGAGTTCAATTGAGAAGAATAAGAGATCTCACACCACTCATGTAAATGAAGAGCTGCTAGGCAGGCGGTACCTTCCCCAATGCCATGTTTTTCTTAGAACTGGGGCATACATTACACACAAATTTGAGATTATCTCCAACAATTATCTAAAATTAACTGTGGTTTTCTGATGAAAAAGCATTTAGAGGAGGATCTGATAAGGAGGGGGCCTATTTATAATGCTTGCTACAAGAAAGAAAGGTTTGCTACTCTGAGTGAAACCAAAACACACCACGTGTCAGAGGATAAAAGAACACTGGCTTCCTTTCCTTTGCTTATTAGCAGCAGCACTGGGATTTTATCACATCTATCAGTGGTAAACTGAAAAGGGCCAACATGAAGAAGAGGTGTTCCCATTTCTTTCAGTGTGGTACCAGCTGCCCTCTGAACACCTCTGCTCCCACAAAGCATTTACACACCATGGCTGTCACACAGGGCAGCTCGGAGCTCTCCTGGCAGCTTTTCAACCTGTCCACCTCAGAAAGGGGCACCAGCTTGGACAACCAAAGCAAGTTCATGTCTGTTTGGTCCTGCACCAGGGCACACCTCGAGGCTGGGTAGAAGGGGGCTCCAGCTGCACCTCGAGGGCATCTCACAGGAGCATCCTTAAACACTCACCATCACCTCAGCACACTGACACAGTGGAGCTTGGGTGCTAAAAATGTGAGCTCCTGAAGAATCATGGGGCCAAGTCCCTCTGTAACTCCACATTTATTTAGGTGTGACTTGGCCAAGGGAGCCATGCTCATGTTTGATTCAAAGGACTCCAAAATAAGTGTGGAGTCCAGCTGGATATGGTGGTGTTTATTCCTGATTATGAAAGGCTGGAGCAACCCCAGTGTAGGAGGCTCAGAGGGAGACATCAACATCACAGGTTCTCTCCAGATCACCCCCTCTGCATCTTTCCAGCATGGAATGGCAGAGGAGAAACAAGCAGTAGTGTTACACGAAGTGTTTCCCTCAGTCCAGGCACTGGGAGGGAACAAGTCACTGTGTTTAGGGACTCCTCAGGCTATGGAGAACACAAATTACAGGGAGGGTTTTGTCAGCAGACAGTATCAGTGGAGAGGCTCCTTTTCCCAGGCCACAACATGTTACAGGTCACAGAATGAGTCTCCAAAGAGATGCTGTGGTTTCTCTCTTGGCTTTTTTGCACATCTTGGACTGCACAGAGCTGAGTTCAGGGGCCTGATTCAAATACAAGAGAGAGTGAGGAATATTTTAAAGCTCTGATTTCTAAAACCATCAAGTTTGGAAGTTTCACCTCGTGGGTAACATCCACACAGACACATGCAGATTTCTTTTCTTCCTTTATGTGAACCCAAAGAGAGTAAGACTCACAAAACTCAAGTCACCCTAAATTCACATGCTGAACAAATTCACATGCTGATTAAACAAAAAAATACAGCCATTCTACTTATCCAAAAGGCTGATGGATCTTGACAAACCTTTCAATGAACTCATTGTGGCTTGTCATTTGTAGGAGCCACAGAAACCAGGTGGATTTTGTTGTAAGAAATTTTCCATAGTTCTGCTTATCAGTCATGTGAGCATGGGTAATTATTTTCACGTCATGTTTGCTAGTACTGATTTACTTTGAATTTGACTGGTCTTAAAAAAAGAAAATCTTTAATCTAAACCAAACAACCCTTAATGCAACCAAATGTTTGGGTGAAGAAAGGGCAAATGTCTTTGTGTTTGTGAAAGCAGCACCAATAAAAATAACACAGACACCATCTAAGATTGTAATGCCATCAGGCAATGCAGAATAACTAAAAGGGCCAGTTGTAACTTTGCAAGGTTGAAAGAAGTTCCACTGTCTCTTCAGGATACTGGCTTTAACTGGAGAAGAGGTTTACAAACTTTACAAGCAGTTTCTCCAAAAGGTTTGCAAATCTGACTGCTTCTTTTTTTTGTCTTCCATTTTTAGAAAGAACAACTTTTGAGAAATTTCTGCATGACAAATGTTTTCTCAGCTGCTAAAGCTAATTAGGAGACACAAGGATTAGTTTTGTTATATTTTCCTCTGAATAGAAGTGAAGTTATTTCATGCAATTTTTTACCCAGCTCTGCTGTGTGATGGGCTGCATACAGAGCAGTTTATTTATACCACTTTATCTCACACCTGTTTGGATACTGGCTGTTTTATGGTATTTAAACATACTATTTCTTGCCAATTGCTTTATCTCCACAGTTCCTGCTTTTGCTGCAAATGTTTCTTATTAACTCTAGAAGAAACATCAATTGCTCCCTGCGCATTATTAGTGAGGACAAAAATAACACAATTGTTGGTTACTTCCAACATGTTATCACTGCAGACCTATAAAGCAGACATTCTTTCAAAATACTGTAGGGGCTCTTTTACTCTGTTGAAAATAAATAATACATGCTTTAAGGACTTGTTATTTCACTGGAATTTTGTTTTTAAATGGAAAAAAAAAATAACAATCCAAAATTCACTGAGTTCCACTGCTGTGCAGTGTGCTTTCTGAGGTATTTTATTGAGCACACCTCTCTAGCTGCAAACCTAGAACACAGTATCAGGCAAAAAAAGGGGGCACACAAGATTATTCATGCAGAAAATGTGTAACCCTTTGAGGATGCCTTCCTCTGGTTTGAATATTTCTCCCTATAGCCTCACTTCGTGGGTCAGTGATTTCCAACCCTGCAAGTAAGAAGGAGGTGGGGGCCACCCCTCTGCACATGCTGCTATGGGGCTCTGCACTGCTCAGAGCCCTCAGGAGGACTAAAGGACTTCTACTGCCCTAAACCCCTCTGAGAGGGCCCTGCAGTGTCCAGACTGCAGAGGCAACGTGAGTCAGACCGAGTCACTCACCTGGCAGAGATTGTTATTGGCACAGAGGTCACATGAATGCTGGTGCTTCTCCTACCTTCACCCTGTCACATCAGCTCCAGAGCCATGAGCTGAACAAGCCAGGGCAATGGTGCTGTGTTTATCCACACCTGTCCTTTAGGCAGCGTGTCCTGGCATCACCATTCCTGGGACCAAGGCTGCTTCCAGCTTGTACTGACTCCTAACAATAGCCTGGGCTGGAGCTGAACGCTCAACCTCTATTAATTGCCCATAACCCCATATTGTATTGTTGTATTGATGTCTAGAGAGATATCAGACAAGGGGAAAAGAAGTGCTGAAGTAGGTGTCCCTGGCTGCAGAGGTCTGGATCTTTACCTCAGCATTTGCAAAGCCTGATTTCAATGCAGTTGTCAGGCAAATATGCCCCGATTGCAGCTGGGACACAACAGGACTGCCTGGAGAGAGGAGTTAACTTTCAAAGCAAACTGCTGTAGCCAGGATGCCTCACTTCATGCCTGCTTTCTGAAGTAGGTTCTTTCATCCACAGCCAGAGCACACACCACCCTCCATCCTTCTTCCTTGGGTGGTGTTTTTACTGGAGGCATTGCTGGATTTGAGCTTCATTTTATCCTGCCTTACTGCTACTGTTTAAAAACCTGTCCAACTTGAAGACACGTGTCAGTGTTGCATTTAGGGCTCCAGCTTATCATCTCTTGCTTCTCTCTAACCAAAATAGCACCATTTAAAATAACCTACATGCCTGGTAATGAAGGGAGCCCTACATGAGCTCTTCACAACGAAACTTCCCTTACCAATCTGGGGTTTTATTACAAAAAGCAGGATTTCCAAAGGACAGAATTTCTCACCTGAACCTGCCTTCAGTGATCCTCAAAGGCTGGAGTTTAGTTCTGAAACCACAAACTTAATAGGGTTGTTTGTTGGCTGGGTATTTTTGTCATTTCCTTTAGGCTTTGCTGTATCAACATGAAACTCAAAAAGCCCAATTTGCATTTACACTCAGGTGCAGTTGCACTCCCCTTTGTTAAAACAAACAAACAAACAAGCAAACCAGTTTTTCAAAGCTCATTCCCTACAAGCCTAATGAGAGGTTTCTTCCACTGAAACATCTGGTTTTAGTCACTGCTGGTGCAGGATACTGACAATTCCTCTGTTCTCAAAGTGCAGGGAAAGCAGTGTTAATCCTGGGCCTGGGGAACTAACACAAGCCCAGCCAAAATAGCTCTTGTGACTATAATCATTCATTGCTCTTAGATATTTTATGGTGCATCAGAAAATGGATTCTATTTATATGAGAATTTCTTAAACTCACAGTGAGACTTTTGTGCAAGTGAGAAGTAGGCTCCAAACCTGTGCACATTAAACAGAGATGTGTGACTGATGAATCACACAAGAGCCAACAGCACCTGATTTCATTAACTGTATTAATTTCTGCAACACACACCATTTAATAGAGGCCTCATCTTCAAGGAAAATTTTTTAAAGATTTAAGGAGGAGAAAATAAAACTCTGTTTGGATGAGAGATGTGCCAAGCTACCTGCAAAGCACAGTACGGCACAGCATCTGCTCAAAAATGCTGTGAGAAGGTTCTCTCGTGCACTGTGTGCTGCTGCTTGTAAGCCTAGACCTGTAAATCACACTTCAGCCATGAACGTTTTCCAAGTGCTTTCCAACAATATATCACCTTGCTCAACAGTTTAAGACTGTCTGACAGGAGAGCATGAATAGTGGTAGCAAATTAAATAGATGTGGGCCAGTGACACAGACCCATCATCTTTCCATGGTTCAAATTTAAATCTGTTTTCTCGCACTTTCATGGTGTTTTAATATATTTTTCTTCCTTAAATTTGTTACCATTAGGCAAGAATGACCTAAAAAATTCTGAAATCTGAACTTGGTTTGGTTTTTTTCTGGTTCTAAGTCACTTCCAAGCCCAGAGGACCATTTGTATATATTATATATATAATCTCATGAAAACAGGGATTCTTAGAAGATTTTGGCCAAGAGAATTTAAAGATTGAGATTTCTCTGCAGTTGAGAACTCTTGTCTTAATTTCTCCACTCAAAACCCAGACTAGCCCTAAACTGAATCCAACTCCAGGCAGGAACATTTTTCTCACCATTCTGTATTTTATGCTGTACTTATTTTTGACATTGGTTAAAACCAGTCTGGTTTCTTCGGTACAGACAGTCCTGTCTGATTCTGAGATGTGCACTCAGTTGTTCACCTCTGGTTTAAAAATGTTGCTCAACACACCAAACAGTATATACTCAGGGAAAGAATTCTCTGTGTAGGAGATCTTGTATATTCTTTGCTATCACACTGAAGATTTAAGTCCTGCCTCAGTGTTTTCATAATTTTACACAGTTGCTGCAATTATTTATCTATAGTCAGAACTATAGCTCTTGTTTTACTGCTTAGTGCTTAAAAATCCTTAACAAGTGTCAAAGCAGAAATGAATTATGTTTTATCTATTTCAGAACTCGTAATTAAATTGCTTTTTCTTACACTGAGACAAAACCAGAGAAAAAAAGCCAAACTCCTACCAGCAATGCTCACCAATTGCACATTTCAATCAGCACAGTGCAGAAAGAGAGAGCAGTTAATACAAACCTGGGTGTAATTATTTACTGAGCAGTTTGCAGAGCATCCGTGCCCACTCTGTTTGTAAACTGGCCAACGTTTTGACTCACGTAGGAGACACATGCAAAATGCTGGATATCTGTCCTACAGAAGCCTCACTGTAAATAAATAAGACTATGTGTGATGTCTCCCACAGTTTACACCACATCACAGCCCCTCTTACACAAGAGATCTGTAGGCACAGCAGAGATACCAGCGTGCCCATCTGCACTTTCATCATCCCTTTATCACAGGGCTGGTTACAGCTCTCCTCTTTGTAGACAGGTAACGAAGCCAACACGAAATTGTCTGTTCAGCTCAAGCACTGAGGAGACACAAACCATGTATAAACCACCCTCCTCTTCAGCAGGGCAGACAAAGCTCAGCTCAGCTCCCCTGGCACCTGTGGCAGGTTTACAGCCCTGTAGCTCAGTGCTCTGCTCAGGGGCACTGGGGAGATCCTGCAGCACCACCTTTAAAGAGCCACTTCTTCAGAGAGCAGATGGAGACAGGAGAGCCCTGGCTTGTGAAGGAGGTGCCATCTGTACATGTAGCTCAAGAAGCAATGCAAACCAGCAGCTGGTAGTGGGGCCCTCGAAGCTGAGTGCCACAGAGGAGTCCCGTTCACAGCAATAAATCCTGGGAACATCCACCCAAAAGCCAGCTCTTCTCCTGGGCTAATGCTGCTCAGAGATGAAGAGCTGAAGATGTTCAATTCAACAACCAAAACTCACTTGGGAAAGGGTGTAAGGGCCTGATTCAAAAGCCACTAAAGTGAGCAGTGTGACTTGTCACTGGCCTTTGCCTTGTGGGGCTGGCTCACACTGGTGAGAAACGGCCCCCTCCCTTCCAAACCCCTTTGGCTCACACTTTGTGTCTAATGTTTCAAAAGCTTCACATATTTTTAGAGCGTGTTCTCAACTTTGGGAGGTGAATTACTGGGAATTTGTTTCTAATATAGGTAATTTAAACCAACTATACAAATATGTGACCTTTTAAAACACTGGAGGATTTTGACATATTTCAGATCGATGATAAGACTGTGCCTAAAAAAAAGCAAACAAGAAAAACAAAACCAAAAAGCTAAGAAAATATCTCCTTCTGTTTCTGTTTATAAACTGCAATTATGAGGCAAAAAACCCCAAACTTGTCTTGTTGCTTCCTTTGTTGACATACCTGTGTTTTTCAGTGAAGGAAAATGGACTTGAAATAAATTCATGACCCTTTTTGTTTCTGAAGGGAGTATTCCCTTGGGAATATTATTTTTCTAGAAGCCTGCTGCAGATAATAGATGTGCTTTATCTCTTTAATGATGGCTTTCGAGAAGCTCATAGAAGAGCAATTGCAAGCTACACTGCAGCTTCAAAAAGTTGTACTTTAACACACCAATTACTATTAATGAAACACTTGGAAAAAGATTTACAAAACCAGGCCATCTCTTTAATTATTAGCTGTGCGTTTTTTCATTCAGTAATTTTTTCCCTGACCTCACTGATATTTGGGGAAATAAATTAATTCTCTTGAAATCTGTGGAGCTCCATTGGTTTATATAAAACTGCAAGGAAAAGTTTCTGCAGAAAAAATTGCCACATTAAAATATATTTTAAAAGCATACTTACCAGAAGAGCTTAATCTCCATTAAAGTCTACTTTTTGGTCCTTTATGATTTTCAAGTCTTTAGTAAGAACCAGATTCTGAAGTAAGATTAGAGCACTGCATCAGTTTCCAATTGATTGCTTTAAAAGGAATGTTTAAAAGATGTTTAAAAGGAAGTACGTTATCAATAAAGATTATTATCTCTATCAAAATATTCAGTGAATGCTAATGTTATTCTTTTCTCATTTAAATATAAAGATCAAGCCAAGACCCTGCTTTCTTGAAATAAATAAAAAAAAAAAACACTATCAGTTGAGCAAACTGCTCCATGAATATTTTTAATAGATTTTTAAAATTTTTGTTCATGTGGAATTCAGATGGGATTTCATGTCCTGTTCTAAGATCAGTACTTGGAATGAGAACATTGCTGTCTCACATACACCTAGGCCTGAAAAACTAAAATATCCAGAAAGAGAACTGATTTAAAATTATCTTTCTTGAATGTCTTTAATTAATTAAATAAAAACTTTTTTTTTTCTATAGTAATTATTTCTGGCCCAGAAATCTGCTACCCTACAGCAGTTGGGAGAGAGATTGGTAAATAACAATGTATTTAAAAATGAGGTAAACAAAATACTTCTTAAGTCAAAACATTAGTGTTTGGCTACCAACAATTTCAATTAGTGCCAGCTATGTCTGGTGCAGCTGTGAACATTAATCAGACAAGAGCTACTGAAGACATTTGCCACATTTTCTTATTTTTTGCTCTAATTTCACTGGCTGCTTTTTGTGGCATTTTTCAGGCCACCAATGGTCAATGGACCAGGTCTGATTAGCACTACTGTAGAAGGTAAAAGTCTAAATGGCAAAACCCAGCTGAGTTCACCACGTATCTGACTTGGCCTTGGAACAAGTCAGCAGGGCCTTATTCCTCTGTTGCTTGTGACTTGTCCAGACCATTTTTCTAACAACTACTTCAAAACTGAGCCAGTTTTGAAGGGGAAAAGAGAGGAAATTAGGAATCTTCAGAAAAGAAAATTGGTTTAGTGTCCCTTTGATGGACTGAATCATAAACCTCCCCTTAACCACTCAGATTTCGTCTCTGCAACTTTGCAGAGAGTGACGGCCCAGGAAAACACGGCCCTGGAGCACACCTAGGGTGAGAAAAGGCCAGGATGAAATGAGTAGCCAGAATGTCCTGTACCAAATACAAGCACCACCTTGACCTGTTTCATCCCATGGGATCAGCTCAGCACTCGAGCCAAGGAGAGGAGCTACCAGCTGAAGGCATGTGGGCCCTACAGAGCAGGGAGTGGGCAAAAGGCACCGCTCGTCATTCCATCAAGGACTCCACATGCCAGTCTATGCAATCTGATTTGCAATCAATTGCAAGTGATTACACATTGTTTATCATCGATTGGCACAAGGAATCCTTGAGAGAATAATGAGCTGCAGCTGATGACAATCAGAGACTACTGTCTCATTGCAAGTTTGATTGCACATCCTTCCACTGGTGCAATCGAGCACCCACCACCACCACAAAGCAACACTGTAAATAATAAATAAATAAATAAATAAATAATGGCACCAGAAAGCAAAACATCAAAAGCCCTTCTGAAAAATAAAGGCTGAGTGGAAGTTCTTCAGTATAATGCTAGGAAGGTTAACATCATTTGAATGCTTCAGCTTAGAAATACAACAAAAAGGTTTCAGTAGATCTTCCAGCTTATCTTCAGGCAAAATAAAATCTGGACAGCAGGCAAACACTTTTTTAAACAAGCAGGAGAAATTTTGGACCAAGGCATCTAAAGGAAATCTATTACTTTAAAATGAAGCCTGCAGCCAAGTTGGAAGCTTAGAAGGAAAGATGGAAATTCTAAGACAATTTGCTAATACATCCTGGTTATCAGAAACTCACCTGTTCCTCTCAACATGGGCTGTCTTTCTATCAACAAATGTACAGAGAGCAAAAGTAAGTTGTTTTATCCTGCTGGAGCTGTGAGCTTTATCAATTCAGTGTACAGCTCTTTACAAGTGAAACACCCAGGTCTGTGTATTTTAAAAAACAGCAATTAAAATTGCATTAACCAGGAGATCATGGCCAAAAGGAAGATCATCCCTGGTTTTATGTTGTGGTTTAGGGACAGGGCCATTAAGGATTGAGTATTTATTTTGTGCCTGGCATGGTGTATAGAATGATCAATGCCTGAGACAGATTCCGAAGTTACAAATTTATTTTAAAAGTAGCACCAAATGCAATCATGTCTTGCATCTGTCTCAGTGCCAATGATTGTGATGAAAAATATACAGATCCCTTCATTAGGGATTTAATTTTTGGAAGTTTACATTTAAGTTAAGTCTTGAAAACATTTTTGCTGTCCCAGCAGTGTCAGCAGGAACTTTGCCATTGCCTGTGCTGGAACTGAGATGTTTGCCTTCTGATCTGTAAATCAGCTTTGTGAAAAGGAAACAAAATCATTGCTTTGAGGCCTGTGTTTCATGTAGCTATCACACAGATCTCACTGCCTCCCTGATGGTCAGATGTCCACCACCTCCATTGCAGGTTTATTCTCTGTGTATGCCAGTTTGTATGTTCTCCAGGATCTGTGACTCCTATTTTTAGCATTTCAGAAAACATGGATTCCAGCTGGGTTATCTCATTTAGGTGCTTATTTGAAAAAGTGTCACTATTGTGCAATATTTTTTGGAGTAACTATAATCTGGTGGCTGAATCAGGTACCCAGAGATCTCAATAAATCTGTGAAAGTGAGGAGATAAAAATTGTTTCATTACATGCCAGAGAAACATCCAAATGGCCAGGTTTCATTTAGACCTTTTTTCCATGGGTCTCCCCACATCAAGCTCCTTCAGAAACCCTGTTTGCAGCCCTGTCAGCCCTAAATAAAAACCTGACACTCTCGTTTAACCTTCCCCCAGATGCCCAGGCAGAACAGAGCCAAGTCTGCAGGCTCCCCAGTTCACAGCCTAATGTTTAAATACACCCACAAACTCTGTACTGTCCAACAAAAGCCACCAAACATGACTTAGTCCTCTCCTTCGGTGAGAAGTGTCAGGTTGAGTTGTACCAGCTTGTTAGCACGGAATGCAATGTGCTTGGTGTCAAACTGTTAATCAATATCTGTATCTGAGAGGTGACATTTCAACAGCTGTGAAACGCTGGAGCCTGTTAGGATCACTCTTTTTTTTTTTTTTTTTTTTAAAGTGTCAGATTATAAACTTCATAAATAACTGATGAGCACACCTCTAACAACACCACGTGTGTTTGTGTGTGCCTGTGTCAGCACCTTTCTGGATGTAAGCACAGTGACCCTGGAAAAATAGAATGTACTCTTTTACACACTTGCCCTGTGCTGTACAGTTTTAATTAAGCACTGACATACCCTGAGCCATTTAAATACCCTCAGATCCCATAGAGGTAAAAGGATCACAGAAACATAAGGCTGGAAGAGATCTGAAGGGGTTGACTGGTCCATCCTCTTGCCCCAAGGCCAGACTTAGGAAATCCCCAGAACATCTCTGTTGAATTCATTCCTTAAAACCACCCTGAAATGGAACATCCACCACCTCCTCAGGCAATCTGTTTCAGTGCTTAGAATGTCCAAACTATCAAAGAGGATCTTCCTAATATTTAACCTGATAAACTTCCTTGAGTTTAAACCATACAGAAAAATAACGAAGCAGGGCGAGGCAAAAATGGTGGGGAGAAAGGGATTGGTGTGAAAAGGGGAGTTGGATGAAGAAAATAAATCTTTTTAACTGGAAAATGTACTTAAAAGGAAGCGAATGTTCAGAGGAAAGGCCATGCAGAGGAGGACATGTAGTTCCCTGCAAAAGGCTGTAAGAAAACATTTTCTGGAGGGAAGGAACAGAGTCTCTGAGACTAAGAATTTTCCTTTCAACATTTTTCCCTTTCCCTTTGTGTGTTCTTTATACCTTCTTTCTTTTGCACCTTTCCATGCTTCTTAGTATTCCACTTTTCCACTGTGCTATAGGTTTGGGGTTTTTTTTCCCTATAGTTATAGGTTTTTTACTTCCATAGGTTTTATTGGCCAAACAATGTATTAAATTGTCAGGATGCAATATGCCCAGGGAATTTCTGGGGCCAAACCAGCATCAGTGACTGTAGGTGAATGCATACTCCAGTACAAAAGATTTTCACACCTCATTCTCTGCTTGTACATATTAATACCTACTTACACATTGTGAGAAGCCCAAGAATGAAAAATTTTAACCAATCTTGCATATTTCACATACAAACTGGCATTTGAAAAGCTTTTAAGCATTATTTGCTGAGCCCTCTCAACACCTCCCTGAGGCATTGGCAGTCCTTCTTTACACGAAATGATAAGAGCAACTCAGGTGGATATAAAAGGAAAAAATGAGAAATAAAATTAAATCAAAGAGGAAATGCTGCTAAGAAAATATGTCTCAGTTTGTTGTTATCAGGCTTATGGTGCGAGACAAAAATAAAGTTTGTTTATGATTTTGACCTCTTAGATGTTGCAGGGGCATTGTAATTTAATCATAATCTAATAATTTGCCAAATCTCCACTTCTGAGTAACAGAAAACCATTGTGAGAACAGCAGTGAATTTTCAATTCTACTTGTGTCTTCATCAAGGCTATAAAAACTTTTTACAAAAGACCACAAGAAAACCAGTGAGGTGATCACACACAATAGGAGAACTGAAGTTATCAATAGAGTAATTTACAATAATTGTATTTGCAAATTGAACATCATTACAATAACTATAAAATCCCAGAAAGATACTTGATGCTCTTGAGTAATTACATGCAATTAATTTGTATCTAATTCCAGACTCTGGCACGCTCTAGCCTAGCCTTTCTCAGAAATACTTTCTGGCAATGAAAAAATAAGATGCTGCCCAGGCCACCTCTGCTGGGAAAGCTTTATGTTGTGTGAGAAGGGTTCAGATTTGGCAAAGAGAAACAGTGCATCTGCAGGGAAACCTCTGAAGGATCCCAGTTTGTCCCTTGTGCATGTGATAACAGCATTTATGAGATTATTCCAGTTGAGGTCTTTGGCTCTAGCTTCTCACATCCCTTCTGCTGGCTCATGCTGAGCTGTGCCCCCACAGCAGAGTGGACACAATTATTTGGCAGTGGCCAAACCAAGACAGGGAGGAGGAGACCTTCTGTAATCTTAGCTAATGCTTTCCTTTCCCATGCTGATGAGTGAGGAGCAGGAGAATTTGAGCCTCCTCTTCCCAAACAGCAGAATGTTTGTCACCAAATAGATTATACTCCCACAGCTTAATTGAAGAAAGGAACTAAGGATTATTTCTGGACCATACCTCTACTTTTGGCTGGTTCTAGGGAGGTTTGTGCAGACCTCCAGAGACAAAGAAAACCAAAAAAAAACAGAGGGAGAAAGGAAAAGTGTGGGGACTTTAGAGACTGCAAAGATTTTAGAGTCCTAAAGTAAGAACACATCAAAAGGCAAGGGCTTGGTTTCATGAGCATATATTTTCTACAAATCTATATTAGTCCATGTGTCTTGGCCCAAAGTTCTATGTTACAGTTTACTATGGATATTGATTTTCATCTACTTTGCTCTGTACATGTTCAGTCTCAGCTATTAAAGGAAGAAAGGGATTGAGGCAGAGAGCAGTGAAATGAGAAAGAGAGTAACAGGCACTTTCACTGCTTTGCTTCATGATACACTGACCTAGTGACACCTGGGATGACCATCCATTAATATACATTGAATATTTTTTTCAAATTCAACCACTATCAGACACAAGGAATAGTTATGTGTCTCTGTGAGCAGACAGACATTCAGGTGTTCAGGTGGACTGGCTTGGTTGGTTTTGGGTCATGGTCCGCTGTACACAGTACCCCAAGCAGTACACTGGGTGTGGAGGAAACCCACACAGCTTGTTCTTAGCCCACCAGAAATGATGTCTTGCAGATAAGTATTCACCAAAAAGCTTCTGGCCAGCATTATGAATTATCTAAAATAATACTGATTTGGAATACATTAATGATCGGCACACAGCCACCCACCACCTCCAGCCACTACCTGTGCAAGAAGGTGTGATGAAAATCTATACTGACCTACAGAGATGTTGGAAGAGAAGGACTTCTACCCTAAACTCCTGCAAGCCTGGGTAGGAGAAAAAGGGATTCCCCTGGGGCAGAAACGATGGCACCTCTGCAGGCTGCAGTGCTCGGAGTGTGACAGGGCGCTGGGCAGGGCACTGTGCAGGCAGCTGCCTGTCTTTGCTCCCCATGTGGATTTCAATATGAAAAGTGTGTGCTGCAAGATTCAAAATCTCTAGCATCAGTTGTTGTTTGGTGTTATTATAAGCAGCCCTGCACTGCTTTTCCTCTTGGAGTGTGTGTGTGTTTGTGTGCATACACATATATATAAATACATATATGTACAGGTATGCATATCATATAAATAAAACCAATACCATCTACAAGCTTGGCTTTGATGTTAATGCAGTGAAACAATGCGTTTTATTTGGAGTAGCTCGTGAATAAATATTGTTGCAGGCATCACATAAGAAGAGAACTTGAAACTACTCCGTGCTGCAGCATCGAGGCTCTGTATAATTAGGTCAGTGTTATAGCTAAGGGGAGGAGGAGCCAGTCCTGAGTGATGTGAAATCCTGAACCTTTCAATTAGAAAGCTTTTTCTGTGGGGTAACTTAGTGTCACCTCCCCCTGACGTTAAGGGAGGTCTGTTCAATGTTTAAGGTTTTTCTGGAGGGGTCTGTAAAAGACAAAGCTGTGACCTGCTATTCCCTGCTTGCTTGGAGTAAACTATCCAAAAGCATTCCAGATGTAGAAATGACTGCCTGAGTGGGAGAAATGGTGGGTAGAGTGTAAATCTCCCTGAAACAGGGAGCAGTTAACTGCAGCAGAGCCTCAGCTTTCAGGTTTTTACATTTTAGCATATGCATCAGATGCTCCCGGGAAGGGTGACACTCAGAAAAGAAGTTGTAATTATTTGTTTTGGAAATTAAGTTATGTGTTAAAAAACACATGTGCCTTGGGACTTCTAGCTCTAACAGCTACTTAAGTTTCAGTAAACAGAGTGAACAAATGAACCGAGCGAAAATGAGAAGAAAGCTTCTGACTCACATCCTCTCTCTCCTGACTGTAATAAGAAATGTCTTGAAAGGAAAATGTATTATTTTATGTTATCAATAAACTCCCCATAGAGTTTATGACAGAGTTATTTACCTCCATCTGAACGTTAAGGAGGGGTTGAGGACAGAAATACACACTTCTTTTTTGAGATGTTTCAAAAATTTGGTTGTGTGCAGATCAGAACGAAGCTGTGCTAAAATGAAACAAAGTATAACCTGAGAGAACATTAATGATAACAGTGTGACTAGGGAACTCATTTGGCAGATCAGAGACCCAGACCAGAATCCCAAACTTCTTGCAAAACCTTTGTCTCAAAATTCATACCTTTTGGCCAAAAGTTGTGATTTTGACAAAGCAGCTCTTTTCAGCAAAGATATTTTAACCAGCTCACCAGCATGCTAAATTCCCCTCTTCTCATCCTCCACTTGACTTCCTCCAGTGTTTTGGGTTGCAATGCCAGAACAGCAGCAATCAATAGCCCAGAAAATTGTAGTATTGCATGTCACTGTAATAACCCAAATACTGGTATCTGTGTTAGTTTCTTTTCTGGCTGTCATGATGCCTACTGACAGAAAAAGAGGGGCACTTGCCACAAAGCTCCTCTGAAATTAGCCTCCCAACGTGTGCATGAGGCAGCTGGGAACCTTGTGATAACAAGCAAGTCAATCTTCACTTTCTCATTGTCTTCATTCAAGTGAGTCTATCACCTGCCCAGAGGACTTGGCAGAGGAGCTTTCCTGCACTTGGCTCTAGAAAAAGGGGTAAGAGGGACAGGGTTCTTCTTCTGTGTTAGGAAACTATTACTCCACATTGTCTGAGGGATTTTTAAGTCCCATCCATTTATTCCATGAGATGGAAAATATTGAGATGGAATTACCTGGAGATTACATTGAAATGTGAATACGTGTGAAATGCACAAGTACTGTGTTGACTGTGGCTTCTCGTATTTTCCTGGCAGGTCTTGCAGATGCAATGGGGTTTATGGTGGAGTTTTACCTCTGAATAAGATCTCTCCATGTCTCTATCTCCTGAACTACTGTGTTCCCTGGTTTCCAGTGTTGTAACATCCAAAAAGTGCAGTAAATTGTGTTGCTATGTTCCCAGAGCTTAAATATCATATAGCTCTTGTGGATGCACTACACATAGTGAGTTGGGGAATGAGGCTCCAGCTCAGGGGGAAAAAGGGCTGCGTTCAGGAAGGTTGTTTATCAGGAGTAGTGGATTTTCTGTGAGGAAGACAGAGAACTTGATGGGACAAGGAAAATAGTTGGGTTTTGCCTGTGTTGCCAAATTTATATGAGCACACAAAGGGCAGCAAATGCACAGAGAAGGCTGTTTAGGGGATTCTTGGTGGAACAGAGTAATTACTGTGGGTTAGTAGAGGACATAACCAGCCTGTTAGCAAAAGGGGCACATATAGTTCAAGGGATTCTTTGTTTTTCCTTTGTCCTTGTTTCCCTCAGGTTTCATGAGTGATGAGAAAGCTATTCTAATAAACTTCTTAATGGGAAGAGAGATAGAAACCTGACTTTTTGGCTTTCTATACTGCTCTGAGAAGTCACTTGTCGTGGTTGAATTGGTTAAATGGTAGAAGTCCTTAAAATTACTCTCCTTTGCCTTGTGCTCTCCAAAGTTTTGGGGAAGGAGCTTGGTGCAAATGTGGTGGTTGGTGTCCCTGTCTCTGCAAGTTCTCTGGAGGAAGTGGAGGCAGTCAGTGTAAACCCAGGCCAAGGTTCTGGGCTTCCTTCAGTGGCAGAGATGGAAGATGTCTCTAATCAGACCCCCAAAACGTGTGTGTGTGTTTTCCCATTCCCAACTAACGCCAAGTTTCTTCTAGAGCTTACAATGGATGCCTGTGGGCTGAGGACATCACGCATGGTGTGATGTCACCAGGGCAACCTTCCGAGAGCTAGAATGAAAATCTGGTGAGATCAGATTAAATCATATGTCGTGCTTTCAATAAAGCACATTTTCTTTCCCCCAAGTTTGTCTCTGGAGATGACAATGAATTCCTTTGATACAAACGAAGAAGGAACAACTTCTGCTAAAGACTTTTGTAGGAGCTGTTTTTTCTTCCTCTATTTTATTTTTTTTTTAATCTGCAAGAATCCCTCCTATGTATGCTGCTCTCATTACATACAGAGCTCTACACCCAGCGTGGTTGAGACACAGCCTTTTAAAGCCTGCAACTGGTGTTTTTTCTCTTCAAGAGGGTGTTAACAGAAGGTTACAATTATACATACATTTTAATATGTAACTCTCTATTGTAAACAATTCACTCTTAATATGTCTGGCTTTTGTTTGCTATGAAGTTATACATTATATTTGGATAAATGATTCGCTTGGCTGTATAGTAATTTCTCCTTATAGGTACAATCTCACTCCAGTCATCCTAGATTATTTTTTAACATAATCTAATTTAAAAAAGAAAACCTCCTCCCTGTTTATAAAAATATTATTTGTTCCTGGCTTTCATACATATATTTGGAGGAAAGAAATGAGTGATACTGAATAATGTAGCACTCAGTCTCTCTAACCACAAATTATGCACCTCTATTTGCAATTTATTCTAAATGCTTATTGTTGTTGGGGTTTCTCTTTGTGTATTCTCTCATCTTGCAGCGCAGATTCATGTTCATAACTCCCCTGAATCCATATGCAGAAACACAAGTACCTGAGCTGGATTGTGGTATGTGAGCTCCTGTAAAGGCACAGACACTTCTGTGGTTGCTGTGAGATTGGGTTTAGACACAAAAAATCAGTGGGTGGAGAAAGACAAAAGCCAACTATTGCACCACCCGAGCACGACCTAGTCCATGTAGGAATGGAGGCGTGAGTATCTGCTGTTGGTATTGGAGCAAAACAGAAATAGGGGGGAATTGTTCCTGTGCTGCCTCAGAATGGAATATCTTCCTCCCTCTTCTTCCTTGGGGTGTGTCCGTGAGATACGATCTAGCTCTGTGAGGGAGAACACACAATCTCATATATAAATAACAAATATTTCTGTAGCATAAACACAGATGCCTATCTGAATAAGATCCCTCTTACAACAAGTTTATTATGCAGCAATGTAGCAGAGGAATCTCTGGATGGAAGCACTGGAAAACTCTTCCCACCAGAGGAAAGCTCTTGCTCAAGATGCTCTGGATGCCAGGTTGGGTAATGACAGCAAAGGGCTATGGGGGGTTATCCTGCTCAACAGAAGCTATATGTGTTTCCTCAGTGTTTGAGGAATGCTCTAAAGACAGTACTCTCAGTGTCCCCACAGAAGCAGCAAAGAAATGGAGATAGACCCTCCCTGGCTTTTGTACTCCTGCATTTTTGTCACTGATGGCAGTGAAATGGGAGAATGGCAATCTAGTAGTTGAAGTTTCTTGCTGAGGATCCAGAGACAGGCATTGGGGCCATAGAAATAGGTTTTAGTTTGCTTAGTTAGAGAAGAACACCATTTCTAATCCCATAGGTTTTTCTTTCATGGACTGTAGGAAAAACCGTGCCTTAATATGTCAGCTCCTTGGACCTCCCTGGGTGGGATCATGAAGACAGATGGTCCTGAATAGCTTCACATTCAGGCGTCTGCACTCATGATTTCTTGATTTGTGGAGTAACTGCTCCAGAGAAGGTCCAAGCTGGGTGCCAGGAAGGGGAGCACCAGGCAAAATCCTGTCACCTCTGAAATCAAGGGCAGCATTCCTCAGATAAAATCTCCCACTAGTCCAACCTCCCACCTGCCCTCTTCCCCCACAAGTAACTATGAAATAAACTATGAAATAAACCAGTTCTGCTTAATGGCATTCTCTGGTCAACCATAGATCTAATGCCTACAGAACCAGGAACTCTGAATACAGAGTTTTATCGGTCACGAAGAGAGCAATGCAAGTCTTTCTTCCCAGGCTGTGCAAAAGACCATTTTTTCAATGTTAATTCTCTACGTCGAGGTTTTGCACAGGTTATAATTAACTTTAATGCACACTTCAAACATGGTTACTAATCTACCTTCTGTTCTTTCTAAGCAAGATAAATAATACTTTCCAACTCTAGCCTTTCAGAAGATTGCAGGCCTAAGATAATATTATGAAATGGAGAGGACTGTCTCTATTTTTCACCCAGAAGTAATGTATAATGTACTGAAGTCCAAAGCCAAATTTTCTGATGGCATGGAAATGGTAGGCAATACATTTCATTAATGATCACCACCGGCTCCAGAGTTAAGCAATTCCAGCATGGAAAGACTCCAGGCAGCTCTGGAGTCGAAATGAGGAGTTTGTCAGCTTGGGAAATACAAGCATGAGAGTTTATGGGACTGAGATGACCTTTCATATGAGCAGAGTGTGGTTAAGAGATGAATGTGCAAGCTCTGGGTCGACTTTATCTTCCATCTGACTTCCCCACTGAGGAACATCAACCTACTGTGCATAACATAAGCTCTGCCCTCATGGTCCCATGGCTCAAGCTAAAATGCCAAGGTTTCAGACAATTTGGGACTGTCATAGGTGGATGAGAGGCATGATAAGATGGTACTTATAGTCCAAAAACCAGCGAAAATGAGCCCATATATCTAAACACCTGCAGTTCACAGGCAGTAGAGCTGAGCTCACACAGGTGTGCCCAGGCAGAACGTGTGTGGATGGGGAAACAAATCTCAGAATCAGTGGCTTCAAAGAGACCCAGGGCAGAGAGGTGACTTCAACACAGCCACATAAACATGGACAGAAATGGTGAGTGCAGCTTCCTTGTGTGCTAAACTGAGACAGTTTCCTCATGAGAATTTTCAAAATATACCAAAGGTTTTCTGTTCTAAAACAAAGGAAAAAGTACTACAAACAAAATTAAGAGCTTTGTTCTTTAACTTATATATTAAATACATTAAAAAATGAACCTTTTAGTATTTGTTTTCACTGGGAAAATGGGTGTATCAGGCATGGCTGTGATGGTGAGTGATAAACCAGGAGCACTAACCTAGCTTCTTCCCCTGTCAGTCTGGTTGAGTGAGAGCAATATGGGACTTTGCATTTCTGAAAGTGAAGACACTTATTTGAGAGTGTTGAATAAACAAGTTTACCTGCATCTGTACCTCGAGTTCCTCCCTCTAAGGCCCATGCACATTCTTACCCTGCTTTTCATAGCCTCAACAGATGAGTTGTAATTACACCTCAAAGAGGTTTTTTTCCTCTTGTACATGCTCTGTTAGGCAGCAAGCCCTCACAGCCTGACTCCTCGCCATATTACTCCAGTATTACACTTTGTTATAATTTGTTGGACCTGTGGTCTCAGGAGTTGAAGTGATGGAACAAAATTATTTCATCACTGGATATGAAAATCTTTTCAACTCTCTTATGCTGCCATCAACTGAGTCGTTTCCTCCAGTCTAGTTGTTTCCATTTTCTGAAGACATCCAAAGATTCTCTGAATTTTTTTTTTTTTTTTTTTTTTTTTTTTCCTTTCAGGCATATTTCATAGAATGGTTTGGGTTGGAAGAGACTGTAAAGATCACCTAGTTAAAATCCCCTCTCAGTTTCATTTGTTGAAATTGAGAACGTGTCAAAATTGTCTCCCGAGGTGGGAACCCTGAAGTATTCATTTCCTGAAAAGTTCAGCTTTACTAATCACAATCAGACACTACCCAACATAACAGGTCGTCCTGGGCTTGTAACAGCCTTCTCAGAAATCTCACTTCCCATCTCCTATGATAAGGTTATCTTGATGGTGGCTTTGACTCATTTTTGTGGATATTTACATGGTATCTACTGACTTTCCTCCTGCATTTAAGGGCCTCGACCAAAAGTCCAGTGAGAGATTTTCCACCGTCTTCAAAAAGAGTAAGATAAGGCACTTCGAAAGACCATTCATTTAGAGAAAATAAGTTCTCTTTGCAAGTACTTACATGCTGCTGGGCTTGAATCTTTGCTAAAGGGATTGCAGGCTCTACAGTGCGTGTGTGAGTCATGCTGGTGAATCAGAGTTTTCCCTGTTTTCAAACTGTGGTTCTCTTTGTAATAAAGCATACATTGTATTTTCACAGCCAAAGCTCCACTACCACAACCCTTTCACAGATGTACATGCTAAATGGGAGAAGCTATCCATGGGCTTAAGTATCTCACACAAATAAAAGGGGAATTACCAGAATTATGCACTTTTTTTATTTGTTTGTTTCCAAATTTGATCTTTTTTAAGGTGCAACATCGGTTTCTTGCAATAGTTTCAAAATACAGGAACAGTTAAGCTGCTAAGTATTTTGAGCAGGAGTCAGGCATTTCTGTCAGCTAAGTTACCTTCTGTAATCTAACTTCTCTGGGGAAAAAATGCACCCATTTTTCCAGGGAGTAACTCAGGACTAGTCTATGATGAATGTTGAATTCAACGAAAAACATATGATATACTGCATGGTGCTAATTATCTGGTATTTTGCTGTTCTGTCCTCATCCCTCTCTCTACAATATTAATCCTCAAGCCATTTGTGTTGTGGAAATGGTCTTGAAACCATAAAAACAAATGCTGTTTAGGATGTTGGGCTCAGGTCCCTGGTTAGTGTAAATCAGCCCTGACTGGGGTGTTTCTACATTGCTATCTATCTCCTGGAAATCCAGACTGTTACCATCTTCTTTGGCCTTTCACAAGATGACCTCAGACCTGCTCCCAGAGGAAATGTGAAGCCCCTCACCATAGACCCTCACCATGGACTCATGCAATGATGGGGCATGAACTAGATGAACCTCTAGGTCCTTTCACTGATGGGCATTGTGATACATCAAGTTGTTAGCAACACAGAATTAGATCACACCAGATTAAAAATTTTAAAAAGAGCCAATTGCCTTAATCATTAGCAAGAAAAAGGAGAACAGAAATAGAGGAGAGAAAGATCTGAAAAGATTTTTGAACAACAGTTTTTAGGGTGTTTGATTTACTATTCAAATGTGCACAGCTGCTGCTCGGGGGGGAAACGGCACCATGCCAAGAAGGAGAGACAAGGGTAGAACAGTAACGAGAGAGGAGAAGATTGTTTGCAGACTGGACTATTAAATGGGCTTGGAAAAAGTCCCCTCATTCCCCCTCCATAAAAAAATCATCTGCTTCAGCATCCCAGTAGCTCACAGATATGCCACTTAAGCATTGTCATAATGCCATGAACCGATGGCAGGACCAGAATCCATGCTTCATTCCTCCAGTCTGGTTTTCCTCAAAGGCAACATTAGCTACAATGAAAGCTCCCTTATTGGTAGCATCTCCCTTGTGCTCTCCCTCTCACATGTTCAAACAATCAGCTTGAGTGGGAAATATATAATTATTCATTTTAGTGAAACAGCAGCAGTCAACACGGCCTGTCCACAAGCAATTCCAGCTCTCGGTGTGGCAGCAGCACCATCAGACAGGAAGTCATAAAACTCCAGCACCCGACATCTGATGGGAGCGGTCCAGGTATGGATCAGAAATCTTTGCCAGAACTGATCACAGCAGCCACTTCCTTACTTTTCAACAAGGTGAATGATGTCTCCCTTTGGAGCCAGAGATTTGTCATCATTCTAGCACTGCTATACTTGTACAGACACTGATTGACTCAGGCTTAATAGCATTGATTGCTTTGCTCAGGTGTCACTCCCACAGCACGGCCGCTCATCCTGCGGCTCCGCCACAGGCACCTGACATTTTTCTCTGCTTCCTTTGACGCTATTTTTGTTGTTCCAATCTCCTTGGCTTTGCTCATGTTTTGCACTGCCAGAAGGTTTCAGCACCACTCTGCTCTTGCTGTAAGGTACAAGGGCACAGGCAGTGGGGACAGGTGCCTTTCTGTCAGTGAAGGGGGCTTGACCCAGATTTTCCTGTGCTCCACACTGACCAGTGCTCAGCAAGGGAGAGGAACTGGGTTTGTGTTACTGGTTTGGATTACTTTGTTTATGAGAATCTTGCTTTTGGTGATTAATGCCTGTGCATTGTACAAGAGTGGCTTCAAATTTCTCTTTGAAACATGGCTCTAGAAATACTGCCAAGATGATATTTCTTCCCAGGCAAATGGTTCCTTTTCTATGGAAAATGGGAATGCTTTGTTGGTTGCAAAAGACCCAAATATGGTACAAATTGTCATCTTATTTACAAACACAGCCTCCTTGTTCCAGTAAGAGGTAAGAATACACTGTTCAAACACTGGACTGTTCAAATTTACCATAAACTAAGCAGGCACTGCCTTCCCAAGCGACCAGTTCAAATGATTCACCAAACCAGCTATTGAATTCCACAGCAAGGGCTCTGGACACAACATCTGCTTCTGCCTAGGCTCTGCTGGTCACAGCCTTCTGATCTTCCAGCACTCACTTGGGAACAGGCTGTGGATGAGCTGGAACTACTTCAGTCTGATTTAACAAGATACATTTTTTTCCCTCCCTGTGGTATGGTCACAATTTCTTTTACCTTTTAGAAATGAAAATATTTTAAGGAGACATTTATTTAATTCCTAGTCCTACTGGATTTTTGAGATTCAATTTATCATGCTCAGTGGTCATGACAAACACACTGTATCCAAGCGCAGGGAGAATTATTTGAATGCAGATTGACATGAAGGAAAATTTTCAGAGGAGCTTATGTGACTAAAGAGTACAAATCCCATTGACTTTGAAGTTTCTACCTAATATCTTTCTAATGATCTTAAGAGTCCAGTTGTCTGGTTTACTAATTATGAATCCAATTTTCAAAAGAGTCTGTCAGACTTTTTTAAATGGGACTTAAATTCTTAAGTCACTAAAGCACTGCAGCTTGTATGTTAGTGGGAGCCTCGGTTTTAATTGAACTTAAAAATACATCAATGTGATTAACAGGCAGGTAAACTGAGAAACTGTGTGTTAGGACCTAGATTTCATCCAGCTGCCTGCTCAGGTGGTGTTGGTGTGTGTCTGGGTGGTGTTTATGGACACACAGCCCAAAACAAGTCGCCTATTATCCATCTTACCTCCAAACCACTCTGCTGTAGTCTCATTGTAATCTTTCTCACACTTCTTAGGTTTTTTGTTTAAGTTGCTGCATACTATTTAAACTTAGTTCCTTGCCTATGGTAATGTTACCATGTTAAAATTTTGGTTTTCTTTACCACCATTCTACAGGCCCTAGAAGATACTCTTGAGCTTTTATTCCACATAGTTTCTACAGACCCACGTAAAGGCCCTTTTGCCTCACCTCCTTTTGTAGATCATTGCTCAGTGTAAATTGGCTACCATTTGCAAATTTTACAAATTTTCATGCAGAATATTTTTTACTTAATTTGATTTCATTCTCTGTTTTGCTTTTCTTGAGTGACTCCCTTTTCTTCGAAGCCGTACGAATTAAAATCCCACTTTGTCCCTTGCTGAGTGCAGCAGGATGAATGGTTAAGTATGTCCTTGGAATCAAGTCTCTTGAGACTTTTACCCACTAATATTGTTCCTGCAGAGATCCCTCAAATTTGTTGAGATACTCATGCCAACGTTTGAGTAGATGCAGTTTTCAGCTGACTCTTTCACCCAAAGCAAAATACCCCTAAAGCCCCAAACTGATTCTTGCTGTGACTGTTCTGGGGCAGTTTGACAACAGATGTTTTACAGCAGGGTAGCTTAGGGTTTTTTGGGGCTTATTTAAAAATGTTCTGTGTAGATGCATCTGTGTTGCAATCAATGTGTGGTCAGTTGGCTGGTTATCCTTTCCGATAGCACAATTCAGTTGGTCTGACTGATCTACTGATTTTAAATAGCCAACATGACATTAAAGGGCAAGTCTCTTTGTGAGGCTGTGATTCTATATTTGGGAAGAAGAAAAGAAACAGTCTTCTTAATACAAATTGTGGTTTTGGACTTGATTTTCTTCCCCTTTCCAGTATGACACATTTTTTTCAGTTCATGTAAATGGTGCACCAGAAGGCAAATTTTTATCCACGTTTTGGTGTTTCATTCAGAAGCACAGGCTGATGGTCATTATTTTATATATGTATATAATCCTGCACACACACACACATACACATACACATACCCTTCCCAACATAACCTCCTGACATTTACACGTGGGATTTTCTAGGGTCACAATTGTTTTCCTCAGAAGTTACGCATCATCTTTTTTTATATGCTTACAGGTAATTACAGACAACACTATCCTCTTCGAAAATTCCCTGAATTCTGGGAAATGAACTGATAACCAGTATAGCCTTCTCCTTTTCTGTAGCATTGATATCAAATTCATCAGAACAATCCAAACACTGATTAAGACAAAGTATTAGTTGATTTTGGTTGAGTCATCCTTTGTTTGCATCCCTTTCCTATCCGGTATCTCAATCTCATAATTACTTTTAAACGTCCCACATGGTACCAGAACTGAAATACTGTTTGAAGTAAAACATCACCAATTATTTCCTTTTTTACTCCTAAATGAGCATTGTCAAATTAAAATGTTATCTCATTTTCCAGTAAAGCTGAAGGGAAAGAAAAGTGAGGAAAATGGTCCAAACTCCTTTTCTGCAGGGATCTATGACCAGAAATAATTTCAAATTATATGAAATATGCATTTTTTCCAACAAAAGACACAAAGACATTCTATGATGTAGGGAGTGTTGTGAGTATGCAGCAATAGAGCTGAGTATATCCTTTCAATTGTGATTTCTAACTGGTTTAACAGTTCTTTGTTTTGGAACTGGATTACCATCTTGACTTTAACATTCAAAGCTTTTCTGCAGAGATTTGGGTTCTTCAGCCTGTTGACTAGCCCCACAGTAGCCTGGTTCTTTTTGTTACGCATGTGGGAAATATTTGGACTAAATAAATGGACTAAATAGTTTATTTTTTCACCACAAAACAGAAAAGGATAGTTGAAACCTAGGTATCTCCCTGAAAGATTTTGGATATAGCTGAAGCTTGAAAATTAAGAAAACAGCCATCAGTCTTGCAAGTTATCAAAATTTTTAATCACAGTCAGGTAGATCCATACTGGGAGCCATGAGATACCACAACCAGAGTGATCTGCACTGGACTCAGATGAATTTCCCAAATAAAACCACTCCCAATGGATCACCTTGAAAGGACAAAATTGTGAAAACATTTTTAACTACCCAGGCTGAGTGAACCAGTCAGTTGAGCTCTGCTTGGGACCACTGTGAAGCCATAAAACACACCCCAGTGGTTTCCAGGGGCAGGCAGAATTGCAGTGGGACTTCTTGAAGTGCTTCAATGCATCTGAGCTCACCAATAGCCCTTGTATAAGGGAGCATGAGGCTATTAAAGGGAGTTTAATAGTGTAGAAGTGAAGCCTACATTAAACCAGATAGCAGCCACATATGCCTACTTCATTGCAGCTCGGCTGCACAACCTTCCCTACATAATAGGTATCATTCTCTGTGTAGGAAAACCCTTCCCATAAATGCTGTTAATCTCATTCTAACCATACTTTTGTAAATACAATGACATGGTCAATGGTCCCTCTGAGACTGCATTTCCCAATAATGAGGGAAATGGTATTTACAGGAAGGACTTAAATATTTCTTTTGTACTGGAGCATGCATTTTTGCATGTAGTGTATGAACCCCCTAACACAACTATGACTAATGTACCCATCTAATTAAATTTTTACAGCATTCCAGCATGTCAATGTCAAATGTTTGCATCCAGTTACCCTCCTCATAACACTGTCAAATAAACTTCTGCTTTTTATATTTAGTGTCTGCCTCCCTCCTTCCTCACCGTGTGAAATCAAGGCATCATCATCATCTTCATGAAGACAGGAAAACTGCCTCCTGCTTCCTCTTGTCCCAGCAGTGACCCCATAGCTTTTAACTTGCCATTTCAGATCTGCTATTCTGCAGGAGGATCCCATGCACTGTTATTCAATGCAAAGATTAGAATTTGGAGTTATAAGATTATATGCATTTGCAAACAAAAGAAAACAAAACATGTATAAAACTCTATTTGTTTCATTTGCTGTTTTCCCTGCAGAAAAGTGAGGCTTTCCCTCTAACCAGATAGCTGTTTGGAAACAATTCAGGCAAAGATAAAACAGGAAAACAACAAGCTTAAGGCTGGTAACTGTTAGGACATCAAAGCCAGGTGAAAAAGGTCCATAAGGCACCTCTAGGTTATATCCCTCTAAATAACAAAAAGGTTTATGTTTGGGGATAAAGTGGGATTACTCCCCCAAATCAGATATCACCAGAAAAATACAGACATTGTTTAGTTCAGCCTGTTTAATCTTTCCTTACAACACAGGCAGGTCATCATGCAATCTCCCTGAATCCCTAGGTAAGCACTAAGTGGTTGCCTTTAATTAGTCTGCAAGTTATAGTTTAAATGCAGTGGCCTGACATCTCAATTAGGTATGCAAGATAAGATCCCAATAAATGATTTCTCAAGTCTAATATTCTTCAGTGGGGCCTTCTGGGGTGCCGACACAATGGGTGCTCTCCTGACCATGCAGCAGATGCAAACAGGGCCATTCGCAGGGCTCTGTTGTAAAGGAGCACTGCATAGTGCTTTAATCCCTTAGTTTAAATGCTCTTTATTTGAACAGGTTCTAGAAAAGAACCCTTCATTAATATCATGAGGAACAGACTGGGGCCAAGGCCATTAGCTGCCTCATAGCTGTAGATATGGTTGAATCTACATGACAAAAAAACATTGTTTGGGGGAGTTTATCAATCAACTGCAAATGACCATTTTGAGTTCAAAAGTTTCTCCAGCATCAGATTTTAATTAATGAGTAAACTAAGAGGAAAACCAGGACTTCTAGTGATGCCCATTCCCTCCTCCTCATGGGGAATATCACAGACCAGGTTTTGGTACAAACTTAAGCTCTATGCCTCAGGGTGTGAGTTTTGTTTTTAGAGAATTTAGGACAATTATTTTTCTCAAAAATTGTTGAGCCTTTGACAGTTACAAGAAAACCACCAGCAGTGACCAAGACATCTGTAAATATGATGGGGCTTCTCATAGGAGAAATTGGGAAATATATAATCCAAGAAATCATTGCAAACAAGTCAAGCTCATTCTAAGGAGACTGAAGTATTTTTTCCCTTGGACTACAAAACAAGGTTTAGGTTATGTGAAAAGAGATTAAGATGCAGTAAAATAGTTCCTAAATTCAGGGTGCTGAATAATCCTGACTTTGTTGCTTAGGTTTTCCAGGTGAAGTGTCTGCAAAATGCTCAGAGCCCAGGAATGGGATTCACATAGGTGAGGACAGTCAGCAGGGGACTGCCTAAGCAGCCCTATAGGGAAAGCCAAGCGAAAGGGTGTGGATTTCTAAAAGATTTAGGGGCCTTCCTCAGGACCAAGCAGAGAGCTTTCCTTTTTCAAAAAATCCTCGTTGTGCATCTTCCACGGACATTGGAAACCTGAATCCTTCCCCTAAAAGTGAGAAAGGAAAGCTCTTCTCTGCTCTGTAATGCGGCAGTAGGGAAGGTGGAACCATCCTGGGATGCTGAGAGCACCACTTTCCTCCTGTCCTCCTCCTGGAGGCATTCAAGCCCACAGCTCTTACCTCACTGTGTTGAGATTCCTCCCTACACTATGGCAGGACTCGCATCATTTACTGCCCTCCCCATGGAAAGTGCTCCCCTTCACACAGAACACTGCAGCCTGCAGAGAGGAGGAACCTGTGCCAGGACCCCAGCAGGTTTTAGCTTGCTCCAAGATAAGGAGGGGGAAGCACAGAGAATCTAAACCAGTGCATGAAAAACCCAAATGCTATCTAAATTTCGCATTTGGTGATTAAGTCGCTGGGAGAGAGAACCCGCATTGCCGTGTTAGTGGGTAAGCAGTAAGCTGGTTCAAACAAACAAGTGCTTTTCAGCAGGGGCTTACTCATAAAAAATTTCATATCTCATTAACCAGTTGATTCTGCAAACCTCCCCCACCCGTTAATTTTTTCCCCCATCTCTTTCCCTTGGCATGCTTCCTATTTCTCACAGCAGCAGCTGTGCACAGTTGAATAGTAAATCAAACACCCTAAAAACTGTTGTTTTAATACAATGTCTAAGATTTCCCAATTCTCTTTTCCCCCCTTATTTTTCTTGATAACCATTCTGGCTCATCTTTGTCTGGTAGTAAAATAACTAAATCTGGTAGCAAAAGCCTGACCTGTATTTTTATTTTTTGTAGAAATTATTGGGTAGGTTAGTAAGTGAAAAGCAAGTAATCCACAAGCAGTTTAGATAAGAGGATATTACAGGCTTGTGTTGTTAAGTGGTATTAAATACATTTTTTAAATTACATTTCAGTAGCAAATGACTTTTCTCATCAGACTCTCTTGTGGCAGAGCTATTTCTTTCTTCATCGTGGTTATAAGTCTTTGGAGAAATCAGTGTACACATCCCCCGCAGCCTTCATTTCATCCTCTCCCTGGGCCGTGCCATCTGGCAGTGTCATCTTTCTCTAAGTCTTCAGGTGCCTCTGTTGGCCTGAAAAACCTTCTGAAAGCAGGCTGAGTTTACCACGTCTGAAGAGACATCCTCTCCAGGACAAAAGCACCTTCAGGAGTTCCTGGAGCTGTTGGGAGGCTTCCCAGCCCATAGTGCAGCATCAGAGGTGGCTTCCTGGCTTGAGGAAGGGTGAATGAATCTGCCCTGGCAAGGCTGCAGCTCTTTGAAGCAGATTGTTCAGAGTAATCAAGTGCTCAATCTGCTGAAGGAGTTATTGAACTTCTGTTATCTCTGTACGACTTGGCTTGTCTAGTGTGGGATGTGCAACTTCTGGGTCGGTGTTCACATCCCTGATTACACACAACACTGGGGTTTTTTTTCTGTTTTGGTTTTAATCTGAGCTGTGCAGGGGAACGAGCCAATGGCAAATCCATCTCAGTGACATTCTGTCTGCTATGTGTTAGGAGGGGAGCTGTTTTGATTATGCCTGTGATGTGCAAACCGCAGATGACACTCTACTCACTGCCAGTGATACTACCAGTGCTTTAATGGGGGAAAATGTCCTTCCCTAAAGAGTAGCCTCTGTGCTCTCCTCTCCTGTGAGAGGGGACTGTGAACACTGCTGAAGGCAGAGGCAGGCCATGGGGCAGGGATGTACACCCAGCAATGACATCTTGTGCAAGCAACTTTTTCCAATAAGCCTCCAAGAGCAGATTCCTTAATGGAATCTCCACGCTGCTGTCAGTGGAGGCAAAGTCAAGACCACATCCTTGACTCCAGCCATTCTGAGAAAAAAGACAGGTGTCAAGACTGAGAGAGGGAACACCAGCCTTAGAATGCATCCTCACAGATTCTGTTGGCATCCCTCAGAGCTGAACATGGTCATGGCCATGGCCATGGGGAGAGCAGAACTCCTGCTATTCATTGTTTGTTTGCCCCTGTAAGACAGTTCTGGTGAGGTTAGAAAGGGGTTCCCAGTACTCACTTGAAGCAAGAATCTTCTGCATGATTACTTGGAGTCCTCATTGTATTTCTTTACTCCCTGGTTGAATCTGGGAACTCTTAAAGGGAGCTGGAGCAGCTCTGGGAAGTGAAAGAAGATGTGGAAGTATATCATAAACCTCCTGGATGCCCACTTCTCTCTTTTCACAGAAAGGAATCTGGGGAAATCACTACTACTATCTCTCTTTGTGCTCCTGCTCCCTTCTTGTGGGACATTATGTTTCTTGTGGCTTTTGGTCTTTTGAAGTTAAGTTTGTTATACAGTCTTGGTGAGTGCTTTGTGGCTTGTGGCGGTGTGTAGGCGAAGAAAAAGGACAGAGCTGTGCCGAGGGCAGTTTGGTCTCTGTTGGTAGAACCGGCTGCTAAAATCAAAGCCTGTTTCCTAAGCCGTCTTTAAAAACCACTCCAGAAAGCTCTGCTCCCTGCTGCTCGATGCCCCTGCCTTCTGAAAGCCACACCACCCCTGCTTGTTTTGGCAGGTCTCTCACTCTCCTCTGCCTTTCCCTGCTGAAGCCATAGCTCCAGAGCCTCCTCCCATGGTCCCATGCCTTGCACTGGTTTCCGCTGCTCCGGCAGCATGACCAGCAATAAAAATGGGATTGGGAATGTTCTGCAGACCTTTCTGGGCTAAATATCTGTTATGTGGGACTGGGCTGACTGACCAGCCCTGAAGTACATGTGTTAACAGTGTTCAGCACTGGAGCCAGCATTAATGATTTGTGGACAGACCATAGTACTCCAACTAAGCAGATTAATGCCTCACCTGGTGCACAAACCCTGTGTAGCTGTACAAGTTGCACACAGTCCCCAAAATGCTGTAACAACCCCTGTAAAGCCATTACCACCTAACTAGCAAATAAATATTTGGGCATGCAGGCTCATTTGGAAATGAGGATTATTTCCTGAGAGGCTGCAATGGCTCTTCTAGGTAAACACTAGCTCAGGGCAGTCTCTACAGCTGAGTTTTGACCCAGGGGACCTTGGCTGGCAGGCAGGAGTGTGTGCCCAGGCAGTGAGCCCCAGGCTGAGAGCAACGTCTTATTTCATCACATAATGTGTCTTCCCCTTCCCACCCCACTCCTTGTTTCTTTTTCATTTCTCTTCAGAGGAGACAATGGTAATTTTCCAAGGAACAAACAAAATAAGTGTTTTTAAAATGTTTTTGAGTTTAAAATTAGAGTTTGTCAAGTGAAGCCTTAAGAAATTCCATACTGGGGCTCCTTTTCCAGCAATGTTAAATTTTGCTTTTGCATTTAAGGGGTGTGTTTTAGTGGACAACTTCTCCTTCCTCTCTCACAGGACACTTCCATGTTGGTTCTCAAAAGACTCTTTCTTTGTGCTCCAACTGTTTTTTCACTCAAGTGCCTTCAAACCAGATTTCCAAGGCTGAGGGAAAAATTAGGGGAATAGGGTAAGCATTATGCTCCCATTAGAAAGATGGATTTGGTATTGAAGTTAAGGAAGCAGACAAGCTCAGAGGAATCCAGGCGAGATTTGGGGTTCTGCCTCCACTAGTGCTCAGCTCCCTCAGTTGTGGCTGTGGTGACTTGTACCCCAATCCCTGCAGATGGTCTGGTGTCTACACGGACATCAGCTAGCTTCAGTCCCTGGTGCTGGGAGGTGTTCATGTTGTAGGATTCTCCACCAAAACAGATTTCTTTCTGCTGAAATATGCCTTTAGGCTGAAATCAGAGTCCCTGGCAAATGGCTAAGCACTGTCCTTGTCTGTTCCTGGGGAAGGAACGTTTATGCCAAAAGCACAAAAGAAAAATGTAACCCCAAAACCTGCAGATGGTTTTGTTGGGACAGGTGATGTTCAGACATGCTAAATATTCTATATGGTCAGCACAAACTGCACTTGAGACTCTGAAAATCAAGGCACTAGATTTGTGTCACTAAATATGGAGATTTAGGGCTTCACTTTGAGAAGAGGTTTCAAAGATACCCAGAAAATCAGGAGCCTATTTTAGACAATGTCAAGTCCTCACTGCTCTTCTGCGGTTTTTAAAAACTTTCCTCTCCCCAAATTTGAAAACGTTTTCTTCAAATGCTGTCAAGCTAGAGCTACTCAGTAATGCTAAAATCCACTTGAAAGAATGTATTAAAAAATGAATACACTCAAAGATTATGCATGAATTCATATGCATGGATTCAAAGACATTGTCTTATAGACAACAGTGGCAGCATATTGAATCTCTTATTGGGGAATAATTTCACAGCATTTTACTGTGTGTTTTAGCCCTATCTCTTTGCATCTTTTTCAGAAGCCCATATATGTCATCATTCATCTCTCTCCTTGAAACAACAGAATTACGGAATTTGCTGAAAAGTGTTAATGTAAACTTTTTTTTCTTTTCCCCCAGGTGATCCCTCTGGCTCTGGGAGGAGAAGGGACCCGTGTGGGGATTTGCCCTTCGAGGAAGGTGAAGGGTGCAGCTGGAATTCAAAACCATCTGGATTTGGGTTTTATCAGGTTCTCTGTGAGCCTATGAAGGCACAAGAAATCTGGTGAATTAATCTGCCGTGGAGGGGGATGCTTTGCCACAGATACCAGATACACAGTTGTGCTCAGGATGTTTTTTGTTATGAGAACTTACTCTCTGCAGGGAAGGGGAAGCAGGGGGAGGGGGGCTTTGAGCAGGGGCGAACACCAACTCCCCATGAAAAAAATTAAAATCTTTGCAAATATCCTCTGCATCCCTGCACAGAAAGGGTTCTTGGGGAGATTTTTAAAAATTCAACAGCAAGATTCTCTTCTCCCCAGCAGTATTTCTTGATGATGACAGAGCCCCTCTTTCCCTTCCCCCCTTGCTATCAGCTGGCTAATCTGCCTGCACATTCTGACACACAGCTGCGAGAGATGAAAACTGTACTGTTGATAGATGAAACTTTGGATAAGATTACATGGTTTTGAATATCTTGATGACATATTTGTCTGAAAAGTCTTTTAGAGGACAGCCTAATATAAATGCACGGAAATGTTTCTAATGACTAGCATTTGTCTACGTACTTGGTTTGGAAGATTAACATTCACGTGTTCTTCGACTGTCATTTGCATTTGTATGTGGAGGCAAACTTTTCAATAATCACTTCTTCATGCCGAGAAGAGTTAACAATTTATTCAAAATACACAAGGCCAAATTAGTCCCTTCTGTGAGGCTGGGAGCTTTGGTGGAGCTGCACCAGTGGTGGGTTTGGCTTCGCTGCTCTCGGCAGCAGCCGCAGCTCCGTGCCCAGGAGACCTCGCCTGTGATAATGACGAAAATCCCTCCCTAAGAAAGCACAGCAAAAGGGTGGAAAAAACCCACCACCCAAGGTCAGGACGATTGCATCTTTCATCTGTTTGGCTGCACTGAGCTCTGGGTTGTTTTCCATTTTGCACTGATAAATGAATGTAGTAAGACTTTTTTTTTTGTTTTTATTCTTATTTTTACAACACCCAGTGGTGTGGTTGGACCTCCAGAGTCCTGTTTGTCAGCTGGGGAGAGGGCAGAGAGCACCTGATTTTGACACATATTTACACTACCAGTCTGAGTGTGGCAGCTGGGTGCTTTGGAATCCTGCCCCTGCCTAAAGTTTTCCAAATCTTAGGATTTTAGTTGCCTCAATCACTTTAGATAATTGACCTTCAAGACTCTTGAAGAAAAGAAGCATCCATTCCTAAAATATGGAAGTACCTATGAAACCTGGTCCTATTCAGGTCACAGCAAGCTGTACGTATTCCTTTGCATCAGGTTTACTCTGATGAACAAATGTTGATGGAGGAACTTCCTTACTGAGGGTCAGAAAGGACTTTGGTGGACCACGTGTTAACAGGCACCTTTACATCGCCCACTAATTAAACAAAAAAATTATTAGAGCTCATCTGTGCTGCAGTAATGTGAACCCTCTGCCTTCCTCCTTCCTGCAGGCAGCATAAAATGAAGATACTTCTCAAATCTGGCCTCTATATGACACATTCCAGATGTCTGGGCTAAAAAAATGTAACTCAACACTGCAGAGCTGCACTCATGAAATGGTGGGACGCCCTTTCCAAGAGCGTGCAGGGAACAGGGCTATGGGAAGGCTCCCTGTTCACGTGGGAAGGGGAGTTGCAGGGATGGATATTTTATGAAACGTAGTTGGGGTGAGGAAAGACAAACACTTGCAGAGATCGGTGGAGCTGTGCATTCCTGAGGGCTTTGGCCAGTTGCTTAAATATAAATGAACCTTTCAATCTGCCTTCAGTGATTTCAAACAGTGAAATCAGTGGATAGCACCATGCACCACGAGCATTGTCTCTGCCCTGATGTTGTGGTGAATGCGGTCCCTTGGTTCCAGGAGGAGACTCTTGCCTGGTGTGCTAGTTTGAAAACAAACCAGTGGGAGGCACCAAGTCAGAATAACAATTTAATGGGGGGGAAAAAAAAAGGCAGAAAACACTGGTTCAAACTGACAGAGTCAGGATACAGCCTGACACCCTGTTAGTCAGGGTGGTGGTTGCAGTCCGATAAGATGGTGACTGCAGTCCTCCTGAAGTGGTGGATGTGGTTCTGTTGAAGCAGTGATCCTGTAGAAGGGTCTGCTCTTCCTTGGAAGGTCCAGTGGTAGCTATGTAGCTCCTGTCCTCTGGGAATCCCGTGGAAAGGGGGTCTGTGGTGTTCGGAATCTCAGATTATATCCAGGATGGAATGCTTGGTTCCTCCCTCTGGGTGGAGCATCTCACAACGGGAGGATGAGTCATGGGGCCAGGCATTGATGAGCCATTAAGAGAAGATGGTCCAGAGGGAGTTATCTCTGAGTCTGTGGCATGGCATTGATGGGCCATTAATCAGAAGATAGTCCGGAGAGAGGAGGCAAGGAAACACTGCCCCACCTGATTTCAACAGCTCATGAGGATGGTAATAGAATACACTGCAACCCAGGACACCTGGCATTGCTGGCTGCTGTTCTGAGCTGCCCACAGGCTGTGCAGACCCTTCAGGAGGATGCTGCACCCTCCACTGACCAGGAAAAAGCAGGAAGAAAACCTCTCAACAACGGTAATGCACATCCCAAGAGACTGTTCATCTCCCCTCTTCTTAAACACACATGAGTGTGTCACTTCCCAATCCTCTGCTCTCACTACGGTGAGACTTCTTGTTATAGATCAGGTATTTAAAACTTTTTATTTAAATACTCCTTAATGGTTGAAAATATCACAATTACCTGGTTGCTTCCTCTTGAATACTGCACATGCTTCTTCAAAGGCTGCTGGGATGAGCATGTCTTTGTCCAGCAGTGTTGTGCAGCCACAGATACCGTGTCGTTTCTCTTCCACTCCACACACCACCGTGTCTCTGCAAACTTGCACTGACACTCTTTCCCCTTTCGGAATATGTTGACATCTTGATGTCTTCTCCATAGACTCACACTGACACAGTGTTAGGGACTATGTGATGACACCGCAGCCCACGTTAGTGAATGGTGAAATAGCTCTGTCACAAACTATATTATGAAATATCAAAACTGTTTAAAAATATAGTATTCCAGAAAAAAAAAAAAAAGGAAAAAAATCCCCAGGGGCTTAAGCTTACCTTGAGGACTGCTATGCTCAGTTAGATACAAATATTGATACTTAAGTAGAGCATTTTAACCTATCACAAATATAAATGTTATATAATATTTATGTATGTATATAATGGCTATACATTATCAAAATTCACAGTACCTAGGAATGATGTTCATGACTTGTGGGCACACCTCCTGATATTTTTCCAATACAGGTACTTTGAAACTCTGGTTGGACTGATACTTCATAATAAATGTTTTGCTTTTTTCTTTATATGAGGCATAATGACCAAATTTGAACTGCCACAATCTGGGATTTAATTTTCAGTTATGAATACTTTTTATTATAAATACAGAATCAACTATTATTCCTTTTGGAAATGGTGGCATAAATTACTCCAGTGCACTTACTTAATTTCTTCTGAAAATGACTCTAATGCAGGGTATTAATTTCTGATGAAAATTACTTTGAAGCTTGACAGGGTTCTGTCAGAGCTTATCAATGAAGGCCTCACAATGTGTGGCAACAGTTGGTTTCTCTGTTTCTTTTGACAGTTATGAGAATTTAAAATAGGTCAGGTGAAGATGGGTGAGATTGCCCAGGCTTTACTCCTTTGCTTCTCTTTTTAACCATTAAAGACTGCCACCAGTACAACGTAAGACTGAAGAAAATAACAGCTCTAAAATAGGTGCAGATGTTACAGAGAATTGTTCCTGTTAATATTTGGGATAGTCATTATATCTGGGATGAGATAACTTGGACAAATCAGCAAGTTAAGATAAATAGTTTTGATTTCTTTATTTGTTTATGGAAAAAACACACATTTGCTTAAGAATGTTGGAGAGGTGATTTTGTCTCTTGATCCAAAAAGTGATTAATAATGGGGCAGGCAGACATACAGTTGGAATTTTACCACACAGGACAGAGTTCATGAGACAAATTCAACCCTGCTTTAAATATTACATGGTCTAATGAACCTCAGTATTTAGTTATTTTCTTAAATGTCTGCCTTGCCGACACCTCAGATCTGGAGTCGGAACATCCAGCTGTGCTCTTGCTGCTTCTCACAACACAGTGTAATTAGAACGTGCTGATAACTCAGTTGATGCATGAGAGATAAAAATCCATTCTACCTCATGCTGGTGGTAAAAACGTGGTTTCATCAGGAAAGAGAGCAAATATGAATTAAAAACACACTAAAGACAACAGTATTATTTTCACCAACACACTCCTCTGACATCACTGACACCAGCATGTGTTGTACTCTGCTGCTTTATCCCTGGCATGGCATTGATCTCAGCCATGAGTCAGGACTCAGTGGTACAAGACACTGCAGAGAATAAAAAATAAAATATTCACAGCCCTGGAAACCTTCCTGTCAAGAAACCATCTACCCAGTGGCTCCTGCAGCAGAGCAATTCGTGAGGAGCTCCTGCTGCTCCAGAGTCAAGCCTCTAATGGAGCTAATTTTTCTCCTGCATCCTGGGATAAACTTGTCACACGGCTCCGTTTTTATGAGTAGGGGACATGACATCTAGTCAGGTTTTCCATGCTAAGAATTTCATGTTACATATTGTTAAAGACGACTGAAATAGGTTATGTACACATCAAAATGAGTGAACTTTTACCTTTCCTATTGCAAGTTATCCGTGACATCCTTGGAAATCATTGACTTCTCAGCTATTGACATTGTTGGGGGAAGGGGAAAAAGGTTCATCTTGCAAGAAATGCTGACTCAGAGATTTCCCAAGAAAATCTACTTTCTTAGCTGAAGAAGGAAGATTCATTCTTTGCTCATCTTGGTGAAATCTAATTGTGATATTTATATTCTGTATTAATTTGATTCAGTAAAGATTTCAAACATAGGCAAAGAAGCCAATCGTAATAATTTGTTCTGAAGCTTTTATTACTATTGTGTTTTGAATGCAGGTATTAAAACAGCAGTGGAGCAGCAGATGCTATCCCTTGCATATTGCTAAAGATGCTACCTATGCAATTCCTAAAAGCATGAGCCCTTCTAATGGGAGGAAGCAGCAAAACACCCATTGACTACAGCTGATTATAGATTTCATCAAGTAAATATGGGGCAGTGCTACTTGCTGGGGAACAAAGTCATTTGCAAGGAATAGTTTACAGTAGCTTTTACTTCTCCTTTGTACTTTGTACTTTACAAAACAGAGTTAAATTCCATATATAAAAGTGACTGCTTTGCATTAAAAACAAGTTTTCCTTTTAAGTTGTACAAGCCTTCTTAAAAAGAAGAGACATTTGGTACCAGTAGCTGTGATTTAGTGAATATTTTTTCTACTTTTTCAAGTACTCATTACAATTCCTTCTTATTTTATAGCAATATCACACAATAAACATTTCTTTTCTGATTAAGGGATTGAAGGAGAACTGAATTATAAACAGTATTAATATAAGAGGGAATTTCTATCCTGTGCTCTGTAGGCCTGAGTTTATATGACCTTAAACAATCAGTCTGAAGAAGTGACATCAGCTGCTGTACACATTCCACATTACTGAGGAATTAAATTAAGCAGCTTTAATATCTGTGAAATGGCACAGGCCTGGAAGAGAATCATTCCAATTTATGGACTTTGTATCTGATTTACTAGTGCATGTCTAGCAATTTCAGAGCCACCAATTGCTTTAAGACCACCTCCAAAGTGTTTTTATCACTTACAGTAAATGTGCTAACATAATGTTTTAATTAAACATTTAAAGTGCATCAAACAAATTTATTGATGCTGCCAGAAAAAAGAAAAAAGATGGAAAGAAGAAGAAGAAGAAATTCTTCTATTTGCAAAATAAACCAATCTCCACTACATTTTGTGACCCAGGCAAGATTGGTCTTAAACATTTCAGCTAGCATCTATAAATTAACAAAAAGATTCCCCTCCCCTCCAGTTCCCTCATTTTCCATCCCCAACCTCCAAATCATACTTTGTGCATAAAAACATGGTAAGAGCTTTTTGAAAGCTATTCAGCTATAATATCAAATGGTTGTGAACACTGCATTTATTTTTGCTCCTTGAACATAGGCCTGATATTGAAAAGATATAAAAGTCCCAGCAGCACTTTATATTGATGTTGGCATTAAAAATGCTTTTTCTGTTAGCAAGAGAGGAGTTCCCCCTTAAAAAAATAAAAGCCAATACCAGGTCTATCAAAACTTTATCATCCTGTTACCACTTCGGCACCGTATTAAAATATTCACAACTGAAGCTTGTTTTCATTAAAAATCCTTTTCCATCCTGCACAGGGAATCACAGTCCTGACACAGATCCAGAATTCCTATAACCCTTTAAAGAGGAGAAAAGCAAGCATTGCATTGACATCACCTGAAAAAACACATTCAGATTTGCTCCCAGTTTGCTCCCAGTTGGGTGCTTGCAGAAATGATGTGTGGTGGCAGGGGCAGAGATCGGTGCCAGGAGCACCGCGGTTCTCCTCGCCACCTCCTCCAGCTCTGCCCATCTCCTCCCAGGAAGGTGGACCTCGGGCACTGTGGCACAGCAGCTCAGTGCAGAGAGGCTTTTTGCAGAGGGCTAAATCGTGATTTATGCTTTATGGCACCAAAACTACGGGCATGTTATTTGTGTACATAGCATAGCTAAGGTTTTCCTAGCAAGGGGAAGAGTGTTTTGTCTTCTTGAGTAAGCATTCATTTTAGAGACAGATAATCATGGCAGGTTTGCTTTCCTACATATCTTTTATTACATACATCTGTCGTGGTATATGAGAGAGCAGCTAAATACAGTGGGTCATAATATGAATGGAAAGCATCTTTCCATACCAAAGAGACTCAAGGATTCTGGTGCCTGGAGATGGGATTCTAAGCAATCATTGTTAAGGTCAGTACTGCTGCTAACAAGCTGATATGCAAATACACAGTACATGTCATGTATATTATTATATTATATTACACGATATTACGTGTCATCTGCAATTCGATTTGCTCTATTTGTTCAAACATGATAAAAAAAATCATGTGGTTGGAAAGGAAATGAGCAAAGAACCCCATAATGATTGGACCTGCCAGGAAACAAAAGTCAAGGCAAAACGCCATGGCAGAGCTGAGAACTGGCTCTTCCTGGGAGACTAATCTTACCTCTGTAAAGGAAAAAAAAAAAAAAAAAAAAAAAAATACAAGTGAGTTCATCATTTGGGATCAGAACCCTCATTTCTGGTTATCATTCAATCATGGGTTGCATGAAAGCTGTCGTGTCATCTACCATGATGCAGGATAATTCATTCAGTGTGGTAACTCAGCGATGCGAGAACCACCACTAACCCTTCGTCCTTTGTTCTCTTTTGTCACGTACTCAGTCACCCCAGCTTTGCTTCACTGCGCCTGGGAAGACAAATCTACTGCAGGCTCATGGTAACTGTAGCTCATGGTTACCTTGTGGTCCACATCTATTTTTGAATCTGTTGTCTCCTGCTTTATATTTAGCTCTTTGGGCATTCTAGAATTTAGCATAATGGAGTCCAATCAATGATGTGAGCCACAGTGTGACTATGAAGAAATAATAATTGTGGCTTTCAGCATCAAGGTGGAGACATTTTTCTAGAGAAAAGAAATAAAGACCTCAGAAGAAGGGTGCAGCATTTCTCTTCATATCACTTCATCGTGCATGATTTACCATTGTGTTCTAGGGGACTGATTTTCAAAAAGAATGAATTTTGCATTAAATTCTGAGTATGGTTGCTGCAGAAGATATGATATTTGCCTATTCAGATGATGAGCTGGATGCATAAGTGATCACATCAATGGGTAATATGCACATTCAGTCATGAGAAAAAATTTGCATGCCCTTTAAAGACCTAAAAGTTGAACATCTGGCCTTTTCTGTGGCACCTCAATTTTTTATCAATGTCTTCTCTTCTTTGAAAGGTTTATTCCTGAAACAGTCTGATCATCATAGGCTTGATACAACATTTACTGCACCCTGTTCACAAATGAGCCAGGCTCAGCTGTGGTGAGAATGACTTTAATTATTTTGCATTACAGAGGTGGTGTTTACCACAAAGTCCTTGAATTGCACATGACTGGACACTTGTGAGTGCTGTACTTGGGACAGTCTGTGTTCTGTCCAAATGAAGTTTCATTAAACCTCTGTAGCACATGCTTTAGGTAGGGTTGACAGCCAAAGGGAATCAGATGACAACTTTTTCTCCCTCACCTGCTCTTATGTTTTCCAGAAATACATAGTTAATTGTCAGTATGAACTGTGAAGAAAGAACACTTAAAATTAGATAAAATTATGTACCAGGTGCCACTCATTTCCTCTCAGTTTTGTCCTGCTCCCCTAATTGATGTCCCATCCCTGAGCTTTCTGCTGGGTTTTCTGGTGAGACCAATAACTTCACCTCTCCAGGACACCATATATTTTTTTCATATCTTACTAATTTGGACACATAGTGATGAAAATTTCACCTAACCAGAAAGTCTGATGTATGAAGCACTTTTCTTGTATCTGTTTACAACTACCTGGCTGGTGATGCTGAAGAGCATTGCTATGCTATGGGTGTTCCCTCTTCAGAGCAAGTCTCACACATCTCATCTTCATTTTTGTAATTTTGCCCTTGCCCCAACTGCTCCAAGCCTCTAAAGAAGTTTGGATTTGCACTTTGAAGCTCTGGCTACAAGTCATGGCAATATTTTCACACCTCCCAGTATATTAGTTAGGGGACTTGTGAAACAAAGGAAGGACAGAGTGTTATTAGCTGAAATTCCCAAATGAAGGGCCAAACATTGCAAAACTTCCTCTGCTTTTATCCAGTCTCAGATGAGGCAAAATTCTTATGCAGCATCAATAAAGAGTCACCTGCTAAGCAATGAAAGATAGTTTTCTACTACATTCTGTTCATCAGACTTTCAGTCTGGGTGGCAATGTCGGGGCTCATGGCTTTCAGGTGCCCTGCCTTGGTTTTCAGGACTAATATCCAGGATATTTAAGCCCATTTTTATGCTTCAAATTATGAAGATAAGGAAGCCCTGCTTCCACTCCTGCCAGCTGCTGTTCCAGTCCAAAATAAAGGAGGGTGACCCTCTCCAAACATGGGTATTGTTAGAGCAGGTGATAGGGAAGGTAACGAGGGGGGTTATGTGTCATTCTCGCTTTGGCAGATTTTGCATGCTTGTACTTCTGACCCCAAGATCAAGTTCCAGATAGTGATGTATGCAAAGTTTAGTTATCTTTCAGAGAAGCCACCAGAAGCCTAAAACTGAACAGTTTTTTTCTTTCTGTGAGGAAATCCTGTAGCAGCCCTCCTCTGCTCATATAACTGCAGCTTTGCAGCACCTTTGCTGTGAACAGGCATCAGAGGGATTCCTGCTGGTGTCTGGCCAGCAGGCAGAATGAAACTTCTATGAAAACAGAAAAATCAAGTAAAGGGGTCTGGGAATGAAAGGACGAGCACTCAGGAACTGTCACCTCCACTGAGCTAACAACAGTTTGCCCAGCTGAGGCTTGGCGTGAAGTGTTTACTCATCTGCCTTAGCCCTGGAAAATGAAAAGGAGGTTAAAAATTAATCTGTGCAGCTGGCAACTGCTGGAGTGGGTTGACATGGTGGTGCAAATTTTTTCTAATACCAGGAATGCTATGTAGCAGCAGAGTGACCAGGCATCAGGGTTCACATGTGGTAGCTTGACCCATGCAACACAAGGCACTACATGACCTTTGTGGAGTGAAGTGCCCCTTTTTGTACTGACCTGTTTAATTTTGGTGATATGAAGGTGTGGGTATCCCGATTCTTCTGAGACAGTGCCCACCCAGCCACAGCCAGCCTTTCATTCCCAGCTGTACTTCCAGAATAATGTGGCACGATGCATATCTTTCCTTTAAATTTGCAAGGCAAGATTTACTAATGGCAGGCTATTTGAGTCATCTAGAAAACTACAGAAACCTTATGGTATGTCACCTCTTTTATTAGTGGCTCCTAGAGCTTGATTTTGGATCATATCTTGCAAAATAACTTTGCCAGGTGCTGCTGGAATCATCTTTAGGCTGAACCTTGAATTTCAGGCAGATAAAAGAATGAATCCCTGTTAGAAGAGACTGCAGGGGATGGAATCTAAACCTGCTGGGGCTAAACTAACACCAGAAAGTGCTAGCCTGCCACTGCACGAGGCCAGTCTCTAAGTAGTTTGGTAGTTACCTTAACAGCTATAAAAGGTGTAAATCTGTAGAGAGGACAAAAAGAATAAAGAGAGAAACTGCCCTACCTGTCTCCTACTCCACAGGGAATAACACAAGCTACACTCACAGTAACTGATCCTAGTAACTGCTCTAAATGGAGAGGAAAAAGCTGTGGCTGAAATGTCTGTACAAATTACAGGGAGACAAGCCTGTATCTCCAACTCTCTCTCCAATTCTTGTGCTGCACCACTGCAAAAGAACTTTAAGCCCCTTTGTATGACACAATAAATATGCAACTAAACAACTTCAGGTACAGGAAGACTTCTTCAGCAGCACAAGATTATTACTGTCTCCCAGAACAATACAGGCAGTGCTGTGTGATAGGTGTGTACTGCCTTAAAAAAACATATCAGACTTTACATTTAGAAGTGGAAAGAGACCACCTTCTTTGTGTTACAAATATAGGTAGTTGTAGAAATGTGCTCACAACCTGAGCAGATGGTTCCTGGGGCACAGGGAACAGTTTTTTGCTTTTCACAAGCCAAGCTGGTCTTGAGAGCAGAGGAGAATAAAGCTGAAACATTTCAGACACTCAGAGCGTATCACGTGTGGCCATTAGGGCAGGATTAAACAAACATAATTAGAGAAAGTCCTTCTGAAAGATGGTTCTGCTAAAGGATTCGAGTGCACACCTATTCTGTGCCCTGCTTGAAGTCCTAATGCTGCTCCGCTGCTAGAAGCAAACGCCTTTTGAAGGCAGCTCAGAGCCACCGAGCAGTCACTTAGCTTTATAGTTTGCTAGCTGCATGTCATCTTTGAAGGCTGGGAAATTGCAGAGGCAGTACCGTGATTCCCAGCCTAGTGAAGCAGACACTTGACACATCTCATCCCTTGCAATTAAGGGAGAAAAGCAGAATCAGGGGAAAATTCAAGCAGCATTTTAGCAATAGACCACTCCCTTATCAAGATGAAGTACAAGCATCACCAACAGATATATGCAGGATGGATGCTAAGCACAGACAGTAATAAATGCATGTGAACTTTACATGAGAAAGCCTCACACTTAGAAGACTTCGTTTATTGCTCTTAGTCATTTACACACATCCTTCTAAAGCGAGGAAGCTCAAACATAATCAAACTCTGTGTGGAAATTACCAAGTCAAATGCTGTTGTTCTGTTCTGTTGTCTTTTAATATCAGAGCACAAACTTCCCAGTGCAAAAATACAATCTTGTGATAAAATGACTAATACATGACTAAAGCCAGTTTCCACTGTGCAGGCATAGCTCTGGGGATCATTTGTTTTTCATGGTAGATCCCTCAGACAGTGAATTCCTCTGGTGGTTGGGATTACATTAATGACCAAGACTGTTAGTCACCTCAAAGGAGCTGAAATAGGATGTCATTCTGGATGCCATTATTAATTCCAACTGCAGGTGTGAAAATTAATTTCATGGGTATTTTTATAATTTCCTTTTAGTTTTAGGATTAAAGTTTCCGAATGACCCAGACTCCGGATGGAGACAAATCTGAACCGGGTCTGCCCAGCAGTCCTGTAACAGTGAACCAATTCTGATGGAGTAGGAGGAAAAAAAATGGGGTATAAGGCTTTCCATCCCTCTCTTGAAGACAATTAATGGCGCTGAAAGATATCAGATGTCATAATGACATACACTTCTTTGCACCGAGACTCTGTAAAGCAATCCAGCAAATTGCAGGTTGTTTTCATTTCAGTGGAAGAATAACACATTTGCCAATCATGGGAGAAAAAAAAAAGTTAAATATATAAAACCAAATCAAATGTAGCTGATTAGAAAGCTACAGTTTCCATTTGCTGGCACGGGTACTGTTTTCACATAGATTTTCTGACAGATGCTGCTGTATCTCCATAGTCAAGACAGTTCCAGCAGCCAAGCTCCTGTCTGGTGTCTTTAACCATAGGTGGAGCTGGGCTATTGAATTTGGAGGGGAATGGCTGGGAGGGGAGCTGGCTCACCTTGGATGGAGAGGGCAGGAGTTGGAGTCAGCTGGATCCGTTAAGGAGAGACAGACTGGGAAGGAGGAAAACCCCCCCTCTCACCCCCCTGCCCATGATTTAAGCCTCAATTCCTGCCAGTTCAACTGGCAAAGGTGTTGGCTCCAAAGCTGTCCTGTATTCACCGACACCTCCTCCTGCCAGAGCCCCGTGAGTAATGCTCAGAAGATAAGCAGGTTAGGCCAGATTCAGTCAGATAATTAAGCCTTGGAGGTAACGTGAGATCCTTAGGTGCTCTTATACACATACAGCTCATCCGGGGTTTGGATTTATAACTCGCTGTGCTCACAACCACCTTCCATTCGACAGCTTTCCTCGTGTCTGGGGCATCTTTGCCGTGTGGGCAGGCACATCCAGAGATGGACAGACAGACAGAAGCCGCGCCCGGGGATGCACGGCCCGGAGCTCCCTCCCCGTCTGTGTCGCAGCCATCCGCCCTCCATCTCTCTCGAAGTGTCTCTTCTTATTGCAGCCATGCGAGGTTTTTCTGGCCTGATCTCTGTCCCCTTGCCCCTCCCGGATCCTTTTCTATCAGCGCCATCCCAGCGCACAGCGGGGAGAAGCTGCCGCTTGGAATTGGCTTCGCTCTACCCCTCCCTCCCCGCGCCGGGTGACCCTCCCCGCACGGAGCTGCCAGAGCCGCGGGGCTCGACGCCAGCCCTCCTCTGTTATAATGAACCTTTTTAGGTCATGTAAGCCAAGAACCTTTTGTTGCTAAAGACCCCATCGGTTACTTTAAGCAGTTATCGTATTTTACTGTTTACAGGGAGTAAGTCCAGAGCGTGGCGCTCAGCCCATCGCATGCAGCACAGTTTATCACCAAAAATTAATGAGTTTGTGCCATTTCGCACTTCAAGACATTAAATCATGGATTTGTTTAAAATTTACTGAAGTTCACAACTTTTAATAAAGACCATCTCAACCTTCACAGTTACACGTCAAAACATCATGTCAGAATCATGCCCTCCTCACCATTTACTGACGGCTGACTCTAAGAAAGAGATAGCATATAAAATTCACTTATTTTTTCATGCTGCCACTGCAACCACTCTTACTGTTGAAAAAGCTTAATGCAGAGCAGAAGGGAAAAAAGCAGTAATAATTTTTCTGAGCTAAAATAGATACAAATGCCGTGTGCATATTGCAGGACATTATCAGGACAGCTCAGATATATAACATTAATGTAATCGCTTTATTCTCTCCCCTTAACTAATGCTAGTTTTCTGCTTCTGTAGAGTTTTCAGTTTAATTTGTGCAGGAGCTTTTACCAGGTTCTCCATTTACCCACTTTGGCTAATTTCAGAGAAAACACCATACTGTATAGCTGAACATGATCACCCAGGTTATAAATGATAAATTCCACCATAAAGCTTTATAAAAATCTTTATTGCAATTTAAGTCTTTATTTCTTTTAAATGAATAGATTTTTTTAGCATCCAAATGTCTTCATTGATTTTTACATTTAGGCGAAATCTGTTCATGAAAATTAGTAAAGTAGGACATGCATCATGGAACAAGCACAGTGCAAATCTGGTGACACCAACCTTTAGCCACGTCTCAGAGTCACTTGCAGCTTTTCCAGTCACACCTCTGTGCTGTCTTCCCTTCAGAGAGAGAAATTGCTTCTGGATCATACAAAGTTATTTGGAATATTTCTAGCATTTTATGAATGTTATAAGTGAGCAATGAAAATATCCTTATTGCTAAAAAGCCATCACTTAACTCGGACTCAGAGTAGACAGAGCAAACTCATGCACTCAGGTGTAGCACTGATGCTGCATCTTCTATATAGTGACTGTCAGGCACTTCCAGGGGAATAAAATCAAAGCAGCTGCTAAAATCTCACAATTCCTCAAGCTAAAACACAAGCCCTCTTGGACGTGACACAAAAGCAACCAAATTGTGTGTTTAAGCCTGTCTTTTCAAGCTACTTTTTTTTCTAATTTAGTGTCACAAACTTTACAGGCAAATGAATAGAGGTTGTGTGTTCATGATCTGGGCAGAATGGCCAAATAGGGGACTGTATGGGGAAATAAATATTTTTTTTTTCTTTTCTCTCCTTCTGCAGCTTTGAAATGCAGCAAGTCTGGTGGATTCAGTAATGCTAATACAAAACTGGAAAGTGGAGAGTGAGGAGAAGCAAGTTCCATTAACAGGGAGAATTCTACATAAAATATACTGGAGCTGATGGAGGAAAGGAAGAGACAGCCAAGATGTTCAGCTGCAAGTGGAGTCCAATTTGATGCTCAGCGTGAGTTTAAAGGGAAGATTTTCTCAGCCTTAAAATAAAAGAGCAGTATTGGATGCGTACGGGGCAGAAAACTGTCGTCACAGAAATGGATTGTGCCGGGCTTGGGAAAAGCGAGAGTGGCAAAAGTAGCTCATTTTGCTGTGCTACATTTATAGATGTGCTCATTTGAATGCTCCCAGGAGGACCAGCTTTCTGCGTCCAGACAAAATTATACAGGCATCCCACCACACCGTATCCCAGTGCTAAAACCTCAGCGTAAAGGAGATCCACCACAGCTTAGCTGGGAATTCTGCCTTTGGATTTTGGGGAGCAGATCTGATTTCCTGCCAGCAGATCTGCTGCTGTCTTTCATTTCTTATAGGATCAGCCCTCTGACATAAACAAACTGCTAACATCAAGGACCTGATCCTGCTTCCGCTGAAATCAATACAAGTTTTGTCATTGGTTTCAATGGGATCACGGATTCAATCCCACCGTTTTTGAAGTCAATAGGGTTGGGGTTTTCTCTGAATAAGCAAAGTTGTGTTAATACTGCAGAATGGGCCTAAATTATATTGATTATTTGGATGTAAACCCAAGCATAAAAACAGGATTAGGGGGGAAGAGGGAAATGTATGAAAAAGTGAATGTAGAGCAGCATTCATTCCTGGCATGCAGTGGGTCAGCAGGAGCTCTGCCGGAGCAAAGGCTGCAGTGGCACAGCATCAGGGAGCCAAGTCTAATGGAAAATATTGGGGGGGAAGAGGGAGAAGAAATTCATCCTGGAGATCCTTTTTCATCTGCTCCTTCTAAAGAAAACCTTTGAGTCACTCATCCTTTATTAAAATAAACAAAACATTGACAGAAGAAATTATTGTCACATATACACACACAGTAATTGGTTCAGCTTCTTCACTGCTCCTTCTTTTCTCTCTTCTGTGATACAGGGTTGTTCTGGGTTTCTGTAACAACTACTGGCAAATCAGAATTTATTGTACATATGTTTGTGTTCCACTTAATAAAAAATATACTTATATTTTCAGATAAACTTTGTTAGTAATTCATGAGGTAAGTGACTATTTATGCTAATAAGGGAGAAATATATTCTCAAGCATAATGCATTACATAAATTTGAATGCAAAATGTTCAATTATGAAGTAAATACAGGTAATGCAAATAGTAAATTACATCCAATAAAAATATATAAAGAATGTGTCTTCAAAGAGAGAGAGGCTTTTATTTGCGTCTGTGAGTTGTTTAAAGAGAAAAGAATTAATAAATACTGAATTACTCTTATGATGATTTAGCTCATAATTCAGCAATCCATAACGACTCCCAGTAATCAGACTGTTGTTTCATACCCTCCAATATAAGGCAGGACTGTTTCCTCAGCAATTTTATCCCTACCAGATTATCTCGTCTGATTCTATTAATTCTCTCCCATAAATCTGCTAACAGTGATATGTGATTTACTTACCCTGTTAACTGATCTGAAGACTGTTAAAAGGATTTATCTAGCACTGCACCTAGGAGCAGTTTATGCCTTATCACTCTGTTACTCCGAAGAAGTCTTTCTGAAATCAATTTGGCTGGTTTCATACTTAAATTCAGCGGACACTGTTTAGTTCTGCACCATAAAATAAGACACTAGATAAACAAAAGGAGCAGTAACTGTACTTAATGTGTTGGTCTTGATATGTGTTTAAGTTATAACAAATTACTCTCTGAGTCCATATAACACGAAAGCTGCACGTTCGCTCCTGCTGGATGTGGTGTGTGGGACAGGCACACATGTTCCAGCGGTGCAAGTTCTGCCTCTGCTGCTGGCGTGCTCCATGCAGGCCGACCCCAGAGGCTTTGGAGTTAATGTTTCACGTCCCCCTGCACGGTCTGTCAGAAAACTCTCCCACAATAAATATACATTAGTTTGGAGGTTCATGAACCAGGTCAGCAGCTCACTGGGAGCGAGCAGGGCTCCACGGGTACACCGTCAAACGGAGATGCTTAAAAACAAACCGGAGCAAGCGGCTGTGAGGGGGACAGGGGAGTTTTCCCTCTGCCTGGCTCGGGGCAGGATTGTTACAAACATTGCTGAGAAAAGGGAGCAGTCTGAGGGAATTGGCCTGCGATAATTGTGGAAAAACTGGAGACTGAATAGCTCTAATTGAAATGAAAGTGTGTGATTGTTATGGAAGAAACACTGTTAATAGAGGACTGTAAATGTTTAGACACCCATTGTGAATAGCCAAATAATAAAGAAAAATACTACTAAAACGAGAATTATATACTGTAGGGAGGAGAATGTTGATTCTGAAGGTTATCCAAAAATTGCTAATAATCTTTTTTTCTCTGCTGCACTGAACAGTAGAGACATTTTGGTGCAGTAGTTCTATGTAACAATCACACAAGAACAATATTGTACAACTAATAATTTCACTCCCTGTTCTGGTAGGTCAGAGCTTCAATTAATTTGCAGTACTTGCTTACATTGGTATCAATTAAGAGATGGTCCCCATTAGCTCACACAATTTCATACTCTTTGTCTAGAGTTCAGTTTACTCAGGAAATTTACTCGTTTGCAAATGTAGCACTTTGAATCTTCACATCCAAACAAACTATTTTATGGGGCTGGAGACACATTTCCATAGCTATCTACCACACAGGCTAGGGAAATACTACAACTGTACATTCTGAAATGCAATAACCTTTTCATTTAAAAATGTTAGCACCCACTTTATGTCTCTCATAGGTAAGCATGTTAAGGGATATATAGTGCCACATTCATCTTGCTCAGAAGAAAAAAAAAAAAATAATACAGGGAATTGGCCTATCCTGGCAGGATTTATGCTGTGAGCCTGGAAGTTTCGTTGATTCCAACAAAGTGAAGAAATAGGAAAGTCAGCCTGAGCAGTTAACTTGCATTAACTTCGTCATGGATCGCAATCTGTAAGATAAAGCTGCAGATGTGCACGGCTCTGTGTGTGCGGGTGTGTTGTGGGACGGTGCAGAACCGTATTTTAATTTTGTTAGAAATGTTGGTAGCAATTTTTGTCTTTACAGAATTGTCACTATGATCATTTCTAGATGTAGTTATCTTCCTAAACTCGCAGTATGCCCTACCCCTTTCAGCTGCCAGGAACAGTACATGCTGTATGAATTTCAGATGTTAGTACTGGCACTCACGCTGATAATGGCATAGTCAGAAGATGTTATCCATTCGTAAATCCATTCGCCAAGTGCTATTTCCTAAGCAAAGATTCTTTGGCTATTGCAAATGATGACTTTCACAGTCGGTGAAAAATCACCCAGAGCCTTGCCCGCACCTACAGAATGATACCCTGAGCAGGGTTATAAATAGCGAGCTCCGGGGGGGAAGGGACCGGGCTAGGGGAGAAGGGAGGATTTGAAGTACAATGTTCAAGAAGCAGGTTTAATATATGACCAAGTGTCAGAAGTCAGGTTTCTGAGAATTACTTTTCAGATAAACAACTTTATAGCGCTGCACTTAATCTTACTTACTAGAGACATCTCATTTATCACGGAATTACAAGTAACTTTAATTCTATCGATATTCCCATAAAGCCCGGTCGGAAAATCGAGCCTGGCAGCCCCGGAGGCTGCGGGTCTCCGCGGCCCGCGGCGGGCGCAGCCGGGGCCGGGCGGGACCGCGGTGGCTGCGGGGGCGGGCGGGACACGACGCGGGGGCCCGTCCTGTCCTGTCCCGTCCTGTCCCATCCCGTCCCGCCGCTCGGCACTGACCTGTGGACGAGAGATGGCGCTGTCGAGGTTCGAACCGAGCCGCTCCGCCGCTCCGCTCCAGCCGCCGCCGCTCCTCGGCCCCCGGACCGGCCCCAGCCCCCTCCCGGAGGTGAAGGGGGGCTGGGGGGGAGGCGAAAGTAAATACAATTAGTTCTAAATGTATTAAATTAATTAGTCCTGGCCGACACGCCGAGTGCGGCGACAGGGGAGGGTGGGGGGAGCGCGGGGTTTGCAAACTTGCGGGGCTCTCGCACCTCCGCGCGGGAGTGGGGGATGGAGGGATCGATGCCCCGTCCCCGTTAGAAAATAATCAATAAGTGACCGGGGCGCTGCGGGGGAGCGGAGCGATGACCCGCGGCCGGCACGGGGGAAGGGCCGCCCGCCCGCCCGCAGGTACCCGCGCCGGGCACGGCGGAGCCCCGCGCTGCCTCCGCGCTGCCCGCTCCCACCCGGGCGCTGCCGGGTCCCCCCGCGGTACCGCGCCCGGCGCTCCCCCTCCCTGGTCGCGGCCGCACGGAGTTCCCCCGCGCCCTCGGGTGCCGGGCCGGGCTCGGGGCAGCTCCGGGGCAGCTCCGGGGCAGCCCGCCCCGGGGCAGGGCGCTCGCCCGCGGGCGCGCACGGCGCGGTGCGGTCGGGCGGAGCGGGCCGGCGGTGGCCGAGCCGAGCCGAGCCGAGCCAAGCCGAGGCGAGGCGCGGTGCCGGCGGCCAGGAGGGGGTTAAGCGGGCGCTGACAGTCAGCTGAGCCCTGACTGACAGCCCGCAAAGTTTCCCTGTCGCTATACTCTTATGCTAATGAGGCCGGGCGGCGCGCGCCCATTGGCCCGGCCCCGAGCCTGTGTCCCGCCTGACGTCACGGGCGCTATAAAACTCCGCAATGCTTTAAACTCTCCTGCCGGATCAAACCTTTAAATATTTTTCATCTTCTTGCTGTAGCTTTGAGGCCGAGGTTTTTTTCCCTCTCTCTCTCTCTCCTTTTTTTTTAACTCTTATTATTATTTTGGTTGCGATACAGACTTTTTTTTTTCTTTTTTTTTTTTTTTTTTGCCTTCGCTCTCTTTCCCTGCTCCCTCCCCCGATGAACCTCTCTCCTCGCTCTGCACTTTGCATGAGAGAGCCCAGAGGAAAGGCACCATGAAGTGTTAAAAATAACAAAACAAAACAACAACAACAACAACAAATTTACTCGCAACAACACCAGCTAACACTTCCAGCTGCGGTTCGCGAGCTGCGAAAGAGAGCGAGAGAGAGAGAAGGGAGGGAGAGAGGAGGAAAAAAAAAAAAAAAACCTCTATGCAAAAGGCGAATAGCGAGAGCCCCGCGCTCTGATGCATCAGCGGAGCCTCTGCGAGGGATAACGCGGAGCGGGAGAGGAGCCGCCGGGGCGGACCGGAGCGGAGGCAGAGCAGGAGAGCGGAGCGGAGCTCGCCAAAAATCAAGCTGGCTCACCCGGTGGCGACTCAGAGCAGCCCCCTCGCTCCCGGAGCGCACCCTTTCTGGAGGACTCTCGGCAGCAAAAGGATGGCATCAGAGCTGGCGATGAGCAGCTCCGACCTGCCCACCAGTCCCCTGGCCATGGAATATGTTAATGACTTCGATCTGATGAAGTTTGAAGTGAAAAAGGAGCCGGTGGAGACCGATCGCATTATCAGCCAGTGCGGCCGCCTGATCGCCGGGGGATCGCTCTCCTCCACCCCGATGAGCACGCCCTGCAGCTCCGTGCCCCCGTCCCCCAGCTTCTCGGCGCCCAGCCCCGGCTCCGGCTCCGACCAGAAGACCCACCTGGAAGACTACTACTGGATGACGGGGTACCCGCAGCAGCTCAACCCGGAGGCGCTGGGCTTCAGCCCCGAGGACGCGGTGGAGGCGCTGATCAACAGCAGCCACCACCCGCTGCCCGGCGCCTTCGATGGCTATGCTAGAGGGCAGCAGCTGGCCGCGGCCGCCGGCGGCTCCGTGCCGGCCGAGGAGATGGGCTCGGCGGCCGCCGTGGTGTCGGCGGTGATCGCCGCGGCGGCGGCGCAGGGCGGCGCGCCCCACTACCACCACCACCACCACCACCCGCATCACGGCGGCGGCGGCGGCGGCGGCGGCGGCGGCGGGCACCCCCACGCCGCGGCGCCGGGCAGCGCGCCGCCCTCCTCCGCCTCCTCGGCCGCCGGCTCCGGCACCGGCGGCGGCGGCGGCGGCGGCGGCGGCGGCGGCGCCGGGGGGCTGCACCACCCGCACCACGGCGGCGGCGGCGGCGGCGGCGGCGGCCTCCACTTCGACGACCGCTTCTCCGACGAGCAGCTGGTGACCATGTCGGTGCGGGAGCTGAACCGGCAGCTGCGGGGCGTCAGCAAGGAAGAGGTGATCCGGCTGAAGCAGAAGAGGAGGACCCTCAAAAACAGGGGCTATGCCCAGTCCTGCCGCTTCAAGAGGGTCCAGCAGCGGCACGTCCTGGAGTCGGAGAAGAACCAGCTGCTGCAGCAAGTGGAGCACCTAAAGCAGGAGATCTCCAGGCTGGTCCGGGAGAGGGACGCCTACAAGGAAAAGTACGAGAAGCTGGTCAGCAATGGCTTCAGAGAAAACGGATCCAGCAGCGACAACCCTTCCTCTCCAGAGTTTTTCATGTGAGTTCCCACAGCCTTGCCACCTTAACTAAAAGTTCTCCGTGTGAGTTGTTGTTGGGGGCTTTGCTAGAGCCACAACCCCGCTTGCCACCTTCTATTACCTTTTTTTTTTTTTTTAAAAAAAAAAAAAAAAACAACAAAAAACTCAAAACAATTTTAAAACAAAGTTGTTTTTTGGGTTGGTTTTTGGTTTTTTTTTCTTTTTAAGGTGGGCTGGCTCCGTGTTGGCCAACCTAAAGTTCTACATGAGTTTCCTTTCTGTTTATTATTATTATTATTATTATTATTTTTATTTTTTGTGGGGGCTTGCTGTTGTGTTATTTTTTTTTTTAATTTGAAAGATCCAACTCGCCACCAACTCAGTTCTTCATATGAAGCTTGCTCTTCTTTGAAACCTGCCATCCACATTATATATATATTTTTAAGTTCATGAGGTTATTTCTTTTGAGCTTGCTGTGTCCAAAAAGTCAGATTTTTTTTTTGCCATCCTGAGTTCTTCATATGAGATTTGAGCTTTGCAAAAAGAAAAATAAAATAAAAAAATAAAAAAATAAACAAAACAAAAAAATACAAAAAAAAAAGGTGAAAATTTTAGACTCCAGCTTGCTGAGTTCCATCAGTTTTTAGCGTTGTTGTGCAAAACTAGAGATATGCCTAGATCAATCTGCCAAAATCAAGCCTGCATCAACCTTTGGTGTGTTCATGTGAGTTTTGGCCTTAATCTGCCAAATGTGAGACTTTAGTCTGCCATTAGAATCCCATACTCATCTCATGCATTACGCTTGCTATTTTGTCTTAGCAACAATGAACTATAACTGTTTCGAAAGACTATGAAAAAGAGACATTATATTAATAAAAAGCCCTGCATGCTGGTCATGTACGGTATAATTATTTTTTTTTTCTTTTGCTTGGAAATGGACTTTTGGAGACTATTATGGCATGGCATTCATCCTTTTGTTTTATTGCCTCATCACTTTTTTGGGTTGAAAGCAAAAAAGTGCAACCTTTGATCTTCCTCCTCCTCTTCCTCCCATTAAAGTTTGCATCTGCTCTAAAACTGCTTTGAGTTACTCAAAACTTCAGACTTCCTTTTAAATGCACTGAAGCATTCCCTCTCAAAAAACCTGCCAGAATGGATTTTGGTAACCTAATGTGGCAAAATAAATTTAAAAAATAAAACAAAACATAGAAGGAACTTTGGAAAGATGTTCAAAAACAAAATTCACATCCCACTTGGGGGGGACATTGAAACCATGCTGTTGCCTAAAAACAGTCTAAAATTAATTTCAAGTGATCTGCCCCATTTTTTTTTTTCTTTTGCATTTGGTCATTGTCAAATGTGGAATGCTCTGGGTTCCTAGTATATAATTTAATTCTAGTTTCTGTCATCTGTTAGCCCAGTTAAAATGTATGCTACAGATAAAGGAATGTTATAGATAAATTCGAAAGAGTTAGGTCTGTTTAGATGTAGATTTTTTTTTTTAAAGATTGATGCACTAAATTGTTTACTGTCGTGATGTAAAGGGGGGTAGAATTTGCAACGGGACTGTTTTAAAAAGTAGTTTATGCAGCATGTGCTTGCAACTTAAATATAAGTTGGGTATATGTAGTCCTTGCTATACCACTGACTGTATTTGAAAACCAAAGTATTAAAAGGGGGAGGCACCCCTGTTTATATCTATAGGGGTATTTTACATTAAAAATGTATGGGTTGTTTTTGTTGTTTTTTTTTTTTTTTTTTCAAAATTGAAGTATTTGGGACTGAATTGCACTAAGATATAACCTGCAAGCATATAATACAAAAACAACAAAAAAAAATTACGAACCTGTTTAGAACGCTAATACAATTTATGCAGTTATAAAGATGGCATTACTGCACAGTTTTAAAATGATGCAGATTTTTTTACAGTTGTATTGTGGTGCAGAACTGGATTTTCTGTAACTTCAAAAATTCCACAGTTTTAAAGGCAATAATCAGTAAATTTTATTTTCAGGGACTGATATCCTGTCTTTTAAAAAAAAAATGGAAAGTAAATCTTACCACAATAAATATAAAAAAATCTTGTCAGTTACTTTTTCTTTTACATATTTTGCTGTGCAAAATTGTTTTATATCTTGAGTTACTAACTAACCACGTGTGATGTTCCTATGTGCTTTTCTTTCATTTTCAACTCTATGGTTATATCAAAAGAGAGAATAATCTACAATAATAAACTGCATTTTTTTGATTCCGTACTCAGTTTCTTAGTCTGTAGTTTAAAGTTCCATAACTCCCAGCGCAGTATTTCAGTGTGCTGCCTGCCGAAGGGGCGATGCTGACCCAAGAGCTGGACTCGATAATGTTCAGGAGGGGAGAAGGACAATGGTAGCTTCGTGTAAAACAGAAAATTGTCACCCACTAGAACTCAAGTTCTCTCTCAGGTAGATGAAAAATGTGAGCTCTCAGGTGCTGCTTCTGACTTCTCAGTAGTGCAGTGAGGGCAGTTTCAGTGACTCAGATCATCCCACCAAGTTCTAGGAGATCTCAAAGGGGAGGTCTGCTTAAAAACCTGATGACACGATATGGCCCTGTATTTTGGTTGTTTAATGATGGAGTGAAGTGAAAGAGAAGACTTCACATCCTCTTATCATCTGATCCCAGCTAAGCATGCCTGTCTCTAGTAAGAGATGACACTGCATCAGGCTTGGCTTATCACAGAGCCACTTAATGCTAGATCAAAAGATTTCTTACCATTTTGGTCCATACTGCCTCCTTTTTTTTTCCTTTGCTTTTTTACCCCTCTTTTTTCTTTTGTTTACCCTGTGGATATTTTTTTGTTGTTTTGGGGTTTTTGTTTTGTTTTGTTTTGTTGCTTTTTCTTTTGCTACAGGCCTTAGAAAGTCCAGAGAGAGCTGAGGAGTGGAGAAAAAAAAAAGCCAAAGGACTTCCTCCAACTTTTGAGAATTATCTGTTCTAAACAATCAATCCCAAAGGTTAATGTGCTAAAAACATTCAGGTCTCTGAGCCCCTCTTCACTGCAGTTCTCCATGTCAAAGGGCATTTCAACTTTGAAAGGCTCCTCAAACCCTCGACCCAGTGCATTTAAAGCCACCTTTCCCTGAGAGCCTCCAGTGTCCGTTGGCAGAGTGCTGTCCTGCTCTCTGAATGGGATTATCTGCCCGGTTTAGGTGAGAGGCAGAGGCCTCTCCGAAGGATGCTCCAGCCTCTCCAGGATGGGAGGTTTATCTCCAGACCCAGGCTCATAAACCAAACACTTTTTTCTTTTCCTTTATGTTTTTCCCCCCTGCTGCTGGTGCCACTTATTCCCAGCAATAAGGTCATCCATCCCGGGTGCTGGTGGCCTTGAAGGGAGAGGATCTGTTGTCATCCCTCTGCCCAGCTGGTCCAGCCCCTGTTGAGGGTCGAGCTGCAAGGTCAAGGTGTATCTCTGAGTCCCCCTGCAGCACCTGTACCCACGAGAGCCTGTGTCAGTGGGCAGTGGCTGGTGCTGGAGGTCACTCTGCTCCTGCTGAGGTCCCTTTGGCAGGGATGGACACCAGCCTTTCTGTTGGTGACAGCAGTGGCTTGGTCTCTGGAGCCGATGCTGTGTCTCACCCCTCCCCAGTGCCGGGGCACCAACCTGCCCTTTGGCATCTGACCTGCTGTTTCACCAGGGTTTGAGTAATGGTTCAAGCTCCAGATTCTGGTTAATTCGAGTTCCATTTTCTGGTTAATGTGTAATCTGTGGGTAAACTGGTTGCTATTGGCCAAGCTGGGAATTATCTCTTCTCATAAAGACAAGGCTGCTTGTTATTTGTCTCCCACCTTCCCTTCCCTGACTGAGCCTTTACCAATGCCCAGGTGTTTTTGCTTTGTTAGAAGCTTTGCTGCTGCCTGTGCTGAGAGCAAGGAATGGAAGGGACAAAGCCTGTCATCAGCAGAACCCCCGCTGAAGTGGTACTGCAACCCCCAAGGGAGCACAGAACCCCAAGCTGCCCGGAGCAGGACCACTTCTGGTCCAGCCTCATCCTCACACCCCGCTGTCGCTTCTGGCTTCCTTGCAGGCAAAGTTAGGAATAGGCAATAGGATTTTAAAAGTACTGTGAATTGACTGAGTAGTGAAGAGCAAGGAGAGCACTGCTGCCTCCCTGAAGTACCTTCTTTCTCAGAGGAAAAATATCAAACATCCTATTTGAATGATTTGAGAGATAAGAGAAAACCTTCCTAGAAATAGACTTCCTAGAACAGAGTGACAAAGGGAAAATTCCCATCACACCCCCAACTTGAGAGGGGAAAAAAGCTTTCTTCCAGTTTGGCATTGTAATTACAATCTTGCTTTGCAAATTAAAAAAAAACAACGCAGCCTTCCTCAGGCTGCACTTGAATTTCAGCCTGAAACACGCCAACTGAAGGAGAAAAAAATTAGGTACACATTTTAATATTCACTAAAGCAAAGTGATTATTGGGGTTCTCTGTATGAGTCATTGCAGGGGAGCGCCCACCTTTGCCGCAGGACTGCTTGCTGAAGACTAATTGGAACCGCTCTGCTCTGAATAACCTACATTCATTAATCACCCCTTGCTTGACTCTGGCCTCAATCCTGCTCCCATTGAACTCGGAGGTGCAATCCCTGGGGATTTCAAAGGGGAGCAGGATCCCACTGTTCTCCCCCAGGTAAAAAACGGGGAATGCTGCCTGAGCCAGGCACTCAGGTGTCAAAAGGTGTGCATGGTCTTAATCTGCACATCACTAACATCATCCTATTTTTCCCATAGTCCTGTAGTGCTTTCCCATTTATTAACTACATTACAAAGAACTTTCATGTGACAGCAGATACGTGCACAGACAGCGGCCCTTTGCTGGCTGGGAAATGGTGTGCACTGGGGCTTAGCCTCCTCCTCCCTCCCCAGCCCACCTTGCCCCTAAGCCTTTTTTATTTCCACCCCCTAAAATGAAACACAATCCTCTCCTGCCCAGCCTCCAGGCTTCTGCTGAGCAGAGTCCTAGAGTATTTTTTGGTTTTGCTGCAGCATTTTCCCTGCCTGAGAAATGTCATCCTGGACTGCATCCTAAGAAAAAGACGGGAGAAGAGGGAAATATCCCGGTCACACCAGAGCATATTTATTTCCTGAACAATTTCTCCCTAGGCATGCAGCGAGAAGTGCACGTTTGCAAACTGAGCGGGGAGAGCTTCTATTTATTAGAAAGTCTTCTTCACCCTTTTAAAACAAAAACGCCAGCGCTGAATCAAAATGTCACTTGAAAACTCCCCCCACGTGAAACATGGCAGCAAATCTTTAGTTTAAAAAATGAACTTTCCCAGCTCTTTCTTTTCTTTTCCCTTCTGAAAGCTTTTCTGCAGCTGTTTCCTCCCCCTTCCTCTGCGTAGTGTGTAGGAAGTTCTTGATCTAGAATCATTCATAATTTTAATACCAATTTCTGTTTGACATAATATACTAATATCAGATAGAGAGTGTAGCTGCTTCCTGGATTTAGGGAGGAAATGATGCATATATCAGAATTATCTGCTCAGATGCCAGAACTACATTGGTGTCATTTCAGCATGTGCTCTGTTGAAAGGAAATCCTCTATATTTATTACTCCGATCATCAGAGGAGCTAAATGGACCCACTGTTTCTGACACCTGTTCATATGGCTGAATTTAAAATTTCATGCAGGAAAAAAAATCCTACATACTTCAATGTTAGGAATTAAGATTTTTTTAATACACTTTTCCCCCTCCCTCTTTCCAAATCGCTGTGTTGTGAGGGGCTGCCATGAGGCTTGGGCATTCCGGGGGCTATGGAGAGTGGGATAGATTTTGTTTGCTCAGCTCTGACAAAAACCAGTCCTGCTCGTACACACACACACACACACACACACTGTCTGTAACCAAATGCTTCAGATGTCTGTTTCAAGTGCAGGTCTCGGTATGAATAACACGATATAGCACACCCCAGAACGTGGCAGAGGTGAGCGGCCAAGAAAGAACTCGTCTTTTTGGGAGGGAGCGGAGCATTGAACCACTTCATAATTTTAAGGCTCCTCTAATGAATTTTTTTGGGCATAGCAGGTACAAATCAATAGATTAAAATACTGTACACTCTGCTGCATCTAATTCTTGACTGCCTGAAATTGCGGGGGAGGACTGAGAATAACATTTGTCACTCTGAGGGCTGAGTGCATTTAGATTTGTGAGCTCTAAGCCAACACAATGCAAAAATAGTCCAGGATGTGACTTAACTTTTCAAGTGAAAAGCAAAAGGCCAGGGATCTGTGAGGCTGTAGTTGGCAGACAGGCAGTTCCATCCCGAGCTATCTATCACCGTATCGGGCTGACCCGGCACAGTGTGACAACATCACCGTGTCCTCAATGCTCGCTGCCTGTATTTCAGCGCTCTCTGAAATGATCATTTTCGTTCACTATTGCTGTACACGCTATTTTCCCTCCAAATTCTGGCTTTTAAAACTGTGTCACTTCCGACGCACAGCGAAGTGTGCAGGCCTATAATCATGGTGCAGTGAGTGATGAGGACGGAGCTTGCCCTGCCTCTCTCCTTGCTTAGTTTGAAGCTCTGTGGACTTTGTGACATTATTTTCTTTTTTTTTTTTTTTTTAATTAATAAATGTTATTGTTTTGTAATGCATCTCTATTCGACATCTTACATAGAAGAAATCAAAGCAAGACCAGAAGTTTGCTAGAAGTGGTGTTTCTCCACTGTGCAGAAAAAAAATACCCAGTAAATGACAAATCGAGCAGTGTCCTCAAGTTTCCAGCGGGGGTAGAGGATGGAGTGTCCCTGGGTGCTGCTCTCAATTGTTAATTCATGAAGACCCACGGTCCTGAGCAATGTTCCCTTAGCTTGTCCTGATACAGCAGAGGTGCTGATGGCTGTGGACGGAGGCGTTGAGCCTCAATGCCCTGTTCCAGTGGAGGCTCTGGCGTCTCCCTGACCCACAGCCCTTGGGGTTTGCGCTAAATCTGGGTGTCCCCGAAAGGCTGCAGGGTGTGGGGACAGCAGGGTGTCGGCAGATCTAAGTGCCCACACGCCTTTGCCTCCCTGCCGCCAGCCCGGCATCTACCTCGGCCGGGGGAGCAGCAGCACTGGGGAGGGTTCTGGCACGGATTTTCACATCCCTGCTTCCAGCAGCTCCAGAACGCCCCGGTCCGGGACAGTCTGTGCAGGGATGCAGCCGCTCCTCGTCCCTCACGGTACGGGGGCCGCGGCCGGCGGGGTAGCTCGAGGGGCGGCCGGGCCCCCTCGGGGGCTGCCCTGAGCCCGGCCCGGCCGGGCCGCCACGTCCAGGGGCACAGCCGGCCCCAGCCCCTGGCCCCGGGCACAGCCCCCGCCGCCTGCGCAGCTCTGCCCCCGGGCAGAGCCCTGCCCCGGCCCAGCCCTGCCCCCGGCACAGCCCTGTCCCCGGCACAGCCCTGTCCCCGGCACAGCCCTGCCCCGGGCATAGCCCCAGATCCCAGGCACAGCCCCTGGCCCCGTGCACAGCCCCAGATCCCAGGCACAGCCCCAGATCCCAGGCACAGCCCCCGGCCCGGGCACAGGCCCTGGCCCCGTGCACAGCCCCCGGCCCCTGCACAGCCCCCGGCCCCTGCACAGCCCCTGCTCCCGGGCAGAGCCCCCGGCCCCGTGGGCTGCAGAGGCCGCCCAGCCGCGGGTCCCACCTCAGCTAGGTACGGGGGGCAGGCCCGGCCGCCCGGGGGGGAGGGAAGGTGAGGACCGCATCCGGCGTTTGTTTGTTTCTTGTTTGTTTTTCTCTAAATCTCATCCCTGCAACAAAAGGGGTGTCTGGGCGGAACTATGGATCCGTCGGTCCGCGCATCCCGAGCGGAGCTCCGGTTGGCACCCGGCGGCTCCCGCGGGCCGCCCGGTCCTAGGTATGTCCACAGAGCACTTCCCTCGGGTTTGGTCACGGTGTTTCCAATTTCTTCTTTTCCTTTTCCTTTTCCTTTTCCTTTTCCTTTTCCTTTTCCTTTTCCTTTTCCTTTTCCTTTTCCTTTTCCTTTTCCTTTTCCTTTTCCTTTTCCTTTTCCTTTTCCTTTTCCTTCCCTTTTTTCTTTTCCTTTCCCATTTTCTTTTCCTTTTCCCTCTTCATTCTTATCTCTTTCTTTTTCCTTTTCTATTCTCTCTCTCGTTCTTTTTCTTTCTTATTTTTTTCTTTTTTTTTCTTTTCTAATTCTTGAATTTTCCCCCTTTCCTTCCTTCCTTTCTTTTTCCTTTATGCCCGTGCTCACACAGAGACAAATCTGAACCCGACTGCAATCAAAGGGAGCTTTTTAAATGACTTTTTTGGATCAGGCCTTGAGTTCTCTGCAGGGAGCAAGAATGGGAGCAGGCAGGATTTACATTTCATGGCTTTTAAAGAATCTGAAGTACGGGGAATGGCGTTTGCCGAGGCTGAGTTTCACAAGTCTATGTGGATGTACCTCGGAATGTGTATATGATTAAGCTTAAAGCCCTCTTCTGTAGAAAGCAGGCAGATTCCCTTTCCTGCAGCCTGAACCCTGCTTCTCCAATTTTGATACAAAAGTTCTTGCCAAGGCCTTGGCAGTGGGATGTCACTGCTGAAGGGGATGGAATCAGTGTTTGTTGGTATTGTCTTCCAAAGCTGAGGTGTGTCCACTGCAAACAGCCCCTGCTCCCTCAAGCGCTGAGAGCCGTGACAGTGAAACATTAGTGACAATAAAAATGAGCCCAAAATTGAACCAAACAAGACCTAGTATTTTTTTTTCCTTTCCCACCCCTTCCCCCCAACTTAACTGCTTCCAAATTCCCTGATGAAAGCATTTTAATATGTAGGAAGGGCTGCTGGAGTCTGCAATGCGATTCAGTGTTCTGTGGTGTGGGATGAACAGATTTTCCTTTCCGTAGGGTTTCCTCCTGCAAAGTCATTGTAGAGGAGGGAATACTGTAAGATTAAATCTGGTTAAAATACTATATTCATGTCACACCAGATACGGTCTCCAGACTGTGCACAGTCTTTCAGCTTCCTTTATTGTGAAATCCTTTTAAAATAGCACAGTGTAGTGTAGAGAACTTATTGAAGTATAACTGTCTTACACTAACTCTGTCAGATAAAATGAAGGAAAGTGATCAGGCTTCTTAAATTAATAAATCTGCTTCGTGTCTCTGGCTGCCTTCACTCTCTCTTGCTGTCTCTGACTCTTTCCTTATTAATAAACTGATAGTTAAATAAAGCTGCTAAGTGAAGCCATGCACCTTGTCGGTGGAAGAGGGCTGGTGCCTCCTGTTCCTGGTCTGCTGTGCTGGGAATGGTTGTGGGCTTAGGGAAGGGATGGCCACAGCAAAGACTAAAAGCAGGCTGACCACATCAGTTTCTAGATGCTCCTCAGGTGTGAGGCTTGAGTACCTGTTCCCCTCAACCTCCTGCATTAATAACAGGATGAATTAACCGATTGGCATGAAAGGAGAGGTCATCCTGAGGAAAATGACACCAAAGGTCCACAGGAGTCATTTGCTTTTAGAGATCCTGGGCCAGGTGCCAAGTATTGCATTTATGGAAGCACTGTCCCCTTTCTCAAAAAAAATAAAATTAAAAAAATCGTGAAAAACAAAACAAAAAGCAACATATTTTTCAGTGGCATGTGGGGTCATTTCAATGGGGGGGTTCTTTCAAGTGGGGACCTTTGGGTGGGATGTGGGACAGGGATCATTCAGCTGGCTCTAAACATGCCACCCACTTTTGTTTTCAGATCTGCAGAGCTAATGTGGAATCAAAATGCTGGAAAAGCACCTATAGGTTGTCTTGCCTTTTTTATTTTTTATTCAAGTTGATCAGACTTGCTCTGATTATGCTACACGGTTACAATAAATGGATGGAGCTCAAGCATTCCTGCAGGCACTTCATAGGAAATATGTGTGTATGCCTGCGTGTGCACACTCAGGGAGAGAAAGTTGACTGTAAGGGACACAACAAAATGTCCATATTTAAGAAATGTGGATTGACTCACTGACTTATCTCACTTATTGTACAAAGATTCACTCAATGTTGAATTTTTTTTTTTAAATTAGATTTTGAATATGTGTTGACAGGATGAATTTGTACAGTGTGAGTAACTACAGGGGGAAATGACAGCTCTGCTTTTGTTATTAAACTACTGTCTTGAAAATAATGGAGTGTGTACAAAAATTGATTATTATTTTGCCAATTACATTAGTGCAGCTAATAACGATCGCTAAGAAAGAAATACAGAAAGCTACATGCTTTCAGATCTTAGAAACTGATATTCTCTGGTGAGGCAAAAATACATGTTTTTAAGGTAATTTGTCAGTAAGAATCTCCTGTTACTAATGTGAAGTAAATACTAGATGTGTGAGCTAGAAATGTTTCACTTCAAACTGTGTTCATTTCTCCTTCACTCAGTCAGAGTTAATAAACAGTACAAGAGACTTTCTAAATTTAGTTTAGGATTCGCATATAAAAGGTCCTATTCTGTACCATAGTGACACAACAGACAGGCTTTACAACGTTAAATATTCCTTTTAATAATAGTTTATTTTAATATATTTACTAAATTAGGTACCCGAGAGAATCATCTACAACGGTGATGTGAAAATCCCTGTTACCCGAGGTCAAAAAAAAAAAGGTACGTTTTCCTCTTCATTAGCAATTTGACATATTTCAGCAGGGGTGGTAATTTCATTGCTTTGTTTTCTGCTGCTAAGATGGTGCTTTTTGCTCAGCCCCGGGGAGCCGGTGACAGGCTGTGGTGCAGTTTCCTGGGCTTTTGGGTGAGGCTGACTTTCAGGTGCCTACAAGAACCACTTGCAATGATGGGGCTTTGTGCTTTTGTCAGCCAGGCAGCTCTCCTGTGTCCCACAACTCATATATAATCCTTTGCAAATGTTTTCTTTCTTTTTCTTCAAATGATAGCGTTCAGACACCAGCTACAGGGATTAAGGATGGGTCTTCTGAAGATCTCCCTCAGATCTTGATGAAAATCATGAGTCTGTGTTAGATGACTTCAGTACTTACAAGTTACAATAGAGTTTAATTCACAGCACTGCTTTCCTCTGGAAATTCATGTTCATTCAATCTGTCAACATTGACTAAAAAATATGCTGCTAATGAAAATGTGGGAATTAAAACTTTCAATCCCTTCCCCTGCTAGACTCAAACAGGCACTTTATTTTTTTTCCCATGGAATCTGATTTTTATTGACCTTGACTATAAAAATACTAAGTGGGTTAAATGAGCACCAAGGTTGCAATGACAGATTCCTGTGTGAATTTTTTTTATAAAACCTCCTATTTTAGTTAAGAACACAGGCTGCCATGCAGCCTGCCACACTTTGATCAACGGTTAAGTGCTGTTAGAAACAGCTGAATTTTATTAGCTCATTGAATTAAGCTTGTTTAAATAATAGATTTATTTTTTAATCTTTTAAAAGAAATGTAAATAATAAATTAAAAAAACAGATATATTTGCTAATTTTGCAAATAAATTCAAGTAACAGATTTGTTATTTAAAATTTAAATGAGGGTGAGGAAAATGTAAGTGGTGCTCTAGCCTGTACATTAAATGAAACGGAGAGGAGTTTTTGATGGTGTATGGGCTGTAGGAATAGTTTTCTCAAAGAGCACTACAGGACCTTCATTTTAAGCCTGATACTCCTCTTCCCTGAGGAACACCCTGGATAGGGTTTTGCCTGCATTGCATGTTTTTTCTGTTTTTCACCACTGTAAAGGAGAGGGAAACTGGACCACTTCTTTGGGGTTTTTTTTTGTGAAAACTTAGAGTGCAATATGCTTTTTTTGAAGAATAGAGTAAAGCTGTTATTCAGCTGAAGTAAATACATGAAGTGTGTATTTTAATTGCAAAGGTGCAGCACATTTTATCAACTTGCTCCTAGGGAAACACTTCTAATTTCAATAATCCCATAGGAAAATTTGCCATGTTTCCTGTAATTCATATATGTGACTATTAGATTTATATAAATAAGTGATATAATAAGTGATAACACATTTTATCCATATAGTAAAAAAGGAAATCTTTTTCCCTTATCAACACTTGTGATCTCAAGACTTGCTCAGCCTGCTGTTCTCTGGGAAAATTCCTTGTGTCTTCCTTCAGTATTTTGTGGTTATATTTTCACATATTATAGACAAAACAAAACCCCAAAACAACCAGCAGCAAAATCTGTTACTTTTAAGCAAATAAAAAAAAATCTTGGGTCTTGGAAGAGTTAACAAACTTTTACGGCAAGGTTCAGATGGTTCTGACCCCTATGGTAATATTTCATCTAAGGTTACTTGTGGGAGAGAAATCAAATTTCAGCTGTGAACATGATTGACAGGTGAAAGCAAGAGAGAGAAAGACATCTGGTCAGATGGGGAATTTGGGCAGGAGAAGGACAATTCAGGGAAGTGTCTCTGTGATATTAGGAATAATAAGCTTAGATATGAAAACTCCGATCCTCCACGCTGTCTGGAGGAGAGCTCACTTGATATTCATGGAGGTGGCTTGGCTGGGGGAATTTAAGGCTGTACATTTATAGTAGTGGACAGTAGCCTCCATGGTCTGACTTACTAACTTGGCTCCTTTGAAGAAAGGATGTTATTTCTGCCAAACTTTTAGGATTTCAAGGCCATTTATTCCATGAGTGTGACTGGAATATTTGGTGGTTGCTGGTTAAGAGGTTCTCACCATATTGTCTCTGGCAGTTCAGGCAGCAGCAGGAGTGGTGGAGGTCAGTGGTGGCATCACTCCATGTCCTCCATCCTAGTGGGACTGCTGAGAGTTTTCAAAGTGCTGCAGGATGAATTTTGTGTTTATGATATGCACTGTTCTACCAGCAACAAAATTAGTTTTTACCCCATAAAATACCACGAAGGGTCCATTGTAGTGTTTTACAAAGCAACTGTTATTTTCCAAGGGCTGTGTTTTGTCTTATTCCAGATCCCAGCAGCACCAGATAACATCCCTTACAACACATGCGTAACCCCAGGTGTATTTCACTGTGCCTCAATGTATTTTATTTGGTGCAGAAGAGCTTTTTCATCCTCCAGTGTCACAGAACCAACAGGAATAAAACATCCCTCTATTTCCTGATCAGCATGATGATGTTGGAAAGTAGAATTTGCTTCTGACATAAAAAACTGTAGCCGGGCTTTCTCTTAAAAAGGGCAAGAAAAAAATCTGTTGGTTTTTTATCACTGTGTGTAACAATGTTTCAGTTTTGAAAGAGGCTCTGAAGGACATTTTAGAGCTCCAGGGGCAGGATGAGGCAACGATGGACCCTGGGATCTAAACTGCATCCTACCTACATCCCAGGTGAGAGGGTGGGCTTCTAGCCCCACTGCAGGCTTTGGTAAAATCTCCCTTGAATTCCTGGGACCTGCACTTCCACCACACTGGGAATATCTACAGGGGAGGTTGTACTAATTAAAGGCAAAATCTGAACTCATACAGACCTCATACAGAGGTAGCTGAGTTGTGAATTCCCTGGATGGATGTTCTTATTTGGCAGTAAGGGTGGATTTCCCCCCTCTCCAGTACAGCTAAACTGCTTTAAAAAAAAAAATAGATTAACCAGGAAAATCTACTCTTATTCTAGAGTAGGAATGTCCATCCAGGCAATGAATAGCACTGCAGTATAGTTTACTTCCTAATTTCCCCATATGGGTGAGACCGAAACTAAGGGGAGAATAAGGAGCAGTAAAGAACAGAAATGTATTTTCCATTCCTTTTCCAGTTTACTTCTAAGACCTTTCACACAGGGGAAATCATGGCATTCTGAAAATACACATTTACTTACTTTTCACTGCTACTCCTGCATTTGCACATGCATTTTTAAAAGAGATTTGTGTTTTGTGCAGCACCTTTTGCATTCTCATACTCTTCACGCATATTTTTGATGTGCAGTTGAGTCTGTCTGTTGTTCATGACATCATTTCTCTTTTCATGGCCATAGCCTGTGATATCAAACTGTCCAACTTCACTGCAAATTAGATCCTGTTTTTATTCCTAGACTTTACATCTGATAAAACTGAAAATTAAAGCTAAGAACTGTAAAAACAATCAAATTTCTTTGTGCGTGAGAGAGTTATTTTTAACTTTACGTTGTTGAATTAACACTCCCTGTAAAATGTCTTTATTTTCCGAGGCTGATATCAAGATAACTTCCATGAAATATTATTGGCAAACTTCCCGCAGCAGTCAATGGGAGCCTTGTATGTATTTTTCAAGCAGATGTGCTGTATTAAGCCTAAATGAGAATATTTTTTTATCAAATGGGATGCATTATGTTATTCTTGATTAAAAAATTCACAGTAACCTCTCTCCCTCCTTTTCCTCTCCCCAAACATATTTCATACAATTTGCAGATCATTTTACGTAGGTAAAAAAAAGTCTTCAAGTGTTTAAAAAAAGCAGGACTTTATTATGCCCCAAATGCCTTTCTAGCTCATTCCTATGAATTTGAAGTATGAAAATGTCTAGAATCTTTATGAGTGAAGAGAAAGTATACGCCATATGTAACAGCTTTTACTCCCCTAAATCTCTCAGGAAAGTCAGTGTAATACCTTTCCCTGTGTTTGGAGCAAGCTCTAAAATATTTTCTGTTGATGTCGTTCTTGCTGTTGTTTAGTTCTAATAAAGGATTTTAAGTGTTAAAAAAAAAAAAAAAAGCAATATTTTTAACATCTCTCCTGAGTTTTCTAATTTGTGCCACTTACCAAATGATTCGCACTGTACCAAAATACAGGAGATTGATGAGACAGGAAAAGTACTGATTTAACATCCCACATATAAAATTACTTCTCAGGCTCCACATATAGTCACAATGTTTAGAGAGTGAAGAAACCGGGAGCTGGGAGTCACAGTCTGACTCACTTGTGAGACTTTGACCCACTTATTTGATTCTAGATTCAGCAAAATACTGAAGCACTTCAAACTTGTTATCTCGGGTTTCTTCTAAAGGTCTGTTACCGTTGATCTCTTTATATCTCAGTTTACACAGTTACAAACCTAGATAATTAATTCTTACCTTCTAGGCTTTTGTGGGAGTTAAAAAATAGCTGTAATATTCCTTGAAGCTCTTTAATGAAAACTGGTTTATTGAAGTACTTGTCATTTACCTTACTTCATACTCTGGGATGAGAAATCACTGGCGTTGCCCAAGTCCCACGCACCATTTCTACTGGGATGGGAATTTAGTCTCCTGAGTGCACCAGGCCAGGATTACGAAGATCAGGTGCTTTGGGAAATGCCAATTTTCTGATTTGCACATAACTTCACCCTGATTTTGAATGTGCCAAAATGTAGGCAAAATCAGTTATATGCCCTCTCTCTCTTAAAGACAATATATCTTTAATACCTCTATGTACACACACATATGTGGAATAGCTCCTGTGCACCTGCAAGACAAGCAGAGGTCACACTGCCCTTGTAATTCCTCTCCTTCCTGCCATTACCTTTTTTTTCCCAAGGTTTGAGCCATTATCATTCAGCAGTTGTGCAGCTTTTCTTTTCTTCCATCCCCAAATTATTATTGTTTCCCTCCTACCTTCTACCCCTCCTGAACCATAATGGAGTCCTCAGCTGTAAATTTGCTAACTATAAAGATTTTTGCTTGAAATGTTTTGAAAATGCTGTGAGAAAAAAGAAAAAGGAAAGAAAGCCTATGAACAACACGCTGTGCCATGCTCCAGCATTGCACTTCTATGGGAAAGATAATAAAGATATTAGCACTCATATAATTTCAGATAGGAAATGAAACCAGACATGAAAGAAACACTAGCTCCAGCTGTTGAGTGGGAATCAAACTAGCTATGGGAATTACAGGTATTGTCACCGGAGACAGCCTGACTTCTGAGAAATGACCTCAGGTGTAGGAGCTTGCTGTGGCCCCTTGCAGATATTAACACCTAATTAACAATCTGTGAGAGCATCCTACATCTTAATCATCAGTGAGGTGAGAATGACAATCACAAGGAGGAGAAGGAGAAGGGAAATGGTAATTTTTCCTCTGCACACATCATCTAATAACCATGGTTATTCAGATGCAGCTAAATGCGATTTCCTTTTAGTCATTTCTGTCTATTGGAAGGCACAGTAAGTTCATTTGCTAGCAGGTAGGCAGCGGAGGTGAGAATTGAATTGATCTGAGATACTCTGAAAAATTGACCCTGAGGTCATTCCTGGTTTAAATTGGGAAGTAAGGCTGAGCTCATGTCTTCCCTTTCTTCTCTCCCCTCTCCCTACTCCCCCTCTTTTTGTGTTTTCAGGCATATTAGTCTGTACTGCGTAATTACTTAGGCACACTCTGATGGTGGGGAACCTTGTTCCCTCAAAGTTAATCAAAATAAAGAGATCTTTTGTTAGCGGGGATAGGTAATTAAATCACGGCTCGGCGTTGTGCAGGGCCTTTGTGCCAGGTTATTGACGGCAGGGCCAGGCTGCCCAGCCCTTCTGTGGCAGCACAGCCACAGGCACCAAGATTCAGGACCAGGCTAAATTTAGGAAAGGGGAGGTGAAGGCCTGGCAATCCGAACGGGGCCAGGCTGTAAAGGAGAGGGGTGCACGGCAGCACATCCGGAGTCTCCCAGAGGAAGGGCAATTTCCCGGTGGAGAGGTGCGCATTTTAAAGAGGAGGAAACCAGAGGTGGCATTTCTCTTGCCTGTCTGCAATTTTCTGGCTGTGGTTTTAGCCAGCAACAGCTATAAGTGTGGATGGGAACAACCTACTAACCCAATTTCAGCTCCAGTGTAGATACTTAGGACCAAATTCTGCTTCCTATTACCTGGTGTAAATTCTCAGGAGCATAGGGGAGCTAATGGAGAGGCTCTGGGTTTAGTCCCATGCCAGAGGGCTGGTGCTAGTAAAAAGCAAACAAGAAAATAAAACAAAGACCAGATTTACTTGGTGCCATCAAAGCCAAGGCAGGAGTAACTTCCCTGGGATCTGTGGTGATGCTCCAACTTGCCTCTGTATCACTTGGGCAGGATCCGATGGAGTTTTAATGTAATGCCTTTTAATGGATGCTTTTATGTATGCTTCCAAACAGCTTCCACTTTCAAATGTCTTTGCAAGAGAGTTAAAATGAGAGGCAGGCAGGGAATGAGGACTAAGCACGTAAGTACATCTTGTAGTCCTCATTCTGCAGTGGTTCTACCCACGGCACTCCCTTGCTGTGCTCAGGAACAATCTCTTCCCATATTACTTGGGCCCAAATTATATTCTAATAAGGAGAGAATGGCAAAGTGAAGACAGCATTATATTAACCACTCAGCTTCCGTGGAAACTCCCATCATTTTATTTCCCATGACAAGAGATAATCTCTGTGTTTTTTGTTATGCTCACTTCTTCGACTCCTTTAGCTTTGTTTTCATGTGTTGGCCTTGCACTAAAAAATATAACTTGACATCTTGTGTCTTCTCAGCTAAAAAGGTATCAGTTCCTGGACTTAATGTCAGCTGTACCCAGATCAAAGGCAAGAAACATAAAAGTTGACATATATTATTTATTTCATGGTTTACATCAATGATGCTTCTCTCTATCCTTTTTTGTTATTATTGCTGATGTTTTGCCCATAATGTTGCACTCACTTCTCAAAAGTGTTTGTCCCCTACAGACAAATATTCATATTAATGTAATCCATCAGCAGCTAACAAATACCAGCTCACTTCAGCATTTCCCCGCACATCCAAAAATCCCATTGTTTTTGGAGGACTTGGGTGTGCAAAGAATGCAGGATTGGGCTCCGGGGTGGAATTTCAGAGCTGGAGACTTTCTCCCTCAGCCCCAGCAATGCCCGGGGCTGGCTGGAGCAACAGCCTGGAGTGCTGGAGCAGGGAGTGGGAGACACTACATTCCCTCCCTGCATTGTGAGCTGCTGCAGAGGCGAGATGAATGTCAGGCTTTGAGGGGAGAAAAGGCTCTGAACAGACTTTTTTTTCAGTAATTTGTTTTTTTTTCTCTCCACCTTTCCCCGTCTTTCTTGCCTGCCTTTGGAGTCCTGAGTAATACGGGGTCTGTCTCACAACTGTGTCCAGAAAACCATCTGAGATCAGTCAAAAAATGCTGCTCCAATCTGTGCTTCTCTCTGATTGCTCCATTTAGCATAAAACTTTCCTTTCCTTTTTTTTTTTCTCTTTGTCAACAACTGTGGCAGGTTTTACTTCCTGAATTACAGAACCAGCTGAAATGCTGAGTCTGATCTTGCCCCCTACCCTCCCATGAGCTATTTTTTTCCGCAATGAAAATAATAATGCTTGAGAACCATCCTTGGGATTTTGTTTTGTTTTCTTTTGTTTAGTTTGGTTTTATTTTAAAGCTTGCTGACAATTGTCAAATGTTCATTCTAGCAAAGAAGTCCTGGGAGGGTATAGCCCCTCTGCACAGCCAGCAGGAGTAATTTGCAGTGCTCCTTGGAGCTCAGCTATTCAGCCAATGTGTGTCGCTTTACTATTTCTTTAAAATTTAATTGGGATCAGGCAATCAAGTGTCTCCAAATTTTTTGCCTCTTCAGGCTGCAATAAAGCCACTTATAATTTATAATCAAAGTTTGGTATCGTTAAACTGAACTGTAAAACCTACTTCAGGGCTTCAGTCGTAAAATAAGTATACGATAAATATTGCAATGGGGCTTGAGTAGCACAGCTCTAACAACAGCACAGTGAATGAATACACACACACACATATTTCACACTTCTTTCTTTTTTGTGAGTGTGCGTGCATACGTTTAGTTCCAGAGGTAAGAAAGATGTAAATAATAGATAACTGACATGTATTCTTTCTTGGAAGGATTGAAGCTAAGATAGATTTATAGCCCAAGTAGTTAATTTAAATGCAAAATGAAGTGTTAATTCATTAAAGTCATTTATGCATCAACATTATTTTTATGTCTTTATTTATATTTTCCTGTAATATGCAGCAATGTAGTATTCATCCTGGGGTTTTTCTGTCTGTTGACTGTACTGCTCCTTTGCTTAGATTTTTTTCTAACAAGGCAGCTCATTTAGAAAGAAATGTTTATGTGAAGTGCTTGTCAGTTGGCATTTTTACTGGTGTGCTAACCCAAAGGTAAAATATAAAGGCACGTCTTTTCCTTGCTGGCTTGTTGCTACTAGAAGGGTTCCTCCCTTGTTAGCTTGATAAATAATTTTACTAGCGGGAATCTGCTGAATTTTTATGCTTGCTGTCTATTTTCTGCTTGCTGCAAATAAATTCCAGCACTCAGAGGGCACTAAAACTCCAAACACATGGTATTTTCCCATTTTGTTGCTAGTTGCCTAAAACATTTATTTCATCTAGTGTTTTTTAATTAAATCATTTTTAAAAAAGAATAGGAAAAAAATCCCTCAAGTTATACAATTATTTCTAAATGAATGGTTTTGTCTGAATTGTATCTAATATAAACTCTTGAGTTTAAATAACACATTATCACAGGTACTCTAAATGGGTAGTGTTAAATCAGTCATCACTCCAACTACCTAATGGTTTTCAGATTAAGTGCAAGGATTATTTATTGATATATTATCCCTTTAAGCATTTCTTGCAATTTATTATATATTTTTAGTTTTCCCAGTTTGCAATCAAGGAAGTTAATTTAATTTGACATATGAAAATTCAAGTTTGGCGAGAGAATGCACCAAAAAGCTTTAGATTATGGGTTGTCGTGGCATGTATGACAGAAAAAGTTTGCAAGGAAATGAACTGGGAAGGCTAAAGTGGAAGAGTAATTGATTAGCTTTTTTACTATTTAAAAAAAATATATTTATTAAAATAATTTAATTCAAGGAAACAAGACTCAAACCCAAAAATCTCCTCTTCCTCTACCATAGCAAACTCTGCCTGTCATAGGGTGTTTGTCACCATCACGCATCTGGAGACTCACTGCTCCTTGGCAGCACACCCCCACTCGGTCCCATGTGCCTCATTTTGGGGGGCTTTGCAGCCTTGCATGGATTTAGGAGCTGCCTTTTGCAAGGCTTTCCTTCAGCAGCGCTGGTGTTTAGATCTGCCCGGGGTCAGGTCCTCCTGCCATGCCCATGGGTGCTGCTGCCAGGGGAACAGATTATTTTGCTTCCAACAGGATCCCTCGCTGTGGCCTCTGTGGAGCAGTCCCAGCTCTTCCCAAAGCTGTGAGGATGTGGCCAGCATAGATTCCTTACACACCTGCAGTTCAGGGAGTGAGCAGGGAAAGGACCTGGATGCAGGCTGTTTACACTGCTGCCCGTCCCATGCTCACCGCATCCCTTCCAAGAGAGGGGATGCAGGGAAGCCAAGCAGCAGGCCCTGTTCAGACTTTCCCTCAAACAGCAGAAAGACAAATATCTTTGGAAATGGCAGGAAAATCCACACAAAACTTTAGAATTATTTGCATATTATTAGAAAAAATTATCTAAAAGCAACCCTCAAACTTTGGCCCAAATTCTTGCCTTCCTACGCCGGCCACCCTTTGCTTATTTCCATAAGAGCTAGGAGATGGATCGGAGTGGTGTAAGCACATGCTGCTGCCTGGCTGCCCTGCAAACATCAGCCTTTTCTCTTACATGAGCAGATCCCAAATCAAGTAATTGGCTAGTGGGAAGAACCACCAGCCCTGAGCAGATAAGGGAAAAGCTTGGGCAGTGGGGCAAATTACCCTTGGGGGCTTGACCATATAAAATCATAAGTGAAACAGGGTTACAAGGAATCTCAGGAGGTGATGTAATCCACCCCTTCACCATGAGGCAGGGTCAGGTAGGCTTACATTATCCCTGATGGATATCTGCATAACTTGTTGTTGAAGCCCCCCATGGAGAGCGTGACACCTTCACAGAGCCTCCCTGGCAGACCTTCACCACTGCCCCTTCTCAAAAGCGTCTCTCCTTGTCTAACACACAGCTCAGGTCCCTCGTGTCCCGACACCGAGGACAGCCCATTCCTTTCCTCTTTGCTCTGACCCTTTGCATATTTGAAGGCTGTTGTTATGGCTTGCAGCAGCGTCCTTTTCTCTAGACTAAACAGCTCTGCGTTTTCTAGTCTTTCTTTATAGGTTATGGTCATGACATTGTTATTTAATATCTTGTCTGAAGAGTCTGCATACAGTAAACTTGCTGGAATTCAATTTACCTGTGTTGAAAAGGACTGTGAGGATGCTGCCTGGAGGCTTTACAGCATCTGAAAGGGGAATAATTTAATTCTCACTCTGATATTCTGTCTTTTGCAGGGTGGAGGGTACAGAGCATTTCTTTACCTGGGAGTGTTAACTGCAGCCTCCCTGTGAATTTACCCTGCCAAAAGGAATACTGTAGTGCAATGTGCAGCCAGAGTGTAATGACAGGCTTTAGGAAATATGTTTTAACATTTTATAATTTTGTATATGAAAGTAAGAATGGGAGATAGGATTCAGCCTCTGTGGTTGTAGGTAACACCTTGGGGTGGTACCTTCAAGGTGCTGTGTGCATAATCTGTCCCACAGGTTTCATGAATTTCAATAGCAGCCAAGCAGCTACAGCCATCTGCACACCACCTTTCTCTATGCTGGTATTGCTGCTCAGCTCCAGTTTGGGTAAATCCAAATTTTCCATTTTAACAGAAGGAAGTTTGCCCCAAAATGCCACAGGTGAACAACCAACTTCAGCGATCTGCACAGACTTTGCTCTTGGCTCTAAGTTGCTTTTCTAAAAGTTGAAAAATACGTTTTGTGCTCTTTCAATGAAGATTCTCTTTGCTCCTTAGAAAAAAAAACTGAGGGGAAACAGAAATAATTCTGTTTCTCTCATTGACTTCCACTGCCTTGCCTGGGAGGTTGGTGGGAAGGTATGCTGGAACAAACCAAAAGTATTTACTTGTGAGTAAATATTCCCCAGGGACTTTTCTTTTCAGATGTGCTGGCACAAATTGCTCTGCAGTGGGATTAATCTGCATGGCAGAATACCAGGCAGCATCTCCTAGAGGTGGATTTAAATTTTTTAGGATTTTGGCTTCCTAACAGAAGTCTTACCTGTCTTGAAAGGTGCTATCGGATGTGCACACACTGCCACCTCACTCAGACAGACCAGGTACCAGTTCTGGAGGTAAAATGTCACAGATTTTGAAGGGTGATTGTTGGGGTGTTCATGCTCATACTTATTTGAGGGGAAGATAAGAATGTCCCTTTATGACACAAATATCTCGTTCTTCTTCAAGGTTCTACCTCTGCTTTGCATTGTGTACACCCCCTTTATTATAAAACTGGTTTGGACATCCATATGCCCACAGTGATCCACCTCATCAACTTAAAAAGTTGTCTCATCTAAAAGGATTAACCTTCTGTACACAATGAGAGTGTATGCAGAATCAGGGAAAGCAGCAAACAAGTCAAGTAGATATTTTACCCCACATATTTTCTAGCTCTAGAGGAAGGTCTTGTTAAGAAATATTCACAGAACTCTGTTATGTAGAAAGCAAAATGAGAGTGACCTTGCTGAGCCTTTGGCTCAAGTCACAGAGGTAGCAGCAGAAGAGAAAATATATGCTTCCCTCCTTAAAGAACAGTTAGGGACCAGTTCTTACCATGGGAAAGAAGAGAGAGGGAAGTGTATTGTCTTCCTTTCAGTAGTTCATTTTTCTTCGCAAAGTGATTAATGCATTACTATAGCGAATTTATTGTATAGCCTGATTACCATTGCATAATAAATCTAAACAACTGTGACTGTCATGGTGATAAGGCTGGCATGATTTTGTCTCTCTTAAAAAAGGTTTATAAGTTAAGCTTAACTTTTAGCTTTCTGTATTTCTGGATAAAATTTATTTTGGCCATTACAGCTCTATCTGTTTGAAACTGCACCAAAAGGAAATAAGTTTTTCAAAAGGATGGTATATTATAGGAAGAGTTTTACCTTCACTCGATTTGCAAAAGAAAGTGAACATCAGCATTAAAATGGAAATGAAGTTCAGGAGAAAATAATAACTCAGTTGTTTAAAAAAGGTTTTAACATTTAAAAGGGACTTTGCAAATATCAAGGATGGACAACCCAATTAAATTAACTGCATTATAGTCACAGCCGTTAACACCTTGGGCTCAGCTTTTCTCAGGCTACTGGAGTTTGCTGAGGGCTTGTCTGTGCCTGGATGAGAGACTTCCAGGGAGCTGCAGGGAGAAGGGCTTGTGATAATGAGAGCCGTTTTCTTTGAATCCCAGGGAAAGTGGTGCTCCAGTATTGGTGCTGTGGCTGTGCTGAACCAGAGCCTGGGCAAGTGCTGGGGTTGGGAAGGATCTTGGCCACATGGGCACTTCCCACTGCCCACGTTCCACTCCACTCTGTCACTTCAAACATGGATCAGGTGTTTCTTTCTTTATCCTTCCCTCTCTCCCTGAACATATGTGAAAGGGCTCTGCATCTCTGTGCCACAGTAGCTCACACCTGTTCGAGCTGAATGCTGTGGTGAGGGTCACTCTTGTAAAAGCACCCAACCTTTGGAGGGTGTGATGTGGAAAGAGATTAGGTTCCCAAGTGCATGGATGTCCATTTAGGCCCTCCTTTTCCCATCAGCCATGAGGCACCAGTGCAGGACAATAGCAGGGTGTGTTAGTGGCAGCAGAGCTTCCATGCCCTGGGTTTTCTACTCTTTCCCTCTCCCAGGGCTCCTGCCCACCACCAGGTCTCACAGTCTCTTCCTCAGAGCAGCACCAGCTGCTTTCGTAGAAGAAGAGATCACTCAGGCATCTTTGCACATCTTGGTCCACCATTGCTTTGTCTTCCTCCAGGTCTTCTATACAAAACTAGGGACCAAGGCAGAGAATGTGGCCTATTTAGCTGGTAGAAAACTCAGCTGTCACTCGAGCTGTAAGTCATAAAATGCAAATTGCTTCCACAAAGGTGGAATTGAAATTTCTTGCATAGTTTTATGAATTTTGTAGTATAAAGAAAGACTGGGAAAAGGTCATGAACCTTCATACAGCCTTCAACTGGGGCCTGTTGCAGACAGACTCTGGGAACATATTTGGATTAGGAGATACAGAGTAAATTTTCTTTTTGTAGTGAGGACATATGAAGGTGATAAGGGCAGCAGTCTGTTCTCTAGCCTCTGAAAACTCTGTATTATCTCTTTGTGGAGGAGATATTTTCATTTCCCATCTCTGAAGACCTCCTGCCTCACAGGCTGGCTGCTTCCATGGGTGAATTCATGGCCGTGGTGGGAAGGGATCCTCTGTGCAGGTTGTGAGGTGACTGGAAGACCTTTCCTTTTCCAGTACCAGGAGACACCATTCCCATTGACATTCATCAGTGATGTTTGATTTGGACTGGCAATACTGGAGTTTGGGTCTGGGGACATGAATTTAATCTCTCAAAAACATCACAGCTTTCACACAGGAGTGGCAGTAGCTGGTAGTTTATATTAAAAAAAGTTGAAGGTCTTTGCCTATTTTAAGTCCCTGAACTCTTGGCATTTTTTCCTTCTTTCACATTTTTCCTCAGTTACATTGTAGATTATCTTGAAGTCAGTAGAGTTCAAAAGGTCTCTATTTAGATATGAATTACTTCATTCAGGAATAAAGAAGAAGAAAAAAAAAAAAGGAAGTTACTTGGTACAATCTGGTACAATCAAGTATCATGAAGGGGGAAAAAGAACCCTTAAGCTTTTGCATAGGCTTTCAAGGGCTCAAAGGCTTCTTTTTTTTCCCTGGGTATGTTGAACATCTTGAAAATAAAACAGGGTGTTTCAAAAGAGAAGATAGATGTGTCTGTTCAAATAGGCATTGCATTTGGAATTGGTGCCTCTGGTTGTTAAACAGAATCCTTGTTTAACGTCCTCATTAAGAACTGTGACTTGCCACCAGTTTTATGAAGATCAAGTCATTTACTTTTAAAGTAAATTAAAGCAAATTTCTCTGTGGTGACAAGTCAATAAAACAATGGAAGGCTCAAGTTTTTCAATCACCCAACATCTGTTCCTTGTTTTCCTCTAGATCTAGATGCCCTGTGTGCAGCAATAGGTGAACAGAGCAAGAAACAAAAGCTGTAATTGTGGGGGGCTTGTTTGGATTATTTTGTGGGTGGTGTGGGTTGGATTTGGCATTTTTGTTTGTTTGTTTGCTTGTTTTTTCCAAGCAACACCATAAACTCTGTCCACTTTTGGAAAGGGTAATTTTGTAGTTTCCCATAGCAGCATGTTCAGAGCTCCACTGACATGTGGGTGGGGACAGTCGATGGCTCTGAAGCTGCATTTCTCTGCTGGAAGCACAGTAAGCTATTGCAGCGCAGTGTAAGTGGTGAACCACTTCTTGGAAGCCCAGTCAGCACAAATGAGATCCTGTCTTTTGTCCGAGCCACCCACACCAGCACGAGACACCTCTAAAGCTGAAGGATGTTCTCCAAGCCATGGTGGGAACTGGGTTGTATAGAAACCTCACTGAAACCACTTCCACGCTGTAGCCACACGTAACCTGTTTGTCTTGAAACGTTGTCTCGGAGAGAAGCCAGCAGATGAAACCCAAGGTATCAGGTCCATTTCACACTTCAACAAGTGCAGGATGCAAACAGCGCCGCGTTTGTTTTAAGGGTTCTGGAGGGTTTGGCATTTACTGGTGTGAGAACTGGCTCCCTGCTGTGTGAATTGTTCACATGTGGATTTCTGCTGCGTGGGAAACGCTGGCAGAGTGGAAAAGAGAGGGGAAGCTCTGCTGGGAAAGTAAGAGGGGGCTGAATATAATTCACTTGGGGCACAAGTCTTTTCCTAATTCCTCTTGAGAGGGTAGTTTGTCTTGGACAGCGTAACTGACTTTTGGAGTGGTTGAGGAGGACAGGAAGTCATTACTGGATTCATATGAAAATTAGGGAGCTCAGGATCATTTTAGACATATGAAAAAAGGTCAGTGAATATCCAGAGGCCTTTGCTGCTGAAACTACCCCTCCCTTTGAAATCTGTCTGCTCTCTCACACGTGGTTACGGACCCCATCGTCTGAGGCGTAGGACTGTCTTTTATCTCATGGTGTCTTCTGAGCCCTCACGTTGAAGACCTTTGGTGGGAGTGGTTTGCCTTCACTCAGACCTTTATGGGGCCAGGAAATGGGCTGCTCTACTTTATGGGAAATGAGTAATTAGGTCTCACCAAATTCAAGGTACCTGGCTGTGGGAAGCAGGCAACTTCTCCTTTGAGTTTTTCTAGAAAAGAACTGACAAATTCTTTGCATGCTTTTGTGATGCTACACTAGATTTTAATATACAGAAGCACATAGATTTATTGAGCTGTTCTAAAATCTCCGTTTTGTCCAAAGGATGAGTAATATAATTGTATTACCATATTTCAAAACACACAAAAAACACCAGCCAACCAACAACCAAAAAGAATGGAAATCAAACACTTGATGAGTTTTGGATGATAAAAGAAATGGTAACATTTTGTCCATCCCAAGAATGTTTTGGTAATTGCTGCCTATTTGCAGCTTAATAACTGAATATGGGAAAGTATAAATTTAAATAGCTTTCTCTGCTTTCTCATTGTCCATGAAGTGATGCTGCACTCAGTCACACGAGGAAGCAGATGAGTAACCAGCCAAGATGCAGCTTTCTGGGGTATGATCTGTCACATCATAAGGGTTCCTGCTCAACCCTTCTTTTCCATGGTTTCAGTGGGCTTCGGAAGGATCTGTGATCATCATGCTTGGACTCATGATATCCAGGAGATATACATCCAAAGGCAATGCACAGATGCATTTTTGTAGGAAAAGGGCTTCCTGGGAGCACTGACCCACAGTGATCTGCAGCCAGCACAGGGAAGGAGCCTACTGTGGGAACGGTCATGGACCACTACAGGAACAGCCATGCCCAATGGGGACATCCTGGCAGCTTCTTGCACCAGGCTCTGGCAGCCCTGAGGTCAGATCTTTTTAAGGAAGCTCATTTAAAACTGAGAGCCTGCATCTTATTTTTTAGGTGTCAAGGTGGTTTTTCGATATCAAGAGAAACCAAGGGGATGAGGCCATCCAAGGCCAGCTTCCTTCCTTGTGTTGGTGGTTGATAGAGATGAAATGCCAACTGCAGCACAGATTGACCTTAGTGGAGAACTGTCTTATACCCAAGACTAATTGTTCCTGCCAAAAAATGTCCTGGGAGAGGTCAGAAAGGACATCTCCCTACATTGTAACAGCCAGGTGTTGTAGCAACTGTCAGGTTTTTACTCCTTACTGCCAGTTTTATTATTACTCTTTTATTTATTTGGCAGGACCAGAGGTAGGGACATACATCCTCACTTTGATCCTGGCATCTCCAGGTTATATTCCCCTCTCTCTTCCCTTCTTCTTAGTTTTAGCCTTGTAGATAGAAGGAAACTGCGTAAGACCTCAGAGTCAGTCCTGCCCACTGCACACTGCTCCTTCCATTTCTCCTTTCAGGATTACATCAAACTTTCAACAAACCCAGTAGAAAATCTTCTTCTGACTTTGGTGGTGGTTGTCATGAGCTCTTAGCAAAAACATAGAAGTGTCTTAAGGCACAAATGAATATCCCTCAAAAGCAACCCTGTTTTGTGAGCATTTCCTGGTGCATGAGGAGCACTCTCCATTTCTCTGGGGTTCGGTGGGGGGTGTTGTTACTCAGCTCCTCCTGGGAGTTGCTCAGCCCTGGGCAGGATAGGACCATTTGCAGGGCTAATTCTGAAATCCACTCATGAAACTCTTTGAATTCCCAGGTCGTACAGTTTATCTAGAGATCTGCTCAGAGGTGAGTGTGAAATAATAGTGCTTTGCACTTCCTGGGTGTCTTTCATCTTTCCAAATATTTATTAAATAGCCCTCAAAACAGCCCTGTGAGGCAGATAAGATATGGATGGATATGACGCCTTTCATGCACGAGTGGAACCCAGCAGCTGTCTGGCTGTCTAAAACAATCCTGCCCCCAGGTTGGGGCAGATTAGGAAGTGGATAACAAACTTGAGGGTACAGAGAGGATTTAGTTAGGTAAAATTTATTTACCTGTGCTGGAGCTTGGCCAGAAAGTCCAGGCCCACTTCCCTGCTTTCATTGCTTTCACTGTAGAGTCTGTAACTCCATCAGGTTCTTGTCCTGTTTGAAGTTTGATCTTGCACCTGGTTCTGGCTTGAGTGGATGTTGAACTCAGACCAGGGAGCTCTTTCTGGAGCTCTGCATCTGTCTTTTTCCCACAAAGATTTGCCCCTGTGTTTTTTTTCCTGACAAACAAAGTTTTTACATTGAAATTCCCTCTCTGGTATCCCCAGGGCATTCGGAGATGCACAGCACGAATTCTCTTTTGTTTGCCTTTGCAGCATGTAACTCTAGAGCATAAAAATGTTGAAACTAGAACTCAAATTTTCCCTATTTTGTGTTAATGCTTTTTATTAAATCTCCAGACTCTCTTTAAAGCTTCACAGAGAGCAATTTATTGTAAAGCTACATTTACTGTATTTTATGTCCACTGTAACTGCTTGTTTCATCTAATTCAGATTATATTGGCATATAAGAAAGACTATCCCAAGATAAGAAGAGATGAATTATTAATCAAGAAAGTTTTGGAATTAAGATTTTAAATGTACATTTCAGATGCATGCATAATATTTAGAAACAAAACTGAAAGGACTTGTGTGATGTACTTTAATCAAATTTTGAAAAGAAAATGACCAATACATCAAACGTTAAAAAGGAGTTGACCAATAAGTCAAATCTGGAAATGGAAGTGATGGATAAATCAGGTATAAAAAAGCAGGCAACCAATATGTCAAGTGCACAGTGTGTTTATTGAAGTAAAGAATTGCTTGGATATGACTGAATCTGTGTGCTGCAATCATGCAATTAAATACTTGAAATCCTTCAATAGCAAATTATATGTGCAGGTGTACACAGACACATATGGCTCTATACATGTACACAAAATAAACACACGTATTCCTTTGCAATGCCTTAGCCACACTAACAGCATACGATATTCACTGAAGTCTCCTAGGTGTATCCAGGATTTCAGTCTGAAATGTCTCCATTTCGATATTCTCATGTTACTGGACCTGAACAGCTCATGTTTCCAGCTCTTTTATAAATAGTAATTGTTAGTATAGCCCAGATTTTAAAAATGATGGGACATGCCTCATTCTGAAAGCTTTCTGCTTTTGTTTTCTGATTCTAATTGTACACTAGCAGCAACACAAACTCCTTTGGCTAATTCAAAGGATTTTGATAGACAGCTTGGGCCCAAAGCATATTTTCAAGATCAAGACTATAAAAATCTCACTATGGAAAAATCATCATTTGCCTCACTGACTTTGATTTACATCTATGTTACAGAGCCATGAAATTTAAAATAAGATGATCTAAATTGTCCTATAATAATGTGGGCATGAACGTATACTCCTGGTGGCAGAGTTTCCCTGTCACTATACCAAATGAAATCTAGTTTTTAGTGCCAATCAGTTAGGCATCATTAACCCTTTAAGAATGTTATTAGCATTCTCACAAAGCTTTTCATCATGTAACAAATGTTTTCAGACTAAACTTCTCGAGGTCAAAGAATCCAAGCCAGAAAGATTTAGGACCTTTTTGTCCTCTGCAATATTAAGTGTACACTCTCCATCACACCAAATATAAATTATTAGCAGTGGTTTTTAAAAGCTTGCAAAAATGTAGTATTTGAGTTAAAAAGCAGTCCTTCATAAGCAGTCCCCATGTGCTCCTCCCCCTCATCCCTTTTTTGCTGTATAGTAGAAAAATTGCTCTGTACATGCATCCTGCAGGATCCAGGAATGAAAATTGCTTTGCATTTGCTATTACATTATGGTGCTCTCCATTCTGTTTGTTTTTTTTTTTTTTTTTCTCAGTTCATGTTGTTCTTTTTGCAATAAGTGTATGTTTGAATTGAATTGAAGAGTAGCATATTAAAGAACTGGTTTTCATAGCTGTTTATGTCCTTTCATCCAAAGAAGTGTGAGAAAAGCAATCAAGGTTTCAGATTGACATGCTAAAGCAAGAACTATCAGAAAAAGCATCTTGCCGTTGGAGTGTGGAATATTTGCATACCCAGTGTGTTTGTATTAGATCAGACCAAACCAAGGTATTTATAGAACCAGCTTCAGCCTGTGGTCAGGCCTATAATGAACAACTGATTTAGTTTCAGGTAAAGTAATTATTAATCTGTTCCCCCCAACTTCATGCCTCTGAATGTGTCAAAATGTAGCATCTATAACCCCGACTCGGTGTATTATTCAGACTTTCCATCACTCTGTTTTTCAGCAGATGGCATCTAGGTGACTTGCAGTCTTACGAGTGGGATTTATGAAGTGAAATAGAGAAGCTTAAAAAGTAATTGCAGAGACAGGAGGAAAAATTAGAAATTAATATCACTGTAGGAAATGGAAGCAGCCTCACGCGGAAGTGAAATTCTCAATTGGTAGCTTTTACATCAAAAGTGGTGTTTGATTTGTATTTATTGCAGCATAAATAATGTGGAACAGGCAGTAGTATTGTAGTCAGTAATTTCTCTTGCAGGCCCTTGGGATGAACTTCCCATGAAAGACAAGTGAGTGAGGAGCTGCGTGGCTGCTAGTCCTCTGCTCGCAGGGAGCGCTGCATCTTTCAGCTGGGGTTTTGGGAAAGATGCTGCTTGTGCAGTTCAAGTAAAACATCCTGTGGTTTTTGGCTCAAAATAGCTCACTTAAAGGTTTTGCTGATGAATCGATGTGGCCCACAGAACAACCTGAATTACTCACTGAGACACTCAATGTGAATGTGTGTGAATTCAGGCTGGGTAAACACTCAGTTTTAAGGGAAGAAGGAGAACTTAGAAAATCAAGAGTACGGTTCACATGACTGTCTGAAAAATATGTTTGAATGCTATTGATGAATTTAAGCAGTATTTATAATGGATTTGCACAGTAGCAATGGTACAGAGAGTAATCTTCTCTGCAAAAGGGGCAGTGGCAGTGGTAGTGTAAGGGATCAGTGTCATAGGCTGCATCATCTCCACTGTTGAAAGTCAGCAGAAATAAGTCGCCACATTATGGTTAGGACACAGCTTAAAGCACCACTTTCCTTCTCTGAGGTGCCTACTCAGTATGAAACCTGTGTCACCAGTGAATAGAGATTCATAGCCAACTCCAGGTAATCTGTGCTTAGATCCCTACAGAAATTCCCATGGGAATATGTTAATCTGGACTTGCTGTATGTGTGTGGGCACTGTGGTGCAGTCATGATTTTGAAAGAAAGCATGGATATGATGGATGATTTGTTCTTTCAGTGCTAGCTCTGCAGGTTTTTTGGACCAGAATCCCCATGTAAATACAAAACTAACTCAATCTCCAGCCTCTATGATTTAAGATTCAGCTGTATGTGCCTAAGTATGGACTTAACACGTTAATGAATCAAGATCTAAATTCACATCTTTGTAAGACTAATGCTCAAGAATGAAGAGGTTATTTGTCTGTCCTAGTGGAATCCTTTTTGGGATAACACATTTGACAGCTCTATGTAAATTCACAGTGGTGTATGAAATACTTTTGCCCATCATACACTGTCTTTGTCACTACCTTCTCTTAACATTTATGTCAGTAGAAAAGAATATTTAGAAAAGCACACTTGAAAAATGGGCACTAGAAACTTACTGCCTGAAAATGCAGAAATTGTTTTAAATAAACCTTTTTGAGGCTTAAGGAACTTCAAAAAGAAGTTGGGAATCATAAAAAATACTGAAGGTATTCTTTTTTGTTGTTGTTGTTGCTTGAAAAATGAAAGTAATGGCCTCAAAATATGTGCACTGAAGAGAGGAGGCTTTTGTTCTGACAGCTTGTACATCAAGTTTTAGCATTAGGGGGTTTGAAATGGTAAAAGTTAGAATTTGATAAAACAAGGGTTTGGGGGTTCTTTCCCTAAAAGATTCTTGCATGAAACATGAATCCAGAAAAAAATCATGGAAATGCAGTGGATGTTTTTAACTGTATGGAACTGTTAAGAAAATAATAGTGCAAGATGTGCTTTGAGATAATATAATGGCAGGAATTTTGCAGTTGTATTGTCACTGTCAAAATCAGCCTGTTTGCTGCAGTTGTATAGTGTTTAGGCATAAGGAAACATAGAATTTCAACCCTTTTCCCAGCACAGAAACGAATGTTTTTTGAAGTTTGATTAGTTTCTTTTTTTCTTCAGATTTCCATTCCTGTACTCCTTCTACATCTCCCAAACACTGTGACAACACCTGGTAAAATGTAAAAGGTTTCTTAAAGTGTTTTTGGAAGTTTTCTGTGATATTTAACATTGGTGGATGAAATACATTGCCACCAAAAAGAAGAACTGAAAGATATTTTTCCTGTATTAGCTGTTATCGTGCAGGTCTTGTGTCCCAGGGGTCAGGACAGCGGAGCCATGGGACTCCAGCCAGAGAAGGAGGTTTGGATTTGCACATGAGCAGTTCCTCATGAAGAACCAGTGCCTGAACATGGCTGAGGAGAGTGTGGATGAGGCTTGAAAATTTTGGGGCAGGAATTTTGGGGCAGGTATCATGCTCAGCAGGAGTGTGGGGCTGGAGCAGGGATGAGGGGCAGCCCTGCTGTGAGCTGGGAAAGCTCCCTCATCTGATTGGTGCTGAACACCTGGGTGGGACAAAGGTCAGGGGATGTCCCCCGTCCTCACCTCAGGCTGAAAAGAAGGTGGAAAGAAAGTAAACCTGCTCTCCCTTCTGGGATGGTCCAATGGGTTGGGTCCTTCCCAAAGAGGGAAAGAGCAGAGCCTGAATTTCAGGGAGGAGATGCAAGGGGGCTAGAGCTGTCGAGGCGATATCCATATCCCCTTCTTCTCAAAGAGCTTAGCAAAACAAAATAGAGAAAGAAAAGCCTCCAGCAGCAGGGAGTGAACGGCTGGAATTTCCTTAATATTAGCTGAGCTTTAGGCAGCAAGCCTTAACGTGGAGAATTATTTTTAATTAATAGCTTTTCCCCTACTTTGGATCTCAGCAGGAGGATCTTCTTTACGTTGCACAAGGAGGGGAGATAGGAGCAGTCCCGGTTTTGTAACTGATAACTATTTCAGGCCACTGCATTGCCTGGAATAACTTTGTATTCAGAAAAAGAACAAAATGTTGCATCAAAAGATACCTCCTTCTGGTTCTTGGATTTAAATTGCCTGTCTCGATAAACCCACAGCCTGACCAGAAATGAATTGATGGATTTTTACAAGTCTCCTGGACAAATTATTCCCTCTCTACTTTTCCTTCTCCCTCTCCCTCATCTCTATGTTATCAGCATGGAATTTGGCCCCATGAGGGGACCTTCCAAGGATGCTGAGCAATCCCAGCTCTGCCAGGGTCTGAGGCTCCAGAGCTTGTGCCGGGTGGCAGGGTCCTTTACCCAAATTAGCTCAGATCCAGATGGAAAAAGAGGCAGGAAGGTGTTGTGAATTTGTATTACTTTAACACAATGGGTTTGTTCAGAGACAGTTTTCAGGCAATAAATGGCTCCTTTGTGTTCCTTGCCTCCCCATGGTAGCTTTCGGAGCTGTATATGTGCATATCATTTTGCCTGTGTATTAACAAGCAAGAAGGCTCCCTGGCCTCAGGCTCCCTCCTTCTCTTCCTCTCCCTCTCCTTCTCCCCAGCTTACAACACCCTCTGCACCAGCACACAATTAAAACAAAATTAGCAAAATAAGTACAAGTTTATGGTGGGGGAAAAAAATAAAAAAAAAAAAAAAGAGAATCCTTTCTTTTTGCTTCTCTTATTTGGAGCACTGTAAGAGGCTGTAGTGCCTCTTTTTATGAGCGGCTTCCTGGGAGTCGGGACATTTGCTTGTTATACTGTGGCACTGTAAGAGGGTGATCGTCATGGACTATAAAGTAACGGGAAGTCTCACAGCCCCTCCAGCTCTGTAACACAGTAGCTTGGCTCACACAGGAGAGAGGGATTTATAGCACTGCCTTGTATTTTTTAACATATTTTGTCTGCTTTTTATTTACAACCTAGCCCAACAGTTCTTACTTTGTCCCCTGTCTCCCTCCCCTCCTATCTTAATTCTGCCTGTTCCTTGTGGTGTGTTGGAGCCCCAGAATGGCACAAAAAAATGTCACTTTAGGTGGAGAAGCAGCACAGATAAAGGTTGAACTTTGAGGTGAACACAACTCCCTTCAGGCACTAAGTGCAGGATAAATATCTGCTTTTCTAGGCTGTGGGGAAGGCAAGGAGAGGATGGAGCTGGGAGGAAGAAGAGTATGAAAAAGAGTGTTTTTCTTGTTATCAAACTTGCCAAGCTATTTTCCTTATGAGCTTTTGTTAAAGCCCAGTGTCTTTCTCTCATTTAAATAAGTCTAATCTCTGAAGGAGTTCTGAGTTGCTGCTTTTCAAAGCAGTGGGGTGTAGTTCCGTTTTATTAGCTGTCATTGAAGATCTGATGCAGTCATGTCGGAGGCTGTAAATGCCTTGATGCTGTCAAGCCAAAGCAGTTGCGAGCAAGGGTGGGTGCCTGCCATCCCTGGCACTGCCTTCAGAGTCAGCATCTTCCAGCTGCTGGGGTTCACAAGCAGCATTTCCCAAATTTTGGCCTGGATTTGGCAGCATTCATGGGTGGCAGCATTCGTGGGGTTGGATCATTAGTGAATGCAGGATTAGTATTTACGAGAAGAAGGGGGAAGACTGTGAACGATGCAGGCATTGTCTTAATAATTAAGCAGCTTTTGGGAGACCTTGTCTCTCTGTTAGCATTGGATCCTGGTCCCAGATCCCTTCCATTTTCTCTAATAAAGCAGTGGGGCATCACACTGCTGACCACAGCTCAGTTTTGGGATTATCTGCTCTCATTGAAACAATTCCCCCAGAAGCTGCAGTGATGAGTTAACTATCTGGGGTCAAGAAGAGGACATTAAATACAATCAGCATCCCCCTTAATCTTAGGAGGAGAATCCTCATTTGCTTGAATGTGTGTGCTGATCAAAGCACGATAGGAGCCAGGATGTGATACAAGAACAGCTATTTCCCAGGAAGGATTTTTTTTCTCTGCTTTTTAAGGGCAGAGGGGAAAAGCACCAGGAATTTTGAATCACTGGAACTTTTTCTCTTGTGGTTCAACTAGCGTAGCATCTGGAATCAGCTGCACTTGACCAGTGCTTATACATGTTAACTATCAGCTAACATAATCTGAAGCCCTAGGAAAATAGGTTGTAGCACAGATGTAAGACACTGAAGGAAGACAGTAATTTTTTCCTGTAGATGGGAAATGCATATGTTGCCTCACTCACTTGTCATTACTGAAACTATAGGTAGGGACAAAAATAGAAACTACTGACAGCTTGATTTCTTCATGCTGGCACTGAGCTACAGCAGAGCTCTACAAGACCCTATAAATATGCAAGCAAAGGGAAATCCTACACAAGTGCTATCATACTGCTATAGGACTGAATAGAATTAGCTTTATTGCAACCAAACAGTATGGACAGAGTCTGCTTTTCAGAGCTCCCCTATCTCACAAACAATGTAAAATGTGAACCAAAGGCAGCTAATCTGGCCTGTTTACTGGGAACAATTCCAAAATATATTGTTGGAAATGACTAGAAAAAGCTTTGCACTGCACAGCCCTTATGGAGCAGCCCTTTCTTCCTTTTAAAGTGAAATGTCCTTGCAGAAATTAAACACTGTTCAAAAAAAAAAAAAAAAAAAAAGAAGGGGGTGGGGGAAGGGATCACTGTGGTTTAAACCACTTATTAAAATTTGTGAAGGATGCAGCATGCATTAAAAATGCTCCCCCTCCCCCCAAACCTAAACCAACAAAAACAAGCCAACCCCATGAATAGCTCTTCCTAGCTTCCTGCACATTGAATATGTATGTTAAAGGACAAGGAGCCAAGAGTTGCTCTGTTTTGCTTTGCTTGGAATATTTTTTCTATGAAAATATTTCATATTTAATTTTCATATTGCTATTTTTGATATGTCAAAGTCAGGGGCTATGCCAAGGAGAGGCTGGCAAGCTGGCTGTGGAGGAGATTTCTGCCATGGTACACAGTGGTGTGCAGCAGCAATATGTACCCCACTGTGTAAGTGATGCTCTCTGCACCTACAAGCAGGGTTCAAAAGGTTTTACATGGCAAGAGCAGAAAACACTGCTGCTGGCTCTGGGAGGGGAGTAGCTGGGGTGAAACAAGACCTAAGCAGAATTCAGGGTAAAGGGACCCCCAGAATTGGAAAGTACTCATCATTAAGCATGAAATCCTGTAACTTTTCATTGTTCTCAATAGAAGATATTACTTGTGCCATCTTGTGAGCCCTGCCAAGTATGTCTCCCCTCAAGAGGACTCCGTAATCCTCTTACTTTCATTCACATCTCTAAAGCGGCTCCATCTCCCTCATTTTTCTAAGCTGCTCTTGTAAGTTTTCTTCATGATTTAGCTGCTCTCGCTTTTTTTGGAGGTGGCAACTGATTCTTCCTCATTAGAACTGAGCAGTGTATACAACTACAGAGTAAACATTTCTATCTTCCTCCTGGTTCAAGCAAAAAACCTTGACCCCCATGCCAGTAGAAACGAAACATTTCCAGAACACACAGGCAACTGGAGATGTGACTGTGTTTAAAAGCCTCCAATTTAAACACAGTCCTCTAGGAAACCATGACCAGGAGAAGATGACTTGTCCCTGATGAGAGGTTTGACTCTGTAACAATTTGTTGGCCCACCTGTACATTGTTGTTTTATTGTCTGGACCATGGAGCACTTCTTAATACGTTTGATAATAAAAAATCCCACAGAAGTTTAAATTAGAGTAAGGCTCAGTGATCAGGCTTAGCTGTGATCTGGGGTCATTGACTCTCATATCAAATCATGTCACCTTCATTAACAACTGAACCACTGACCCTGAAACTCAGGGAGCTTTCCTATGGTTTCCTAAAATCTGGAGTTTTCATCCTGTCAGCTACAAACTCTTACGAGGCAATGAGATTCTCACCGGCTGGTACTGTCTTCCTCCCAGGTTCTCAGCTTTTCTGCTCTAATCTGGTTCCTGGCATTTTCCACGTTGGTGTATTCTGCCCCAAATTGTGTCATGTAGTGGGTACTGTACAAGTGTCATGGGCTGAGGCTGTGCAGGGGTGAGCTCCAAGCAGGCTCCTGCCTGCCCAGGTGTGGGGTGAGCAAGGAGGGGCTGCACATTTTCTTTTTTAGAGAGCTGACCTTCTAAACTTGTCTGATTGCTGCCAGTATTCATAGAAGGGAGAAAAAAGATGGACCTGTAATTTCATTGTCCTGTCCCACACACTGAAATCTCCTCCATCCCTCCCCCAAAATCTCTCCAGAGTTGTTAGATGTGAAGAGTTCAGTGGTTTAATTTTCTGTTGTCTTGCCAAGTTAGAATGGGATTAAATGCTCTCAAGGTCTCTGGACTATCACTTTACCCAAAACATCCATCCCAAGCATTCAAAGAGGCATAGAGGCTCTGCATAGCTATTTATTTTAAATGCCTGATTAAAATTTCATGAAAACAGGAAGTCAGGGGAAAAGAATAGATTGCAAGAACGAAGAAATCCAGGGCTTTGTCATTTTTAGCTCAACAACACACAACATTGAAGAGAAACCCCCAACACCCAGCACATTCAATTGTAACTGAGGGGTATTTTCACATTTGTACTGAGGCCACTAATGACATATTTTGTCATTGGCAGGGGAGTTTATGAACTAAGAATGAAATGGATTTTTTTCACTTATTACACAATTTTGATTCTGTTTGTAAATTGTCACCTTAAGGTAACCTAAAATTACTGTACTTAAACCCTTCAAATATTAAGATTTTTTTGGATACTACATTGTTTTTTTCCTATTTCAGCAGCAATAAATATTGAGATATCATATCCTTAACAGTGCAGTAGCTCTTCTGCCCTGGTGTCTTTCTGGTTCTCCATTCTTAAGCATACCTAATTATCCAAATAAATGATGGGGGCAGAGACAAAAGACTGATTTTTCTGAATATTAGTCACATGCAGAAGACCTTCATGGTTTTTCTGGCTTCTAGAGCTCATTTTTCCTGTATGTAATTTGTATGTTTGTATTTTTCCTGTATGTCCTTGTTTTACAAGGAAATAGCCTTTTTGCTGAAAACATATGAATCAGAAGCAATGATTAGCCAGGCTGCATTACAGAAGGATTTAGAGTCTGTCAAAGTCTTCTTGCCTTTTTGGGCTGTGGGAAGCAGGACCCCCATTAAGAGGCTGCAAATGCCCCTCAGCCATTTTCCAGTACCACTGTCACCTTGACTGCCCGTAGGTAGTCGTGGGGTACTTAGGAACCATCAGCGTCCCAATCTGTTCTCATGTACCAACCCCATCAAAAATAGATGGATGTTAAAATTCTGTATTAGCCTCTCACTGCAAAGGCAGCATATGTAGGGTTCTCAGCTAGGGCATCCGGTGGCTCTGGGTATGGTATAATTGTGATAGCTTAATGACAAAATAAGTTTTCACTTGCCAGTGTCAAATTAATCCTGTCAGTACATACGTCACTGCAAGTGCATTGCTCAGTGTACCCTTACAATATGCATAATACCATGTCTCCTTGCTTCTGCTTCTCATCATGTGGTCCTCTTGGTGCAGATGCTGTTCAGCCACTTAAAGAGCTGTAACACTACCGGGGGAAAGAAGAAAAAAAAAACCCAGTACGTTACACTGGAACGAATATAATGAGCCTAAAACCTTGGAAGCCTTCCTTTGTTCATCATTCTTGCTGCAAACAGTCACAGCCTTGTGGATTTCTCTATTATTTCAGCTGTAAAAATCGTATTGAAATTTGATGGGAATTATTTCTAGAGGTAGTTAATTGGCTGACTAGGTGTATATCTGAGGAGAGGTAGCAGGGAGCCCATAAATGACCTTTTCCCTTGTTAGATTGCTCCCTGGCCAGCTGGACATTTGGTATCCTAAGGTGAAGAGTTTTTTAAATTACAGTTTCATGGCTTTGCCCCTTTACAAGACCACAATTTCTCGGTGTTAATTCACCATATTGAGAGGAGGAAAGAAAGTCAGCTGCTGCAGAATATCCCTTCTGCTTTAAGAAAGCACGGCACTAATTGCTGGGAGACTTTTGCAAAACAAAATCCTGTGTGGCTCGGTCCACGCCTGCACACTCTGGTCGTCCCCGCTCCGTGCCAGCATGTCACAGGTGCACGCCACAAGGGACAATGCAGCAAATGTAATTGGGAGGCAGGTGGCAATAGCTTGGACTCCGTAACACATTCATCCCAAGGTGCACTCGTGCATCTGTTAGAAAGTGAAGTCTTTTTTTTTTTTTTTTTTTTTTTTTTTAAATTCAGTTGGTCTAACAGAGATTTGAGCAATAGGAAAATATTTCCCATCTCCTAAGCACAACAGCAAGAAAGTTACTAAAAGTCCTCGGAGACTGCAAGCAAGGTGGGGTGGAGGCTGCTGATCTTAGGGAAAAATCAAGGGGTTGTCAGTTTACATAGAAGTGGGTCAAGTGTTTTTAAGACACTTGAGAGGGCTTTTTCCTCCTTTTCTATCGCTGTAATATCAGTGCAAACTTTTCCTCTCCAGATATGAGCCTTTTGTAATTGCATTAGTGCTGCGTGCTCTGGCCAGGCTGGTCACTCGCCTGTGCTCAACCGTTCCTGCATCTTTCCAAGAGCCAGAGCAGAGCCTCTCGGTATGGGAACCTCTGTAATTCTGCTCCAAATCCTAACAGAGGGTGTTTATTCCCTCTCTAAAACACAGAAAGGACCCCAAACGCTTGTACTCTTACAGGGAGCCTGAAAGCAAACCTTGCCAAGCCGAACTGCAGCAATCTCTGGGGCGGAGTATAAGGGCTATAGCGCAGCACACAGAATCCCTCTTTAGGGGAGGGAGGCTGGTGCCAAATCCAGGAGAAACTATGGGGAATGGGATTCAAATGAGCACAGATGTGATGTTGCTCACGGACAAAAACGAACAGCACAGTACTGCAAAAATGCATGTAGGTTTTAGCCTTTGGTGGACAAAATATTGCTTATATATGAAGGATACATAAACAAGGCAAACAACAAAAAATTATATCACACATTTTGAATGCCACATGCTTCCTAATCCCTGGGGGAGTATTTTCCCCATCTGTCTCAGTTCCTAACTCCACTAGTCAACTCTCCTTTTAATCTGAAGTTGGGTCCAGCCGTAATCCAGAGCTCTTTGGGGAGATTTGCATGTGAAGCTGCTGGGAGGGTCCCTTTGCTCCTTTCCCATGGTCTGCTCCAGCCTATCCTGGCAGTTTGCAGACTTTGTCCTCCTGCTGCATCTCCGGCTCTTGGCCGGTGGCAGGGCCAGGTTAACTGAAAGTGTGAGGTTTTGATAACCTGCAGCAAGTGTTTTCCGTCTCTCAGGAGAGAGCCACGCTGGAAAACAATTTGCAGAAGACAGGAGCAGAGATCTGGTGTCATTTTTGGTGCAGCTACTACAGTTTCTTGCTGTGAGCCCTTATCAGTGGAGTCCTTGTAGGGCTGCTCATCAGCAGAGATCCTGCAGGCGAGCGCAGCGTTATTGCTTCGTCCCATGTGGCTTTTTTTATCAGTGCTGTTCTGGTTTCTAAACCTTCTGGAGACGCTGTAATTGGGTACTTTGGGGTGGCTTGGCTTTTTTTATAGCGTGAGTTAAGTTTTTAGACTGGGCTTTAGAAATAAAATAAAAATAAAATAAAGTAAAGTAAAAGAAAGCAAAATAAAAGCAAGTAAAGTAAATGAAAGAAAAAGAAAGTGACAGGAACTAAAACAAAAGAAAGTGAAATAAAATAAAATCAAATGAAAAAGAAAAGTAAGCATCTGTAGTTAGAAAAAAAGATATGAAGTTCCAAATAAATAAATTCTACTTCTATTTCTTGGAGTGATCTAGGAGAGCTGATGGAGATTGACACTCTTAAGTTACATGGATGTTTTGAACGTGTAAAGAATCCTTCATAAATTCAGCTTGGTTTGCTGTGATACACTTTCCAAATTAAGATACTGCAGAACAGATTGTGAAATGGTGATTTACATGACTTGAGGATTTTGCTCCTTGTGATTAATCACAATAGTACTTCCTTTGGTTCCCTTTAGAATGCATTTAAAAAAAAAATGTATTTAAATGTATGTAGAAACGTATTTAAAATGCAGGTTATTTCCACAAGTATAAAAATATCAGGCAAAAAGTGCATTATTGAGTGCTGTGTAAAGTACAGCTGTGCATCTCTAGAATTGCAGCATTCTAAAGGAGGAAATAAAATTACAACTAAGAAAAATATTCAAAGTACTGTTGGTTTTTTTTCTGGCAGGAAAGTGAAAACATGGAGTTTTGTTGGCTCATTCTTCCTTTTGCAAAGGATTTAGTGCTGAGCTTTTACCTTGCTACATGATATACTGCAGTGAAATGCACAGAAATTTGGGATTAGATATGAGTTGTAACATCGAGTAAATTTTGAGTTGAGAAATTTAGAGCGTGCCAAGCGGCCAGCTCCTCAGACAAAAGACTAACATGAATAGGTTAGAGAATTATTAGCCTCTAATAATAGATGATATACTATATATCAAGTAATGACTACTTACTATCCTACATTTATCTGTTACATCAAGTCCTTTTTAATTACCTACCCTGCCGCCACAGGGGCCAGCAGCTGGTGCAAGAAATGCTGCAAAGCTCATGACTTCCTCCCTCGTAAAATGGAAATGTCCTCCCAATCTGTGCCCTTGCAGTTGTTAGACATGGGTTTCCCAGAAAAAAAAAAGGCATTCAAAGCACATCTTTTTTGGACAGTAGTTTTTAAGGAAGGTTGTGTTACTGAAATTGTTTTTCAGCATAGTTCCATCCAGTGGAGAGCAAAACTCCACTGACTGGCCTGACTGTGGCTCTTCCCTTCAGACTTTAATTCCTTCTGCTGCTTGTCTAGGTGAGGAATGGATAAAAATAGATTGTTAGATGAGGCTGTTGCTTTTAATTATATTCATAATGAGCATTCACCATCCTTAATTCAATAGTGCAGTATAACGGGGGAGGGCAGGGCTGTTTAACCTCGTTTCCTAAGGAAATGAGGCATATAACATCCCACCACCCACCCACCTGGACCCAGAGACCCAGGCCTCCCCTAATAACATGTGAATGCCTTGTAACTGGGCTTCAAAGGGGACAGACATCTGAAATGTTACATTTTCTCATGGAAACTGGGGTGAGTGCAAGAAAAAGCTCCACATTGGTGTCTGTGCCAGGCAGGTAAGTTCAGTCTTTATCCCTGCTGACAGCAGCCCATGGCCAGTGGCATCTCCTGCCTGCTGGGGAACAGCAGGGCCGGAGGAGTTGGGCATCAGGCTTGCTGCTGGGGCTGAACTTTGGGATGGGCAGCACGGGGCAAAACCAGACGAAATCACTTCTGCTCACAATTTGGTTTCTGGTAGGAGCATAAATTCTAGGAACCTGATTTTCACTAATTCTCCCCGGGGTAACGTGAGTGCAGGCAGCCTCCTGGTTTTGGTGAAATCAGGGCAGAGTGAGGAGCTGGCTTGCTTTCTGGGAGCAGGACAAAGCTCAGTGAAAATTGGCTGCTGTGCTTTTGGACCTGCAGTGTTGCAGGGGACCTTTCCCCTGCTGTGCCCCCAAAAGAGCAGTTCTCCCCCATGCTTCCCTCCCTCCATCCACTCCCACACCGACCGCTCTTGGAGCTGGCAGCACATTAATAAAAAAATGTAAGTTTTATGGGACAAAGTAAATAAGGCAATTCATATATCATTCCTAAGACACACAGAAAGGAGGCAGAGAAAAATAACCATCCGATATTTTATATGAGAATATTTCCATGAGTCAGCTCATTTTCAGGTTTCTGGGCTTCCAGCTGCAAGCTCTGCTGTGTTGGCTTATCTTCTACTTGAGGCCTGGCATGTGCCAGAAGTAGCTTATAATTGGCTGTGTTTCCCCTTTGTAAATGGTAATAATAGAGCCTTTATCAGCAGAGAATGGCCAAAAATTTGGATGTCTTTAATTTCATCACAACCTGTAATTTTTTTCAGGTCTAATATTACACAAATAGATCTCAGAGCTCCTTGTTCAGGTTGCAGGGCTGACAGCAGAGGGGTTGATTTTTGTAGGTGGGATATTGAACTGCCCTTCAAATGTTCCCTAAGCAATGGCCATAGAGCTGACTTTAACCCTTATGGCAGGGGTTTCATTTACCCCTTGGCTTAAGAAAAGTCACAGTTGTTGTGGCTCAGCCTGGTTGGGAGAGGCTGATGCACTTCTTGTGGCAGCCTTGGTATTTATTGCAGGGCAAAAATGCAAGGTATTTTCAATGTATTTTAATTCATTTGAGGTTTTCAATGAACTCACCTCAGCCTTCTACACTCCTCCTGAGATTGCTTCCTGTGGATTTCAAAATGACTAAATTTAACTGGGGGTGGGGGGGGGGGGGGGGGGGAAGCAGCTCATTCAGTACTATTTCTAAAGACAACTATGCAAGCTTTCTAGAAAATGAATTTTAAATTTCTACATGGCAGAAGAATTTGGTTGATCACAGGCATAGGAAGGATGTTGCAAGATTTATTTGGCCAGTCACAACCTGAATTTTGAATAAATTCTGTCAAGCTGTTAAAAAAAAAGCATGGAAATACATCACTTGACACATTCAAATCACAAATATGTTTGAGGGGAACTGCAATCTGCTCAGAGATGTCCTGCAAATAAAAAAGATTTCACATGTGTTTAATGTATTCCTTTTTGGGGAATTAATTGTCCACCAGCACTGACAAGCATGGGGGATGGAGGAGCGGAATGGGAGCGATTTGCAGTTCTTAGTGGGAATTAGTGGCATGACTATATTATAACAATCATAATTAAGCTTTGTACTTGAACAGTGCCTTTCCTTGGGGAATCTCAAGGCACTCTGTCAAATTTATGGGGAAATCCCGGGGAAATAAGTGATTTCCCTACAGATCTGCAAAAATTCGGTGGCAGAGCTGCGAGCAGACCCCAGGTCTCCAGTCTCCTGGACTCTGGCTCCAGCTCACAGCAGGAGCTGCCTGATTTCTTTGTCACAGCCCGAGCAGGACTCAGGGTCTCCGGGAGCACGGCCCTGGGGGTGCAGGTGGGTGCTGGATATGCTGGGGGTGCCTCCCTCACCTGGGGCTGTGCAGGGAGCAGGGACATGGGCTGGGGGCAGTGGGGAGGTGACAGCAGGGACAGGCAGCTCACACCAGACAGCCCTTTCAGCAGCACCCTGAGCCTAAATGCACCGAAAATAACAATGGGGAAACACATTTAGGTGTGGTGTAACTTTGGGAAAGTCCTGAGTCCTCCATGCCTCAGTTTACCCACCTCTACAGTTAATATGGTGGCACTGTAAGAGGACTTGTGGTGGTGGATTTTTTATGGCAAAAAAAAAATTTAAAAATCAGGGGAACTTATGTAAGGATGTGGTACTTTGAGCATCATTTGAAGTTTTTTATCAAGGCTGAAGTCCTTACCAGAAAAATGTGCCCTACTTTATCTCAAAATTCAGGGTTTGTGCAAGAAATACACAGGGAAATTATTTATGTGTCATGAAGAAGTCTCTGATGAGATGATCACAGGGGTCTTTTCTGTTTAAAATCCCTAAGGTTAAAAATCTGTACAACTTAATGTTTCTAACATGCTTTGAGACCTTCAGAGGCAAGGTCCCTTTGGATTCAGTAGGATGAATTGGCCTCTTCGAGTAAGTTGAGTTGAATTTTGGGTGTAAGACAAGGAACATGTTACATTACAGGTTTGTTTGCTCCGCTGGCTGGTTTCACCAGTTTGTGCAGCCTGGTAAAAAACCAAACAAATTCACTTGACTGCACAGACAGAGCAAAGCCAACCGTAAGTTTTTCATCTAAAGGCCTGCAGAGGATGACAAAGTGTTCAAAAGACAACTGGACTTATGCTACTGAGAATGTTTAAAGTAAGCAGTAAAACCTTAAACATTGGTTTGGTGTTTTACTAGAACAAATAGAGAGATTTAAAAATAGTGGTTAGGTGCTGAAGCTACAGTGAAAATAGCCATATTTTCTCTGAATAAATCCTCTCCCTCCTGGGAGCAGGCTGAGTGTGGAGGGGAGCAGAGTTATCAGCCTCTCTTTTTAGGCCCAAGCTGCGCATTTGGCTTGATGATGGGCAAAAGGATGTTTATGGGTCTATGTGAAGGAGCCAGTCCAGAAGCAATGGGCAGTGCTCTTCTGGATGGGAGCACGTGGCGTTTTAGAGGGAGCTGAGTTGTTGATGCCATGCAGAGAAGTCCGTCTCCTCTGCCCTGGGACCAGGGGTCGTGGCAGTGGCCTGGCAAGGGGCACTGCTCTCCCACGGCACTGCTGGCATCTCTGCAAGCCTCAGGTCAGAGGACCAAGGGTATCCCACCAGAACTGGGACAGTTGGCAATCCTCGTTCTTGTACAGACTGCGTGAAATGCACACCATTCCCCAGAGCTTACAGGCACAGTTACAAACAAAGCAAAGATGGCAGGAATGACATTCCCTTGCTAATTATAGTGTGGTCCCATCTGTATATTTGGTGTTATGTCACCAACTCCAGCCTGCTTTTTTTCTAGCAGGGAAATACTGCTGTAGATCGAAGCTCAGCACAAAAGGCTCCAGACCTCTAATAATGTTATAGTTGCTTGTTTAACGGGGGTGCAACTCTATTTTTGAGGGCTATCAGTTGGAAATCTGAGAGTGTGTTGGCTAAGGTGCTTTTTGGGTAACTCAACAGTCTGTGTTTAAAAAGCCCTTGGGTGTGGATAAACATAACAGAGTTCAGTGGCTGCACATTTCATTGAACCCCGCTGGCTCCATTGGCACGTTGTGCATGGCAGCAAAGCTGTGAGCTCAGATCCATCCCTCCTGCATGGAGAAGGTGGGAGAGCAGCTATCTCCCTGGCCACCAATGCTCCTCTTGGCTGCAGACTTTTTGGTTAGTGGATAGTCTGTGAAGAGTTTGGGCTGTAGGACATGTGCATCACCCTCCAGGAATTCCCTCTGAGAGATATGAGGACAGAAACCACCCTTCTGGATCACCCCATAGGGTGTTTCCTTTCAATCCTCTTGAAGATCTCATGTGTCCTCCTAGGGGCCCAGATATAGTCCTGGAGTCCACATCCCTGTTTCTGTTGGTGGAGTTTCCTGGCTCCTGCTTGTAAAATGGTCGCAATTTAGGACATTAAATTCACTCATGTAAGATGCCATTTGTCCCTCCGAAAGAGCCCATGGGGTGCTTCGTTCTTGCACGTGGTACTTATTGAGCAGTATTGGTGAGCCTCGTGCTAAATCATATAGGACTGAGATTTTTAATTAGGGTAGAGATGGGAGCCTCCAAATCTCATGTGATTAGAGAGTTCTCATAACTTTTACATTTATTATATAGTCCAATTAACATATTTCTTACTTTAATGTCTCTATTGCCCTGTTCAGTGTTGAAAATACAAAAATAAGAGCACTTTGCTAAAACCTGAAAGCCATGGAGTGAAAATAGTCAAGAAACAAAAGTAAAAATGGGTATTCCTAAATTAATTCACTGTTTGGGCCAAAAACAATGAATGAAACTTTGGCAAAACAGGGAAACGCCGTAAAAACAAGGAAACTAAAATCTGAAAACCATCCACTTCACTAGTCATGGCAGAGGCAAAAGGAATTTTAAAAAGTCAAAAAAGTCTTTAAGACATCCTAAAAGCAGGCTTGTGTGGGGACTTACAGAAGCACTGTCCAAAGATTAATCTCTCAGGACTTGCACCTGGATCTGTCCCCTGAGCTTAAAACCCCTCTCTGCCTATGGTTTTCTGAAACATCCCAAGGGTATTTGGTGGAGCTCATGTGCAGGAGGGGAAGCAGATCCTCAAACAGCTTTATGGGTGAGGACCTGCCACATGAAGGCCACGGTGTCTCTGAAAGTCAAGGAGAATTCGTACCAGCAGAAATAGGCTCTGGTTTCTTGTCATGCAGGAAGCCGTTGGTGGAGCAGGAATTTAACAAGTTCACAACTTAACAAGTCCCAGCCTAGTGTCTGGACTACCAGAATAGATTTTTTTCTCAAATAACCCCAATCGCTCAATGCTTTTGTCAAATTTCTGTCTCTCTGTACCCAGTGTCAGCCTCAGCTTAACAATGAAGGTAGTCCCAGAAAACTTCTCACAAATAAGCAACCTATGCTCCCTGTTATGAAAGCAACCTCCTACTGTCTGGTACATTAATTCTGTTCTTGTGGGGCACTGTAGAAGTAGAGTTTTCTTTGCCTGGCATGGTAACTTTCATTGCTTTCATTTTTTTAGGAGCTTTGTGATTCTGAAAGGCTTAGTGCGAGCTATAAAGGCTCCACCTCTTTCTTGGCCCTGTAACCCGTGAGCAGTTCAGCTGAGGCTAGGGGATTTGTGTATAATGATTTGGGAAAGTTGTGAGTATAAATAGTAAGGAATTTGAGATGTTTTTCCCCTCTGTAATTCAACACTCAATAGCTTCCCCTTCCACCCTGCACATAAGGTGCTGTACCAAAACCATGGAAAGAATTTGTGGAGCTTCAAATCAAGGAAGTTCATAAGCTAGCAGGCTTTTTTCCTGCCTGCTCTTTTTAAAAATCCTATAATATAATCTCATCTGGGGAATAGCATGGCCAGAGGACTTTACAAATTTTCACCAGATCCTCTCACCAGGAGCATTTGCCCCAGGGGCAGAGGCAGGACAGCACTCTGATCTCTTATGCAGAGTATGGTAAGGGCAGGAGCTTGAAAAAGTGTTCAGCCCCAGCTTTTTCCTTTCTTTCTTCTCCTTTCTCTTTCTGGTAGCAGCTACTGCTGAGAGAATGTTTTCAACCTGCTCTAAGCTCCAACCTCGCTCTTCCTTCCCCTTCCACATCTCACTGGTGTACAGGTCCGAGGTACTGGGCTGCATCATATAGAAAGCAGAATCATTTAGGTTGAAAAAGATCTCTCAGATCATCAAGTCCAAGCAAATGATCAGGGTCATATTGGCCCCAGCTCTGTGACGATATGCCCATCAGCCTGGAGTCCCAGAACAAGGCATTCCTGAGCACAGAGGTTGCCATTGCAACTGACAGCAGTGCTTGGAGCTGGGGAGGCCCTGGCATCTCTGTAGTGACAGGTTTGCTTTTAAGTTCCCCTCAGGTTTCTTTTGTCTCCATAGTCATCTTTGTCTTAATTTCTCCTGTTCTTTAAACCCTGCACACAAAATGCAATGTAAACCTCAAAACACCCTCACTTATTCCAACAGAAATGTCATCTCTGAGCAGTGTCGATGCAAATTCTCTGTAGCCCCTATGATTTCAGCCCAGAGATGAGTCTCAGCTCTGCACTCCATCCCCAAAGCCTGATTGAAAACTGCTTGCACAACTCTCCAATAACACTGAATCGGGCACAGATGACGGGCGATCACAGCATGTATTCGTGTACATACATTGCCAGGAATTTGATGTATGGTTTCATTTTTGAATCTTGACTTCATTTTGCACCATAATATTTGAACATGCAGATTTACAAATCAGGCCCCAGCATTATTGTTTAAAGAACCCTCAATGCTTTCGGTAAAAACCTGAGTAAGTATTTGTTATATTTAGAGGCAATTCTACTTATTGTCTCTTCATACCATAAGCTTTTCGCTGACCTAGATTTTGCTATTTCATTTTCCATTTGCTGTCCCACAGTACATTTGCATGGAAAGAAAGTCTTTTGTCTTTTAGTGGTCTCTTGCACTTGCTACTTCATTCAGCAGCCAAAATCACGCTCTCTGCCCTGTGATGGTGTAAAGAGCTTCACTGGGAGTGATTGTATGGCTGAGGATCCTGGCTTCAAACTAGAGGTAAAAAGCTATTGCAGCTTTTAGCTTTGTAGAATCCTTGGGCCAAAGAGTGCTGGAGGACCAGCCAGAAGCAGAAGAGCATGCAAAGAGGAATGGTTTGTGTTTTCCAGCAGTAGCAATTTACAGAAAGAAAAGTGGACAGAGTCAGAAACTGGCTTCCTTTCAGTCAGAGGGAGTAGTCCTCTCCCTGGATGTATATTACAACTATAGCTAAAGACACAAAACAACATCTTGATTTTAATTCTGGTTTCAGTTTTAGCATGTCATTAAAGAGATACCTGTATTGACAGGAAGAGTTGTAATGCTTTTGGGGAGTTGTTATTATCGTATTACACGATTATGGTGTTTATTGCAGTGGCGCCTTAGGGCTGAATTTACAAATGCTACGGATGGATTACATGGTATTATGCTGCACACAGACATTTTGCTGCATGTTCATGTTGAAATCCTGTGAACTGGACAATATAAACAAATTAACATTATCAGGGAAAACCTGTTTTTTAATTTAAGTTTCCCCGCAGACTGTACTTGGCCAAAGGACACTTGCTCTTGCTCTCACATCTCCTGCATCTCAGCCATGTTCAAAAATGTTTTTACTAGCACATGTTAACCAAAACCTCATCCTCTTAAAAAAAAAAAAAAAAAGCAGGCATGTTTTAAAATGCATTTGATCCAACCAGCTAGTATATTTTTAAACACGACAGTGTTATGTTTAACAGTGTGTTAGCATATGTCAATTAACTTGTTTCCACAGAGTGCTGACAGAAGTGCCCCCATCGCCGCCAGCCCTGAGGGGCCCTGGGGCTCAGTCAAATCAGCAGAAGGGAGCCTGTTCCCACACCTCCAGCCCACTGAAACTCAGCACTGGCTCTTCTGGACAGTATTAGGGTGCTGGAAGAGGGCACAGTGCATTTGAAGTCATTCCTTCCTTTGCCTGCTGTGGTCTCCAGGTAACCACCATGGTTGAGGGGATGCACCAGGGCTCCTCTGTCAGCACCCCAAATGAAGTCTCCTGCGAGCACACACGTGAGCTGAGATGCTCTCACTGCACACAACGCCCTTCCAGACAGAATAAATAGAGACTTTTTCTCACACTGTCAGGAGATCACACCCCTTCCCTGTTCCAGATATAGATGAGATGGAGGAGAAAAGATGCACGTGCACGTGCATGTAGCCCCTAAGTCTCCCCTGTGCCCAGAGCAGGTGGTGGGGATGGCTGTGTGTGTCTGGGGTGCTTTGTGTGATGAGTCATGGCCATGGCCATGCGGGCTGCTCACCTCTGCACTGCTCTGACCACACTGGCCAGTGCAGAGGGAGCACTTTAATCCATTGTTGGAAACAGCAGAGATCCTTTTGTCCAGAGACTGGCACGTGCTGCTGGATAAAGCCCTGGGAGTGTGTGAACTAACCAGTCGTATCCTGGCAGGACCTTCCTGTGCATCCCAGCCCTGAAATTGTGCATGATGAGAAGTAAATGGAGTGGGAAGCACACAGGTCAGGTCTCAGCAGCAAAGCAGGGATGCACACTGCTTTCCCACAGGGATGTGCAAGTGCCTGTCCATGCATGGCAGCTGCAGAGACCCAGGCAGGTCTTTGACAGGGCTCATCTGTTACTGCCCATGCAGAGGGTGTGGGAAGGGTGGATATGTGGGCATGCAACAGGCTGAGGAGGTGTCCAGGGTCTGCATCCCCGTGCCCTGCTGCTGTGGGCTGCATGGTGTATCCATGTCCCAGCCAGACTCCATGCACAGGAGCAGTCCCCAGGCAGACAGACCCGCCTCTGCTGCTGTTCCTCATCCAGGGAATTTGGGCAACTTTCATTTCTCATTTCAAGATTAGTAAATGCATGAATGATTCCCACGTGTTCTGGGACAGTGTTAATGGGAATGGTAGAAATACCTAGAATAAGCAGTGTCCAAAAATAGGTCTCTTGTCCTGCCAATGTCTTGCACATGTTCTTAACTTTCCTGCCCTGGGAAGCAACTTCTGGCACCCTGCAGGGCAGGAGAGTTTTTCCATTCACTTCAGTGGGTGCGGGATTTCTTTCTGCCTTACAGACCTGTGGATTTCAAAGGCACTGTCCATAAGGCACACTCAGGCTACTCTGCAGGGTCAAAGTGTTTTATATTTTTAGCATTGACATGATGGTCACGAGGGAAAAGCACGTTTTTGCCCCGCTCGAAGGGCATGGTCAGACGTGCTGCTCTGCTGGGGCTGCTCGGGGTCAAGTCATTACTGGCCCTGGACCATTTCTTCGGGTGCTGCACCTTCCTGCTACACAGCTTGGCTGCCATAATTGGAGCCGTGGAGCTGACCTACACCAGCCGAAACATGTTGGAAGTGGGGTTTTATAAATAGACTGTGTGGACAAAGGGTGTCTGCTCCGGGGTGTTTATGGAGCTGGGGAGAGGAGCTTGGGGAAAGGGATGGAGCCTGACAGCTCTCAGTGAAGCAGCACAGCCCTCTTTGCAAAACAGGGATCGTGGTGCTGGCAGAGCCTGCGGCAAGCCCTCGGCACAGGGAAGGACGGAGAGGCCACGACCCGGGGTGTGGGTGCTCAGCTATTTTCTCCCTGTGAGACTGGCTCCCAGGCCTTTGCTCATGCAAACCCTGACAGATCCCATCTAAATGAGTTGTTAGAAATTATGTGCTCCCTCCCTGGTCTGGGCTGGAGCTGAATTTTGCCTACCAGTCTCAGGGAGTAGGTTTTGCTACTGAATGCAATTAAAAGAAGCAGAACTTGGCGCTGTGGGATCATGACCAGTGCTGGTAGTCAGGGTGATTGACACTGAATCCTTTGATTTCTCCAGGGGCATCATAATATTTTAAACTTATTATTAATTACAAGTGTATTAATCTCCAAATAGTATTAACACTATTTCAAAATATAGTTTTATCCTATCCAACCTACTGGGGAAAAAAAAAAAAAAGCAGTTTTGGATGAACTGAACAACTTTATAGACACTGTGCTTTATAACCAGATAGATTTTCCCTAGTTAGTTCCACTTCTATCTAATATTGGTGGAAGATTAAAGATACTGAATCAATGGCTGTAAAAGCTTACATTAAAAATTTTCAGTAAATGAGAAGAGGAAAATTTCATTAGAAACATAAATTGTAACAACTGGAATGCCTGCAACTTATTTTTAGTATTCTACTGACAGTCACACTTGAAAGCCTTTTTTTTTTTCCAAATGTTTTCTTTTCTCAGATTAAAAAAAAAGAAGAAGAAAATGACCTCTAATATTTTGAAATATAGAACTAATTACAGTAGAGAGTGATCCTGATCCCACTGAAGTCAACTGCGGCATTCTTTATGACATTGCAGGATAGTGCCTCTATTAAGAAATAGTAAGGAAATGAGATACTTTAAAGAGAAGGGTTTAAAATGAACTGGCTCTGTTGGCCTCTTTTGTAAAAATACCTTAGAGCCACTTTTATCAAGTCAAAAGGTTCATTGAAAAGAGAGAAATGAAAAGATGCTGCTCATGGAGCCTGGCAAAACATGAAGTTCTTAACAAATATCTCTCCAATCCAATTATAACATTTAAATCAAGGAGGAAAAAAATTATGAAATATAATGAAAGCTTGCTTTCTACTGAAAAAGTCTACTTGGAGATGTCCAGACCTAAGGGAATTACCAAGTCAGCATTAGAGTGGGGAAAAAAATGTAATGTAAATGAGAGTAAATAATCAAATTTTTCTGGTGGAAATAAGTGCAGTTGTTTGATGTAATTTTGACACACAGCATAATTTCAGCATCAACAGTGAAGTTTAAAGAATCAGTGTGTCTTCATGAGATTTCTGTACAGAAAAGCCATTCAATGGGGAAATCTAAATAAAACTTCAGTTTGCAAATTGACCCCTCTATGAGAGAAAGCCCTGAATTATTTTAGTTGCAAATAGAAAAATAGAGATGACCCCATTTCAATAATTTCTAGGTACCTTTTCCATTCAAAAATCCAACATGATTGTGGAACATAAATCACAAAAATTGTGATGTGTGACTGTTTTTGTGCTCATAAAAATCGAACTTTGGTTTATATCTCTAACACCAGCTCAGCCACTTACAATTGCAGTTTTCCACAGTGAGCTACACTGGACTCATGTCACTGTGTTTCTTGCAGATGTAATTTTTCAATATCATGGGGATATAGTCCAAACAATTAAAACAATTAAAGCAGGGCATGTCTTCAGTATTTTACTCAATCTCATAGTCTGTATGAAATATATTTGTAATTTCATGTTCATTTCCAAATGGAGACAGATTCACACACCCTCACAGCCAAACTCAGGACAAGAACCAACAATTAAATGAAGCCTGAGATCCAGTCCAAAGCAGGCATATACTCAATTTAATTTTTAAATAGCTTAATTAATAGTTTCAGTTAAAGCAAAGAAGTGAAAATGGGTCAAACTATGTAAACATTGGTTAGAAAAACACACTGTCCAGCCAAAGCATTGTAGAACTGCTTTTAAGAAGAATGGTCTTTAAATTTAATTTAAACATGGTTTTCCAACTTAGGTAAAAGCCCAGTTCAGACAAGGCCCAAGCCACTTTTTGTGCCACAAAGAATTACAGCGGTATGCTGAGAGTTTATTTAGTCTTTGCTTGTTCTGAGGCTGTGTTTCACTGTGCAGTCATCATTTTCTCCTTGCTGTCAGCACGTTGTTACCTCTCGGCAGCTCGGAGCCCGCCGTGGGGAAGCTGCGCTGAATCGCCGCCGGGACCTGCGCGAAGGCTGCACAACATCCTCCGCAAATATTTACTGGAATTTTGAAATGGGCTGGGAGACACTGCTATTGCACGCTGAGTGTTTGCTCTCTGCAAACAGGCAGGTTCAAGTTCTTATTGACACGGCTGGGATGGATGATGGGGTCCCTTACATAAGTCTCAAGGCCAGGAGAGTGATTTTGCTCCGGAGTAGTCAGGGAGTAGAAGCAATACCACATGTCTTATCTGACCAGTCATTGCTCAGCAGCCCTCACTTCATGGGAAGATACACTTGTTAACGTCTTGGTAGCTCCTGGATTACAGAGGGGCAAAATCATAAAATTCAAGCAATTTCTCTCAATCCAGAGAATTACTGTATCCAGAGAAAACCGTGTTCTTTACTCTAAAAAAACAATTTTGGCAAAATTTTTCTAAGATACTTAAATTTCAGTTTAAATTACACCAGGGTGTCATTTCAAAGCATTTAAGAATGCTGCTTTTAAAAATCCTTTTAAATTATACAGTAGCACTTACATGACTCTATATATTTGTAGTTTGAAGTTTCTGCTACAGTGAGTTCTTTGCAGATTTGCTGATTTGCAGTTAACTTCCAGGTTCCTAACTTTTTGGCTAGAATAACTGAAAGGTTTCTATTTGCTTGTAGGGTTGGGTTTTTTCTGACTTTTTTCTTTAAATTTTAATTTGATTAGGTTAATAAAACCAAAAAAGAAGAATTTAAAAAAAAATCAGATGATAAGTACCAAGAGCGGCTCAGGTGCACTGCTTTAGGAAGATGTCTCTGCCATCCCCTTCATCAGCACTTCTTACTGGTATGATACATTTGGGAGTTTGAGCCTAAACTTTGACTAAGTTTTATCACATGAGAATTTTCCCCCAATTCTTTTGTTGCACCTTGATTTGTGCAGAGCAGGTCATGCAGCACAAGTTGGCAATGTCTGAAGGTGTCACTGCTCTTTGCCAGCCATCCCCTTTGGAGTGTGAAGTCAGGTTTGGGGGAGGGAATCTGCTCTTGGTGGCTTTTTATGGAGTACATGGCTGGCGGGTGAGACTGTTTTGGCCTTCCAGATCTGAACACCTTTGTTTCCACTGTAAAGGACAACACAATCTGTGCAGGGAACAAAAACCAGCTCCTTCTTCTCTCCACCTGCAGAACATCTGCAGAAGGAGGGAAACGTATCAAAGATCCTTATAATGAAGGACAGTTTTTACTGTTCATGTTCAAAAGCAAAACCACAACAGGAGACAGCGTCCCTTTCATGAGAACCAAGCAAACAGACATTTTGGGCTGGAGAACAGGCTGGATGAGCTGACCTACTCCAGCTTGTCTGAAAACTTAAATGTGTCAAAGGTTCTCTTCCAGGCAAAGGGAAGATGTAGGAGAGGTTTTTATAAATGGCAGTTGGGCAATTAATGTTAACCATCAATATCAGAATGGCTTAGATTGCATGATTAACTAGTAAGAGTTTTGAGCTGGCTGGTAATTTTACATTAAATAGTCAGGCAGCCAGTGACTTGAATATTGATGAATATCCTGTGTTTTATTAATATGCATTCTCTATAAATTAGAGGCTTAGTACACAAAGAAGAATCCTAATGCTCTTGCTATTTTTCATTGCCACAGGTAGAGCTGAATAATTCATAGCAATTAATTTATTTCACTGATTTAGCCTTTTGGGGCGGGGGGGAGGTAAGGGGGAAGTTGAGCACAAGTAGTCTGCAGGTAATTTTTCCATGTTTATTTATGATAAATAACTCACCAAACACATTTGATGACTAAGTTTTGGGGATTTTTTGTATCTTAAATTGGAGAAATTAAGAGGAATATGGGCAGAAGTGCAAGCAACCCACCAGTCATTATAAGAACACAAATGAATTTTAAATTTAAAAAAAAGCCCAGCAAGTTGCAAATACAACACACATAGGGTCAGGCTCATGTTGATTTGTATTGATCCGTGCAATGCTGTTTACATTGCATATTTCTGCTCCTCATTTAATTGATTGTAATTCTTCAGGACCAAGATTTTCTTACAAATATTTCTGTGGGCAGAATTCCTTGTCTGTATTTAATCCCTAATGCAAAGGTGAAATGCTGCCCGTTTTGCAGCCAAAGGAAGTTTTACCCTTCATTCTGAAAGATCCAGGATTCCACCTGCTGATGGCAACACTCTTGTTGTAAATAAACACAACTTGAAAGCTGTATTTGGTACACACATAGCCATAATGCATCCAACACGGATGATATTTTATATTTGTGTGAAGTTTCAGAATAACCATATGCAGATTTTTAAATTTATTTTTTAGTCAGTGGGAGACGGTGCCTTAAATATGAGACAAAATTTTGCAGCAAAAAGATCATTTGCCAATCCTGCAGCTCGGGGAGGCTGCAGCCCTGTCTCGGTGTCACACTCATATCCTGAGCAGGTAATATCCAGAAACACACGAGGAGGAGGAGGCTGGATGATTACTGCCTCTCCCTTATGCTGGTTCTTACAACACGCTCACAGCAGTGAGACTTGCATAGCACGCAATAAATCATTGCCTCATTATGCTCCTTCTGTAGGTTTGTTTAGGGCACCTACTCTAGTACTGGCTATGGAGGATTATTTGTTCTTCCCAGAAATTCCTCTCAGATACAGACTTCTGGTTTGATTTGCACAGAAGGAAAAAATCTCTGTGTCTTATTTTAAAAATAATTTCTTAGTGTGCACAAAAATTTACATTACAGAACTGCCTAAGAAGGTATTTTCAGCAATGTCTGGATGGGATTTTAATTTGTAGGTGGGTGATTTTGTTGAGAACAGATAAAGGTTAAAGAAGGTTTTTGTGGTTTTGTGTTTTTGTGACTTGTCAATATGAAGTATTAATAAATGAAGCAGAGGGTCTTCATACCCTCCTTTCTTCCTTCATCCCTTCTTGCCTGTCTTCCTTTTTTGCTTTCCTTCTTCCGTTCTTTCTTTCTTGTGTACATAAAAGCTGCTGATCCCTCACCTAGACAGATTTTGTTGAATTATTGTAAAAGAAGCCCAAGTTCCTCATTAAAAAACATGTTAAGGTCTTCACTCACTTTTTCCATATGTCTTTAGCCAGTCCTAGTTCACAGCCGGTGCAGGAGGGCACCGGTCTGATTGATAGAATAGGGATTTTGACACTTGGTTTTGATTTAAGGAGGCAAAATGTCCTAATAAAAAGTGTACATTAGTTGGCCTAATTTACTAATGAGAAGCAGTATTGCTGATTTTGATAAAACAGTATTTATTTAGCATTGCACCAAGTAAATGCTGGAATAACCTACATTGTACCTGCAATGGATTTGAACGGCTAGAGCTGTGACTTTGGAGAGCAGGTGGGTACACTGCAACACGGCTGGGTTTTGCTGCAGTGTGACAATGTGATCTAGGATCCAATCCAGGCTCCTCAGAAATCAATGGAAATTCTACCCTTGACTTTACTGGGCTTTGGATCCCGCTCCAATTGTGCCAGGATGGAAATGAAATTACTCCAATTTGGGGGAAGAATTTTCTGGCTTAACAGATTCAGTGTTTTGTATTGATGGGTGTGTTTGTGTAAGGGGTCCTCCCTTCAAGTTTGAGTGTTTTTGACACATACCTTGCCATGATTCTCCCTCCTAGTCACAGTTCCCTGAAATGCAATAGATTTCTGTTTTGTGACCACTCACAGACATCCCAGATGAACAATGACATTTCATAGATGATTGTAATGTGAAACTCAAAATCATTGTAAGCTTGCTCAAAATGTGACCTGCCTTCACACAAAAGCTCCCTAAGCTTTCTGAACCTTACAGCAAAGCTGCATGTGTTCACAGCCATAAAGAAACACAAAGATAAGTCACTTTGGTGTATTTTGGGGTTTCACTACACATACTCCTGCATCATTTTGTCTCAGAGTCCTGGGTATAATCTTCATTTGATCTTAAACTCTTACAAAGAGCCTAGGAATAGAAGATGGGCTGAGGTCAGGACCAGAAAAGACTTCTTCCAACACCCACTGCAACGTGAGTCCCCCACAAGCAATCAAGACTCAGCAAGACTTGTACCCAACTCTTTTTTGATGGAAGTGCAGTGGTGACCTTCTAGATTGATTAAAGATGTGACATTGATTGACTTTGAAGGGAGCCACATCCACCCTTCTTCTGCCAAAAAGGCAGAGGCTGCAATGTGAAGCCTCAAGAATGGGGCATTGCTCTTCCAAGTACATGGAAGACATCCAAGGGTAACGGGATAATGCAGATAATGGGATAGGGTTTCTCCCCTCCTCTCCCTCAAATACCATATAGCAAGATTTTGGCTATACAGCCTCAGGCCTTAGAAGGCTTTTCTCTGATAGCTACTTAAAAGATGAAATAGCTGAGGAAATGAGCTCTTTTTATAGGTTATGTAGGATGTTTGGTGGTTGAGAATGTCAAAAAGGACTAGTGATGTTGACTCTGCAGGAACCTTTAATGGTGATGGGAGTATGATGCTGTGAGGACCAGTGTCAGAAGAAGGAATGGTTTTGTGGGGAAAAGCTTTATTCCTCTGGCAAACCCACCCCTGAGGATTTTTCACACTGTCACTTTGGGGTGCCAAGTTTGGAAGATGCTAAAATGGCCCTATTTGCCAAAGATACACAGTATCTTAACAATATCTGGTCTCTTTAAGGCACCTTGAGTTGGCACTGAGGAATACTGGCCTCCAAAATTGCCACTTTTGAAAATCTAGGCCACTGAACCTGATATGAACTATCAGAAAGCAGAGACAAGGGAGCATTTATGTCAGAGAACGTATAGTGGCTTGAAAACTACAAATCAAAATAATTCACCCTTTTATGTGTAAATCTCCTTCTCTTTGATACACAAATTGAAAAGCTGTCTGGTTTCCTTGTAGTTTCCGTAAGCAAGCAGCATGTGACTGCACCCTCTAGAATGCTATTTAAGTGTTTTTTAAAGTGCAGACCTGTTAAGGTCAAGCAAGCTCATCTGTATGCTAAAACTGAGCCCACCAAACCTTACACCTAAAACCAGCAGGCAAGGGGGTCTCGAGTTCCACGGCTCCCCCGTGACAAGGGTATGGCATGACAAACGGTGAAGCAGCAAAAGATCAAAGCACTTTTTCAGGGATAACAATAAAATCAGAGACAGAAAAAACACCAGGTCCTGGTGCAGGTGTCTGCTCTTCCAAAGCAGCCTTTGTCAGGTTTGACACAGCCAGCCCATCGCAAGGGGATGCAGGCAGGAGCTGAAAACTGGCAGTAAATAAACACCAGCAAATGAACGTCCTTTGAGGTGCATTTCTGAGCTGGTAGAAAGGCTGGAGAGTCCCTGCATGGAGGCCATGTAGAAGGGATCACTGGGACACACTGAACTCACTCTGAGTTTATTGGAAAGGAACTTTTGAATGCAAGCATGGAAAGACAGTGCGATGTGTTTTGCTCATATTCCACAGTTGTTTTCCCTGGTTGAGAACTTCAGTGCAGGTCCTGTGGAAGTCAATAGCTGTCTTGCCTTTCAGAAGGATTATGCCCCTAAATAGCTTCTTTAGGAAGTGTTCTTTGCTTGGTGATAACACAAAGCAGAGGGTGGATGATTAACACCAATTAGGATTATTTACAAGAACCTAGAAAACAATAGGCCCATAAATCATTGTCTTATCAATTGTAGTTCCTCCTGAGTAATTCAGTCATCGCTGGGCACCCTGCATGTTTCACTGTTGGTTAAGTACAGATCACACTGATGTTAGCTGAAGCGTGTGCAAATGTTGAAGGTACAATATGACCTAAAATAGCAGCATGTTACAAAAAAATTCTTATAGTTTTCAACATTTCTATGTTCTAAATCCCCTACAGTTTTCCCTCAGGTATATTGAGTGAATTTAAGGCAACTGACAGTAGCCTTGTTTCTCTTGGGTTATGCTTCAGCTCTGTCTACACTTGTGTCTCTGTTTGGGATGGTTTTGCAGTAATGTCCTGGCTGTCTTCATTTGTTGGGCACTGGTCCAGCTGCAGAACAGCTTCAGTGCACACATATTCCTTCCAGAGGAGAGCCAGCAGGGGGTTCTCTCCAAAAGCAAGCCAGGGCTTGGTGGGACACACTGCTCTGATCCAAGGGGCAGGCACAGCACCACAAAGTCCTTCAGGGTGTCTGTAACCCTGCTTTGCAACGGGAAGGATGTCAAACCTCCCAGAGCTCCCATAACAGTCTGGAGAGGAGTTTGTGCTTTGGAGAGGGTCAACTGCTTTATGTGACACCCTTCTTGCTTGTGACTGGCAGCTCTTGAACCACTACTCCTCTTTCTTCCACCAAGACTTCTCCTGGCTCATTATCCTTTTTGTTTAGTAACTGCCCAGTCTTCTGTAGCTGTTCCTCCTTGCTGCTGATCTTTTTTACTTCTACTTTTATCACTTTTTGTGATCCCTTTTCCAATTTCCAACCTTAGTCTCCCAGAAGATCCGGAGTGGTGATGCCTGGATGCAGAGGAGATCACACTGCTTATAAATCTGCACCATGAGGAGGCCAAAAGTTTCTGCAGCAGCAGGAGGTAAGCCAGGACTGCTGGTGGGTGTAAGGAGCAGAGAGCAAAGCCACGTGAGTTTGAGAAGAAGGCAGCAGCATCCCTGAGGATGGAGACTTTGGGGCCGTGTCATGATCCTGTACAGAAAACTTGAAGAGTCACTGAAAACTTCAGGTGGGAACACACCACCCAGCCATCTGCTTGTGTGGTTTGGTCCCTGGACCTTTGGGGTCTGCACACCAGAGACTGAAAACTCTTGACTAACCCTAAATTTCCTCTTTGTGGACTTCTGAGGTGATAGGAATGGCACAAAAAAATCCAATATATCTTCTTCGCCATAATGTTTCCAGCCTGCTAACTTTCCCAGGACTACTTTCTGCTCAAATTACTGGAACTTAATTACATGAGCTTTAATTTCAGTTGCTTGGCCAGCTTTAAAAACATATATTCAAATTTGAACCACAAGGACAGAATTTTTGGAGCCTCTTTGTCCTCTCACTTTGTGTTAATTTAAATGAGGAAACTGTGCCTGTGAATCTCTGCTTTACTTCACCTATTCCAAACCAGTCTCACTTCTGGAGAGATTTCCCTGACTCCCAGCAGTTTAAGGGGGAGCACAAAAACCCCCTTATGTGATAGTTTATGTTTTTGAAACTGCACAAACAATAGATATTTGTCTCCTGCTTATGCATTTTCTTGTAAATAAAATGTATTGAGACCAGTGATGGAGTTACATTACATGACTTTACACCAGATAATGCATTGACATTTTACAAGGGAGTGTTGTATTATTCATACATTTCACAAGTAGATCTTACAATGTTCAATTAAAATGAAAAAAGTGGAAGGAAAATCAAGGGAGGGACATGGAGAGAGAACATGAAAGAACATGGATGGAAAGTGGTGGAGTTGCAGGATTACACCACCTATCAAGGCATTATCTGAGAATTCCTATGATTAGGACTTATCTTTCTGGCTTCATTATTTTATTACAATCTGCTTCTTACCTGATAAGTAATACATGACCTCCAAATTTTATTGCATTTACTCACTTTCTTTAGATTTTGCATCAGTTTGTTCCCCTCTTAAGATCTTATTTCTGTTAAGGAATGAAGATTTTATGTTTTTGCTGGGGTTGACTTGTTCCTCTGGTATTTCAGTGTTGTTATTCAGCTAGTGAGTGTCCCACAACAATTTCTTGGATAACACTTCCATCTATCACATTGGGATGATCAAGGATACAATGCAGCTGATGTTCAAACACTGATGTATATCTGGGGTTGGACACCCACCTCCAACTCAGCAGACACAAAACTCTCCAAAAAGCCAACAAAAGAGGGCTCTTTTTAAACACTCCAACCCGCTAGTGGATTATCCTTAATGGGTTGGCAGCATGCCCCTTCCTTCCTCTGCAGGAATGCTGGCCTGGCTTTGCAGCCCTGGGTTTGGGTTTTTAGTGGTTTTGTTTTATTTTTTTTTCCGTGTTACAGCATGTAGAAGAAATAAAGTGTAAGACTGATTTGTGATAGTTCATGATGGTTTTTTTTTCTCTGCAGCTGGGATTAACTTATTTACCTGCAAGGAGGCAAATGTAGTGGCCAGCACTCCTCTTTGGGGAGTGACCCTGCCTTGTCAGCATGGCCCTGCAGGAGAGAGCTCCTTGCATGGGCTGGCTGTTGTTTCTGGGAGCTCATGGACACACCTTCAAAGGTTGAGGGTTCAGCTTCTTCTGCGTGAGAGAGGAGAGGAAATGACCTTCACCCAGCTGAGCAGGGAACAACAGGAAACCCTCACAGTCCCGCCACTTCCCACCCCCCAGGATCCGGCACTCAGGGACCTTTTTGACAAACTGTCAGGGTTTTTGTCAGGGTTTAGCTGCTGCAAATATATTACCTAAGTATGCTGATGATTCATGGGGAAGTGGTGTACGCTGATTTAAGTGATGGACTAGCCATTCTGTAATGGGTTTGAGAATTCCCAATCAGACTGTACTTAGTTTTATCAAGCAGGAAGCTGGCAGGCTGTGTTTTAATCAACTGATAGCATCTCTTGGCAATTGGCATCCAGCTAGTGGACAGAGTACTTCTCAAAGACCAGCTGCTAAGTTACAAACAGTCACAGCCACTCAGATCACTCAGCCTAACCTCCTATTTTCTATGTTTAGCCTGTTTCTTTCCCAAATGAAAGTTTCAGCTGGAAGTGCAGGATATCTGCAGCATACTTGCTTCTCTTTCACTGATGTTCTAGGGGGAATGGATGAGGCAGAATACATTTGCTTCATCCTCCAGAAAGCTATGTTGAAACAACCTCCTAGATGTAGCATAAAATCCCAGAACCATTCAAATTCTAGGATTTGGTGCTGGCACAAGTTTTTGGCGTGCTCACATTGCATAAGTGTAGTAAATCTACAATGTGGGGCCACACCAGGCAAGATGTGGCCTTTCCCCCTTTGATTAGGCCTCATTATTCCATGACTCATTATCTATTGTGTCACCAAAGACATGCTTGATGTTTTGACCTGTACCAGCAGACATCAAGAATGGTTCCCTTCCCTGATAAAACTCGTCACTCTATTTATTACTTCTGGGAGAGACTGGCTCCTGCAGAGCATCTTCACAGCACAAACCTTCAGGTGCCACAGCTACCTTAAATAATTCCCTACTCAGGATTTATGTTTTGTCACAATTATTGAGGTCTGGAGCCATTCACACTCATGGAGCTGTGCTCAAACACAGCATCAAACCTGAGGAGCTGGTTTGTTGTGCCTGGCTCCTGTAGAGTAGTTACTGTACTTAGCAACCCACCACCAATATATCTGCTACTCTGAAAACAGGCTTTGAAAAGCACCAGAAGGGATCACTCCCCCATAAAGATTTTTTCCAACACTGCAGAGCTGTTGGGGCTTTCAGAGAGAAATTCTTCTCCCAGTTAAGCATCCCAGCCAGAGGGGTGAAGATTTCACCACAGGCTGACAAAGCTCTGGTGCAACCTTCTGCAATGGGCCATGAACCCCCATTTAAAGCTGGGTCCTATCTGAGATGCTCTTGAGCCATGCAGGCATGGAGGGAGGTGGAGAGCAGACATCCATACAGTTGGGATTTGGGAGCCATCTGTGATGTCTTTGCACAGGGGTCCCACAGCACCGTGTGGGAAAACAGCACCCTGGTCTGAGAGCTGAGCACTAAAACCACGTGGGTTTAAAACCGGTTAAACATTTGGAACCCTCAGAAGAGGCTGATGATGGAAGGCTGTAAAACAATCATGCTTCCAAAATATAATAAAAATGAAAGCGAGGTGTAAGGAACAGAGAGGAGTGATTCATCAGGAAATTGTACTCTTGAAATTGTGTGACCAATCCTGGGCGAGGGAGGAGCTGTGTGTAAGCACTTAAGGGCCAGATACCGGCTTGTCCAGAGGAGTTGAAGATACAATGAAGGTTGACAATGAACCCCACGACTGAAAGGAAAATTTTTACTTCCATCTTAGATATTTTCTGTTGACCATTACATGAAAATCAGAGAAACCAGAACCCTGTTTTCAGTGTCATGTCCCATGAGTGTTTCAGCACACAATGACCCCCACTGCAAGAGCTGAATTTTCCAATGCCAGAACCACCAAAAGGACATGTGAAAAAAAGGCTGAAAAAGTCTTCTCTGTCCAGGATGGAAGTATACAATTTCCACAGGGTCATTTTCTGTGTAAACATTTGTATTTGTAGGTTTTACAGATTAAAACACAAATGTATCTTGCAAACATATTCAATAAGTCAATTTTAAAGCAAGTTAATTAATGTATCTAAGCTTTATCACAGAGCATAAGTGAAAAAAAATCCCCCAGCCAAATGTGAAGAGTCTAATCTTGATTTTCTCACTCTTTGAGTTCATTTATTATAATGTTTGCTCAATTTTATAAAAGCCATGCCCATGTAATAATCTAATTTCTGAGAGCATCTCCAGGGAGAGGAGATCACATTACAATATCTCACATTATGTGCCATTCAGGCAGTATCTCCCAGATCATAAAACCTATGGAAAAGGAATGACACTTGAATAGTAGGTTCCTCCTCCTTTCCTTTTTTCCTTTTCTCCTTTTCTGACCATTTTTTTTCCAGCCCAGGGCTCTCTTCCTTTTACTGTCTGACCTCATGCACCCAGGCTGCTCATCTTCATTCTGCAGAGAAACAGGCTGTGGTGCACATCTCTCCTTGCTCTACCTGACCACCTCATCCTGTCTCACACTGTCTTTCATATAGTTTGGGATTTTCTCTGCTGTTCTGGGCTTTCACTTGTGTTGCCTCACAGTCCACGTTTTGTGCCTATAGGTGCTGCTTTGTGAACTGATGAACTGGAGCAGAGAACCAGCCCTGCTGACAAAAATCTGAAAAAAGCCCAAGTTTCAGGTCAATAATTCCCCATGTCTGAATCACTGCAATTCTATCCAAAACTGTCCTAACAGGACAAGTACAGAGAGACAGAATCTCTCCAGCTACCTCTGGTGCCAGCTCACAGAGCCATTCCCCTGCCATCTCCATTTATTTCAGCAGTTTCAGGGATGTTGATAAAGACCTCAGGGGAGGGTTATATGGTCTTAAAACATTTCATTGGTCCATTCATGTCCACACAGTCCAGGGCTTCCATTTTTAAGACTCCTTCCCTATTATCATGGAAGCTGGATAATTACCATAGAAGCCTGTTAGAAACCTGCTTAAGACACTAGTGTTGGGTAGCAAAACACTTGCAGCTTGCCCAAATCTCAGTGTGCAAATCTATGGGGTCCTTTGAGTGAAAATAGGTTTTCTAGGAGATGATCTTGTTGCTCTAGATATTATTTTAACATTCAAATCTAAGGTCACAACCTCAATCCTAGCTCATCCAATTGACCACAAAGACCATAATCAATTTTATTTTTTATGACACATCCATTCCAAACTACCACTCTCATTGCCCATTTCTTCATGTAGAAGTTGTGCACCAAATTATCTGGTCTGATTAATACCAGGTTACTGTGCCTACTAGTGCACTTACAACACAACTTTGCAATGGGAAAATAATCCCAGCCTTTTTAAACACTGAGGAGAGCAGAAAAAAAAATCATAGCATCAGGACTAAACCAGTTCTGACAATTTCTCATTTCCATTTATTCAGAAAAAAAGTCATAATTGAGACTTAAGGAAAAAAGAAAAGCCCTCCATGCCTTTAAGTGTAAAATCCATTTTAGTAGCAGGAAGCTGTTATATGGTTAGAGCAGTTATTTTTATTGTCTGTCTGGGTATAGTTTTTAACTGCAGGCACAGAATAAATCAATAGTGTCATAAAGCTACTCTCACCCTCTGCCCTTTCTAAAGGGACATTGTTCAGTGTCTGTGCTGGATGTGACACAGACTGTGCTTTGATGCACAGAATTATGCCTCTACTAATGTTCTGGGGGAGAGATGTGTGTGACACATATTTACCTGTATCTCTTTGTCCATACCATCTCAGAGTCATCAGATTAAAAGCAAAATAAAACACAGATACACACATAAAAATGTGCAGAAGTTTTTCATCAGAAGAGAGGGGCTTATTCTGGTTATTCTCTTGGAAATGATATTTTCAATTAATTTGTGCATTCATAAATATTCTCAGGTGATGTATTTTCAAGACTGTCTGAGAAAATATGCAGTGCTTCATAGGACAGTCCACACAACTTAAACCTGACTGTAACCCACTCTTTAAAACAGCGAGGAAGGACATAGCAGGATGTGACTGCATGAAGCTGGTGCTAGATAAAATTGCCCTGAAAGTGTGCCTTTTTAATAGCAAGAGTAGTTAATGGCTGGAACATTTGGCTTAGGAATGCAGTGGATTGAGCATTGCTTTCAGTCTCTAAATCAAGAGTGAGTGTCTTTCTAAAGCTATGCAATAGCTTCAGCAGAAGTTATGGCTTTGATGCTGAAATGAGTGGGTGAAGTTCTTCAGCTGTGTTACATAGGAAGCAAAACCAGATGACTGTGATGGTCCTTTTCAGCCTTACTAATCCATTAAGTCCTGGTTTGGGGCCTTTCACACGCTGGGGTTTAAAGCAGCCTCTTAGGTCTTCCGGATGGTTTCTGCAGGCAGTACACGTTCCAGAGCTGGATCTGACAAACTCCATATAAATGGGTGTCCGGAATTGACACACTTTATAATTTATATATAAATCACTGCCTCTAAATGCAGTTCCAGATACATTTCCCCATGCAGCTGAGCTCACTTTGTCTGTTCTGTGCAGTGGGGATTTTCCTTTGCAAAGCAGATATGCATCTGAGCTGAAGCACACACTACCACGTGCTGCTGGAGACCCCAAAAACAGCCACCCCTAACATGGACCACAGAGAAATAAACCTTTATGGATCAAATTCTTAAGAAATTTATCAGCAGCAATTCCTGTTGTCAAGTTAATTCATTGCTCCTCTCCTTGCTTGCTCGTTGCAACTTCCCCAGGTTGGCACTTCTGACAGAGGCATGAAAATTGTACTTGTGCTGCAAGTGGGAGGTGGAGACAGCAAAAATCTGTGCCCTGTCTGTGGGACTCCATGCTGAGACAGCTCTATTTTCACATCTATTCACAAGCCAATTGGTATTACCTCAGTATTTTTTTGAGGACGGCTCTCAAGAAATGTAATTGAAGTTTGGATTTGGTAAGATTAGAGGACGTAAACCCTGAAATAATTCAAGTGGTTTCTGAAGGCAGCACCACTCACATGTAGCTTGGTGCTGGATGAACAGAAAGGCAGAGAGCCCACAGGAGTCTGCACACTCCGTGGTGAGCATGGTGGATACCACTCACCTGGGTAACCGAATATTTGTTTTCCTTCTTACTGCAAAATGCTTAGTGCTGAATTTTTATGTCTATAAATACTGATCTGGATTTCCCTTCCTTCCCTCCCCACGCTCCATTGAAAGCAAAGACATCTCACCCAGCACCATTTGCTGACTCCTTCCCTTCTGCTCTTCCCCGTCCCCCAGTACGTGAGCAAGGTCGTGTGCGGCCCCTTGGTTTCCCCTCAGGACACTGGCACTTGGGAAGGAGAATAACAGATGTTGGGGAAAAAACAACACCCTGTCAGGTAGAAAAAAACACTTTAGCAAAAAAAAGCCATATGAACTCCCCGGCTTCTCAAACTTTCTCATGAGTAGCCAGTGGCTGCTGGAATAGCAGTGAGCAGCAACAGTAATAATAAATTACAGTAAATATCATCCTGTCATAAGTGACAGCAAGCCAAACCCACTGCTGTTCAGAAATGAACTGGGGAAAATATTTCTTAATCTCTTTTTGTGTTATTCAGCCAGCTGTAATGATTTATAGTACTCCGAAGAAGTTGTGGTACAGAGTTGTTTCTTAATCATCCATTTCAGCACCTTGCTATTACCCACACGTGTCTGTGCTTTGGTGGGGACTCTGGCACTGCTGGATGCTGCAAAATGCTTTCCCCAGGAATAAACTGATTTAATACAAGGGGCCTCTCAGACTTTCTCTGGGACCCTCCTGCCTTTGGGGACAAACCTGCTACAAGGAGGAGCACTGCTAAGTTAAGGGCAGTGCCGTAACAGTGCCTTGAATGAAGGTTGTTTCCCCAGAGCTGTCTGGTTTGAGCCTATTCAGCTGTAAATAACCCCCATCCAGTGGACATGGAGGGATCTGGTGCTGGAGTGCATCAGATGGACACCCTGCAGATGAGGCTGTCCCCCTGTGAGTCTGTGAGCACACTCAGGATCAGTGGGAAAATAAAATGGTGGGGGATAAATTGAGCTGGGAACATGGTATCAATTGCTGCTGTCTTTGTCTACTTATTTCCAAAGATTTATACGTGACAGTGTGAGGACTGCTCAGTGACACATTTTAATTTAATTAAATTTCCTGTTGGATTAATGTCTGATCAATCAATAATGTTAATGTTTTTGCAATTTAGAGATTAAAGCTTGGATGAGCGGATATTGAAATACTCTCACATCCAGCTGCCTGGGAATAGCTTTTTCTGCTTCCATTCCTCAGAAAACCAGTTTGGGGTGAGAATGCTTCCTAAGAGTTGCCATGTACATACACCAAGGCTGAAAACTTTGTCCCAGCCTAGCAGAGGGTGAGTGAGTCATGCAGGAGCAGTGTCACTTCTTGAAGAGACAGACTTGTGTGCAGCTAAGACATGGATTTATGCAAGATCTGTGTGGCTCTGTATATTTTCCCTCTGATGTTCAATATAGGAGAAAGTTTGAAGAACAGGGCATTGCAGGTGTGACAGTTCCCTTTGCTATGTGCTCCTTGCTCAGGAAGTCATCAGTGCTGAGGTTGCACCTGGGGATTTGAATCTGATCACCACCAGGGCATCGATTCTCCACGTGTCCTTAGTCCCCTCTGGATCCCACTTGTTCCTCTGGCCACCACAGCCTCCTGCAGCAATGAGTTCCCAGCTTAACTGCTGCTTTCCAAGGTGCCATCTATGGGACAGCAGGATCCTGGTCTGGAGCTGAATTTAATTCTTCTTGAAGTTTCTCCCCTGCCCAAATTTCTCACAGATGAGCTAATTGTGCTCCACCCTCTTCAGGCTCTGAAGATAAAGAGATGCTGTAGCATGTCCACAGAACCTTTTTTTTTCTCTTATGCCTTGTTTCATTTAGTGTCTCAAATATTTTAGTAGTGAGGTCAGGAGAGGCTTTAACTTATTCAGAGGAGTTATTCTGCACTGAATTTTCCGTGAGGCCTTGGAGTCTTACACAGTCCTTTAAAAGCTTAAGACTCAAGAAAAAAGTAATCCGCATTTTCAAACTTGTAGAAATGTGAACCCGAATTTCCTCTGAGTCTCAGGTATGGCTGTAGTCTCAATAAGTCAAACTAATTTGTCAGATCTTAGCACTATCAAAACTTGTACAGTGAAATTCCCACCTGAGTGCGGTCTGCAGACTCCAGTGTCCATCTCTGGTCTTCAAGTCTGTCTCCAGAGCTGCTTCTGTTCTATTTGGGGTGCTTGCATGCTTGTTGTATTTAGGGGAGCCTTAAAAGGGCCAATTTCTTGCCCAGCTGTATTTTAAAATCTGTAAAATTTGTATGTTCTGTCCCTTAAGGATGTTCTGTTTGCTGTGTACCTGTCCCTCAGACAACCCCAAAGTCGTACACAGAGGGAGGAAGACAGAGAGAGAGAGAGAGGAGGAGGGGGAAAGAAAGAGCAGCTCATTTTCCACTTTAGCACAGACACCTGAGGGGTAGAAGTCAGCAGTTTTCTTGACAGTACAAGAACTTGGTAACTTAAAACAGGAAGCAAAAGAAAAACCACGACCAAATAACTTTGCCTTGACCTCCTCCTAAGAGAGTCAATGACTTTAAAGTAAACTGGAACTTCTTGCTGGAATTTATTTGGACGTCGGCTGCTCCTTACCTCATTAGCACAGCAATATTCATAAATGTGCCAGAAGGTTTAGGCAGGCTGGAGGATGTAATGAAGCTAATTTTTTTTTTTTTTTTTTTTTGGTAAGGGAAGGCTTCACATATTTGTGTCTCACTATCAAAATCCTCTGTAGGAAAGACTTTCTTCCACTGAAATCTGTGTGCAGCAGGTTTTGTCTTATCCTCTGCTGTAGGCTCCACCAGACCCCCACCACTGCAGGTGAAAGAGCAGCCTGCCCAGGGTACCCACCCGTGGCTGGGGTGGGGATGGTTGAAGGGTAAGAGAATGTCAGTGTCTCTCTGTGTGTACAAGTGTGTGGGGAAGGCAAAGGAAAGAGACAAATTTGTTCCTTGGCAGGGATGGAAGTAACCTACTGCTAACAGGTGATTTTTCTAGTAGGTCAACATTTTTATGCTTAGTCCCTGGTACAACATGTCCTTCAAGGCTGGCTTTCATAGGTAGGACAGCAGTAAGTTGGTTCACCTGGATTAGTGGTTATTCCTTCCTTCCTTCCTTCCTTCCTTCCTTCCTTCCTTCCTTCCTTCCTTCCTTCCTTCCTTCCTTCCTTCCTTCCTTCCTTCCTTCCTTCCCAACCACCTGCACAGGGAAAAGCACCACAAGGCATTGTTAGAATAGGCACTCCTGGCTGTTTGGAGTTTGCTGTACCCTCCTCATAAATAAAAGGGGATTTAATGCAGGAGTTTGGTTTGAAGGAGCTGGGGCTGCTCACTCCATCTCCCAGGTTCAAGCTTGGCCAGCTCATGTCTTTTCTGGTCCCACCTAAGCTGTTTCACAATCAAAAAGCATGAAAAGCCCTGAGAAAATGGTGTCACAGGGAGCAGCCTAAGCTTTTGCTGTGTTTAACCATTGAGTGTTTGAGATCTAGAATTCCCATTATTTTCACCACACCACCTTGTTCACTAGAGCAGGCTGGAGCAGGCTCTGGCCAGTTGGCTACTTTGGTGATTTAACCTGTGAGGAACGTGGGAGTACAGAACAAAGCCACACCATAAGTCCCACAATCCTCATCCTGCAATGAAATTCATTTGGACAGCATCATCAGGCTACTTTTTGAGTTGTTCATCTTAGCCTGAACAGTAAATTCCTGTAGGAAAGTAATTTATGAGCTGGGAGAGCTGTTACTTACAAGCTAGTAAAATAACTTTTGCTGGACTTTTACTACCTTCAGCAGCAAGCATCCATGCTGCAGCCAGGAATGAGCCTTTTCTTCCTAGCTGTGATACAGTGTGATCTATCATGGAGTCACATGGGTTTTTGGCTTGCATTCATCTCGTTTCCATGCAGTGTGTTTAAAAAGAAATCACTGATTTCTGCATGCAATGTTTACAGCCAAGTCACGTTATTTCAGCAACTGCACGAGCTTTCAGTGATTTGTGCATGAGTAGGATCAGGGTGGCTTCTAGCATAGCTTGGGCACCCTGCTTGAGACCTGTTCAGAAATCAGCAATCTCCTGCATCCAAGTCATCCAGGATGCCTCCATCTTTGCCTCTACCTTTTGAGGTAGTTTGTTCTTGTTGACTGCAAGTGAAATTGGACTTGGTGCTTAATCTTTAGATAATCAAAAAATGTCATCACAAGTGTGTTGTATTAAAACCATCACAGCTTTTCTGCTCCCTTCTCTGCAGGGGCTCCCAGCTGACTGCTCCTCAGGCACTGAATGCTGTGGGTATCAGCTCTAGCATGGAAATAGGCCCAACAGGTGGCTGGTTCTGGATCTCATCACACATTTTCCACAAATAAGTAAAACCACAGAAGCACAGAAACACAGCCCCAAGCCTTCTGTAAGAATGATGCAAATAAAAAATTACTGAAGTATATGCTGGTGCCACTATGATAGCAGAGCAGAATCAGGCCCATTTCACCCCTTATAAAACATTCCTCAGGGATTTTGAGCAAGCCTTGGCTACAAGTTTCTGATCAAACTGAATCTTTCTAACCCTTAGAGGAAGAAAGCTCCTGTACCCTTTACCATATTCAACATGAAAAAGAACCTCCTCCAGTTCAAAATATTCATGTGCTAGTCAACAATTAGAATCCAGGTTATTACTTTTATGCTATGATTTAACTGCTCTGTTTTAGGCCACAGCATGTGTGGGGGAGTACACAGCAACATTTAGCACATGAATGCTGGCCATGAGTAGCCAAAGCATTTGGGATTTGAATTATGTGCAAAGCAAAGCAGGTCAAAACCCTTGCAAGCATCTGTCCTGTCTGCAGGAAAAGCCCATGGTTTTAGTCATTGTGTTCAGGAGTCACCAGCTGTGCCCCAAAAGTCACTGCTTTTGTGATTATACCCTCAAAAATAAAGTTTTGAGGACCTGTGTGCCCTCCACTGCCATGTAAACCGTTCTGGCACCTCTGAGCTGCCTGCCAAGGCTTGTGTTGGGCTGTGAGCAGGTTTTCTCATTTTGCCTTCAAAAAGTGGGAGAGATAAAAGCAAAAATGAAGCTGCAGAGAAAGGCCCAGCAAAGTGGGCTTCAGGTCCTATACTCAAAAGACAAAAGATTAGGGATTAGGTTCAGATCAGGAACCGCAAAAAGCGGCGTGAATGTTGGAGAAAAATGGCTAATTTCTCCAAGGGAAAGAAATGCTCCAGTTTTTACACTAATGCAAGAGGTCTGGACTTCCTAGGTGGAAGAGAAATAGAGAAGACCAAATACATGTGGGTTGAGGTTTCCATGTATATTTTTAATTATGGCACATCTATCATTCTTAGCACTGCCTTGAGCAAAGAAAGATAAAACAGCAAAGCAATAGCAAGGTTTCCACACATGTAGCCAGTCTCAAAATCAATGGGAGTTCGGTATCTAAATACCTTTAAAAACCTGATCAGATGTTCCCTGAGGCTGCCCCCGAATATCACAACCTTAAATCCTGGAGGATGTGCTGGCATTGCTCAGCTCGTGCAAAGCAGGGGGGGCACTCAGGACAGCATTTGGTTCGTCATGTGAAGGGATGAAAAATTGCTCATTTAAGGTTGGCTGGTGATAAGAGCCACACACTCTTATCCTTCAGCATCTCTTTGGTTTCAGGTAGTGTTTGACTGGGTACCAGCATCCAGTGACAGGAATTTGGTGGCTGTCCCCAGATGCTTTTTTAGGAAATGTTTGTTACCCCCACTACTTTTAAATAATTTACAGAGACAATGCAAACCTTCACTAACTGTTTCTAGGAGAGGAAGAGCAAAGGATGTTTACCTTATTCTTCTGCATAGAAATAGAACCAGTAAATATTCAGGCAAATTTTAAAAAAAAGAAAAACTATTTCCAGTAAAGATGAGGGAATCTGCCGAGGTCTTGCCATGTGGTTGGATCTGAATGGGAATTCTGGCTGTGCCTCCCTTTGCCTCCTGCCACGCTGGCACCACAGCAAGTGCTCTTCTTGCTGCTGCTCACCCAAGGTTAGGCTACAGCAGAGACTTGCTCAGCCAAGGTGACTCCTCTCGCCTGTTACATATCCCAGGGTTATAAATAACAGTGCAACTTCTGTTTGAGGGGGGGGATGATGACCCCCTCCCTCCTTCGGGATGCTGAAGCAATTATAGGCAGGAGGAAGGCACAGAGCTCTTGTGTTGTTGCAGCAAACAGAGGCTTTGGGTCGGTTTTTGCTCATCTTTAATTAGAGTTTATCAGTAAAGCAACCCCATTTTTCTGTTCCTGGAAAATCGGGGCTGTCAAGGCCTGATTCCTTGGGCCTATCAAGTGTGAGATATGTTTACCAAGTCTCTCCAGGATTAGCTGGGTTGCTATCAAAACTGAGGAGTGTATTTCTATCAATGAAAACCGCTATGACAAGGTCTGTCCCCTGAGACAAACGGCCTGTTCCATGGAGGCTTTAAATAGGAGCAATAATGGTAGTGAGCAGCACTGAGTTGAATAATTAGATTGTTCTTCATAAATCCTCAAGTGAAGACTTCCAAGCAGGTCCATTATGTGTGTCGTATGTTAGCACTGAGCTTTATGTGGTGTGGACACCGCTCTGTGCCGGGCTGCTGTGATGGGTGAGTAAATCACCAAAGATTGGGACAGGAGGAGTACAGCTCCTTCCTCTCTTGCCTTTTCCCCCATGGAGATCATCTGCTCTGAACTGCAAACACCCTTATTATTTATCTCATTGCTCAAAGAGTTTTTGAGAGGACTAACTGGAGTAATTTCTGAATATTTATGCTTTGTTTGTTTATATTCAGAGACTGGAAAACACACATATTTTGTTCACGTCCCCAGACTGGTTCATTTACTGATTCACTTAAAACCTCCTTTCAGATCTATTGAGAGATAACTTTTTCCTCAGGGGGATGCAGTGGTATAATAGCAGCTCAGTATTACCTCCACACATTCTTGGTAGGTATTCCTCTTGCCAACTGAGAACTGATCTTTTTTTAAAAAAAAATATCTTTCTCCATCCTCCCCTTTCAATTATTCAGGTTTTCTCTCTCTTTCTTGCTGTCTGTGCCACTTACAGAAAGAAAGCTCAGATGAGCAAAATGTCATTTAACCCTAACCCTAATTGGTGACTTTTAGACACTTTGTAGGAAATCCTGGGAGGCAGCAGCATCTGCAGGCAGGGATGTACACCCAGCCAGTGCACGGTACAGGTGCCTGCTCAGCCAAGCACTTCTGCCCGACCCAGCTGAACTCCATTCCCTTAGAAACACATTTGTCAGACCTGGTTAAACAATGCTGGTCAAAAGAACAAGAAGTCACATTATTCCCCCGAGAACTGTGTATACACCTACCTATTTTGCCTGCCAGTAAGAATCTTGTGTCACTGTAAGGTTTACAGGAGCTGACTGGCAAAGGATGCCCTGATGATAAATAAAATACCCCTATCCCATGTGCCATGACTCTGTGCAGCTGAGCAGCTGTGGTGTTCTTTTCACTTACCTTGGTACAAAGATGTGGCTTCTGCCTTTGGACCCGTTGTTATGGGTAGCTGAGGGGGTCCCACGAGGGGACACATCATACCATGGGGCCAGGAGGAAGCACCAGCTGTGAGCCACCTTCTGATAAAGCTCTAGGCCTGCTGTCAAATTCTTCAGCTTGCACACAAGCGCTGGGACGAGGTCTGGGATTGGTGCGATCCAGCAGCTCCACTGTGATCCACCATTCTCTGGGACCAACTGCTCTGCTGCCAGGTCATCCCTCACTTGGCCCTGGTGGAAAAAGTTCTCCAGTGTCAAAACACTGCCAGGATAAAGTGTTAAACATTTTACAAGGCAATTTAGGTGATAATCATCAGGGTAATAGAAAAATATTATCCATATTCATTTAAAGGTGTGCTGTGCTTCCCTTCCCGATTCATGTACAAAACTCCTTGCCAGGCTATGAAAATAAAGTGACTGTGAGGATTTTTAAAGGCACATTCCTCCTTGCATCATAAGAGCATGAATTCCAGGAATTTCCTATCCACAAGAAGTTTGCATTCCTGGGATGAAGTGATTGCACCCTTGCACACAAACTGCCCTGATGCTGCAGCAGACACTAGCCCTACTCCTTTCTGCTCTGCCTGGGCAGCCAGAGGGGCAGGAGCAGAGTTTCTTAGCTTGACCTGAGCTTCAAGTGCTGAGTGTGGCCAAGGGTCAGTCACGTCCATCTGAAGATGATTTTCAGTGGGATCCCTGGGAATTTATGTATGATTTTATTTCCTAAGGTGTGGCCTTTCATTTGGCTTGTTCTGCTTTGAGCAGAGCTGCTTGGAGTCTGGTGGGCTTTGTGCCCAGCAGGCAGAGCCAGCAGAGTTTCTTCCAGTGGGATTGTCCATATCTACTCTGAGAGGGGACCAAGTGGCATTTGATCCTTGGGCACAGTAGTGGTTCAGGTGATAATAAGAGTTTGTGAATTGATTCATTAGGTGAGAAACCACCTGTAAACTTCCCCTGAGAAAAAGCAGTTTGAGATATTTTAATGTCACAGGTTCTGATTTGTACATTGATGAGGAGGCATCGAGCAGAGCTCTGGACAGATCTGGGGACTCCTGTCAAATCCAGGGCAGGCCAGAGCACACAGTGCAACCCAAGAATCCTGCACCGAAACAAATGTTCTACAGAAGTGCAGTTAGGTCTTCCCAACAGGGTCTGGTCAGGTAAAACTGGTCCCAGTTTGGAGACAGGACTGAGTCAGCAGCCCCACTCCCTGCTGAGCCCTTTGCTCCTGGCACGGAGCTGCTGATCTGTAATGCAGCCGGACGGAGGCACCCAGGACACTCAGAGGAAATGGGAAATGTGTCTGGACAGTAGATGATTCACAGTTGTTGGCAGCTGAACAAAAGTTTTCTGGATTTCAATTTTGAAGTCAGGCACCTTTATTCCACCCTGTTCCCACAGTGGGCACCTCCATCCTCTTATGAGCCTGGGCTCAGGGCTGTGTTAGTGCACAGCACCAGTGGCTCTGCCTGCCTCAGAGGCATTCTGAGGAGTCAGAGAGTCTTGAAATTCAGACACTTCAGTCACAGGACTGTGAGAGCCTTAGATACACTGATTTCATCTTCCAGAAGGTGAGGTCCAGTTTTCAGAGGGTCCTGGGAAATCGTTGCCTGAGCCAAAATCTGGTTTGACCACCACTCAATTTCACTCTTCCTTCATGCATCTGCTGGCTGGTGCCGTACTGTTACCACTCCTGAAAATAATGGCAGATTTTATGCATCAAACACCCCCTCTTTTAAGATCAGGAAATATTTGCTACAAAACCACAAGGTGTTCTTTGTTCTCTGAAGATTACTTTATAAGGCTACAACATCAGGCCCCAAAATGTTTGTAGATTGATTGAACTTCCTAAAGTAGGTTTAATAAATAAAGATTCAAGACTGAAAACACTGTCTGTTTGCAGTAGGATTTCTCATTATATTTCATGTCTATTGCAGCTTTATGAGGATATGCTGGTTTAACTCCGTTCTGATGTAGTTTCTTAATACAACCAGATTTTCTAGATTAGTAAAGGTATAGGAAGCAAAAACCTGGAATTAGATTTGCAGAAGGTCTGTTATTTATACTAGATAATGGACGTTAAACCAAGACAAAAGAAATTCACTGTCACAATAATAAATCCATTTTAAAATCCATTTTCAAAGCAATCAAATCACTGCAGAAACCCAATGACAAGTGTATAACAATAATGTATATTTATGCAGCAACTTTCACCCCAAGGAATCCGGGACCAATGGAAGCACCAGTGTGGGAGGTGGCTCTGGGGTGGACAGATCCCAGTGAGTGTCACAGGGGTTCCGGAGCAGCCCTCACAAGGTCACTGGAACAAACTTGCCTTCATCTAAAAGACCCCCCCATCGCAGGAAATGTGAGTTATGCTTCCAGTTGAACTGCTGTGCCTGTGGTCAGCACGCACGTGAATGAGGGCTGAACTTTGCCTCTTTTTGCAAAGAGCTGAACAACAAAAAGAGAGCAGTTTCCCCTTTTAAGGTCATAAACAGGATGAAAGTGCTGCCTTCAGCCTGTGGTTGTCCTGCTACGTGAGGCTGCCCTGGCTTTGGGTGCACAATCAGAGTAGTTCTGCAAGACGATTTTTACAGCCCTTTGAAAAACACCAATATTTTTGCTAAATGTTAATGGAAGCTTGACTTGAAGTCAGCTCAAGTTGCAGAACAGTGCTTATAATAATGATTTATGTATTAAATGCGGCTGATCTGTTATTTTTATTATCTTGATGTGTTTTTGATGTTCAGTTTCCCGAAGAACAGCAGCCAAGTGCCACTGAAGCCAGCTTTGAACATGTGCATGTGAGCATGCCTTAGCAAACACGACTCAAGTATGATGTTCCAGTCAGGGCTCTGAATAATCAGGTGCCAGGAACGAGCAGTTCTTGGTGGGATGGCATCACTCCATCGGCCCCAGTGTGACAGAGTCATCTGTAGTCAGGAGGGTTTGTGTATTATCTGCTGGAGCTTTCCTGTCTTATCTGTGGAAAATTGATCCATACAGTCTCTTTAGAGACCTACATCAAATATTAATTTTGCCTATTTGTTCGATGTAATTAGCAGGTGTGATTAATCAATTAATCAATCTGCGATTACTATCTGCAGAGCAAACAGCTGTGCTCGGAGGGGACACTGGGAGCAGAGACCTCCCCAAAACACCTCCCCACTGCAGGGGCACCCCCTGGCCCCACATCAAAGTCTGCAGCCACTGAGAGCTGGTGCCCCTGGTGAGTCTTGCAGTGCAAAGTGCCCAGAGAGCACAGACAAACCCCTTGAAAGGGGACATTGCTGTCCTTGTCCCCTAAAGAGTTGGGATGGCAGTGCCTTGCTGTGGGGCTGGGGGGCAGGAGGATGACCCTAGGTGGGGTGTGGTGGCCCCAACGGGCCCCCTGGACAAATGGACTGGTGGGGCCAGGGCTGTGCTAGTCCCCTCAGCAGTCATGCCCCAGGCAGTGGCTCATTTTGCCTGTACCTGGAGAGGACACAACAGGAAAGGGTTGCCAAATGTGGGTGAACTTTTTATGGCAGGCTTTTGGTGGCATTCCCAACTCGATTTTGCTGGTTCAAAGGATGCAGGTAAGTCATGTGAAGTTCAGGTAGAAATAAGTTATTTTAGAAATGCCAGACTTGCTGAGTGGGCAGCAAAATCCCAGCCCTGTGCTCAGGGACTCAATAACTTTTTAAAGCTCCTGAACTGGTGCTGAAATTCACAGAGGGTGGGGAGCTGGATCCTGTTTCATGAGGGATTGAGCACCTTTGGGAGTTCCCACTGCCTGGGGCCCTTATTTGGGGGCAGAGGGAGGGCTATGACCATGGGTATTACAGGCAAAGCAGGGAGACATGTCACTGTGCTAAATTGCCAGGTATGAGACTTTGCATTTCCTGCTGGCAGGAGGTGAGGACCTGGCAGAGTAGCACAGCAGGACCATGGGCTCTAGCTGGGGAGGGGAGTTTGAGCTAGTGCAGGTACAGGAGCCTTCAGCACAGGATGGGCATTTTCAGAGGGTTCAGAGTTTATAGGGGACATACTGAGGGACTTTACCCCAGTCCCCAGCTTGCACAGGGTTTCTTCCAACACTGTGGTAGCTGGTGCTCTGCATTTTAGTAAATGTGGCATGAAGGTGCTGAATCACACAGCTGAAGCCTGTCTGAGTGCCCTCTGAAGTGCTACCCCTTGCTCAGTGACATCTCTGAATGACCACATTCTGTTCTTCCTGGTTTCCTCTGCTTCCCTCCTGCTATTGGGAGTTCTCCTCTGTTGCACCCTGGAGAACCAGGACCAAACTGCACAAATGCTGAGATAAGGTAGGAATATAATCTGGGAGCACCCCAGGATGCCAAGGGCTGACAGTCCCATTCAAGGTTTGCCTTAAGTTCTTTTCCTGTTCTGTGATCTTTTAGCTCAGCAAACTCTTTTGCTGTAATATAAATCCCTCTGGACAACCTGACCTTAGCCTGGCCTGGGGTGGGGTCCTTTTTCCTCATTTATTGGGCTCATTGGGCCTGATTTCATTCCTGTACACTGAATGCTTTGCTGACCCAGGAAGATTTGATGTTCCACAAAGGCTGCCCCCCAGAAGATGAACTGGTCTTGGTTTCAGTGTGATTTTTGGATTAGAACTGCCCAGAGTAGCACTTTCCTCAGAACAGTTTTTCTACGGAGTAAAAAGTATGTCTCCATCTGATGCCTTGAACTGTCATCATAATAACCTCAAATATAGCTGTCTTCACCACATCACCGTCCTCCTCTCTGACCCATAAAGTTTTACCATTACAGCCTGCCCTTAATCACCTAACCATTTCCTTAGTCTTTCAAGGACAATGGTTTTTATGCCATACTTGCTAACCTTACGTATTAGTCTACCATCCTGGGCTGCGTTTAAATGACTTTTCTGAAATCTATGTGGATTAGCTCCACTGCTTCGATCCTGCATGTTTTCCACGTTAGCTCCTAAAACAAAGTCTGCCAGATTTGTCAGACAAGATTTACCCTTTATGGAGCTGGGCAGATATGTTTTTATCAGTTCATATTTCTCCAGATGTTGGGTGATCTCATTCCTGTTAACATCTCTAAAATCCTGCCTCTGATTGAAAAAAAAATTTAAAAAATCACATTCGGCAGATTTGGGGCCAGACTTTCGGCTGGTGGCAGTGAGTTTGAGAGAGAGAGAGAGTGTGTGTGTGTGTGTGTGTGTGTGTGTGCACCAGATTTCTTGAGCATCTGTATTGGCTGATGTCTATTGCAAATATGTCTTGGTTTCTACCTATCTCTTCTCATAGATGCTCAAAGATCTTTGCTTTATATCAGTTTCTCTTTAACCACTTTTTAACTCCTAAAAATTGTTCAAACCCCCTGTTATTGGGCACTTAATGTCTCCTGCTGTTCCATTAAGCAGTGTGGGCTAAAAGTACACTCTGCACTCAGCCCTGCCTCCTTCCCCACGGTATGAGTTTGCTTTGGTGATTATTCATGCTCTCAGCATCTCCCTGCTCGGCTGTCACAGGAAACTTTGCTTCTCAGTCCATCTCCCTGTGTTATTAAGTTCTCTTGACCACCTCTCAGTGGTCTGGAGGCCTCCCTGTTAATCTTGTCTCCTTTATCTGTTTAAAAGAAATCTTTTATTGTTTTTATTCACCCCACGATGAATAAAACGTTCATTTATTCTTCTTTCTCTGTTGTATTTGGTTTCCTAATCAGCTTTTCACATCTTTTCAGCTTTGCTTTATAATACCTTTCATCCCCTTAATATTTGCCTTCTTACCCATGTCAGCTGCCTCTCTCGTGCCTCCAATAGCTTTTATGACTTCCTCAGTGATCAACCTCCATCAGAAACAGGCTCACCCAGCTCTGCCTGACAGAAGTCACTGTTTCCAAGTGCTGCACTTATTTCCTGAGCACAGTTGCTGTGTATGTAAACGAGGGCTGGGTGAATAGGCACTGGTGCCTCTTATATTGACTTTTTATTTCTTTCTCGCTGCTGTTTGCTCATGAGCAAATGGCACTATTCTCACATGCACTCATTGCTCCAGTTTGCTTCTGAGGAGCTCAGTGATTTTACCTTTTTTCCTTTGCAAATGGGAGCCACCCCAAGCAGAGAGTCACCCATACAGGCTGCCATGGATCTGAGAAATGTGTAATAACTTCTTAGAGGGACTTTAAATACTGTGGGACTGTATCTGGGCGATTCTGCTCCTCTCAGAATAGCACTAAAATCCCCTTTTGCCATTGACAGAACTCAAAACTCTTACAAAGAAAGTCAGAGGTGGTGGATGGAGCACAGGAAGGGAAGCAGTGAGAGTTAAATGACTTGCCTAAGGCCATCCAGCAGGTAAGTGGCAGAGACAAAAACAGACTCCGCTCATCTGCCCGGGACTGTGTCCACTGAGCCAGGATAATTCCTGGCACAGCAGCAACAGTGAGGCCACAGACACAGATCATTACTCATTTGGTTTTATTTGTTCCAGCACTAGGTGATGAAATGCAAATGGTACAGGCAGATGCGCAATTTCAAATCCTCTGTGTGTCACGACTCCAATATCGGAGCGGGCTTTCTCTCCCTCTGCAGATCTGTGCTTCTAAAGCTGCATGGGGGCATGGAAAAGGGAATTCAATGGGTTCATGTGCTCAGGGAAACCTGAATTTGCAGAAATGTCTTTCTCAAGCAGATTCACTCAATTGTAGTGGGAAAAAATGTGTAGTTACACACACACACACTCATACACACACACACACACACACACACACATACACACACATTTTTTAATGTGTGTTTTAAGCAGTCCAGGTTCCAGTCCCTATTATAGTCTCTTAATCTTCAGGCTGAGGAACTGGGAGAAGGGAAGAGGCAGAACAAGGGGAGGACTCAGGGAGATCTGCCCCACACCCAGTCCAGATGCACACATCTGGCAGCCCCAAAGCAGGGCGAGGGCTACAGGGAGGGGGGGAGAGGGGCACACCTGGTGCGTGGCCAGCACTTGGCAGGGGAGTCCCCTCCCTCACCAAAACCCTTGGGCCAGTGTTGAGCAGTGGGCTCAGCAGTGGTGCTTGGGCAGCAAGGGGGTTTTTAATATATATTTAAAAGAAAGAGTTGGCACAAAGAGAGGTAGGAATGAGCTGCAAGTGTGAGAGTGAAACCACACCTTTGTCCTCTTAATGCTCTTTCCTCTGCTTTGTGGTGATTAGGGCTGGTCAAAAACTTCTTCATGCTATTTACATTTTTGACAGATAATTTTTTTGCTTTCTTGCCAGGTTTTCAGGCTTTTTCACAAAAAGTAAAACTCCCAAGTCTATAGAGGCTTAAGATTTAATAAACTGTTCTGTTTGTTGGGGTTTTTTTAACTTTTTTTTCAGTTCTTCAGCAGAATCGTGTTGCAATCAGGAGGAAGATTGTTCAAGAAAAGGTGCTAATTAACATTTTATTGTTATAATTATTTCCATCATATTCCCTCTGCTGTACAGGTCCTCTCTTTCATCATTTATTACAGTGATGTAGCTATACAACAGGGCTTGTGTACAAGACAAAGACAAAGCTGAAGGCTTAATTCAGCATCGCAAGCATGATGAAAGGAACAAAGGATGATGCAGCTATGCCCTGATCCGGCAAATACTTATGCACATGGATAACTTCACTGCCAGGAGTATTTCTGCTCACAGTAACTGTGCACTAAAGTGTCAGCAGACTTTAAGTCATAGGCCCTGATTTAAGCTCTGCCCGAGTCGCTGCACAAGCTCTGACATGTTTCAGCAGGGACTTTGCCAGTACTTACTTAGGGAAGCATTTTAGCACCACCGAGTTTACTTGCAACCTAATCCCGAGCACGCACAGGCTTTTCCGGGCTCCGAGCACACGCTCCAGCCACCAGACGTGACAGTGATTGATGATTTGATTCATCACTATTCTGTAAAATTACCTCTAGCGGGCACTGCCAGGTGGAGCAGCACAGCTCGGCTCGGCAGTGCCAGCAGCGGGGCCGGGCGAGCAGCCGGGCATCACAGCGGCCCCGGGGCAGGGATGCCCAGGGATGCTGCTGCAGAGGCGGCTGCCTCCCCTGCTTTTGTCCTGGTCTTCTCCAGAAATGTTGTCCCTGGTGAAGGAAACTTCCAGGGACGACACTCCCATGCCAGATAGGCGTTTTTCAACCCTGCGGGGGACATTTCTACACTTCAATTAGTCCCTTAATTGAGCCATTTGCAGGGGAAGGCTCAAGGGAGCTGAACACCTATTCCCTCACAGTTTAACTACCACCAAATCTTAAATAGGAACAAATATATAGTGTCTCCAGAAACTTTGTCACAGTGAACTGCCGAATATTTTCCTCCCACAGTAACACTAGTATCATCAAACTGTGAAGAATATTCAATTATAATTGAGTTTTGATTTCACAATTTTTTAAAAAAATGTATTTTTAGACAAAACAGTGTGCATTCCCTCCAACTACTTCTAAAGGAAAGAGCTAGTTCAGTTTTCAGGCCAAACATTATAGACCCAATTCTCTCTTTGTGTCAAGTTTAAAAATAGTACAATCACAATGTTTCAGTGGTATAAATTTAGGGGGAATGAGGAGGACAACATTAAATATATCTTTAAAACTAAAAGAGGATGTGTACCTCACTTAAAAGTAAACACATCAAGGGGATATCTGAAAGGTTTAGGCCAAAATTCAACTGGACTTTGCAGCCAGAGCTGTTGCAGGGCTGAGTGCAGCCCTCAGCCCAGCCTGTCCTGCAGTCCCTCTTGCAGAGCAGGTCATGGATGTGCAGGAGGCAACAACCTTACATGGAATTATAGGTTGTTTGGGGTTGGAAAGGACCTTAAGGATCATCCAGTTCCAGCTCCCTGCTACGGGCAGGGATGCCTCCCACTAGACCAGGTTTCTCAAGCAAAACCTCTCCTTCAGAGCCAGAACCCCAACTTACACCAAACAAACTACACAGAGCAAATCAGGTGATTAAAACCAACCCTCCACAAATGTGACTGCCTCAGCAAGAGCCCTGTGCTGAGGTCCCAGGGTGTAACATTTCTTCATGGTCCTTCCCATAGCAGTGGGACTGTGACTGTAACCCTCAACCTGAGCTGTGACTCTTAGGTCAAGCTTTTCTATAGAATTATTCCAGCAAGTGTTGTCAAAGCCAAAATTAGCACAGCTATGGGGCCTCTGCAAGTGGCTGCCACAGCGAAGCTGAGAGGCTTTTTTATGATTCTTCAGTAAACCAGACCAACCATGCATTGAAAGTCATCCCAAAGGCAAATTATCTTTACGATCAAGGGACTTCGGTTGTTCTGGGCAGTTTTCCATCAGGGCCTTACAGGGAAAGCTGCTGCAACCTCTCACTTCTCTGTGGGATGACTGGACACAAGTAATAAACACCCGAGACTGGTGTTTGGCCTGATTTTCATCTCCTGGCTCCTGGTTGAAATAAATGTGCTGTCACATGACAGGAGTAGCCCAAGAGACATGTATTATTATATCCAACTTGAAAATTAACTCTAATGCGAGTTGCACAGAACACCAATGAAAGTAACCATTAATTGTTAATATAAACTATTAATGAAACACCAGGATGAAGGTCAAAGTGCATGACTGAAACCTCCCAGCAAATGAAAATATTATTTTGCCTCTTACTGAGCATAATTATCATCTGAATTTCATCGACTTTCTGATCAAACCACTTCCCTCTGCACTGACCTGTTCCACCACTGCGGTAAATTTGCTCCCCAGAACTGGTAGTTGCTTTTCCTTGTCCACCAAGGTTTTTATTAGCACAGTGGATGTCTGTGAGAGCAGAGAGCCAGCACCCTTTCACCTTTGTTCCTATGGGAGCTTTTTTCCCCCCTTCCATTGTCCATTACTCACAATAAATTTGCATTGATCTCGCTCCCCATAAATTATCCTGTTCCCTGCTGGTGCGTCCTTTAAGTGTCCTGGTTCACATGTCACAGGGCCATGACGTGGTGGACACACCTGAGGACAAACAGCCCGGAGCGAGAGCAGGCCCCTTCCCACTTTATACAGGTCAAAACATCAGGGAGATGACAAGCTGGGGGGATGTTTTGGAATGACTGTCAGTTTTTCCTTCCTTCTGAGCATGACAGTGTGATCAGTCTCCCCCAGCAGTTTTACATCAGCATTTTCTCATACAGGCTTGGACTGCTCAGGTACTTTCTCCTTGATTTTTGTTTATTTATTTCCACACACAAACACACACAAGAAGTCTTTCCCCAGAAAACAGTTTATACACTTTCTTTTTCCAGAAGAAACAGAAATTCTTGCAAGAAAAAAAAAGACTGGATCTGAGGGTAGAAATGTCCTGGTGGGTTTTGTTTCTGACAAACCCTAAAAAAGTTTTTAGGTGTGCAAGAAAGCATCTCTGTAAACATTCATTACTTTGAGGAAATCTCAGAAGTGCTGATGTGACCCATGATTGCTTAGCAATAACATCTCTGCCTCAAAGGTTTGCTGCTACCATCCTTGCCCAAGCTGCAAGTTTCCTTGGGGGTGCACTCCTGTGACATTGACTTTACCCTGCCTACCTGCTCCGCGCCCTGCTGGGCAGAGGATCTTTGGCAGAAGTAGAGCATTTGTCTCTGTGACCACCCAACGGTGTTTGCCAGGAGTGTGGGGATTGCAGGGGACAGGGGTGAGGCTGTGCTGGGTGGGCTGAGCCCGGGTGGGCCACCCACCACCCCTGCCAAGCCAGGCTACGATAGCAGCTGCCAGGACTCAGAGCTCTCAGTTACAGCCAATGCTAAACCCATTCCTGGATTTGGATACATTTTAGTCCTCTTTTTTTGAGTTTTCTAAGGCAGAGGAAGTGCTGGGATCAGTCAGTCCCCACAGCAGGGATGGGTGTTGCTCTTGAGCAGTGCCACAGCTGTTGGTGGGTAGAGGTAGACCTGTGCTGGACGGGAGTTGCATGAAGTCCAAAGGCTCAATAAATGGAAGTTCCTGTGGCTGAGATTTATTGAACCAGTTGGTTACGGTGGTTATGTTGATGGTTATGTTGGTGAGGACTTCAGCAGGGCCTGTGGATCACTCAGAGTCTTACTCATGTTTCTGTTTGCAGGTTATCTGTAGAGTTACCTGATTTTCCATGAAGAGCATGACCCATCTGCATGGATCTTTCTTGGTTTGCTTTCTTTTCATTTTTACTCTGTATGCTTTCTTTCTTTCTTTTTTTTTTTTTTTAAGGAAGCAAGAGTACACCCCTTGGGTTACCTTTACCAGGGGAAAATACTGTGCTGTTTTTGTTAGCATGGGCATGTGTAAGTTGCTCCTTTGAAGAGAAGGTCCTAATATGTTAAGGTATGCCAGGCTGTGACAAGCTGAAATCTCAGCTGAAGAGCCCTGTCAGATCTGTTCTCTCATCCATGCCCTCCCTCCGTTCAGACCCTGACCTTCCCCATCAGATAAGCAGCACAGATCTCGGCCCTGTTCCCTCTGCAGTCTCAGCTCATTAAAAATTCATTGCCTAAAGTGAATCTATTCTGTTGCTGCTGAAGTGTTATTTACCTCGGCCCGGATTTCCTCAGGTTCTGACAATTAAAGAGGGTCCAAGGAGAGGGCTGAGTCACGGGATTAAGGCTTGGGCAATAATTCTCTTGTAGCAAGAGATGATCATGTAAAGCCATAATTTCCCAGCTGCGTTTTGGTTCCCCTTCAGTGCTTCATTAAAGGTGGTGACTCAACAGAAAGGACTGAGGCACAGGTTAACAAGAATCCCTCCTTTTGTAGGATTAGAGCCTAGCATAGCCAGGCTCTTTCAAAGGCAGGAGATGTTGTCAAGCATCATTAGGAAGCTGTTTTAAACAAGAGTCATAAAGCACCCTTTGCGGTCAAACGAATTTATTAGAGAGGCGAATGAGGGTAGGAGAGAAACAGATGAACAATTTGCATGGCATTGATAACAAAGCAGTTCACCAGATCCAGAGCTGCTACCATTAGAACAACTTAAAAGGATTTTGCAAAAATCCCAGGGTGTTTTTCGTTCTGGATGAAAGCAGAGACTTTGTGGATGGTGCTGGCAGACAACGGCACATCTTGAAATCAAGGTTTGTGTGCAGGTTAACTGTTTCCCAGCCTCATGGTTATTCCTTCCAACAAGTGAGAGTGGGAAGAAACTGGCCTCTTGTTGTGCCCCAGTGATCCTGAAAAACCCCATGAACTCCAGCTTGGATGGCCCTTCACAAAAGCTGAGCAGCTGAGGGAGGAATCTGGGGCTTTTTCACAGGGAGCCCTGGGGTAGGAGCATAACCTGGCTTCCTTTGGGAAGGTGAAGTACTTGCAGTAATTTCGCAGACAACTTCTGGAAATATTCTCCAGCAACGTGCAGTTTGAAGAGCTGTTGGAGAGACTTCAGACATTACTGGATCTTTGATAGGGTCTGGTTTTGGAAAGAAAGCAAATGCTCTTCTTGGGTTTGATATGAGGGAGAAAAGAGGGAAAGAGGGAAATGAAAGGAAGAGATGAATAAAAACTACTTGTTTGGAAGTAGGTAAGCAGCTTTATTATACAGCTAGCATGATGGACTATGTACTGTGTTTGTTTATTGAACCAACGGCATAAATCTAAAAGAACCAGTAGCTCAAATCTAAACCAGTTGTGGCTGAAGGTAGAGGAATGCCAGATACTAATCATTCAGATAGCACCAGGCCATGGGGTTCCCCCCCCACCCTTGTCATTGTTGAGAAATGTGCAGTAAAATCCCATTTTCTTTGAGTGACGCTTGGGCCACACAAGCCCTGGCTTTGGCAGGCTGATGTGAGCCCCACGGAGAGCCCCGTGGCTCCTCTGTGTATAAATGCTCTGCTGCCCAGGGGAAGGACAGAGGCTGGCAGTGGGACAGATGGAGCAGGAGTTTGGATGGACTGTTGTTTTTGGAGTGGTTCCTTCCACTCTGTTTGGAGGGTTCTTGCTAGAGCAAGTTTGGAAAGAAGCAATGCTCATGTTGCAGAGACACGGACGAAGGAGCAGGGTAATCGTGCTGTCTCTTTAGAGACTGAAGGGTAGCTGTTCATCAGGAGGGAGGTTCTTTGGAGTGGAAAACAGTGGTCAAAAGTACATCTCCTGGCTAGGAAGGGGTTTTTATTTTGTATTCAATTATTCATGTGTGTTAGCTGGTTTGCAGATGAAGCTGCATCTCCTCCTTCCCTCCCTCCTTCCCTCCCGCCAGTGCACACCAGGAGTCTGCAGTGTGGGGTCAGGAGCTGGGAGTGCCCTGGTTGCTGTTGTATGCTGGGATGCTTTTGGATGAACAGGATGTTGAAACTGAGGTATCCAATTTTGGGATCCCTAATTCCCTTCAGGGTTCTCACTCTTCACATTCTTCCACTGCATTTGCATTTCTCTACCAGAAATCTTTCTTCCCCTCCTCACTCCACAGTTCTTTGCAGGGAATTCCTGGGTGGGTGCTCACAAATGCCAATGGCCCCTTTTCCTGGGTGGCAGCAGAGGGGAGCTGCACACAGCTTTGCACAGGGGACCCTGGCAGAACCAGGGAGAGGACCAGGAGCATTGTCTGGATATAATTCAGGCACTATAAACAGAGGCAGCAAGGGGTCACGCTTTCTATTCTCATTGTACCCCCTGCAATGTCTCTGCTAACTGGTGCATACAACTTGAACTCTTGTAAAAATTAGCAGAGAGCACAGTACCGGTGACAGAAAGCTGAACTTTTCCAACAGCAGGCTCTCAATTCGCTGTGTGCGCTGAATCCACTTAAACTTTAAAGAGACAGCCTGCTTCCTATTCTTTCCACCGCTTAGTTTGGAAATGACTGCGGTACTAATTAAAAGCAAATTGTTTAATCTTGTTGCGTCAGGAAGGGAGTCTCTCTTCGGAGAGGATGCCTCCTGCGAAGGGCCCGCAGCGCGGGACCCCCGCGGGGCGGCAGAGCCGAGCGAGCGCCGCTCCATCAATTACCCCGCGCCGGGCCGGCCGCGATCGCAGCGCTGCCGCTGCCAGCAGGTACCGCAGCCGCGATAATGATATTTGTGTTGACTCATTATACAATAATCCGAATTTCCTTTGCGAGGGAGCTGCCGGATGCCGGGGCTGCGGCGGCGGAGATGTATTCCTCGCCTCGGCGTTACCAAGGAGCGCCGGCACAGCGTTCACCCATTCCAGCCCGGCTCAGCTAGGAGCGAGAGTGGCAGCCAGGAGCATCGGCGGATTTCATGCTCAAAGCCCAAAGCTTGTCTGAAATCCACCGTGCACAACAACTGCTTCATCCCCAAATATCCCATCCGTCCTAGGGATGAACAGAGCAATCTCCTCGCCCCTTCACCCACCAAAACTCTAGTTGATGCACTTTTCCTCACATGGAGGAGCATTATTTACTTTTTTTTTTTTCTGATGTTCATATCAGCCTGCACTAATGATTTCATATGACCTCAGCATAATAGAATAGGACTTTTTTTTTTTTTCGTTTTCCCCAAGTTTACATTTGCACGCAAGGTTGTGTAACAACACAGAGAATTGATTTCTTCCCCTGTATTATCTTTGGATAACATGCATACCATCTTTGCTGTATAACAAAGAAATAGGAAACCTCTCTTCTTTTGCTTCAGGATACCCATATGACACCCTGTTCCTGTATTTACTCTAAAGCAGCTGGGCATTGATAGCAAATTAACTAAAAGCCATAGAAGAAGTCCATACCCATTTTCCTCCCTACCGTGTGTAAGGAGAATGAGTACAATGCACCTTTTTTTAGCAAGATTTTTATTGAGTTAGATAATATGTCAATGGTTTTAAATTTAAGTCAATTGCGGCAAGGCCACATTTTTCCTGTAGCAGGCCGGAAAAGATCAGTGAATAGAGAAAATTTAAGTCACTGCGGGTTGGAATGGGGTTTGCTGTGTTCAGCTAAAGTCCAGCATAAACTCATGACATTTTGCATCAATCAAGAAAGTATTTCATTAAGGCAGGGAACTAGTATGGGTGAGTAGGGTGGTTGGGTGCAGGTATTGCCTCTTCTCCATCAGCTCCCTATAGGGAGGTGCCTTCAGGTCAGTTGGTACTGTCCCTATAAATTCCTGATTTTGAGGGATTTGGGGGTTTTTCAGTTTGGGTGACAGCTGAGCCTTGGCACACAATGCCCTCAATACCTTTGTGTCATCAGCTGAAGGACTGGGAGAACTCTGTAGTCCCCAGTGGCAAACAGGACAGCAGTACTTCTGAATTTTAATGCTGTATGAAGAGCACTCGATGTTTCCATTCCATCTCTGTGGAAGACGGGGTGGCCCAGCGTATGCTCAGCACAGAACATGGTGGGGCTCCCCTGGAGGTTCAGGATCAGCAGCTTCCCAGTCCAGATGGCCCAGGAAGGATAGATGGCATCGGGAATCACACCTCTAAGGTAGGAGGCTGCGGGAATACCAAAGCTGATGGTCTGACACAAAACCTGCACTACCAGACTCTTTTAGTGAAGGGTCCCAAATGCAAAACAGAGGAAGGTGACTTCCCAACAGTTCCTTGGTAAAAAAGCTTTGCTGACTCCCAGTGTAGTGTGGCACACTGCAGCAGGTCGGGCATGGCTATAAAGGCAGGGCTGGTGCTCCCAAAGCAGGTGTCGTGTGTGGCAGGGCAGGTCTGCAGAGCTGCTGTGGTGGCCAGGTTCCTACGTGCTCTGTGCCAAGACACTGCTGGGTAAGACCAATTTTTGGCTGCTTCTTTTGCTGTAAAAGGATGAAGACAACTAAACTGCTTTGTACTGTGACCAGCTTTGCAAAATGGCATTATGGCTGTGACAAGGGGTCTCCAGGGCACAGCCCACGTGGGTGTCGCTCCAGTGGAGGGACTGACACGGTCTGAGCTGGATCCTGCAGCAGCTTTGTGCTGATGGGATTCCCTTCACCTCGCTGTTACTTTAATTTACAACAGTATAAATTCAAGCCTGGTCTCACTTACTGGCTCGGTGTGTTTTTCTCATTCCCTGCGTAAAATGGAGATCTTTTCAGGAATTTGGTGGCTGTAAGTCTGGTGTCCAGCTGTTTCACACAATAACTCTGGTAGAAAGGCTGAGCATCATGGATTTTGCTGTCTGCACCTCTTAGCAGAGGAAGTATTAGTTTTAATGGGTAGCAGCCTATGAAATAATAACTATGTCTTCATTTATTCGAGTGCTGCAGCATCCTAATTAAGCTTAACAATATTATAAAGCATGTAACGTGAACCAAATCAGATATTTTGCCAGTTTCAATACTTCTCCTTAATAAACCTGAAGCCTTTCCTGTTTGAATGTCTATCCAGGAAGGCTGAAGTCAAAGCAATATTAAAAACATTGTAAAAGGGATGGAGGGAAACTAGGATTATATATAGACTCCCTAGAATTGAGTCCTTGGTTATTACATTGTGTGTTATTTATGCTCCCCTCTTATAATTCTGTTTTACACTCCTCTTTTAGTATCCATGCTCCCACTTTGTGGGTCACTGTATATCCATTGCATACTACCCCATGAGCACTTGTAAATGTATTGACTCCCACAATTATATTTTTTTCATTCTGAAGGAATCCACAGCAGAGATAATGATTTTTCTTATTTTTCTGCATTTCGCATCTTTAAACAGCATCTTGGTGACAGTATCTGCTTCAAACTCTCCAGAACTCTGCCATAAAGTGAAGATAGTCTATTACTGTTATAGATTTTATGTTCACTCTGTTTGCTTTGAAAGGGTGTGCGAACATGTATGCACAATGTGTGATTATTAGAAATTCTCTCCTACGTTTGTAAAGCCCCAGACTTTTGTCTGTTTAGTGATAGATCATGGAAACAGAGCAAGCCAATGCCTCATGCATGAATGACCCTGTAGTGTTTGTGCTGATCTTTATATGTTTTTTCAACATGTGAAAAGAGAAGGCTGTGAAGTGATATTTTTCATTTCCTGATAATTGTAGTAGGCAGTTACCCAGAGTGAATGAAGTGAGCTGTGCTTCAAATGTGCATTTTCTGTTCAGATACAATCTTTCATAGCATTAGAATGGGGCATTGCTGCATTAAATGTTCCTGTTGTAGATGGCAAATGTAGAGTCCTCAGTGCTGATAAAGAGCAGGGAGCCCATGAAGTGCACAAAGCAGTGACTGGAGAGGAGAAAACAGATGCATGTGAACAGAGGAGCTATTGCACTGCTTTGTGGGGATACACAGTAAGCAAACATCGTGGAGGGACTACTTGAGACTGTCCTCTGCAGCAAGTGACATGATTGGTACTTCTGAGTTTCTTTATTTTTGTTCAAATACCTCTGATTCCCAGACCCAAAAGGAAACAGAGTTGAGGCAGTGTAGGTGACCAGAAATCTTCATTACTAAAATACTGCTTTTTGAGCTTAGGTCTGACTAAAGACAAATCAAGAAGTCACCCAGGAACTGCACAACAAGGTCCACAAGTGAGGATCTTATATGGGGAAGGTGGGACAATCTCTGCCTTGATTCACTAGAGATAAAATATAATATTCAAAAAGGTGGGTAAGACCCTCAGTGGGTACAGGCTGGCTTAACTCATCTCAAAGTCTGTGCATCAGTTTATATCAGCTAAATACTGTGGTTTCAACAAAGGTTAGGTTGAGAACTTTCTGAAAGGCCCTTCTCTGAGAGTTAGAGTATCAATTCCTACATTTATTAAAGGACACAGACCTTGAGTTTTCTCTTAATCTGACAAGTTTAACACTAATGCTCAGGATTTTTACTGCCAGGGTCTGACACAGCCTTTCACACCAAGAGTTCCCCTGGCAGGAGCAGTCTCCATTTCATTGCCCATTTCTTTCTGCAGAAAGCTTGCTGCAGTGCCATGCTCCCATGGCTGGCTGGAACATCCTGCTGCTCATCCTAGGCTCTCTTCCACCCCAGCTTCCCAAGTGCACTCTTTGTGCCCTTGTGCCATTTTTATTTTTCGCATACTTTTATGTAAAAATAACACTGCCAGCCATCCCAGAACTCTGATCCACATCTATCGATGGTGCAGCTGACTGATCAATTTTATTGATTTCTTTCAAGTGCCTCTGTCAAAATGATCACACAGTGCTAGACTGTTTTCCAAACCTGCAGGTGCGCTACTGGACTAATACATTCTTTTGGTAACCCTACATATCTCCTCCTTTTTTAATTTTCTTTTTAATGGTGTCACCTGCATGTATTTTATTTTTTTTAGGGAAAGGAACAATCTTTTTGGCTAGCAAAGAATTGATTGTATATGTCAAATGGGTTGATTTGTTTGTACATAACAGAAGTCGATGTAACGTGATCTTTTAAAATAGTTGTTCAGGTGCTTAAGTCAGGGGGTGGCTGTCATCAGGTGTAAATCAGTGGTGGATTCAGTGGGTCACAGAAGGATCTGTGAATGGCACTGCAAAGTTATAGCTCAACTGGGCAATTGATTTCAATGTTCTGATAATGATGGGTGAAATAAGGTTGCTTTCAGCACTTTACCAGCACTGTACCTTCTTCTGTGGAGATTATGGACTTAAGGTTTATGTTTTACTTTGCAAGAATCTGATTATTATTATTATTATTATTACTTGTGTTTGTTGGCTATCCTCCTCCTGTCCCAAGGAGGGGGATGATGTGAGCTGACATTGGTGGCTGGGAGAGCAGATGGGAGTCAGAGAGGAACTGGTTTTTCCCTGCAATGTAAAATATTGCCAATTGCAAAGGCAAAGTGTGTGTGGAGGAAAATACCTCTTGGAGGGTAGAAGCTGAGCACAGAGGTGCTGAGCATGATCACAGCAGCCAGTGAAGATGATTATTTCCTTCCTGTGTTGTCCTGTTAATGGTGACAAGGCCTTGTCCTTCATTAACAGCCAGACTACCTGTCAAAGACAACATCCATGGCTGCAACCCAACCAAAACTCTTGACAGATTTTTCACTTCCTCTTGTTTATTGTTTCCACTAAATCTCCTTATTCACAGTGGTCCTGATGTAAGTGAAAGGTGAAGGCTTGTGACACTGAAAACCGGGGCAGTGTATCAGCGAAACATTGTGATAAGGCATTTCCTTCCTTTAAAATTCACAGAGGCTCGGGCAGGGCTATCTCCAGAGTCGTGGGTTGGGGAGTTCTGCTCCCCCCAACCTGCAGGGATTCCCCTGGAAATGTAGAGAAGCCACCTGGGGTTGTTGGGCTTTTTGTTAGCACCAAAGCTTATGTGTTTCCTGGAGAAATGCTGTGGATGCTCTGGAATTTAACTTAATAAATGCAGATAATACAGTTTCATTAACGTATCACAAAAGAGCTGGAGTAGCTCATCTTAATTCTTTAATTTCCTGCTTCTCTTCTTGCCCCTTGTTTGTCTTGGGAAGGGAATGGAAACCATGAATTTCCCTGTATGCCTTGGCCCATCCCTGCTGCTACCACGGTCCCTGAGCTTGGTATCTGTGCTGGTGGCCTCGCTGTGCTGAGACAGTGTCAGTTTACACCTTCCTGTTCTGCAGGGAACGGCCCTCTGTGTGTTTGCTTGGGATATAAGAATATGAAAAATTGCTGATCATAGATCATCTCCATAAATCTTACAGACAATAAGTCATAAAACCTTGTGTCCTTACATATGGCAGTAGCCCAGGGACAGCTTCACCAGATGTGAACAACAGCCCCAGAAACAAAAAAATCAGTTGAAAAACTTCTCCCACTGTTTACATTGCCTGGAGTTGAAGCTGTGTCTTGGGAGGGCTGGGGCTGGTGGTGTTACTTTTCCCTTTTTTCTTTTTTTTAATACCTTAGAGTTACATTGACATGTCTATTGCATGGTGAGAATTCCCCACGCACTAATTAAAAAGCACTATCATTTGTTAACTTCTCCTTTGCATCAACTGCAACAGGACAACAGGCTGCCAGGCTGTAAGGAGGCCTCCAGGTACTGCCAAGTTTCATCCATCTCCCCCACCCAGTATCCCTCCTCCCAGCTCCAAACCCAGCACGAGTGTTTTTCTCCCAGGCAGCTTAAAAGAAAGGCAAGTAGGTTATGGTCTGGAAATTGTCTTCTGTCAATAAGAGAGACCTGGTTAGCTTTTTGCTCCCCTGCTTTGCATATCTATCAAGGCAAATTAAAGGAGACACAGGAAGGAGTCTTATTGTCTAATAATCCTGCCAGGTTTTAGATCTCTGCTCATGAATGGAACTGAAGTGTTCCAGCAGCAACAAGCGAAACCCATGTGAAGTTACCAGGCTTTGCTCTGCATTTGCATGTAGTGGCTGAGGCTGGGATTGTTTTCCCCTATGATGTACCTCTGCTTTTATTGTCATCCTCTTCCCTTTGTGACTCTGTCCACAAAAAAAATGAATGTAAATGCAGCCGACACTTTACAATAATTCTCTGTGGGGTAAGGATTGAACAGAGGCACTCTGTGATTTACCATTTCAAAGTGCTAACCCTTCCAGCCTGAAACGTTGCAGCTTTATCACAGAGGGGATGCTCTCCCTGCCTGCACACAGGGCTTGCACCACCTTCTCCTGGCGCCTGCAGAGGGACCCTCCCTCCTCCTCAGCCCTGATGGGTGCTGCAGGAGGCCCACAGCTGCTATGGGGAGAGACAGGGATGGAGAACAGGGTTTGCAGGTTGTGTTCTCTTCTTCCTACTGCCTTCTAAGCCCAGGGATGCAATTTCCTTTGCTCTCTGTTTTTTGCTCATCCCCTCGCTGCTTCATCTGCCTGTGCTGCTGAGGGGGTGAAATGACCTGTCCAAGGGTCCAGAGCTCATCTGCCAGCCTGGGTCTCCCTCCTGCATCCCTGAGTTCAGAGGATGCTTTGCTGCTGTAAGAAAATGGAGATTCCCCTTTCTCTCTGGGAAACAGTAAATTAATGGAGGAGAACGGAAAAAATTTCCTGATCTTGGTAAACATACAAATCTCCCCTTTGCACTTTGCAAAAGTGGAAAAGGCAAATTCTGCTTTGGTGTGCCCCTGGAAGTGCAAATTTTAAGGCTGACTGAAACCAAGTGTGCTTTCTTGGTGTCTGGCTCCTGCTGATGCCAATGGGACCTGAAGCTGAAGCCCTGACATCACTGGGCCGTGGCTGCAGCTTGGAGCACAGGGATAAGAGGTGCCTCTTTGACCAGCTGGCACCTGTGTGTGACCACTGAATGTTAGACCCTCACTGTCTGCCGCAGGGCAAGGGAAAAACAAAATATGGCCCTTGGAAATGTGATGAGCTTTGGTGGGATCCTCTGCAAATGGGACCTCCTTTCTCATCAGTTCTGCTGCCTTATCTGTTCAGTCACAGTTCCTGACTTCAGTGCCAAAAAGAACTCTTTAATACACTTTTTTTCGATGAAGAGAGAAGCAGTAGAGAAATTGGAGGGTGCACACCTGCAGAGGTTGGTGGAGAGGGTCATGGGGGCAAAGCTCTGCCCCCACTGCTCTTTGTGGGTGCCCTGGGGCAAACACTGCGCCTGACCTCGGGGGCTGCAGGTGCCTCCTGACCAGAGCTCAGGCAAGGCAAGCAGCACTCATCTAAGTGGTTGTTCCTTGAAACTTTTCTTTGCAGAAGCTGGTTCACAGAGAAAACAATACTGAGCAGAGGTATCAGAGTCCTGGTACTGCGCCAGACTCTTATTTTCTCCCTCCTTCCACTTCCTCCAGTAATTGTATTTCCCCTGTCCACTGACAGCAAATTGGAGTTGGGTGTTAGAGGCACAGATTAGAAATACATCAACCAATGTAACAGTGACTCTAACATTTGTCAAGTGCAATCTGTTATCACTCAAGTATTATTTGTTTCTGGGTTAAATCAGGTTGTATTTAATATTGCACAAGCAAGTAAACCTAATTCCTCCTCACTCTTTTTATAAAAAAAAAACCCAAAAACCAAACAAACCCTTGCCTGACCTTTTTAAAGAATTGTATTTATTTATCTTGTGGGGGATCATCTGATTTGGTCCTAAGCCTTCTCAGAAGAGTTTTCAACATGTGCTGAAGTGTTGTTAATGGTTTTTACCCCAGCTAGCAATGAAAGTTTTGTCTTAAAAATATCTGAGAGCCCAGACGAACCAGTTTTTGGCAGAGGGTGGGAGAGAAGGCAAGAATTAGTATTTGGATGCAATGGTTGAGCATTGAGTAGCAAAAAATCAAGATTTGGGCCTGTGAGCACTTTACTGTGTCAAAATCTTTACAGATTTTCTTTGTCGAGGTGAGGTTATATCCTTTATAGCAACATTTGGTAGTTGCTTTAAATTATTAAAGATATTTCATAGGGTTGTAGCTCTTGGAGCATTAGTTTGCAAAGAGGGCCCCTGCCTGTATTCTTAAGGTAGGTTAATGATGACTTTCCCAGTGCAATGTGTCCAGGACACTGAGGTTAATAAAACCCGTAGCTCTTCTTCATGACTATCATGGGATATTTAATGTTCAGGAGTGTGCAAGACCTCAGCTTAATGTTCCATATGAAGAATAGTGCTGCCAAGCACTCATCATCCCCAGTGCCGGCACAGGACATTAGAGGTGCGAGGAATGGGCCGAGCACGCTTGGGAAGAGCTCAAGCACCTCTGAACGTGGTCATCCTCCACAGAATTGGAATCATTTTGGCTGGAAAAGACCTCTAAGATCAGAGTCCAGCTGTAACAATAGTGCTCTAGGGCAAGGGGCTGGGACTGGCTGCTGGGGCTGTTTGGCTGGTGGTCCGTGGCCCCTGCCAGGGCTCAGGGGTTTTGCTGGAGAGGGACAAGCCCCAGTCTCAGTGCAGCACAGCTATGATTCATTCTGAACTGGCTCAATTAAAGCATTTGTTTATTTGATGTAATCTCTTTATTTTCATCTTTTCTCATCTCCTGCCACCCCCATTTGAGAACAGGAAGGAATTTTTTGGGGGCTGAGGAATAATGAAAGATTCATATGGCAGGGCAGAGTTTGCTCTTGTGAAAACTCTGAAACAAAGGAAGAAAGAAGGTGGGTGTAAGGGGGAGTTAATTTTTCCTTTCCTCTTTCCCCTCTCTCCAAAAAGAGCTTGAGACTTTAAAATAGTCCAGCATTGTTCGGGGACTTAGAGGGCTTTTCTAGCTGTGAATATTGCAGCAAATACCACAGCAATGACAGTATAGCACTGTCTGTATTCTCTCTGTGCGCTGGCTGGACAGGGATTTTTCATTTCATGCATCATTTACAGCCTTCTGCATTGATCTACAAAGTCAGAGCATGTTGCTAGCACAAAGGGAAAGAAGAAAGGGAAGAGATAGGCCTGAATGACAAAGTTCAGATCTGAAATCAAGTCTCTGTTCAAACTTCCCCAAAGCATTGGTTGTGCCTTACAGTTTACCTCGTGCTACAAGAAGGACAGTTCACATGGCAAAGATCAGATACAGGTTTCAGCCAATTTTTAAAGCCCCTTAAACTCCAGAAAATTTGAGCCAATGTTGTATCATAACAAGGAAAGGTCAGAACCCTTGGCTGGAATTTCAGACCCATGAAGTGGTCACTGGATATCTGTCTATTGGGAAATGCTTGTGTTTGCCATGTTTGACACATTTTTCCTGTAAGTGAAAGCAATGGGATATTTCAGAATATTATAAGGAGTTTTTCTTCATGTGGAGCTTCTCTTTTACTGCTTCTCTTTGAAATAAGATACAGGTTATCAAAAAATAAACCAGAGAGAGCAGAATCAGAGAGCAGTTTGCTCGTCCCATCCAGGGCAATTTTTTTTTTTTTTTGAGAAGCACAAAGTGAAAGAGAAGTATCTTTCATAATTTGTCATATTTTCCAGCTGTATTTCACACCAAAATCCCCTCCTCTGGCAAAATCATGTCTACCAGCACAGAATCAGGGTTTTTTTCAATTAAAAAAGTAGCATTTTGTGATGTTAATTTTTTAAAAACTTCTGTCTAGGCATGTTTCATACTCATGCAATTTTGCTTTATCATAGTAACAAGCATTCTAATCTCGCCCATCTGCTTTAATGAACTGCTAGTATAATCTTGTCATTTTGGTTCACCATACCTCGCCATTCAGTGAGGTCTCATTTCCCCTGCCAATTGCCCAGGGCTATTAATCAGCAGCAAAGCTCTCTCACAAAACCAACCCCAATCAAAAGCAGCAATGCCATGAGGTAAAAACTTTGTCTCAAGCTGCTCCTCTGGTGGCTGGGTGAGTTGTGCAAGTTCCTGGAGCAGGGCTGAGCCGAGGTGCCCAGCCAGCACCCGGCTTGGGGTGAGCCACTGCGGGAAGGACCAGAGTGTCCCTGGATGGAGGTGGCTGGTGGGCACCTGGGCTCCCAGCACACTGCCAGGGCAGGAGCTCTGCTGTGCCTGGAGTAGGATCATGTAAAAAATGGGGGGCTTGGACCCGTTGTCAATATCGAGAGGAATGAGGAGCTTTAGGTACTGCAGGGAGAAGACTCATGAAGTACGTCGGCTTCCTGTCCTCAAAGGCAATTTCCCATTTAGAACCAGAGAGAGAAAATTGTGGACTTACAATGAGAGTCCCCAAAACCCTTTGGTAAAGGAGGCAGGAGGGAGAAAATGCTGCCTGTATATCTGTGTCATATAATTAGTAAAAAGTAGACTGGAAAAGGAGCAGAGGGCCAAGATCCTCCATGATGCTGCCTGGTGCCTTGGCAAAATCTAGTGATCACTTGGACAAAGCCAAGGATCACTCTGGAGTGGCCCCATGGCCCAGCAGAGGTGGGCACACCCATGAAGGGCTGGGGATTCAAGATGAAATCATTGTCCCTCACGTGTGCTGTGCACCTCAAAAAGCCCCAGGCTCACTGGAAAGCACCAGCTGTAAGAAATCCGGGTTTCCAAGGAATGGTTCTCCCCACCTACACTGTTCCCTCTTCCCCAGCATTGGGATTGGGCAATGCTTGCACCACCAGTTAAATATAGAAACCAGGAGGAGATTCCTAAACCATCCACCTTTGGGTGTTTTAGGAAGTGAATGGAATATCCTCTAAAGGTACACCCCAAACCTTCCATGAGAAAGCTGAACATGGTGTTAGGGGAGTTCTTCCTGGCTGAGAAAATGCTCTTGGCCTGTGCCTTGTCCTGGGATCTGCTCTTGGCACCTGTGGTGTCTCTGCAGGCAGTCAGGTCAGCCCGTGGAGCTCCCCTGCATACCCAGCCACGTGCAGCTTCCCCATGGACAGCACCAGCACCTGGGCTCTCGCTGGGGACCCTTGGGCTGCCCTTGCAGGGGCCATAAAAGCACACCCATGAGTGCCACTGAGTAATTTCAGGTGGCTGTCAGCCTTCTGGTTCAGCAAAGAAGACATTCCAGGCAGGTGTCCAGTCCTATCATGTTAACAAACTGCGTTTCCTTCTAGTCTACGTGAATTTGGCCTAGCAGGGTGTTTTCTGCTTTCCTTTGTTGAGTATCAGTAATGTCAACCCAAGTAGGTCCTTCTAGGTCATCGACAAATTGCCTCCTAAACTTTGAGCTAAATGTCTGGAACTAGGCTTTCAGGTCTACAGAACAATCTTTGATCTGCAAGAAGGTGGCCTGTGCCAGATGTAATGAGTGTTTAGCACTGTGGTTGTAGGAGTGAATGAGAACAGCCCTGTCGTCCTCACTGCCTCCCCAGGTTGCTGCTGGTTGTGGTCAGCTCAGAGCCAATATCAGGTTATGTCAATCATGACTGCAGGAAGGGGACCCCTGACACAGAGCAATCCCATTCAATAGCTTTCTGTATCATGACTGATCCCCACACTTAGTATAAAAATGTACTGGAAGATTCAGAGGGTCCAACCAACTTTATCTCTTGTCCTATCCTTCTGATCTGATGAAGTTTTCTGTCCTTTACCTCTTCCTTCATGTGCCTCTGGTGGTTTTGTTTGTGGTACAGCTGTAATTACCTTTTCCATTCACCACTGCTTTGAATACAATCTCACTCTGGGTGAATGAATATTCAGAGATTACAAGGTTTAGCAGATCTGGAATCTCAAATTAGGCAGCCTCAGAATCGTTACCCCAGGAATATTTTCTGCCTGGAAACTTTTGTGTCTGCTTTGCTGAGTGATGCAAGGCCAAAAGTGATTTAGGGGGCCATCTCACACTCAGGCCTAATCTCATCAGTGAGACTCATCTTTTTTAAATACCTGGGCAGCAGGAGCCCAAAAAGTCTCCTTGAAAGGGTTGCAAGATGAAGATGGAAGGATTTATGATCTGGGAGACCAGAATAGGCTCAGAATGGGGCTTTGGAACCGCGCATGGTGAGTAGTTCTTCTGCGTTTATCTTTCTTTTAAACTTTATTTTTAGTCAAGTGTCTTCCTAACAGTGGTACGAACCAGAAATTATTATCAAACTTAATAATTAAGACTGGCAACTATTCCTCCAATCAGTGACTATCTTCTCTCAATCCACTGAGAGGTTTCCTGTCTCTTCATGCTCGGTTCCTCTCAGGTCACTTGGCCCTTGATGCATTCTGGATGAAATGGGAATACTTACAAGTAAGTTGAGCCAGTGTTTGTCTCCTCAGATATCAAAACTGACTCCTAGTTAAAAACACTGTGCTGTTTAAACATATTACTTTAGGTTTTTTTCATTTTGAACCAGTGTTTCCACCTTTGTCAGTGACACAGACACGTGGCCATGAAAAACCAATAAGAAAGCAAAGTTCTTATCTGCTGTAATCTAATAAGCTGTCAGCGTGGAAAAAAAAGGAGGTCAGCCAAATGCGGCTCCTTTCAGTTTAAAGTTCTGAAAATGACTCACTCCTTATTTAGTCTTATAATGAGCTCCCGCCCACTTAGGGCAAGCTTCTAATTTCAGTTGCTCTGGCGTAAATCCAGAGGGCTTCCATTGAAGTGGATGAAGCTCCCATTGATTTACAGCTCTGCAAAGGAGAACAGATCCTGGCCTCAGGTGGGTGCTGCTGCCTGTCACGGGGCAGAGCCCCCTGCTCCAGGATGGGAGGCTCTTTTCAGCCCAGACTGGCTGGGACATGGGCTCAGGGGACCACCTCTGCTCCTGAAAGCTTGCTGAGAAGTTTCTGATAATGGTCTTGATGTCAGAGTAGCATCATTTTCGTATCTCTCTGTGTATTGCAGTACCAGACCATTCAGCTCTCAAAGTCTATATTTTTTCTCTCAAAAGCCAAGGGTTCCTCATAGAAGTGTCAAATGTTTCAAAAGCAAACGTGAGCATCACAGCTTCTCAAAGATTTCCAGTTCAGAATGACTTGGAGAGACATCAGCAGATAGACAAATGTGTTGGTTAAGTAATCCTCACTCTTCTAACTTCACTAGCCTGCTAAGAGGAATGAAATTTAATTTGTCTGTATTTTTTCAATCATTTTCTCTCAATGCCCCCTCTCTGTTCCTCTGTCTTGTTTCCTGCCTTTTCCCATTGCTATTCTGGAAAAGAAACCAGGTGTGTGCTTTAGATGGCTGACAGAAGTGATGCAGAGGACACTGGGCACTAAACTCCTGAATGTTTGTGGGAGGCTGCTAAGGCTTGGTAGCAGGGACTGCCTGAGCCCCTTGCCAAAACCCCATCCTGGAAGAAGTTCTTGGAGGGCTTTGAGAGTTACTGAAATCTTGAGGCTACTGTGGTTAATAAAGGTGCTTCACAGCATATCAGAAATTGTTCATGTGAAGGTCATTGGCTTGGGTTAAGGGACAGCATCTACCCTCATGGCAATAAAAATGTCTGTAATAAGCATTTGGGCTGCTGAAAGGGGATCAGGAGTCATGGTCCTTCATACCCGAGTGCAAACCTGTCCAGGGTAAAACAGTGTGGCAGGACAGAGAATCAGGACCCCACTGGATAAGCACCAAATGCACCTTGTGCATCCAGCATCGTGGCAGGAAGGATCATGGAGAAAGTGCTGCCCTCCAGATCAAAACTTTGCTGAAACCCTTGTGTTAAGCAGCTGTATATTTGAAGAGAACAAGAGAAAAGCCTCCCAGCTGAAACCTTTCAGGATTGGAGGTGGTCAGATGTCAGTTCTGTATCCATGAGATGACACCTTCTGAAGTGTTGAGAGCACACGGGTTTCAGTGTTGACTCAAATGAAGAGTACCACCTACTCGAGCACAGTGACATTTCCTGGGCTCCTGGCCTGCCCCTGGTCACACTTGTGCCAGCACACAAGGCTGGCAAAGGCAGTGCTGCAGCACATGCACCAGCCTCAAATATTCTATTTAACACTGACATTTTACTTCCTGGAGAATTGTGGTGGAGGTTATTGCTTTGGTATGGCTTAGTGAGACCTCATGTGTGAGACTATAAGCGTCCAGGGTGAATCGTGTTCAGGCACTTACAAGCTAAGACTGTCACAACCTGTTGTGATTTATTATGATTTAATATAATTCCTAGAAATTATTCTCTGTACACACACTGTATAGTTGTTTCACAGAAGGGCTGTTCCTAATCATCTGGCAGAAACAAAGTTCAGGCTGAAGTCAGAGAGTTTCGAGTAAACAGGACAATTAAAATATTCTCAAGCAAATTGCTGTTTCCATTGTGTTCAGTAGCTTCTCATGGCAGCTTTTCTATTAATTCTTTTTCTGGCCTGTAAAACAGGTAAGATGTATTCTGCATGCAGGGTCAGATTGTTGGTAAGCCTTCTGTTATCTGGTTCACAGTGGCTTGGGTCTGCTGCAGAGAGTGATGCAAGGCCATGTGCAAAGCTTCCTTGGGAAATACTTTGGCAGCCCTGAGATCTGCCTCTTTAGAGACATTCACTTTATGTAGGACAGTGAGAGGCCCTGATGCTCTGAAGGGTCCAGGTTGTTGTCCTTGCTGGGGGTGGGTCTAAGCTGGAGGAAGAACAGACATCTGAAAACAACTCTGATTTTTCAGAGTTCAGCTTGTGTTCTCTCACTGTTCCAAGAATGTTATAACACCGTCAGAGACTTTCAAAGGATGTTACTCACAAATTTCAGTTTCAAACATGAACTGCTTTCAGGCATGTTTATTTCATTTGCCTTTTCCTCTCTGTTTCTCCTGAAATTGATGCAGCTTTGAATCGGTACAGTTTTGGAAAAAAATGCAAAGCTGCTACAGCTATGGATATGGGTATGGTACTGCATGTAGCACTATTTGTTTGTTGTTTCACAAGAGCATCACTTGAAATGCCTTTGCAGTACATATGCAGACCATAAAATAACATTTCTAAGCAAAGAAGCAGTCCTTCCCTGCTGTAGATGTGACCAAATATCTTTAAAATCCCCTGTTCCCCTTAATTTGTACGGCCTTGAACCCTAAGAGCATTTTTCTCCCAAAGTACCCCCTGGCCCCAAATAAACTCCAAGCAAAGTTGCTGTAGTATCGATACCTCTAGTTCTACTAAACCTGCTTTTACTGTAATTTTTTTTTTTTTTCAGTGAACAAAGCACTGGTTTTTTGCCATAAATGAAGACACAGAGAGTTACCCAAGCCCTTGGGAAAGGCTCACGGCAGCTCTGCAAGCCAGGGTTTGTTGTGAAGGTACCTTGAGCTGGTGCCAGTCCCATCCTCCTCCATCTGTCCAGCAGGGCAGGTGAGATGGCTTTTCCTGCCTAGAGGAGCCCCAATTGGGAGTTCAGGCCAACAATACTGCTACAGGAGACTGAACAAGTGCAGGTCTCTGAGGGCCTGAGTTGAGATATTTTAGTTCTTTTTCGATTGGTTATAATTAGACATGGACCAGGTTGGAAATTCCCACCATCTGCTTTGAACCCTGCCTCACTAGAAAAGACACCCTGCTCTGAGGTGCCTCACATCACTAACTGCAGATAGGTTTTCCCTTTCCCTTCATCCCCGACCCCTTTGCAAAATCTTTCTCTGCTCTTATTTTGCTCTCGTGCCTTTAGCTCAGCGCCAGTGGTGTTCAAACAAAACTGGAAGCCCGGGCTGGTTTCCTGGAGGCTTTGTCAAAGTGCTTTTGTCACTCTGCCAGCTGCAGACAGTCCCCAGGGCTGTGACCTACTGCCAGTACCTCACCATATGAAGCTGGGGCTAGAAACGCCAGGATGTATTTAAAAAAGAAAGAAAGAAAAAAAATTATCTCTTTTAAATTAAAACTTTCCACATAGTTGATCTTTTGGCAAATAATGGTCTGAAATGACATGCCTGCTCTCCAAATCTAATTGTTAATTGGTCAATCGACCTCTAAGTGACTGGCATATTGCTCTGATCATCTGAAAGCCTCTTGGCACCGTTTCCCCGGCTCAGGTTTGCTGCTCGTACTTGTACAATCTGCTTGCAAAATGTCATCGCTCTGAATCACCGGGGCCAGTGCCAAGCCCTCCGGTGGCCATGGGAAGGGCTCCCTGAGAGCTCCTGGCTCCGCGGCCGGGCTGCCGGGGCTGGGTGTGCAGGATGCTGCTCCGCAGGCTGCGGCACGCGGAGCCAGGTGCCCGCACCATCGCAAACCCTAATTTGTGACACGAGATGCAACCTCGCTGTCTGCTCTGATCTTGAGCAGCGTTGCCAGCCCTTTATCAGATTTTAATACAAAACAAGGGCAATTAATTTCTATGCCCTTATCTTATCTTGCTGATCTTACAAGCCCTTTCAAAGTTTGGTTTCTTGTTTCCAGCTCCTGCATGCAGGCTGTGGCACGGTTTTAGTTCAGAAATCTGTAATTCGAACTTCAAGAGCGAACACACTTCCCATGCAGGTCTTTCCATAATTGGTTTTTGGGCTGGTCTGTTCTGCGATGTGTAATTGTTAGCAGTTGTAAAAAGATAACTCACATTTTTAAAAGCCTAACGCTTGCTCTGTGCAGATAAAAACTGTGACAAATTATGTTCCAAAAAAATCATAAAAGTGGAGAGGCATGTTAATAACCAAAGGTGAAGTTTCATCTGAAGGTCAGCAGGAGCTATTAAAGTGGTCAGTAATTCCAGGGTTTGCCAGCAGCGATTTGACCATATCACTTATCTACTTTGGTCCATGCTTAAGCATCTCCCTCAGTGAAAAAATAATCCCCTGAGAGTAATACTGGAGGTCAGAGGTAACTATGGAGAAAAAGCAATATTGTCAAAATAAACCAGGTTTTCAAGTACAGACATTCAAATTCCCAGTCCATTAAAATATTGTGACTTTGACAATTTTACCACACTGTTTGGACACATTCTTTAAAATACTGCTTTTCATTATGTTCAGATTAAAAAAAAAAAAGGGGGGGGGAAGAAAAGATCAAGCAGATCATGTCAAAAAGGATGTAAGGTAAGGAATGGCATTTCACACTGTCTGGTGAGCACTGGGTAATAAAAAGTAATTTTTAGTTACAGAATTTCAGAGATGCCAAAATGGGGCCAAATAATAAGTGTGGATATAATGCAAATTTCATGAAGCAGGAGCTGGAATTGCAAAGCACTTCTGCTGTCAGCAGGCTGAGGGAATCCCTCCTGCCTGGCCAGTATATCTGCTGGGTGGCACTGAAATAACAGCAATGGCCTAGTTTTGCTTTTTTAGAGCTGGCATCCACCTGCAGGTGATTGGTAAAATTCTTCCTGACATCTGTGCAAGGACATCAAAAGCAGCGACAGAACCTGTGCCTGTGTGTAGCTCAGTCACTGTTAAGCTGGGTTCAGCAAAGCTGTGTTTAGCTCCTGGCTGCATCTCAGGTGCCTTGGGTTAGAGTGGGGTTGTTGCTTGAAGTCCTGGACTTAAGACTTAGGGAAACACGATAGAAGAGCTGATGTTTTCCTTTTCTCTGCCTGTCTTAGCTGCAGGCAGTGGGGTCCAGCTGAGCTTGAACTGTGTACCTACGACACCCAGGGTAACAAAGTTTGTAGCTTCTGACCTTTCCCAGTTTATTACACTCCTAAAGTTATCCACATTACCCAAAGACAGCCTCTGCTCCGTGAATTTCATTATAAGTTGTTATTGTGAGTAAGTGTATCCTGTTGACATTTTTTGAGATGAAATAGTCACTGTGCAAGACATTTTCTGTGTGTTTGGGTGACATGTTGAATGTGTTTGCCTGTGTTGTGCATGTGTTATGGAGTATATGCCAGTATATTTCGGTGTAGTCTGTTAAGTATATTTTAGTACATTTTTTTGTTCAAAAGAAACTTTTTGTGGTTAAACAATGCTTTGATATGTTTTAAAGGGCAAGTGTTCACAAGAACTCGTAATGCATATTTCATGTAAAATCCTGGAACAGCTCTGATAAATATGGATTTTAGCTTGATAATTTACATGTTCAAAACATGTTCTCTCATTTACATGTGAGACTGCAAGGGTTCACTGCTGCAGGCACTTTTTTTACATATTCAGTGTACTTAAAAAAACCCCAAATCCCAACACAAAAGTTGACAAAGTTTAATTTATAGCTCAACAAGGGAATATGTAGTGAGGCATGTAATGAAAATGTCCCGTTTACTTCTGTCATTTTGAATGCTCTCATTTTCTAACACTTGAGGCAATTCAATAACATTATTGATTCACACCTGTTCTGTAACATTGCCATTGCAATGAGATCCAGCAGAAGAGAAGCCACACATCTGCATGCACCTGAGACATGCAGCACTGTGCAATTGAACCTGTTTAGTGTTTAGACAGATGCTCTTCAGCTGCTGTCTTTGAGACATTTGGGTACCTGCTCCACCAGATACCATGTTCATACACAAGGTGTATGTTGTAGGCTGTGTCCCATACATAACATTTAGCAAATATTGTGTATCAGGTGCATTTATCCCTGTGCTACACAGTAGAAAATGCCAAGCTTTTATATTTTGTGACAGGGGGTTGTACAAAGGAGGCCCCTGTATTGCAGGGGATGATACAGATGAGGGACCCGAAACTGAACCTTGGGACCAATACAAAATTTTTTGGGTAGTGTTCTTCAGCTAATATCTAAGCTATCCAACCTGCATCATGAACCTGGAAAAGGGAACCAGCAGTCTTGTCAGAACAGGCTTTCTCATCTGCTTCTGGCTGCTTGCTCTTAGTGATTCCTGGGAAAATCAAGAGCAGCCCCTTGATGCTGTTTTGGCTCTTACACTGTAATCCAGCCAAAAATCAAAGAACAAGAGGCCCTACAGCCTCTTCAGAAGGGTTGGGATCTGTTTGAGACCTCAGTGGGGAAGACCTTGGGCAAATATTTCCTCCTGAATGGATTCAACAGCACCTGAATTTAATGTCAAAACAACATAATTCTAAAAATATCTATAGGAAGAGCAAGTTCAGGTGGGTAAATATCCCCTATCTGTTCACTTAGTACCTTTTTGCTATTCTGATTTTCTTTTTTTTTTTTGTCCCTTTGCAGGAGGGTTACTGAGACACAATAAGACCCAGTGGTGGCAGTAATGGCAGTTTTACAGCTTGCCTTAGCTAACCATTATCAGGCCACTCAGTGCACAGAGTGGAAGGCACAATGTAGCTTTAACACCCCTCTGATTTCCTTCCTCTCAGGGGGCAAATGCTCTGCAGAGAAACCTCCACACTGCTGACCACAATTGCTGTAATTTGTTAGTCTAATGGGAAAACATACACAGCCTTTTGAAACTGGAAGCATAAAATAATATTGTGTGATACTTTACATAAATGGGGCTTGTGCTTGGAAGTTCCCCTGGTTGAGCTCTTCCCTGGGAGAGCCTTGATTACCTGGATTAGCTCTCCCTGGTAAGAAAAGCACTTATTAATAAATTATGCATCTGAAGTTAGTTGTTGCCTTACAAAAAAGGTTAAAACAGCTGTAGGAGGTGGTATTCTGCATGAGAACCAAATCTGCAGGCTGAAGACTCATTTAGTAATTAAACTTGAGTTACCTAGAAAAAAAAAACAGTGTGTGTCTGCAATTCTTGGACACAAACTGTCCAAATAAAGAGAATGTTTGGGGTTACATCATTTATCCTCTAGAGAAACTGTCTGATGGCAAGTGACTGATACAGGGAACTGCAGTGTGATGGGTAGCAGAGGCAGGAGGGGCTGAGCAGCACCTGGCCCACTGCAAAGACAGAGCTGGGTGTTTTTAGGCATCTAAGCCTAATCTGTGTTTCTAAAATGAGTATTTAATTTCCCAAGGGCAGAGACTGATGCTCTGCAGGGTTTCTCTGAACTGTCAGGGAAGACTAAGTCCTACACAGGCTTTTATGACTGTGCACCCCCGAGTCATGCACATACAGGCCTGTAACACCCCGTCTGTGTGCTGTGGATGTGATCTGTGCAGTTCATTTGCTCCTTTTTTGTCAGCTGCTTTCAACTAATTTTCCCTGTGGTTTGCACTTCCAGCACGTCCCTGCCTACAGCAGCATCCACGTATCCCATCCTGCATGGGAAGTACCTGTGGCTATCTCCAAAGCCATGCTGAAACTTGGATCCTTCTGACCCTTTGGGTTAGTTAGGGAGCTCAATTAGTTGCAGAGATGGATCCCTCAAGAAATCTGGTTTGCTGACTCAGTAGTTGGTGGACTTTTCTCTAGGTCTCTTTGATTTGTTACGAGGAAGTGTTAATGTGGCAGAGCTGCTGTAGCTATGAACAGCAAAATAACCAAAGCTGGCTGCAAAACAGCTCACTGTGGACTCTTAGTTTTCCTCTTGCATAATTCCTTAGTATCCTCTACACATTAAGGGGTTTTTTTTTTCCATTAAAAGAATATAGACTTTCTGGGGCCCCTGCTCATTGTGCAGTGTGTGTTGTGGGTACCAGGTTGCTCAGGAGCAGGATGCTGATGCAGGTAGCTCTGCAGTTCAAAAGCACTTCTGTGAAGAGCTTTCCCAACACCCCAGACAGGTGGGTGGGAGCAAGAAGGGACAGCTACACTTAAATAAATAAATAAATAAAATCTTTCTTATAGCTGATCAATATTAACAACGAACTTGAGTGGCTGAAGAGGATGTATGTTTTGTTCTGAAGGGAAAATGAGGGAAACAAACAGAGACAAAATATTCTTGCTGCTAATCAGACCTAAAGTTTAATAGCTGCAGAATTATCACAGGGCTGCTGTAACTGCTTGCAGTTGTTTGAAAAAGAGTCTTGAGTTTGCATGTTGTGAGTTATTGGAAAATCTCTCTGCCATTAAGTGCTTTTATGAAAGATATACTTAAAGTCTAAAATGACCAGAGGAAGCAGAGGAACAAGCAAGTCCTGCTGCTGAAGATGCCTGAAAGATAGATTATATGGTGTCATATGGTATTTGATTCCTTAACTGGAAAATGTCTGAGCCAAGAATGAGTTAGACTAGTGAGATGCAAGCTCTTTGCAACTTCCTAAGCTTAGTTCAGGCTCAGGTGTTTCCAAGTTCAAACACAGCTTATCCACTTTGTGCTTGAATAACAAGCTGAATTGGAAAGATATTTCTTCTAATGCAGGAGGTTCTTCTGCTTTGATTGGAAGCTTTTCACAGGCTGGCAAGAAAAACATCAGATAATCAATCTTTTTGAGGTTCCTGATAGAAACTTATTCAGTTCCAGCTTTCTGTGGAGAAGTGGTCAGAGGAGTAAATAAAGAAAAAAATCCCTCTTGCAACTCAAGTACCATAAATCTGAGCATGAATTGAGAGGTGAAATAGTTGCTTTCAAGTCTGAAAGTATAAAAGAAGAAGAAGAAAAAAATCAGATGATCACTTTAAAATCCTTGTTACTAGAACATCTTGTTTCCAGTTTTTCTATCTCAAGTGTTCTTGAGACAGCTCTTTTTTCTCAAAAGATATTTACTCAGAGCAACCTCCACATCACAAACACACTTATCTCTGCTTTATATCAGCCTTAAGGATTAGGAATATGGATCTGTTTTCCAGACTGACCGTCTGACTTACTGACCTGAGCTTGTCCACTCAGAAAGCAGCACATGATGCCACTCTTGTCAAAACCACAATTAGTCAAAACCCTTGACAGGAAACATGAGGCCAATAAGGATGGATAAAATAGGAAATCACGTGGTTCATCCATAACCTGCTTGTAGCATGAAGGTACATGGATCTCTCCTGCATCCTCTTGCTGGCTGCAGGCATGTCAGTGAGGAGAGCAATGAGCAGATTGATGGGTTTAGGGTATTTTTCATCTTCCAAACTGTTTCATCCATTAAAAATGAATTTTCACTTCACACTTGGAGAAAATATGAATATTTTTGTCCATCATGCATCTGAATGCTCTCTGCTCATAGAGCATCTTGGAGTCTCTTGGATGGATCATCAAGTGCCTGGATTTGTGCTCAAGTGTGGGGTCCTGTCCTCACTGTCCCCTCCCAGCCAGGCTGGGACATTGCTGTCCCTGCTCTCTCTCCTGTTCAATCCAAGCATCCTCTTGAAACCTTGACTTGCCCAACAGGCCAGTCCTGGGAACTAACTGCAAGCTGCCTGTGGAATGCAAGGGTTTTAGAAGCCTCCCCTTTTTCCAGTGTGTCCTACACCCAGGGAGACCACAGGGGTTTTACTGCTGCCAGCTTCGATGTCCCAGCCCATCTGACACGAAGGCATAGGTATCTCTCACTTATTAAACTTGGAGCCACAGCCCAAAGCAAATGACTCCTTTTAGCACACATGGTGCTGGAACTGGCTAAAGTGTCACCAGGGAATACTAGAACTGACTTTGTTATTGTTATTATTCTACAAGCACAAAAAAATAACAGCTACAGTGCAGTTGCTGAGATGAAGTGTTTCCACAAAAAAAAAAAATTACTTTAAAAAGTAAATTGAGAACTATTCATGCTGGAGAGAGAGAGGAACACAAGGGAAATGACGCAAATATTGCAGCTCAAGGCAGACTCTTCCCTTGTGCTCTTGATTTATCCATCACCATGCCCCTAAAAATGAGAAAGGGTCAGTACATCAGTGCCTCCATTGGGAGAGCATCAGTCCTGGCATGGTGTTCACCACCAGAGTATCTCAGCTCTGCCCCAGGCAGGTTCCTCAGCCACAGTGGATCTGCCTTTTTCAGTCTGTACAGCAGTAACCTGTTGTGATTGCAAATTCAGAAAGGAGTGGAATGAATGTTGTGTGTCTTATAACTGGTATCCAATCCAGCATGAGTTCCTGCTGAAGCTATTCTTGCAGCTGGATATTCATAATCCCAAACCTTTCCTTAGGCAGGGGCAGTGTGAGTTTCCCTGCTGCCTTGCCATATGCTTTCAGAATCAGAACTGCCTGGTACCTCTGAGGTCTGTGCTTTTCTCCTGAATTTGTTTTAACACTGTCTCCAAGTTCAAAGCAGATGAGTGCTGGAAAGTCTGCACAGGTTATTTGTTCTTATATGTACCCAGATTTGGAATGACCTCAGCTAACAGAAGAAAGAGGCAGAAAGCATGCAGGACTAGTTTTCTCTGCTTTAAAACACTCCTGTTTAAACTTGGCTCATTTGGGTGAGAGATTTTTGGCTGAGGTTTTTGGTGAGCAGTGCCAGGGGAAGGTTACTGCTGTTCCTCTGGCACTGCCATTTGGATGCAGACAATCCTCTGCAAAACCAAGGTGAAGTGGCAGATCCATTTGCTTTACCATGTCTCTGCAATGCAGAAAATTAAGGAATAATAGAATATTTCCTTTTGAACAGTACTAAAAATTTGGTTCTCTGTCCTAGTCACAAGGGCTGGCCGAGACTGCAAGGTACCTCAGGACTCTACTTTCAACTCAGATATTTTTCTGTAATATTTTTGAGGAGGAGTATGAATCCATAGTCATGCCAGCAGTTTTTCTAACTCAATTTGCAGAACTGTTTCAAAACTTACTGAAATTTCTTTCACTGTCTCCTCATGATGTGTGCAGTCTGAGAGGCTGGCTCTGTCTTAAATGGAAGAGTAAAACTGTTCAAATGAAGCAAAATTAGGATGTTGGGGATTTTTGTTATTTAATCAGCACTTGATTAATAGATGTGAGTTGACTTGGGATCAAGTCTGTAGTTAGATTTGCCCAAGTCCACCCAAAATGTGCCTACATTCCCAGCCCTGTGGCTGTCATTGACTAACCTTTGAATGGAACACGTGGGCAAAGGATCAAACCCGCTATTGCATTTTACTTCTCCTAACTGTAATATGTTGCATCTCCTCTCCCCCAAATAGATACTTTGAGGCTTTGCTGATTCAAGTTAAAAATTAATGAAAGCAGCCTTAGCACTCACAAGTAACCACACAAAAATAACATGGTAAGGGTGAGCAGGGAAAGAAGGGTAATTTCGAGAAAGAGACTGACTTCTGAGCTGATTTCAGTGTGGCTTGGCTTTATAAGGGATAAAGTCATTTCATGACAATTATAACCAAAAAAAAAATGGATAACAGATCTTTTTTGCCCCTGTTGTGACTCCACCGTGCTGTTGTTTGGAGTCTGTAAATGTGTAGGACTGCAAGTACGCCCTCCTTAGGCTTACACAATTAGCATGTTGGAAGTCATCAAATTTATTGCCAGCACTCCCAGTAAAGCCCCTCCACTCCCACTCCAGTCTTGCTGCCAGCTATAATGTTCAATCTCTCTATCTGCCATTAGGTTTTCATGATGCTGCTCAGTGCAGCAGGTCACCAGTGTCTGGGTGGTTTCTCCTACCCTCCTTCCCTGTGTGATGCAATCGCTCATAAGACTGACAGCCCATGCAATAAAACTGTTTCAGATATCTATTAATATTTTAACATGCTTTTAAGAAAATTCGGCCTTTTGTAGTTCTGGTCTCAGAACAGACACGTGTAATGATTAGTGATACACATTACACTCCAGAGCAGTTGCTCTGTAGGTAGGTTCCCTTTGCTTGGACTCATGTTTTGGCATCTATTATTGCAAAAAAAAAAAAATCCTCGTCAGTTTTTTGTTTAGTTGTTACACTGGATTAATGTGATGACCAGAATAAAACTACTCTTCCCCCCCCCCCCCCCCTTAATAAGAAAGACTGTGATTAAGACTATAGTTTGTTGTTTTTAGCTCCAAGCCTAGGCTTTGCTTTTGCCCTCTGGTATCTGCTCTAAACCAAATGCAGCTGGACTGTGGGTGTGTGTCTGTGGCCCTCAAAGATGTTAACTCCAGATCCCAAAACAGTGAGAAAAGCTGTCAGGTTCCTATTAACATGAGGGCTGCTTGCTTTATTTTGTGAAATCCACACCCGCAGAGTCTCTCTTGTTCACAGCCATGAGTCTGCCCCACACAGGGCTCCCATTTGGGAGCCACCCAGCCCATATCACTCAGATGTTATATGGCCAAAGTTATCTTCCACGGCTGAGAAGTTGCAGCCACACAATGGAGAGCACACAGCATGTTAATAAGAATCTATAAATTAATCTGTATATAACACCTTGCGAACACTTAGGTTTTATAGGGATTGTGAGCTGAAAGCTTTACCAGTCATTCATCCTTTATTGTGTTCATTATGGGAATATGACATCTCGATACCAAATATCTGCACATATAATAAAGCACCTCAGTGAATTAACTGGGTGATTGGTACAGTATTTCTCCTTTCCACTAATCAGAAGTGCAGGATGTATTACTCCTGATGAATCCTTAGACATTCCCATATAGATAAATTAACTAACTGGCTGTTAATAATGTTCAAGGGATTTAAAATATATTTTCAGTCTTTGATAAGGTTGATTTAAATCTGTAAGCTTGGGTTGGACATACAGAAAGGGTGAAGGTGTGGCTGCACTTATTGCCCTAAGAGAATAAAGAGGGTACTTTTTCTGTCACATATGAATTAAAATACTGGCCAAATATTTTCAGTATTTACTACTCAGAGGAGGTGAAAACAAATGAGTGTCCTGACCACTAGAAATGCCACAAATGCTGGTCACATCAACAGATGTCAAGGCCTGCTTGTGTATTCACATCTTGTAGGTGGCACCACCATATAGCAGGTAACATTTGCTGTAGGTGACAAGGAGAGCTCATCCAGCTGCCATGAGGAGCTCTCTGACACTGTTCCACGTGAGGGAGAAAACTGGGATTGTTCTGGTGACAGGTCACCATTAATGAAACCTTCAGATTTTTGTCGATGCCATGGTATTAATAGCACAAACATTGACTCAGCAAAGCACATGCTTAAAGACCTGAACAGGAATACTCTCATTACTTCACTGGGACCTGGGTACCTCATGAAGTCTGTGTGGAATGAGACTGCACCAAAGCAGGTTCTTGAAATAAAGACAAAGTTTGAGTATTTTCCTTTCCATTTTAGTATTATTTTCTTGAGACACCTCAACTATTTATACCACTCTTTTACACAGTTCTTAAATACATTTGTGGTATCACTGTGCACTCCATCCTAAAGATAACTTGCACTTCCGTGGCAGGTGAAGGGATCAGAACAAGGAGAAACAATTTGCCTCTCACTGTGGTGAGAGAGCTTTATATTTAACTAAGATTAAATTGATTCAAATTTGTATTGATATTCTCTTAATGAAACATCATAGCTGAACTCACTTAAATCCTGAAATGAAGGTGAGGTAAAAACGTGTGTGTATTTGCATGTGTATCTCTGCCCTGCACGCACACCTCTGCTCCCAGAGCCAGTAGTAACACATGCTTTTCATAATATTGAGAATATTAATTGTTGATTTGGTGCGTGCCCTGCAGGAAATCAACAGCCAGCAGACCCCATGCTCTCCTGACTACCATCAGCTCAGTCATGGTTTTATGATGGCCAGCGAGCCCAGGAAAGCTCAGTCATTTTCAGATCATTTTGAACCTATTTCCTGTGAATTTTCCTTTTCCTCTATCCCGTGTCTAGGGCTCATTTACAAAAAAACTAAAGTTACCTGGGTTTTGTGTTTTGGGAGAAATACTTCATGATAAAACCTGGAGGCACAGCGAAGCTTAGAAACAGGCAAATAAAAAGACAACTTTTTTTGTTTCTTTTTACTTGGTTGTTTCGGGGTTGGCTTATTTAGTGGGGTTTATTGGGGATGCTTTTTTTATTATTTATTTATTTTTTTAATTTGAAAACATCTCACATTATTGTAATCTATTTTTTTTTTGAGGGAGTGAGGGAGGTATGTGGCCTGGTTCATACTCTGATCATTTGGGTTCAGCAATACTTACAACATGCTGCATTAATGGGAGAGACAGAATCAGCTGCTGTAATTAACTTTACACTATTTAAAAAGAAGCACAAATATGGTTTGGATGGTGCAGCATACACTGTAAGTAGAAAAACCATTGTAGCAGAAGGAAAAAAATTATCAGGGAGAGGTGCTTTTGAGCTTGTCATAGCTGCTGTGGCTTTTATCCCATATCAGACTGACAGATGAGATAAACACCCCACATTTTAGTCAGATCCTATTGTTTTGTCAGAGTTACTTAAATGTATTTACAATCTCTGAAGCACTTTTTTTATAGTAATGGTAGTGAAGCCCTTCCAGAAGGAATAAAGATGATATAACATTCTCAAGTACCTCTGTCTTCCTAATGGAATGACTTACATTGCAGGGGATATTGTTCTGCTGAGCTCCACTAAAATACATATTTACTAGTCAATCTGGTAGTCATCTTGGCAGTCAATGCCATGATATCACAGCGCTGTGTCTTTCAGGAGAACAACAAAGCAAGCAGAAATTCTTTCTCTGGGACCTTTTCTTGTCTCCATTGATACTTCTATATTTAAAAGAAGCCACATCATTAAATGAGAATGAGCCACCTCTGCTACACAGTGCAGTGATCGTGTTCCTCTTTGGGGTTTCATACAGCAATGAAAAATAGGGCATGCCAGGTCAGGACTGTTGTAAACATTGCACGCAGCTGGTGGTGCCCAGGTACCTTAGCCAGGGCTGCTCCCTGCAGCACAGGAATAGAAGAGAAACAAGAAAAAAGGTGATCAACTGTTTTGAATGAACTGGAGACACCCCTTGGTATGAAGGTACTCCACATAGCCCTTATTTTTTTTATTTATTGTAAATGCCATCACAAGATATTGTTAATCCCTGAGGAATACTGATGGGTGATCTGGAGTCACACACCTGCATTCCAGGTTATGCTGGGATTTCTGGTCTTCTTTGAGGAACCTTATTCCCTTTTCCCATTACAGCCAAAAGCTCAAGAGAATTCTGCTATTCAGGCTGTCAGGAAAAAAAAAAAAAGATAAGACAACTGTGAGTTTTCTGAGGGCGCTTTTGGGGTTTCTGAGCTGAGAGAACTTCAACTGCCTGGCACTCCTGTAAATGTGCCCCTCATCCTTGCACAAGAAAATTAATCCAAATATGGGACAGTTTCTGCCTGCTCATGTCCCTTGGGAAGAGATCCAGTTCAAAAATGTCTTCCTTCCTTATCAGCATTGCACTGAAAAGCAACAAAACACGAGATAAACCCTCAAACACACAAAGGCAGCTATGAAAAGCTTTGAAACCCCATTCCCATAGCATTTGATCAGGCTGTTGAGCCAGGAGATCATCACACCACAGATTAAGCAGAGGGCCATTGTGACCTTCATTTTCACAGTGAGGCACCACAAAGTTATGTAGTGCCAGTGCTCCTGTAACGATGACACATTGGGAAAACTGAGTGCTCGGTGGAGCTCTGATTCAGGCTGCACTCTGTGCTTTGCTGGCCTGGCAGGGGTGTGCAGGGCTGGAACAAACTGCTCCACCACCCTCTAGGCTGTTTGCATGTGCCTCTGTCTTGGAATAAAGTTGGGGAAGGTGCCAAGGCTTGAGGTCTCGGGCAGCAGGGAGGAGTGTAGGGGGTCATGGGCATGAGTGTTCCCTCTTGGCACAGCCCTGCTGTGCTTACACCACCATATTCCCATTTACTTGTGGTTTATTGTGACCATGTCCCTGTCAAGGAACACACATGAAAACCCATTAATAAGGAGAAGACTTGGCAGGAGGGGGAGCAGACTGAGAGCAGCACAGGCAGCTCTGTGCAGAGAGTGCTCCAGCTTGGGAGGGAGACAGGACACTCAACAGCATTAAAACAAAACACCTTAATTTTGGCTTCAGCAGCTCTGGTAGGTCTTCACTGCTTGTTTACCAGGGCAAAAAGGTGTCAGAGCACATTTCTGGGGTGTAGACAGTCCTGGAGACACCACACTTTAGGTATCTGACTGTGTATGAGGCACACCAGGATTTCATCCACTTCCTTTGGTGTCCTTTTCCATGACAGCACATTGATGCTTGTCCAGAACAGGAAGGGTTTTCTAGTTTTGGAATAAGGAGATGTAGTTCAAGAATTTATATGGAGCCAAATGATTGCAATTATATAATTTGAGCTTTATAAACTGCTTAAAAGAATGAACATCTTTTTTCAATGGAAAAGTGAATGTTTTCCAGAAACTGAAACACTCTTATTTTGTACCTGTGTAACCTGTGATTTGTTTTGGCAGCTACCTTAAGGTGCTGCCAGCTGTGAAAAAAGCTATTGCATGTCCCCACCGTTCAGTGTGGGTGAAATTATCTCTGTAGACGGAGCATGTGAATATCAGTTTGCTGCATTTATAAGGAGCTTTAGGGTACTTCAGCATGAAAGGTCCCATAGTACTGAGAGATATTGTTACTATAAAAACATTTTACCCTGTTTTAGTATGATGGTTTATTGAGTTTTAAAGTACTTTTCATGGCAAGCATATATATTAACAGCAGCAGCAGAAACAGATGGGAATAAATACGTGTTTTCAAATCAACTTCCTGGGCCAAATTCCATATGATGTAAACATGGAGTAAGGATGTTTAACTTGGAGATAAAGCCCCCATTTTTTTATAGATTAAATTACAGTCTTTTGAGTGATATTATGGCTGGTTTCATATCTGAGTAGGAGTGAAGTAGCTCTTGTACTTCAAAGTTGATTTGGAAGCAGTCTGTCCTTCTCCAGTGTTGCTGCAGCTCCAGGGAAACACCTACAGTCTAGTTTGCCACTTTGTAAAAGGCTCAACAGTGCAAGAAAAACAAATTTAATAGGAGAAATACCAGTGGATTGTAACCCTGAGGAACTTTCTGTGTAAATGTGGCATTGAGCTACCACAGAGGGCATGGAGGGAAACATCAGCAATAGTTCCCGTGTGACTGACCACAGCTACACCACCCCCTGTGAGCAGAGGGGACAAACAGGGTCTGTCTCCAGACCCTTGTCCTAAAGGCAGGTGTTTATGGAGGAACTGATGTGAATTGTACAAGTGCTCTTGTTGTTTATTGCAAACTGATTTTAAAGGACAAGCTGGTGCTCTTTCATGTCTAGCCAGAAGTCTATACATGGATTTCTGCATGTGCTGGAAAAACCCTCCTTGTGAAGCATTTTTCAACCTTGCAAAAATACAGGGATCAGTTTTGTAAAGGCAAGACAAAAAACATTTGCATCCTTTGCAAAAGCCTTTCTCTAATAATGTTGTCTTTCAGTATTTCTATAGAACACTTCAGCAAATCTTAATAATTTTTTCCCTGTTTTGTATTTGCACTACTTTGTTACTACTCCTAGATAAAATAATGCATTAAAATAAGACTGTATTAATGATATAGTGCTGGGGAAATAGATCTGAATCTAGTGTTGAAGAAATACATTGTACATGAAAAAATGAACAGACCCCTTGACAAAAAAATTAAAATGAAATAAAAAACCAGCACTTTAATGAATAATTTAAGTTGCAATTTCTTCTCCCTCCCTCTGACAACTCTGCATCTCTTTACACCCATTTGGTAGAAATCATAATAAAATTAATACAAGTTATTCTTAGTCAGGCCTATAGGTGATATTGAGCATGTGGCAATGCATATTAAAAAAAAACTTGATATACTATAAAAACCCCATCCCTACAAAAAGGTGACATAGTCCTTTAAAAATAGCTCTTCCAATCCATTGTGCAAAGACACTGACAAAGATTGACAGCTTTTAGAAAGGTGTAATGTTCCCAAGCCAACTGCTAGCACAGCTCAACAAGATAAAGATCAGTAATTCGATCCAGAGGAGAAGGCTAAATGTTAGAGGTTAAGCTGCTATGTTCCTACTACTAATCAAGCTTCAACACCTTATTTTAGCATCATCAGACCTCAATAAGGAAATGGTGAATTATTAAAGCTCCAGCATCCTGGTACACATTGATGCTCTTCTGAGAAGCTGTGGCTTAAAACATGCTGGCTGTCGTCTTAATTGACACGTGCTGGATCTTTCTGACTAGGTACTGGTGTGCTATTTTTTCTTTCTTTTGCTTGGATACTGATAATTTAAGGTTAAGATACTTTTAAGGTGCAGTATGCTGCTCTAATGAGGACTTAATGGAGTGGAACAGTGATCGTTTGTACAAACTACACTGGACAGACACCCACTGCATATCAAAATCGAGACACTACAGATCCTGACAGTGCACTTACTTTTGTCCCAGCCTCCATCAGCACATTTTTAACCTGGTTCCCTAATGAAATGAGGCTCAGGTGGCTGTGCTCTGCACCAGATCTCTTCTCCCCTGATGGCTTTCAAACTCTCTAGCCAATGTCAGCCAAATCTGACTGATGGTAAAGTCCTGCAAGGGAAAATCAGGGCAAGGAGCAAGATCTTCAATAGTTGCCTCCTCTGTCTGACAGTGGGCACTGTGATGGGTCTCTGAAGAAATTTTTCCTTCCTGTAAAAGAATTCAGCTGAGAAACTTGATTTTGAATGCTATGGAAGCTGTTATTTTTTATGTAGAGTTGAGAAAAGTTTGTTAGACTTTATAAATACTTTCAAAAATTCACCATTAGCAAAAGTGCTTTGATTTATTTCAGGGGATGTTGCCTCTCTGTATATTATACCATAAGAGCCAGAGAGTTGAGGGCCAAATTCTGCTTTCATTTCCCACAAAATGCTCCATTTGAAGAAGACAGGTCAAGTTTCCAGGTTAGTTTTACATAAGAAAAGGGATACACAGAGCTGTCAGCACTGCTTCAGTTGCTCCCTCTGAGCCTGTGAGATGTGCTGCTTGCAGGGACAGTTTCCTTCATTGTGCTCAGGCCATCTAACAGGTCTGTTTGTATTTATTATCAGCCAAATTTCCAGCCAACTTCAGGCTGAGTGTCATCATATTTAGTGCAGGGACATAAATTCCATCGATGCTCTAATTTATACTAATGGTAAGTAAAAGAGTTAATCCAGAATTACACTGAGCAGTGCCCACTAATATGCCTAAAATATCCAGTGTGATCATTACTAGTCACAACCCTCCGAAGCTATTTCCTGGCATCTGCACTCCCCAGGGGCAGATACCCACAGCATTAGTCAAGCCAGGCACTCCTGCTGCTACTGCATCTCCAAAAAATACTGCTCTTAGAAAGAGACAATGATGAGGTCTGTTTTATTTGCAGTCACACTCATGTGATTAACAGCCCAGGGTTTTTTGCCACCAATAAATGGGAATTTTGTCCCAGATATATTTGCAGTACCTTTGGCATAAACACTCTATTTATTTAATAATGTTCTTTCCCAGTTTTCCAGGTTCAAAGTGACTTTTTTTGAGGGGCCAGTCTGCATTTTGGGAATTTTAGCTCACAAAAAACAGTATTCTTCCCCAGCTCAGTAAATATAGTTCTTAGCTGATTGCTTCAGTGCTAATTCCATCACTATGACATCCCATGCATGTACGAGATGCAAAGAGCAGCCTAGCAGGGTTATGCTAAAGGAAATACTGGGAAGTCTGCAATTATTGCACAGATTGGTGTGATAGAAATGCAGCCTCTTTGTCCTTGCAAGAATCTTTTGACACCAAAAAAAAAAAAAAAAATCACACAAAATGTTCCCATTTCACAAATGAGTCCTCCTGGCATTTTCTATTCATTCCTGTAAAATTACTGACAACTATACACATTTCTATAATATTACTTCAATCTGCATCACTAGGAAAACCTAAGAGCTTATTAAAGAGATTTATTCTTTCAGTCTTCAAGGTGTAAAGCAGTTTCTTACAAATGTGCCCCATCAGCTTGATGCATGTCTGTGGAAAGGGGACTCTGGCTTAAAGAGGTTTTAAGCGAGCCATGTTCACTCCATTCCCAGGGTGGTGAGCAGGAGGCACTGGGGCAATTCCCATCCAGCAGCACGTTTGCCATTTAATTCCTTAACAAATGCAGAGGCTTTAGAGACACCTTGTAACTCCACTGAAACCTGGGTACTCACTCTGTGACTGTTGCCGTGCCATCCATCTGCTGTTGTCACTTTTGACCTGCATGTGCATCAATCCAGAAGCTGTCTCTGGTGGTGGCTGAAGCAGAGGGCTTTGGCTTTTGTAGTTAACACCACCAGTCACCTCATTTTTGGTTGCTTAGATTTCTCAGGGTTTTTTTTTTTTTTATCTATTTAATTTACAGATAAAAAAAGAGATGGGAATATAATCAAGTAGAGCTTGTATTTCCAAGCAAGGACAGTCATTTCTCTTTCAGTAAGACCAAGTCCCACTATATTGACAATGCCACCAAGAAATTAGTGGGACTCAGCAGAAGGAATGCTAGCAATATTGGTCCTGAAATGGCAGCTTGTGAGGCACAGGAGAAATAGTCATTTTGTGGAGTGGTTCTCTTCCTTCTGCTCTCACAGCAAAAGCCATGAAAAAAACCCAACACATATACAAGCCAAGGATCTCTCAGCATTTTAGAATTTAATTATATTGTATATTTTTTGCTTTTTATTTGAAATCTAGAATGCATTCTGCGTTGGCAGTCTGAGGAGAGCTCGTCAGTAATTTAGCAGGCTGTAAAACCCGTTGTAGCTGGAGGTGTTGATTGCAGAAGGGCTCCAGTGCCCAGTCCCTGAACAGAACAGCGACTGCAGGCAGTTTGCAAGTGTGTGGTGTAACAGAGGCCTGAACATGCTCCAGCATCTATCCAGGACCTGTGAATCTCCTTAGCAGGCTGGAAATTTGTACCAGCAGCAAGTCCAGGGCAGCCAGTTTGGGCTGTGTGAGCCACACAGTGCCTGGTGCTTCTGACAGGGAGGAGCTACAAATGTGTTCCCACTGCTGAATGGTTTAAGGTTTTTAATCAGTCTTGGAGTTCATAAAGCAGAACTAGATTATCTCGACTATGTTGCCACCTAGAAATTTTCTCTCTGCAAACACCTTATCTTCTAGCCTGTGTTACCAGGCAGGGAGAAGCCCCTGGCTCCTGCCATCACTGCCCACCTCCCAGCCCTGATTTTCCTCTCCCAAAGTGGCTTTTGGAGCTGTTCCAGACAACAGCCCTTGGCTTGGAGGATTCACAGGGGGAGGGTGGGGTTTTGTACATAGCACATAAATCTATTTGTCAGCTCCGTGTCTGGACTCAATTTTTCCCCAGAAGTGCCTGCAAGTACATCCATGTGTATTTGTGTACAATTGTGAGTACAGACACAGTTACTTTGAAATCCTGCTCCTAACTGCAGGTTTGCCAGCCAGGTGGGTACTGTAGCTCACAGGGGATGGTCAACAATGAATACTCCCAGCCTGAGTGGAATCCATCACCTGGGAGGGGAAATTATCCCAGCCTCACACCATTGTTGTTTCCTGACCTTGCTTGGGCATTACAGCATTGCAGGAGCAAGTTGAAAATTATCAAAAGATGAAGCTCTCCTCAACCTTACCTGAGTTTAGTGGTGGTGTGGGAAGAGGGAACAGCAGGGTCTGCGGGATACTTGTTCCTGGGTTAAGTTTCCCTCAGTCTTCCCAGCCCTAACAACAGTGACAGTATTTTTAAAAGTAACAGCTTCTCTCTCTGCTAAAAAGCAAACTCTGCTCTGGTTGCATCTCTTTTCTGGGCATGTGGAGCTGTAAAGTGAGGAAGCTCAGCCTGGGAAATAGACTGACTTGAGCTCTTTCCAAATAGCGCAGGGAAAGCTGGTAGCGGCAACATGACACTGTCAACAAATTGACAATTCACATTCCCTCATGTGGTGTCAAACAGACACTGCTGCACTTCCCGGCACTTGCTCCAAACGGGTCCCCCTGGGCTGCGGCAGCACGCAGCAGCTTCACCACTGGAACAGCCGGCAATGGCAGGGCAGCTGCCAGCTCCAGCAAACCCCACACACCCCAAGAGGGGATTCTGTTTGTTCAGCTCACGGGGTCTTAGCAAAATATTAGTAGAACCTATGAAACAGCATCATCTCTGACTGCCTCAGCAACCCCTGGCAAACCTGGTCAGAGAAGGAGCTGCAGAATGTCACTGGAAGGGATGGATCCTTGCTCTGCTCTTCCCAAGGCTTTGATACAAGACAGAGATCTTTTTTTGGTTGGGAAAAGGCTGCATTTGGGGCTTATACAGCCATGGTGGAGAGGTGATCAGTCTCTCCTGGTGATACTGGCAGAGCAGAACCAGAGCTGGGATTAAAAATGCATCTCCAATCTCACTGTTGGAGCCTTTTCCCACTTTTCTTCAGGATGTTAAGCTTTGCAGGGTAAATCTCCAAATTCAGTCATGGGAGCTGCCCTCCTGTTTTTGAAGCAGGGCGAGTGTGCCTTGGCCATGTAGCTCCTGTGGGCAGGCAGAGCCCTCACACCCTGTTACAGTTAAAAATGGGGATGGTTTGAAAGTGTCACCCCTAAAGGAGAGAAAATGCCTCACCTGCAGGTGCTCGGTGTGACCCCGAGGCTCCTCTGCCACCAATGCACAGGGCAGGTTCTCCAGGGGAAGTAAGGTGGTTGCAGCCTCATTTATGGATCCATGAGTCCTGTAATGGAGGTACAATTGGCTCCTGAATTGGACAGTCTAATTTTCTAGTTTTTCAGAGTTACAGAGTAGTCCCTTGCAGGTACCTGTTTGATACAGAGGCTGCTCCTCACTTCTGAAAACCACGCCAAATGCAGAAGTCTAACTCAACATCACAGTTGTTAAAAAGCTTGGCTTTTCCTTCTCTGAGAAACAAATTTGTGCCATTACAGCTGTATCCATCATACCCCTCTCCCATTCATTTTCTGCCAATGCTTAACCCGAGGAGTTTGACAGAGGAAGTGAAGCACAAGAGCAGTCACCAGTGGTGATGATCTGTCCCCGAAGCCTGATTCAGTGAATTGAACTCATCCATTCAGGGAACAGAAGCATTCAATAAGACATGTGGGCCCATCTTTAAAGGTATTTAGGTCCTTAACTATTAATGTTTCCAGTGTCTGCTAGGTGTTCAGGCACTTTCAAAAGCAGGATCTGCCTGGTCCATGAAAAACTGCTTGCTCTGGAACATTCAAGCTAACTTTTGTGGAAAAGCTTACCTCTGCACTTACATTGTGATCAGTGATGTGGGTTAGGATTAATTTCAACTAATTTTGGCCATGGAAAAACTAAGTGTCCCACTTAAGCTGCTCACCTGGGCTATGTCTACAGCAAAGGAGAGCAGGATCCCTAGAGGATGAATCAACTCACCTAATTTCAACATCGACCTTTGGGATTGGGTGAGTTGTCTTCTTGCTGCCCTAAGAAAACCTAGGAAAGCAGTTTAGGTAAACACCTAACTTTTAGGTGACTAAGGTGAGGTGAAATAAATCCCTCTCACTGCAAGTACTTTTAGGTAATGAATAATTTCAGGGTATTTTAATTTGCTTGCAGACACTTCAAGAACCGAAAATGAGGTAAAATTAGTCATGTGGTTAATTCATTATGTATAATTCCCCTAGCTAGAATCAAGGCAGAAACCTGCCCAATAAGTCTAACCTCATGACTCCCACTGACATTTTTACAATTTAAAGAAAGCAGAAAACTCCCCCAAATTGGCTTTTCACCTAGTCCCATGAACCAATTTCATGCCCAAGATTAAAAGACCTGAGCTTGTATGAAGGTTTGAACCAGAACTTTTGCTGTTTATGGTAATACAGACAACCTTACTCTTAATGAATAATCTGAAATAATCAGAAAAGTATATCAGGAACACACATCTGAAACACACACATCCAAAAATCCATCCATCCAGGATAGGTTGTTTATAAAACTTGCTAAAAGGTGTTGAAATAAATTCAACAGAGGTAATCTTATCAAGAGAAAGTGAGGGAGGGGGCAGAAATCTTTTCTTGCCAATCCAACTTCAACTTCTTAGAGACAAGCAACCAGTCTCTTGTTCTGGGAGGTGAAGTTCACTCAAAAATATTTTCCACATGTACACAGAAATTGCCTACAAAATGTGCCTGCTGGGTTTGGTAAGACACACCAGCACCTGTTGGTCTCTTGGAGGCATTGGCAGAGCTGTTTCCCCCACACTCTGCCTCCCTTCCCTGCACAGGGGGTTTGGAGATGCTGTGGGTGACCTTCATCCTTGCTGAGTACTGAACCACAGTCGAGACATATCCCAAATGCAGAGCTTGATATTCAGAGGAGCCCAAATTCTGGCTGGATCCCACAGATGGCAGTGGGAGCCTCTTGCCCGTGCTGTTGTATCTTGTGGCACTGGTGACCCTTCTGTGTGTGGGCAGCCACCCTCTTCCAGGGTGCTTAAAAATACACCACAAAACCTCCCTTGGTTTTGAACCTGTGTGTCTCCATTGATGAAGCACCCCCTTGGTCCCTGACCTGGGGTCAATGACTTTAAAGGACATTAACTAGCATTGACTGAGAGATTTGCTAAAGGTCAGGGCTTGAATAATTCAAGGACCATAAAGATTTCACTAAAGTTGAGGCCCTCTGGGCAAGTACCTAGTTCACGTGGGCAGGGTATCCATATGTCCCTGACAAATGGGGATGGTGCTGCTCACACAAGTGGTCTGGGGAGGCTTGTCTGGGAGCTGTATATCTCTGCTTTATGATCTTGCAAGATGGAGTTCTAGGGCAAAGTGAGATGACCAAAGAGAGTGGCACGAGAGAAGGAGAGTTTGTTTTGTTGGCAGAAACCCGTGTGCACTTTTTCCATCCAACTTCTGCAGCTGTAATGATCTCTGCAGTTCACACAGTGTCCCATCTCTGCTGAGCACCCTTTGGTTGGAGCCAGCAGCGTGATGGCCAAACTGCTTCTTTCTGCACTAAGGAACTTCAGAACATGTCATTCCTGGTCCCAACAGAAACATATCCCCAAGATGCAACAGGATAATTCCATAGTCAGTGTTTAATTTGTATTGAGAGCATGCCTTAGTGGGTGGGATGTTCTGCCTAGTGTCACCCTGTTCCTCTGGAAGGAGCACAGCAGTGACTGGAGGAGGTATTCTGAGCTCTGTACTAAAATCCAGTCTGAAAATACCATGGAGATGGAGCATGTGTGTCTTGGAAGAGCCTGTCACTTCATCCCCTTAAGAAAAGACTATTGACTTTAGGGAGTTACAGGCCAGGACTTAAACATTCAACAGATCTGGGCGACACCAAAACCACCCTACATTATTGTATAGCTCCTATCTGGGGCTCCTGCACTGGGGCACGTCTGTCCCAGTGGTGCTGAGTCCTTGGGTTACCCTGGAGTTCAGGCAGCTGCCAAATGGACTTTTGCACAGACAGGGAAAAGGCAGAGGTCCCAGAGCAAGGCAGGCAAAGAGGATGCTTCCTCCTGAGCTGGAAGATCTTCACAGCAGCCCTGTTCCAAAGGTTTCTCAAAAAATTGGAGGAAAAAAATTGCTGGTTAGGACAGGCTTGTGAGTCTTACAGGCACTGTGTCTTGTCCTGCAGCCACTCTCCTCCCCTTGCGTGTAGCATCTCTGCATGAAGGGTATCCATGCAGGGTAGGGCTGGGTCTGACAGGCACAGCCTGGAGACCCGTTTGGGAGAGCAGGTTGTGAGAAAGCTGTGGGTTAGGATGTGTCTGAAGGTGAAGGAGGTCTGCACTGTCAGATGCAGAGGTGAAATGTGTCAATATTTTACCTTTCTTTGGTGGATGTGACTGGTGAGAGGTTTTTCTGTGTCTGCTTTAGGCTTTTCTAGTTCACCGTATGATACAAGCTCAGCCTAACAATGCATGGAAATAGATCTACAGGCCTCAATGAGGCTACTCCTATGAGTAAGAGCTACTTAAATGAGTAATTGTTAGCAGTCTTTGTGTCTCTGTTATTTTAACTTTGAGTAATTCAGGAATGACTGTAGACGTATCCATATGATGACAGTTGTTTCAATGTTTTCATTCAAAGCTCTTCTGAAAAACAGGTGATGCTGTCTAAAAAGGGCATTTTATAAATGAACCAGACAGTCATTTGAAATTGTGTTTCCTTTGTTTGCTGTTAATAACAAAAGCATATCTCTTTATTTCCCCTTTGTTTTTTTTTTCCTCTGCTGGAGCACAGAAAGCATTCACAGGGCTTTGTGCCGGGGCTGGGGCTGGAGCTAGCTCCAGCACCAGCTGGTCATAAAGCTACAAACACGGATCTATATGCTCTAAAAATCAAGAGAATTGCCTAGACAATCATTGAAATGGCATTTGGTTCAATTCCATGTTAAAAAAAATATTTTGAAAGTTTGACCTGGTGTTATAGGGACTTTTTTTTTCAATTCTTCTAAGACTAATCCCAGTTTACCTTTTTTTTCTTTTCTTTCCTTTTTTTTTTCCCCTTCAGGTTCAACCCCTTTTATCACACTAAAGTGCCAATCAATATTGTGAGATAGATGTTACATCTTAGGTTTTTATAACATTACTTGTCCCAGAAGGGATACTGTATCTTTAAGGAAATGGACCCGATATCCTGTTTCTGAAGGATTAAAACACTTTAAAGAGACAGAAGAGGCTGTAAACCCCTATCATATTCTTATTCTCTCTTCATTATCTTGTCCAGTATCTATCCCTGCTGAGTAAATCTGGTTGTGTGTTTCTCCAAAGTGGTCATAAGAAGAAATTTATTTACTTCTCTTTGCACTGGAGGGGCATTACTGGGTTTCAAGGCTCTCCGAAGTAATAAAGATTTTGCAGTGTGTGCAGAAGGAGCAGAAATTCAGAACTTCTTTTCCCCCTCTGAGGTCGTTTGGCCAGCCTAAAGGGGAGACACTTCTCATTTTCTGACAGGCTTTATTTCCGTAAGATTTTCCAATTAGCAGGAAAAGGTCACACTAATGTTAGTGCTGTGTGGAGGAAGGGGGATCCAACTATGCAAACAGAGATCTCCTTGAAAGGACAATATAAAAATACCATATTTTCCTTCATTTCTTCATTAAAGCTGGGAGGGGAGAGGTGTGGAAGTGGGCACTGCCTGACGTGTGTGTTTGCCAGAGGGGCAGGGTCGGCTCCCTCTGGCCTGGGATCAGCACTTTCACTCCGTTTCTGGACCTCATTTTTCTCTGTAACAGCAAATTGCATTCACCCCCCTGTCTGTGTGTTTTTCCACCTGGGTGGAAATCAGGCAGCCCGGCAGATTTCCACCCTGCTGGGGCGAGGGGCAAGGAGACAACAAGCACAGAGCGCGGTTTTCCTCTTGCTCCCGATTGATTCTGGAGAGGAATTGCGGCTGGGGTTTATTTTGGATGGTTGGTTTGGGGATTTTTAATCAAGCTGAGCTGAAAGCAAACAACGCTGACTGCAGGCTTTCCCCTGCCTCTGCTCTTTGAGCCCTGCTAGAAGCATCTCTCTGTAGCTCTCCTGGCAGCTTTTGTTTTCCATGCCGGCTGTGCGTCCCCACGCACGTGCATGCCAAAAGCACAGGAACTTTTTCCAGCGAGGTGAAGAGCCGGGAGGTGTCAGGACTTGCTCACACTCAGCTTTCAAAGAAGCCTCACATTCTTCCTCTTTGCAGGCAAGCATCTGTCTCTATTTTTATAGCCCGGGAACAGCCGTGGCCCCAACTTGTGCCCCTTTCTCCACAGAGGGGCCGTAGCATTTAAATTTGGCTACGGGCATGGGGAGAGGCAGGTGCACAAGTCTGGAATCTCTCTGCAGGCATTGAAGTGGTCCAGCTCCTCCCCAGCATATTTCCTCCTTAAACACATAACTGGCTTTGCAGCCAGGGAGCTGGAAACCATCTCAGGAGTCAATTTGGGCTTGAAGGTGTTGTATTAGGGCAAACAGAGCAGAGTTCCTACTGACACTCCTAGGCAGACAATTGTTGCCAGGAGAGGTCCATGGGAGATAAGAAAACTGTTAATTTTAGGCTGTAACTTGCTGAACAGCACACATGCACACATATACATGTGTGTACGTGTGTGTGAGTATATATATATCTATATAGTCACCAGAGAATTATTTCACAGGAAATTAAATATTTGCAGTTCTCCCACACCATTTCATATCTTGCCAATTCCCATAACCCCCTTTTCAGATCACCAATCCCTGCTGGAGCCCAGAAACTGTCTATCATAACCAGAAGTTTATACACTGGGAAACATTTCTGCACCAAATCCTTCACCGGAGTAAGTTGGCAGGATGCCACCAAAGTCAGAGCCGTTGCAGTGATTTACACCAGCTGCGGATCCAGCCCAGAGAAATGTGAACAACTCAGTGAGCTTTGTGCATCAGGGAGTTACATGGAGAGTCCCTGAGATAGTAAAAGCTAAAATATCCTGATCTCCCAAGGAGCTGATCTGAATAGTATTTTTTTCATCCGCATTAAGCAGTAGGCTTAGGCTGCACCATGGAAATCATCCCTTCCTTTTGTTGAAAAGTGATGTTTTATCTTCACTGAGTTTCCACTCTGACATTTATACCGAATGACAATTAACTTTCCTTTCCCATTAATCAAAAGTAATTCTCTTTCTGACAGCGTTTGGCGCTTTTGTCTGGGCGCGTGTGTAACTCTGCAGCCCTTCACATCGAGGGACTCTGTATTTTTGCAGGGGGACAGGGATCTCCCCTGCAATTTCCCTACAAGAAAAGCTACTGCAGAGGGCAGTTTGTGGGGTTGGGTGAGACAGGAACTCATGGGGAAGCGCTGAGAGCAGGACTTGAGCTGGGTGGGAGCATGGGGAAGGATGTTGGCTCCCCAGGAGCAGGGAAATCCAGCACTGCTGGCTTCCAGGGAGCAGCTTGCACTCACAGAAAACAGCAGTGGAGCAGGGAGACAAAGCAGATTCCCTTCACTGCCTTCCCCTTTCCCAGCAGAGCCATGGAGCAGCTGTCAGGCGTTTTTCCCACCTGCACCTTCCCCTTGTTCAGGTACCTGCCGTGTCTCTCTTCCAGCCCTCTCCTCAGGGACCAGCCAGCTTTAGTCCTAGTCACAGGAATCTGGGTAATAAATCCCTTTTAGTTGTGGTTTACAGGGTCTGATGCTCCTCCAGATCCCCTGCAGAAACACAAGAAGATCTCTTGCTGGTGCTGGAGTGGGTGGCAGTGCTCCCATTTGCTGTAGTGGCACAGGATCAGGCTTCACAGGGGATTTCTAGTGAACTATTTCAGCTGGGAATTAACCAGGGTCATATTTGGAGGAGAAAAAAAGAATAGAATGTTTTCTTTTAGTTTAAATATGAGGCAGCAACGTTGCTTGATTTTTTAAGTAGATGTAAAAGAGAGAAAAGGGGAAAAACCTCTTTTTTAACAGATTTTATGCAATGTCTGAGTGTATGATGCATCAGTGAAACCAAGAAAATTGCATAAATGTTTTAACCTTAGAAATATAAATTAACTTTCATAATAGCCCTCAAAATAGCCCTGTCTACTGCAGCACAGTTTGGAGAGGCACAAGCTGACGTGCAGGGATGCTCCATGAGTCACTAATTGAGTCAAGTGCAGAACCTCAAACCCTCATTACCAGAGTTGCCTGTAGGTTTGTTTGTGTCTTGAGGTAAACTGAAAACCTGCGAAAAAACACGCAGAAGTGCTTGTGATCAGTGAAGCTGCGATTACTGTTCTGATTTTGATATTCTCTTCATATGCTGGAATTCATCCAGCCACCTTCCAAAAACTTCTACATTCTCACTGATTCAATAAAGCAGAAATTTAAACCCCAAAGGTGTTTGCTTAGGGAATGCATTCTTAGAGACTGGCACTCACTCTTGGTCTTGGTTTGCAAATTTGTTCTACTTACCTTTCATGTGCACTAGCTGCATGTTGTCAACACTTGGTTTGCAGGGATGTTCAGGAAAATGAACGTTGGGTAAAGAGTTGGAATTTGTTGCGTGGCTGTGGTGATTTGTGATAAGTGGCTGTGCTTTGGAGATAGATAAATTTAATAAACACTCAGGGGATATAAAATAAATCAATCCCTACTGTTTATAGGATAAGACATGGTGTTTAATAACATTAATGCTGTTGTACAGAGTAGTCAAGAGCATGTCAACATTCTGTTTTTATCTAGACCATAGGAACCCATGGGTATTAGAGGGCACACATTTAGCACCAGATGTAGCTGTAGGGTGACCCAAGCCATAATAACTGAATGCCATTCAGTCCTTGGATGGCTGGATCTGGCAGTCAGTCCCTGGTGGAACTGGTGCCTTCCTGAGCTTTCAGGTATGAGCTTGCATTCTTACTTTCCTTTACAAAATTCAGCTGTTTGTAAACCTTAAACCTTGGCGTGTCCACCTGCTCAGCTGGCTCAGGCCATGGCTCCCCTGCAGGGCATGGCCAGAGCCCCACGCTGAGCTACATCCGACCCAGGACTTGATGGGACATTGTTATTTAGCTGAGCTGGTGGTTAATAAAAACAAAGCCAGACCAGATGTAGAAACCTGCTGGAGAACCTGGATTGTTTCAAAGATTTGACAGCTTGTGGGGCTGTGAGAATCCCTCTGCTGCAGGACTACCCCAATCCTCTTTCGTTGTGTGTAAGGCAGCTTCAAAAAGGCATTTGACATCTTCAAGTTGTTAAAGCCATGCAATGATGCACTCTTTTCTTTTTAATACAAGTGAATGCTTTAAAGAACATTTTTCAGAATTCAGAGAACATATCAAAACCAATGGAGGGCATATGTGTAATGACATTTTAAAAATCAAGCAGATAATTCCTGCTGGATAACTCAACATTGCCACTACCACCTTGAGTACACAATACTGACAGTCACTTTACAAATAATTGAGTTATCTGAACAAACAGGAGGAAAAAAGATGCAGATATTACATTTTCTGTAAAGGGACATTGATATTGGTCTTTCTTTTTCATGATGCCTCTAAGAAAAAGTATTTCTTGCTGTTACAATACATGCAAACAAGCAGAGAGAGATTTGCATTGAGTTGGCATTAGTTTTGTAAGGGCTGCCAAAACTGTGGCTCTCTGCAAGTGATATGTTTCACATTGCAGCATTCCTCTCGAAACTTGCAGAACTAAATAAATAATGGCACCGTGGATGAAACTGGAGAAAATGGAGCAATGCTCAAGCCAGGTGCCTAGAATTTCTATCCAGGCTGCCAGATTTTCAACAAATTAAACTTTTCAGATCCAATTCTGTAGTCTTTATGAAATTTTGATGCTAATAAAGCTTTGAATGGAAGGAAGTTTTTGTCTTTACAGAGTGCCAGGGATTTTACATATAGCATCTCAGCCAGCACCTGTCAAAACCAGTGGAGAGACTACTGCTGATTTTTATAAGCACTGATGAGGCCAATCTTGAGACCTTTTTGTTCCCTGCTCCCTGTTTGCTGGATCTGATTTCTCGTTGCCTCTCCTGTCAGTGCTTGGGGCTTTGTCAGCAGCTCACCATGCTGACCATGGTTTTGAGAGGGTTTCTTCTATTTCTGACTGTTTTTATTCTTGTGAAACTTGTGATGTAACCTTTAATTGTACTGGCACAATTTTAACTTATAATTACATAATGATATATATATATATAATGTCAGGGTTTGCTCATCAACCTTATTTGCAGATAAAAACTGACTGCAGATGAAAACCTGTATATATATCTTGTAGAAAAATTCAAAGCTTGCCTAATTTCAGACACCTGCCTAAATTTCTTTATTGAATAAGGAACAGTTCAGGCATATCCTTGCAACCAGCCACTTACCTATGCGTACTGAACTCAGGCTGAAGTAGGTGAGCAGGTAGGAAACACATCTCTCCACAAAACAACTCCACACTCTTTAAAGAGGCTCAGAAGAAACTTCCAGCTTTGCAAAGTCTGTATCTGTGGCGCTCTGACCTCCTGGCAGCAGCTGCCCACTGAGTGTTGCTCTTGGCTGGAGTTCTCCTTAGTAATTTGGGTGATTGGATGAACAGGCATTTCAGTGACACAGACTAGATCTTCGTGCAGCAGCCCATCAGATCTAATCACCTGGCTGTTTTCCATACACACTGAGTGATGCTTTCATGGGGAAGGTTAGTGGAGGGTAACTTTTAAAACTGAAGAGCAGGTTAAGTAATGGCTGTTGGATCTTGGCCTCAAAGGAAGAGAAAGGATTACTTTATTGCATGTGGAGCTAGCATGATGGTGACTCTTCACAATCTGAGTTATTCACTCCTCTGCAGATACATGAAGAAATCTTGCATTCACCTGCACCATCACAGCAGTTCCAGCACAGCATGTGCTAAGTTGCCATGGAACCTTTGCTTTCTTATTGGGCTTGAGTGACTGGACAGACTCAGGAGCTGCAAAATTCAGTTCCAAACACCTGAGCTGAGAAAGTTTGTTAAGTCCTTTCCAGACAGAAAACTTTTACAGACTGTCTTTCAAACTTTGTGAAAACTTCTTTGGTCCACAAAGCTAAATATTGTAAGATACACATTTTGAATGGTTGGTTCCTGGGATGGAAACTGAAAATCTGAAGTTGGGCTGTCTTAGCACAAAGGGGCAAGGAGCAGAGGAAATCTGAGCCCAGGTGCATTTAGAAGAGGATTTGTTTGAAGGCACCCTGAGCAGTTAGCTGGAGTTTCACCTAGAAGAAGATAATGAAAATAGAGAAGGTTTTCACTCCTTGATGTCTCTGAGGTGCAGATGCCTTAATGAGAGTTTCAGGGATGCTCTTTATCCCCAGCGTTGACAATAAAGTATCTTGTGTCTTTCCCCAGAAAGTGGAGATATTTGATCCTCTAGCCTATGCCTTGGCTTTCCTTCTTCAGCCACTGATCTGCAGCAGGAGTTGTTCTCAGGGGCTTTGATTTTGGTTAATGAATTACAAATTCTTCTGTGCCGAGAAGCCACCTAGCAAAGCCCATGTGTGTTGGGCTAGTCCAGGATGTGGTGTAAAAGTTGCCTCCTTGAGATATGGGCCGCTTTCCTCCAGAGCAGGGCGATGAATCTGGCCTGCCTACACACCACATGAGACTTTCAACCACAGTTTGGTACACCATGTACTAAAGAGTTCTTCTTTGATGAGAAGGAAACAGTAGTTTGTTTGTGACTTGATGGGTATATAAAGTACAATTTGAAAAATGACAAGCAGGTTAAGCTCCTCAGGAAATCCAGGCAATGGGAGGTCCTGTTTCTGCTGAAGTGCTCAATCTTCCAGGAAGGAGAAAGAGCAGAACTGGGGAGGACTAGGAAGAGTTAGATCAGAAAATGATTTTAATGCCTTGAGAGCTCAGGAGCTTTCAGGCTCACAGCTTTGGCCTTAGGCACTTCATCTGCCAGTCAGGCACTCACCTCCTCTTTTTGGAACTGATTCTTCCTAAATTAAGAGTCTAAGTGCTGTAATATAAATAAATAATAAAATTAATAAAAAATAATAAAATTCAGCATTAAAATTGCCATTGGGAAAACCGATAAAAGAAAAAGCCACCAACCATGTAATGGCTACTTTTAACCACTTAACATACAGTTTAAATCTCTAAAGAGGAATAATAATACATTTATTTCTGAAGTACCTGAAGTTGCCAAAGGCACTCAGGGTGCTCTGCGATATAAAACCGTTTCTAAAAATAAATTAGCACATTATAAAAAGGCTCTGTGTAGTGAATGTACTTAGTGAGCAGGTGAAATGTTTCTGACAGAACATGTTTCTCTTGGAACAGGCTGGTCCACTTGAACTGGATCCGTTTGAGGGGGTGTCCAGTGTGAAGCTAGCCAGGCATTTCTGGATTTTTTTAAAAAAAAACTTCTGGAGGTGCCAGCTGTGGGGCTGGAATGAAAGGCAGATGGTTGACGTTGTTGGGGATGGAGCCCCTTGGTAACGCTCTGCAATGCCAGGGATGCAATGCCAGGGATGCCCAGGCGAGCCTGGACTCCTCCCCAGCCCGGTGCCACCTTCCCTCACTCCATCCGGAGAGAAAAGCCCTCCCAGCCATGCAGCCCTAGGAGCAGGCATAGAACCAGTCCCTTTGCCAGCTGCACCTCCCCGGGAGCCCAGGAGGGCAGCAGGGTCGGGAGGCTCCGGGGCCGCCTGGAGCGGGCATCGCTCCCGGGACAGAGCCCCGCGGCAGCGCCTCCGTCCCTCCGCAGCCAGCTGGCAGCGACCCCGGCGTGGGGCCCCGCTGTAGAGCGAAAAAATAAAGCCAGGAGGAGGATTCCCGAGCTGTGCAAAGGGGAGACGAGGAGGAGGGTTTGTTGTTACTTGCGGTGGCTTCGTTTGTGCCGAAATTCCTTCCGCAGCGAGCCGCGCGTCCCCGGCGGCAGCGCTGGCCGGGCTCCGCGCCGATCCGCTGGGCTCCAGGGTTTTACGAGCGGCTCCCTCGCCCGGGCTCGGCCGCATCCAGGCCGCGGTGATGCAACGACGCTTCTTGGAAAGGCGCGGGCTCCGGCCCGAGCAGTTTCCCGAGGAGCTTCTTTAGAAAGCTGGCTGCTGGAAAGGGCCCGGGAGGGAGCCGCGCTGCGCTTTCATCTGTGTCCTAGGGCCTAATTGAGTTGAATACAAATATAAACTTATAACAGACGCTTCAGTCGCTCCCTTTAGCTCGTCTCACAAAAAGCCGGTTTAATGATCTTTCTGAAGGCTGTTTCACTGAGGCAGCAGAAAGGCACCAGCTTTACATCATTACTGAATAGTGCATAAAGGAATTATTTAGCAAGATGTTCTGTTTGTTAATAGACCCAAATCACAGTTTCTTTTACCAAATACTGCTTTTATTTGAGGTCTTTGAATGAATTTCATTCAAACAATGCTAACATCTGATGATAAAAACCACTAATGAGAGGAAAATCATCCGCAGTTTTGATCTAGAGCTCTCATTAATTCCAAACTTTGCTTTTAGTTCGTTTTGCTGATCAAATCATTAGAACAGTTTTTATTGCTACTTTGGCTCCCTCCAAAGAGAGTCAGCTTTCTACAAGCTTAAACTCAGTTCTCTTTGTTTTCCTAGCACTGAGTGGCATCACTCAAATGGAAGAAAGTGGTCCAGAAGGGAACTTTATCCAATGCCCAGTGAAGAGACCCCCAAATCCAGACCCAATAAACCTGGGGACAGAGTTTGGTTACTTTCTCTTTAGGTCTTGGACCAAACACCTCAACTGATATGGTTTTGGTTTATGGGAGGATATTTTTCCAGATAAAATACAGAAGATACTTCTTTGTCTAGGGACATTCAGCACTGCACTGTGGAATTTTTTGCTCGATGTGATGATTTCCATACTTGTTTACACTGCTCCTTATACCTATTAGCACGTGCTGTGCTGCCTTGTAAATTGTTATTAATTGCTGTATAATTTTCTGCAGTAGTACCAAGCTGCAAGCTGTGCCTTTTTTTTCTTTTTCTTTTTCTTTTTTTTTTTTTAAATAAGATAAAAGCCTCAAATTGCCAAGTTTGAAGATCTGTGAAAGTTTTTCATGATGCTTTCCTCACACCCCTGTCCAGGAGCTTGAGGAGGGATTGAGGGGCAGGTGCATTGCACCAAATAGATACAGACAACATTCAGTGGTGATACCATTCCCTATCCAATTATCCAAATATTGTGCATGAATCCTTGCATCCTTTTCCCTTGCACAGCCAGAATTGTTGACATATCCCTGGGAACTTAAAAGCACATGGAAAAAATAGTAAAATATAAAAAGGGAAATCAGCAAGGAAAGTTAGAAAAATCCCTACCCTCCCACCCTGGGCTCCACCATGGTGCAGTAGGACATGGGTCAGGCCTCCAAACTGACTCCCCAAAACATTTGCCCTCTTAAATTGCCGCTGCCCTGGAGGGTGGAGGCCAGGCCATTGTAGTACTTGAAATTTATGAAGATTAATGAAAAAGGCAGTCAACAGTTCTGTGTTAGGAGACCAGGAGACAATTCAAACTACATTAATGGCAAGAAATAGAGAAAGTCATAAATTTAAGGGATAGAAGTGAGGGGGGTTGCATGCTTGTGTTGTAAACTAATTCACATTGCCTTGCACTGTTTCACTAGCTGATTTTTTCCCCTTTAATTCAGAATCTGCTTATTATGTCATTTTAATATAAATATAGATGTAGAACAGTGAACAAAAGGCTGTATTTAAGACAAATGGGGAAAATAAATAGTGTTGCAAAATCAGCTTTTGCTGGTGTTTCTCACCATTCTCTTTCCCAGATCTTCTTGCACGAGTTCAGCAAAATGAATTATTGTCTTAACCATAGAGTCACTTTTAGGTATAGGTGGTTTACATCATGAGCAAGAAAATGTCCTGAGATCTGAAAAGAAGAGGTAAAATAAAAACAAAGTTGTACCCCTCAGAGTTCAGCTGTGTTTGAGAGGTGGCCTGTGGAAAGTGCTGGCCACAGATGAGTGGTAGGAGCTCATTTCCAAGGGACTGCACTGACTAATGTGGTTAAGTGGGAAACCAAGATTCACAATGCTGTGACTCCAGCATTTGTTCTTCTTTTGGCATCTTCCATTTAAATAACTTTGCTGCTCAACTTGCTCAAGAATGATCCTGGCTTTTCTGGGTTATTTGAGGAGCATAACCTTTGACCAGCTGGGGATAATTTTTCCTCTCAAATTCTAGAGTTTATGGCCCCGGTTCTCTTCCTACCTTAGATTTTCTGCAGTGAGAAGATGCTCCTGTAAGATCAGACGAGGTTTTTTTGGAGACTCTTGTTGGAAAGCCCATTTTTCCCAGTGACCAGTGGTCATAAGTGTTTAAGCTTGGTATCTAATGTGAAATATTTTTACAAAAGCAATATTATTTGGCTGGTGGGTCTAAGAGTTTGTACTCTTGAGCACCTTCTTGAAGGTTATAACCTCTTCTTTCAGTGTCCTACACCACTCAGAGTGAACTTCTCTCCTGCAGGAGACCCTCACAAGGCCCTGTGTGCAACTCCAGTGAGCTGGAGCTCTGTGTGAGGGATTTAAGGGGGAGTCAAGTCATGCATAGACTAACTTGAAAAGAGGCGTCTTCATTGGTGGGAATTTCATCCTACCCAAATTCCTTGCACTGGCAGATTTGCAAAGCTTAGCCTTAAAGGTCAGTCTAAGTTTTATGTATATTCTAGCTGAAGGGAGAAAGAAAAGCTCTCCTTTAACCTAGTTTATTGCAAAGTTTTGAAAAAACAAAAAGTAAAAAAACTTCTGTATAAAATTTTTTAATTTCAAAAGTAACTTCTGCAGGGAAGTGAGGCACAAGTTGAGCAGCAGGGGAAGTGAGTGCACTCCTCTCCTAAAGCTGCCTTAGCAGAGAGATGGGAGCTTGGCACAGAGCACAGACAGCCCAGCTCAAGTGGGCCCTGCTCAGTTCTTCAGGCTGTTGCTTCTTGGTTTTGTTTGTTCGACTGAACGTGGGTAAAGCTAAAGCAAACACTGGTATTCACTGGAGATTGATAAGAGAGAGGTCACCTCTAGTAATATGCAGTGGAATTATTCTCCACAGAGCTCAATTTTAATTATATACTGGTTTAAGAGTATTACTAGCACAAAACCCTGCTACCTGTTTATGTTTCCAAAACCTAATGGAGTTGTATTGAATAACTGAAAGGCCCCCAAATCACACTGACAACTTGTCTTCTAAACTCTGTTATGTTTTGTCTTAGCACAAGTGCCAGTGCTAAAGATTATTGATGCAACTGCTTGCTTTTAGATGCTGAATCACATTAGCCTCCCTCCTGCCCTCCTATTTCATTAAGAATCTGGCTGCAGACCAAAAAATGTAATGCCTTCTTCATGTAGGGCCCCATAACTTTCACAAGCCCTAAAAAAACAACTGGCAGTGCATTGATTTCCCTCTTGTTTTTTTTTTTCCCCTGTTCACTTGTTAGCTTTTGTTCTGTTCCTCTTTCATTCTTTTTTCATTCTTCCTCTTTTATCCACTGTCTTTACTTAATTCTCATGCTTTCTCTTCCCCTCCCTTTTTTTCCTTCTCTCTCTTTCTCTCTCTCTTTCTCCTCTACCCCTTTTTTCTCATGGAGTGGTGAGAGAGAAAAATAGAAGTAGGAGGAGGGCAAGAGGTCAGCATGTGAGGAATTCCAGTGTAGCAGACAAAGCCAAAACAATAATGTATGTTCATATTTTGAATCTGATATTTTTATATATCTGCTCAGAGTAATTACAAGTTGTTATTTTGTTTTTCCATAGGCTATTTTTTTTTTCATTGCTGCCGTCTTTGTTTCAATTTGAACAAGTCAGAACTCTCACAACTTAGTTTCATTCAGAAAAAAAATATCCTGTATGGAAGGATCTCCTAAAAGCTCTGCTGGAGCAAAGAGCAGAGAGTGACCTTACTAGAAGCAGTGGGACTCTTGCCAGGGGTTTGGATGGGGTCAGGATTCCCCCCTCGATTCTGGATTCCAGCCTGGGAATTAGGTCCATCTGGCCTGTAGGTGCTCTTGGAGATGCCCAGAGCTTGGCTCTGATCTTCACAACAGGTTCAGATTTTAGCCCCAGATGTGCAGTGCAGCAGGACTGCAAGAAATGAGGGTTTGTCCAGTTTTGTGAGGAAAATAGTTCCTGCAGAATCTTAGAAGGTTCTGCGTTGGGAGTTTCCAGAATATGACTGTGAACCCTGCCTTCATGTGCCTGAGGCAAACAGATGTGTCCACATGGGTGCACAAGCAGGAATTCTACCAATACGTGGACCTTTATACCTTCTTTAACTGACTTGCTGCACAAATTTCTCCTGCTTGGGCATCTAACTGCCTTCCCAGAAACAGGAATAAAATCTTCTAAGCTTCCTAGAGACATAGTTTTAAGTTCTTGTTTTAATAGACTGACACAACCTTTTTGACAAGATCTTGAAATCTGTATTTCTCCCCAAACAGAGTCACTTGTGTATTCTTGCTGTATTTTTTCTTTCCCCCAGCATGTCTGTGTGTTTCCAGTCAGAAAGAGAAAGCAACCCTGCATTTATCATTTCACCAACAGTGGTGTTCAGAGCTAAAGCAAATCAAAATCTTTGCTGAAGAAAAGTCTTGCAGTCACATAACACCCGTGTTAATATCTTGATTTGTTACTTGCTGATTTTAAGGAACATGTTTGTTTATTTTTTGACTGATTTAGTGCTATACAGCCCAAGGCATTTACTGGTATAACTTTTAAAGTTGCTTCATTTGGAACAAGTTTCACGTAAAGATCATATTAATTAGGTCCTACACCTAAAGTTCATCTTAATTAGCATTGTTTCTTTCCCTGAGGTTCTAGTAATTTGTTAGAATTCAACGTGGATATTCTGGAGCCTTACAGAGGGATAATTAGTCAACTGTTCCTATTTGCACTGCCTTTAACGTGAGCAGGATTAGGCCTGCAAACCACGGCGTGTGACTCGATACAACCATGGCAATACCATTAAACATTTTAATAAATCTCTCTCACAGAAATACCCATAAATGCACACATGCATGTGCATATCCAATCCCATTTATTCTGAATAAGGAGAATAACTCTGCTGTGGCAGTTGTTTCTCATGTACCATTTATTTTACCCATGTAAATTAATTTAGTTGTTTTTCATAACCATTCACATAATTCCACTTCATTTCACAACTAATTTCTGGGACTGGTTTGATAGTCAACTATTATCTTTTTGGACATATGTACCTTCTTCTAATTTCTTGTTGCCATAACTGAGCAGTTCCTTGGTTCTTTATGTAATATTAAAACAAGTCCTATGTCCTTAAATAGGGATAGAAGTAAAATAGGAAACTTTTAGTGGAAAAAATGCTTCAGACTGAAGTTGTACAAGGTCTGTATGAGACCTGTATGAAGTGTTATCATGTTTTTAGGAATTTATTTTTGCCGAGTAGGGAAAATTAGCTGAAACCCTGTAAAAGTAGTGTATGAAAACATTTCCTATGACAAAGTACAGGCATTTAATACTGCAACATATGGCATCATATCTTCCCTAGAGTAACCTTGAATAATATCCAGACAGCTGTAGTACTGGATTGTATAGAAAATATTAGGATTTTGTACGTATATATGAAAAGCACCACTAATTGTTATAACAAGTACAGCAGCAACAGGGCCTTTGGACAGATTTCTCCGAGTGTCAGAATATTTAATGCAGATAGATGCAGAGATGACTTCCCAAAAATCACTGAAGAAGTTTAGTTTGGAAGCTCTAGGTGCTTTCTAGATGCTGTCACAGAGCTGGACCTTGTGTGCAGGTGTGTGAAGTGACATGCTGACAAAGGGCACCGTGTAAGAAAAGTCTTAATTTTGGTTTAAGTGATTTTTGTTGTTGTTGTTGTTTTTTGCATAACTTGTTTTCAACATGAATTTTGTATCTTTTCCTTAGATACAAGGAAAATATCTCCTTAGTGCCTGGTAGGTGCTTAGGAGAAAGCAGCTGATTTTCCTAGGCTCATTTCCAAATACCTGAGTTCTGTATCTCAGAGGAATTGAGGTGTCAAACTGAACTCTGCATACAGGTACCTCAGTCAGATTTGGTTTTGTCAGCTATGGCTGCTGGGAGAGGGTCAGATTTGGGATGACAGAATGAGACCAGATGAGGGTTTTCTGTGTGCATGTCTGTGCTGCAGGCAGGGACGTCCTGTCACCACCTGGAGATGCACTCCAGATTGCTTTGGTGCCTTCTTTCCAGTCCCAATCACATCCAGGGTGCAGTGAAATGAGCTTCATCCCAGGCTGACAGCAGAGGAACATCACTGCGGCCTCCAGAGAGCGTGGCCATCTCTTGCTGAGGTCGTGTCACCGACGGATTTCTGTGCTGGCTCCCAGAGCTGGCACAGGACAGACTCTGTGAGCCCACACTGATCGTCCTCCCTGCCCATGGCACACCCAGGGTGCCCTCGGAGCAGGGAAGGGTGCCCTGGGTCTGCCCCTGCTCCGATGGAGAGGGACCACTGCTGCCACGCACCAGTGCTGGCCCCGGGCTGCTCTGACCCAGGGCAGCCACACGCTGACCACACTGACCACACTGACCACACTGACCATAACAACCACGCTGACCACACACTGACCACACACTGATCACACTGACCACAACAACCACCCTGACCACAGTGACCACCCTGACCACACACTGACCACACGCTGACCACACTGACCACACTGACCACACTGACCACACTGACCACAACAACCACACTGACCACAGTGACCACACTGACCACAACAACCATGCTGACCACAGTGACCACCCTGACCACACACTGACCACACACTGGCCACACTGACCACACTGGCCACACTGACCACACTGACCACACTGACCACAACAACCATGCTGACCACACACTGATCACACTGACCACAACAACGATGCTGACCACACTGACCACACATTGACCTCATGCTGACCACACTGACCACAACAAACCACACTGACCACAGTGACCACCCTGACCACACACTGACCACACTGACCACAGTGACCACAACAACCATGCTGACCACAATGACCACACTGACCACACACTGACCACACACTGACCACACTGATCATGCAGAGCACACACTAACCACACACTGACCACACACCTACCACACCCACCACAACCACACTGACCACACGCTGACCACGCTGACCACAACCACCACATTGACCACATACCAACCACACAAATAAGTATGATAAAAGGGCAAACCTAAACATAATTTATTCACTTTTATTCCAGAGTTTCAATAGACTTGTACAGATGTATAGTGAGATGAGAGCACAGAATGCTAGACATAAAACCTCTGGGCTCATGTACAATATGAGATGCAAGAGTGCCTTTCTCCTCTGGTCAGTGAAGAAATATCATTTCTCTCACCATGATGTATTTATCTTGTTATTATGTTGAATCAGAAGAAAATTATGTGTTTTATCTAGTGACAAAAAGTCATGTAATGATTTCTTAAATATAAATGGAATTAGGGTGGTAGAAGTGAAACCTAGGTGTTTTACTTTCCCCCATAACACAACCTGAGAAGTCTCCTGAGTGTGGTTAAAATATCTGAGCTGGTTTAATGGAGCTTGGCACACATTTAAAAGAGAAGTGGGGGTGGCACCGACCCTGCTGTTTCCCATCAAAGGCCAAGAAAGATGTAGAAGGGTACAGCTGGTGCAGTTTCACCCTGTGCATTCAGAAGCAGCACCGTTCACACCTCCTGGGCTCTGCCTAAGCCTTGGGGGAAGATTCAACCTGGGAAAGCTGGGTTTGGCCATTGGAAACCAAACTACAGCACGACTTTCCATTCCCAATGCTGGAAGTAGAGCTGGTGTGGGGTACCTCCTGTTTTCCTCACCATGGGGAATAGTTATGGATATTTCTGGCCCTACCAGACTGTTAGGGGGTGTTTTTCTGGCTGCTGAGGTGCTGTGAATTGTCAGTTCTACCTGCCAAATAAAATAAACCAGGATTTTGTGAAGACAGTGGGCCATAAAGCTTCTGAGGTACTTTAGAGATTGCAAAGCACTTGCCACCACTGACAATAAGAAGCTGGATAGTTATGCTCAGCTTTCATGGGTTTTTCCTGTTTTAAACTATGATTTTCAGATGAATTATTGCTTCCCATAGTGCTTCATGTAATCTATTCATGTGATGCTGGCTCAAGACACTCTAGAAATAATTTATTCCCAGACATATTAATTTAAGTCTGTCTCTGCATTCACCTCACTAAAGCACAATATAAGCATGTTCTCTATGACGTTCTGGAGAAAGAAAAAGGTTTTCTGGCAGGGAGATTTGGACCCTTTCAGTAGAATTGCATTTAAACACATAATATGGATTTCAGACTTGCAGACTTTGAAAGGTGGAAATAATCAATTTGCATGACAAGATGAAGTCCTGGAACTGGGAGCCGGTGCATGGCTCCAATATGAGCAGAGGTTCTGTCTCCTGTAACCTAGCAGGCATCCCTGGATAGAAATGGAGAGGCAAATTTTTGGCTAGAAAATGTAGAAGTCAATGGAACTGTAGCCATTTGTTCCAGTGGAGAATTTGTGCCATAGCAGTTTTCCAGGAACCTAAAGTGAAATATATTGCACAGCAGCACCAAAATAAATACCCTAAGGGTAATGGTGGACAGAAGAAAAGCGAAAATCTTGTCATTCCACTTGAACTGAAGATGACAACATTGCCATTTCATTTCATTTCATCTGTTTACTAATTCCTTCCTTGAACACAGCTTTGTTGTGCAGAGGCTTCTCCAAAGAAAAAAATATCCCCAGAAAAAATTATCTACTGTTTACTTCCCTTTTCTTGTCTTGGTAATACAAATTTTGACTCTCAAAAATTTTTGGATGGTGTTAAGCTTGTCAGACTGGTACATGAAGATATAACCAAGAGCAATGGGACTGAGCTGAAGAGCAGGAGATGGTCTGTGACTGAGGGCCCTTACAGAATGGTGCATTTTCCCAAGGGAGGTTAGGGAAAAACCATCACTTGTGACAACTTTCAGCCAAAAACCTTTGAAAATATATTTGAGGTGGTGAAAGTTTTCTTCAAGGATGTGGGAGCTAAATGATCCTCTTGGCAACCTGGCCAGGCTCTCAGACCCAGCCTTGCACCTCCACACCCTGGGGCAGCAGGGGTTTGTGCTCAGGCCCTCTCGCCCTCTTTGCCACACAAGGAGGATGTTACTACATTTGTCTGGGTTTTGCTTGTGAATGCTGTGGAAGCAGGAGTTCACTGTGTAACCTCTGGATTTCCACAACTCCCCCCACTTCCTGTGGGAATGGGGAGACAGAGAAGCTCCATGGGATTGTTGCCCTGGGGTGATTAACGTGGATACCCCCACACCATGAAGGAAACCTGGAACCTTCCTGAGTTGAGAGATGAATTTCAAAGTCTAAAGCAGGAACCTGACAAGCTTCTGCTATTGCTGTCCTTCCTCCTCCCCCTGTCCTTCCTCACACTGTGGCTGGACAAACAGAGTTTGTACATCCTTAGCTGTGAACCCTTTTTTCTGAAACAGCATATGTGAATCACTGCCAGACTCTTGCATTTTAAACAACTTCCCAACTGAAATTATAGCAGAGACAAAACATTGAGCATATATAGGTAGAGTGGGTCCCGAATAATGAAAAATGCATAAGCCTAAGTCTTTTTTTTTTCTGCCTTTTAATACAGATCAGGCAAATTCCTAAATTCCATTTTCTTCCCTGGAGATTTACATACTGAATTTTCTTTAAGACAGAAGAGAAGGCTGCTCTGAAGTGGGTGGGTTTTGTGCTGAATGCAGTGATAAAATGCTTCCCTCCCATCCACCCCCCAAAAACCCCTCCATAGCTCCAGTGTGACAGCAGATAAGTAACCAGTCTCTGAGAGGTGAAAGCAAACCACTCCAGAGACCCCTGGGAAAAATAACCCCTTTGGAGGGCATTTTGCTGAGCTCCCTGGTTAAAATCCATGGCAGCAGCCAGCCGTGCTGCTGACACAGAGAGCTGGAGCAGTAACAGCTCATCTACTCAGCACCTGCCAGTGAACACTTGTTTCTGCCAAGAGTAACTTGGTACCAACTTCAATAATATCACAATGCGGTATTTAAATAATTTGACAAGGCTATTTGGATAACTACCAGGAATTGCTCAAGTCAGTAATTTTCCTTTTGGGAGACTAAGTCAGGATCTGCGTTTTCTCAAAGATAATATTGCCTCGTCCCATCTCTGAAAGAATTTTAAGGCATGAGTACATATAGAGAAAGATAGATATTAAGAGTTGGGTTTTTACATTGTGGAAAATGAAAGGCTGATAGTGAAGCCCAGAGCAAATGGGTCTGCTGATACCCCCCTCCACCTGCCTGGCCTTGGAGCTGTTCTCTCCCTCTGTCCTCCTTCAAGGACAGCAGAAAAGAAGCTGTTACTGTGGAGGCTGAAGCTTTTTGTCTTCAGAGCCAAGCCAATGGCTCACTAGGCCCTGTCTTGCTTTAATTCCTCATTAATGCATTCCAACATCACTTTGGGAAGAAGCTCCCAGGATAAAGGTTGCTCTGTGCCTCATGCTGGTCCAACCACCTCCAGGTAACCTGCATCTTACAGGCTGAAAAATGCAATTCTAGACCAGAAACCAGGGGAATGCATTAAATTCTAACACCAGGTCTTGATGTTCACCAAATGTCACTTTGCTCTCAGTTTTCCCTGTCTATGGACATAGTTGTAGAGGGCAATATTGAAATTTCCCTTTGTATTTAAATGGAGGTGATTAGTTACCTGAATCTTGGAGAAAATCTCTCTCAAAACATGAGAGTTGGACTTTGTGACAAGGCTGCAGGGGCCTGATCCACTTCCCACCCAGCTGAATCCTGACTGTCCAAACTCTGAGCCACACCTTGGGACTGCAGAGCGTCGCCTTATATTAACAAAAGGATTGGTCTCATCAGCATTAGGCTGGCAGAGACCAGCCCAAATGCCACTGTGAGGTCATGATTTTGATTGCTTTGGAACTCGTTTTCTTGATTTGAGTTTGCTGACGCTGACGGCGTTTGGAGCACCCCGGTTCATATCCTCACGTTCCCCGACTGTCCGGATGCAGGCGTGATGGATCTCCTGGAAGCTGGGTGTGTGTTCCAGCTGCAGCACCAGGCTATTGACCTCGGGGTATTTGCATTATTAGTCAGTTTTCTAAATCCTTGGAGCTGAGTACAGAGACAATAAAAGATTTTCCATTTTGCTGGAGCTTCGAGTTGTCTGTTATGAATTTTACAAAGCACTCAAAAGGCTTTGCTTTCAGCCAATTTGCTACTCTGGCTATATTCTGTCTCATTTCTTCACAGAAAATTACTTTCTGCCAGCTAAATACAGTATGTTGATGACCTATTAATTTATGACATACATTTGGAGCTGGGAACAAATTTATAAACAAACTTTAAGTTCTTTTTCCCCTGTGAATTGTACCAGCATTTGTTTTAATTTCCCAGTAGTCACGCTTAATGTGTCAGAAGCTATGTTCGACTGCTTGTTTTCCTCCAAAAAGAAGGAAAAAAAAGGAGAAATAACTAACTAAAGTTCAGCTCCTGTCAGGTATTATAAGCAACACTTTGAAATGAGGTATGAATCCAAATAAAATATTTTAACTCTGTAGTATTTTACCAAAATCTGGAGGAGAAAAGGTTTACTTACTAAACAATCATTTGAGCTGCAAACCTTAAAATATTCACCAAGGTCCCATAAAGTTAAACAGAAAAGAAATATCTATCAGCACATTTTAATAGAAAGCAGAAGTCCTTTCTAGATAGTATACAAAAAAAAAAAAAAAAAAAAACAAAACAGCACAGCATTTAAAGGTTCTTTTCTCAAGTGATGCAGGAAAAATTCCTCAAGCCAGTATGGAAACTAATATAGCTGCAGGTAATCTAAATTTTTGGCATTCATTTGATGCTACAGCAACCCTGGGACCAATCCTGGGAACTCTACTTCAATTAATATTAGTAAAGTTAACAGAATTCAACACAAGAGAAGCAGCAGGACAGCGCAGTGTGGCAGCTGGGGGCTGCTGCCTCCACCATGGACCTGGTCCTGCCCTGGCTCCTCTGCTCCTCCTGCTTCCAGATGTGTTAAAAGTGTTTTACTCCTCCTGCAAAAGTCTAATCATTTGCTCACGTGCCGCATCCTCCAGCGGCTTTCCCGGAGGCAGGATTCTCACACGAGGAAAAATGTCTGGGCAGAAGGGTTTTTCCAGGAAGCTCCAGGGTTGTTCCCTTGCTGTACCCACCAGGAAGCTGGAGCAGCTGTTTCACAGCTGGACATGAAATGGTGTTTAGATGAAAACTGGTGTCTGGGCCACATGGGACACGCGTAGGTATGTGGGAGTACATTCTTTAAGTGGATTTTGTAGCTGGGGTTTATGTAGAGCAAGAAGTGCTTGTGGTCAGCCCTTACAGGGACTTAAGCACCAAAGTGCATTTTAAGCTGCAAAAACCCAACGTTTAACAGTCCCCTAGGGAGTTCAAGTCTTTTGTCCAAACCCTGCTTCTACCAGAGGAGCACTGTTAGCAAAACATACTGGGTACGGTGGAAGAGAACGAAAGTCTCTCCTCTGTTCTGGTTTCATGAAAAAAAAAAGTACTTTCTCATATCACTGAAGGGATTCCTGACTCTTAATTCCTTGGGGGACATACTCCCTTCTCTCTCATTTTGTCACAGGCTTTGAGGTCCCTGTGGGGACTGAGCTAAGTCCTGCATGTCTCCAAGGCATTTCACACCTGGCAGCCCATACCACGTCCTGGCCTCTTCCATGGGAATTCTCTGTAGCTCCAAACCCTCAGAGCAGGACATGTTAAAGCTTGAGGGTGAGGGTAGGGAGAAGTACCCAGAGCTGGCCACAGTGACACCTATGTTGCTGTCTCAGAACTCCAAGGGCCATGACTGCAGTTCGGGGCCCTGATGATTGCTTTGTGTCTGCTTGCAGCCCTATTGACCAACAGTGTCCGAGCCCTGGTGTTTCCAGAGCAGCTTTTCTCACCAGACTGTTTTCCAAAGTTCAGAACACACTCCTCTCACAGCAGAGCTCTCAGCATGTCCACACTGCTACGCAGTGAACTCTATGAGAGTCAAAGATTTAGCCAGCAAAGTTGATTTCTTGAGTGAACTGTATTCGTCAGGCAATTAGTTTGGGTTGCAGCCCCCTCTGGGTTTCCCAGTATCACCCAGATGGTTGTAGAAAAAATTTCCAGCCTATGAATTTTTTGGGAGAGAATCACTTTGAATACCCTGTATTGTCTGAATGTTTGTTTAAAAACCCAAATAGTATCACTGAAAAACTTCCTGCATTTCAACGTGAAATTTGAACTCATTTGAGGGGATGAAAATAGTTCATCCAGCAGTTTTTTAAAAGCACCAAGTCTTGGAAGTATTGTCAGAAACTGTTTTCAACAACCAGCCACCTTCCCACTTATGGTACCAAAAAAAGCAGATAATTTCTTTATTTCCTCACTTGACCATGGTCTCCATCCTCTCTTAGGAATTAATAAGGCTCATGTGCACAAAGTAGAAAACTCTCCAGGCAGCTCATTCTGCTCTGCTGCTGCTCACTCAGCCAGTTTTCACACTACAGGTGCCCATTGCCATCCTGCTTCTATCTATCAACTTTTTCCTCTGTTACAACATGTTGAGGGTCCACCCTCAGTCATTAAATCACTGAATCATTCCCTCTATATGCTAATACCAAACTATTTGAAAGGATGGGGGGAAAGAAAGGGAGAAAAAAGCCAGTAGCACATGGTCTGTCCTTCAAGCCTTTGTTAGTAATGGGCAAAAACAAACCCCATCCCAACCTAACCTCTGTGCTCTTGAAAACCATTCCCGTATTCCCTGAGCTGCCTCCGCAGCCGCTGCCGCCGCAGCCGCCGTCCTCTGGGAGCTGTCAGCAGCCTTATTCATTGTGGAGCCCAACTAATAGGAACCATCCACCTGCTCCAGGGTGACTCCATCTCTCCCCACTGCGATGCTTGCTGGGATGTGATCCTTGCCTGTTGTCATGACCTTGTTTTATTGGATGTTCTAATAGAAGCTGAAATGGATATTAGCTGTAATTACTCATTCCACAAGATTCTGTAGGTCACTCTTTGTACCAGAGTTGAGAACCTTCATTGTCTACATTGCTTAAATTACTGAACATTGTGCCATCAGTTCTGAATTAGTGCTCATTAATGAGCCTGTGGTTCGAGAAATTCCCTATTTATTATTCAGAGGCCAAGTATAATTCAGGCAGCTGCAATGCAATACTACTTGCCTGACTTTTGATCTGTGATGGAAAGGCCTGGGTTTGGTTTTATGTTAGGTTTGGGGGAGCTATTTATGCAGGGGGGAGGCATACAGCAAGCAAAGAGGAATAGATTTTTTTCCCTCCTAGCCTGAATGTCTCTCTTAGGTGCCAGACTTTTTACAATAAAGCAAACCTGGTTCTTTGGATGTACTAATATCTACTTGGTTACTGAGTGGATAATTCCAAGATCATATTAAATTTCTCTATAATCCTGGAGATGACTGGCCACTGCATTAACCCTCTGCATTAAATACTCTTTTCCTCTGTCTTTCACTTTTTCACCTGCTTCTTCTCTGTTCTTTCTCTCTGTCTCTCCTGAGCACACAAATCCCAGGCACTGACACATCAGTGCAGGCTGCTATTCCCCCCTATTTTAAGATGAAATTATCTTTTTTATGTTTTCTAACACATCCCCAAAAGGTGAAGCAGTGCTGAATTTGTCATGCAGCACAGTCAGGTGCCACTCTATGAAGCCAGTGCTGACCATGCAGTGGCCCATCTGTGATGGTCAGGGCACAGCTGTAGTGTCATCCCTGGCCAGACCTCCCCAGTAATATTTATTTTGGGGCTTGGAGAAGAATCTGGATGAGTAGGACCATCTTTTCTGTGGGGAAAAAGGGAGTGCCTGAAGCCATTCCGTGCTTTTGGGGGGTTTGCTAATCAGTGATGGCAGCACCCTCAGGGCAAGGGAGCCAGGAGGGAGCAGGCACCCTCGTGGCACTGCCGCTCAGCTCAGCACAGCAGGGCTTTTCCAGGAATCTGCAGTCTATGACTGAGCATTTCTTGTGTCAATAATTAACACACATATCAATGTGATAACAGCAGGGGTGGAGATAAAGCTGGGTCTAAGACTATAATGGCTTAAAGGAGTGCATCCTGCAAGAATGCCAACAGACTGTGGTGCTTTGACAGGAGAAAGCAAATCAAGCACTGACTGCCTGGTATTAGCCTGCCTCTGAAGAGAGGCTAAATGCTACAGCTTTTTGTCAAAAGCCCTAATTTTGTGGGGTTTGAAATCAGACCTGTGAAATTCCTACTATACAAACCCCAAGAAAATTTAACTAAATAATCAAGACCTCCAGAGTTTCTTCCTGCCCTGCTCTGGCAATGGCAGCATTATTGTCATTGTTTTTTGACTTGAAAATGGACCACGCTTGTTTTCTTGGCCAAATCACAATTTCGTTTAGGCAACATTTCGCACATAATTATCTGTGGGGAATAGGGAACTTTCCAAGGAAAAGTCAAATTAGCAATTTTAATGCTAGAAAATTCTTGAAGGAATGCAGCTTGGGTAATTGATAGAGACCTAATCTTTACAAGTTATAGCAGTCTTTGAAGAGTCCCCAGCATATTTAACTTTATTCTGTAATTGTATGCTTGGGCTCTGAAGATATCTTAAGACTTGCTATTTATCTGCCTGGTGAGGCGCAACACTTTCTTATTAAAAACATATCTATCATGGTTAATGACTTGATTTTTTTCCTTTAATACAGTACAATGACAGGTGTAAAGAGAAGATGAGCATCAGATGCTTGAGCAATATGCTCACTGTTTCAAGACGCCTTGAACATCAGCATTCCTTCATGGTGCCAGAGGAAAAAAAAATATGCTGCACAGATTACACGCTTGTGTTAGATAGAAAATAGTACCATTTGCAGTTTCAGTTAAAAGCATGTTGAAGTGCATATGGAAAATACCATTAGGAGGAACTCCAGAGCGCCTGAGTAAAATGGGTCATTAGGCTTTCGTTTGTTGGAGAGTGTCTCCCATCTGACAGTGCAGAATGGTAGCATTTTTAGCAGCTTATGTTCCCAGTTACATTAAACAGACAAACAGATTGACTATTTTGCATTTCTCATTTGACAACAGCTTGTCTTCATTTGCAGCACACTGGTGGCTGAGCTGAAAGCATGGCGGATGAGTGTATCCAAGGTCCTGGTTTTGAATAACAGCAGATGCCAACGTTTAACTTCAAAATCAATCAATTCTTTTTCCTGCATGCGGATAAAAGGTCTAGTGAAGTGCCTGAAGGGGGTTTTCTGCTGTTTACAGCTGAAAATATATTAAAAAAAAATTTCATTACAAAACTTTCTGCAAGAGATGCGGATGCTGGTGACTTTATGAAAGTAGGCATGTGAGAAAGTGTTTCTAATTGAGGGGTACCGAAAACATTATGCAAGGCCTTGTGGAGTTTAATCTTTCAATCTCTTACCTGGAAAAGTGCTCAATTGCTGTCAGACCTTGGGCCAGACAGCCCTGAGTAGTTTCTGGGTGATCACCCACTGTTCTGCCTATGCTTCCTCACACCACCGCCAGTAAGTGCTGGAACTCGTGATCTGCAGCCACAAGAGTTTATAAAGTAATCATTGTTCAGATCCTGCAATATCTGGCCTGAAACCACTGTGGCACATAAGTGCTTCTCCTCTTGGGGCTAGTTGGTGGGGAAGATGATGGTAAAATTCACATGGGGTCAAATTTGTTGAAAACTCCCAATCCTGAAAGCAGCTGAGGCAGGTTTGGAGACTAAGTTTCTCAGGAGAGTTGTAATTTGGCCCTGCAGATGAGCAAAAAGCTGTGATCCTGGGAGCTGCCAAGTGTTGTTCATCTTCCATCAATGTACAATGAAAATACAGCAACAGAGGCTGGCATTTACCAGCTATCCACAACTGGGCTCCTGGTAGAAATGGAATGGCAATCTGCATTTTCTTTTGAAAGAGAGGGATGGGGCTATTGCCTCCCCTGGCATACACTACACCTGGTGATAGGACTCCCTGAGGAAACTGTAGGATGCTTTCAAGTGGGAGCAACATCCATCCCTTATCAGCAAGATTTAGCACTGTCCAGATGTGTGAAAGATTCACGAGATAGCAAAATGTGAGTGGTATAAAGCTAATCCTGGTGCCTGGAGGGGAGATGTAGGTCCCATTACAATGTGAATTTTAAGTCTTTCTTCTTTTAAGTCAAATTCTCCTTCGATCAGAGACACATTAGTTTCTGCCCAGTAGCAGAAAAGACACCCAAACCCAGCACAGGGTCCTCTCACCATCACACCAAGCAAGGGAGCAGCTTCTCTTGCTGCTTTTTAATATTGTTTTAAGACACCACTGTGGGTCCTCACCTTGCAGTGATGGTTGGGAATATGAAGCCTGAACTGAAGAAGTCCAGCCCAACCAACTAAAATCAAAATGCACAAGGCAAAGCAGTCTCCAGCTACTCTTGAGAGGCTGCTGGTACAGGGCAGGTTTGGATCCCAGGTCTCCCAAGGCACAGTGTGTGAGCCTAGGGGCTTGGCTCCAGCCTCTGATTGCAGGGAGTAAAGGCTAGACATGACCATGTGCAGCACTGAGCCTCGTCATCATTTACTTTTTTATTTAATTTTATTTAGCCTGAGGTCAATGATTTTCTGCAGCCTGAGGGTGACAAGGAGAGTCCCCAGGGACTGATAGTACAGGGACAGGAAAAGCACACCCATGACACCCTTAGCACTCCTGCTGGAATGGTCTCCTTCTCCCACAAGAAGTTCAAAGGTTTTTGACAACCGCAAACAGCCACCAGTTCAGAAGCAAGACAAACCGTGATGAGGGGAAACCTTTACTACTGAAATATTTATATCCTTCTCTCTCCCATCCTCCATGAAGATTTCCTTCTTTAGCAGATCTGATCACATACACAGAGCAAATACTGTTCAGGACCCTGAAATAACACCTGCAGCCAGAAATCCCTTATTAGAATAAATGGTAGGTTTTCATCCTGGTTTTCCTTGCCATATTGAAGAAACAATTTCTTGATTTTCTTTTTTATATAAAAGATGCTGATGTAGAGCATTCTAAAATCCTTCGGATATGCTTATTTTGATGTCAGGTCAGTTATGTTAGATTCATATTTGAAGATCTGGCTTGGCACTGCAGGAAATGCAACAAGAAAAACTAATTTTGAATCTGAAATAATTTTAGGAGAACACATCTGGGAAAAGATCTGTTGGTACCTAAAACATACAGATGAGCCCTTCTGCAGAATAGCTTACATTTACCACACAGGCACATCTGGTGCCTGTAATGAGTCAAAAAACTTGTTTCTGCCTTATAATTTCCTAAAGCAGTTTCCTTTTCTGCAGTTTAGTTTGCCACATTTAAGCATGAACCAAGGCTCATTGCACTTATCTCACGGGATGCTGCCAATTTGCACCCACACAGGTTTTTCCATGCAATCTGGGATGATCCCATGACCTGCTGCCTGCATCCCAGACAGCCTGGCTTAGGACAAGGCTTCCTCTGGATCCCCCACCCTCACACACTCTGAGCACTGGTGCCAAGGTATCTGCCAGCTCAGCTGTCCTCAATGTTCCTTGTGGGAACATATCCTTCCAACTCAGGATATTCTATGATTTGCACTGATTTGCTGGGGCTTTCACATGAGAAGGAATTCACTATGGAGTTTGGTGGCCCATAAGAGGCAGTTAGGGTTGACTAGTCACTAACTAGTCCAAAAGGCTTGGGAATTATTGCAATGAGGGATTTTCCAAATGTCGGATTTCTCTAAGCTGTCAACCTCTGCACTGCCAGAAGTCCCAGCATCAAAAGGGTCCATTATCCCTCTCCTTCAGAGGAGTTTTGTTTAATAGACTCTATTATGTGCTCCCTGGTATCCAAGTGTCCCTGTCCTTTCTGCCAGATTCATTTCAACCAGCCTAGCAAGACAACAGCACACAGCCAACACGTGGCTGTGCAATGGGCTGGAGAATCATTCCCACTCCACTCCTGTGTACAGAGAGGCATGGACAGGGTTTAACCTCTCTCTGAAAAGTGAGGCTCTCTCCAGTGGAATATGTTTTGTTCCATCTTCTTCAAATATCTGGAGATTCCTGCAGAACCATCTCTTGTTGTGACTGCGTTTAGTCCTCTGCGTTTCTGGCCGTACACAATTTGATGCTGGTGTCTGCAGTCTATCCTTATTAAGAGTATGTAGTGATTATAAGGAAAGAACAAGAGATTAGAGGAAACCAAGAGCTATCTGAAGCACACAGAAAGAAAAAAAGAAGAGGAAAACACTTTCAAGGCCACTGGAGTATGAGAGGTCTCAGCATGTGGTCGAAAGACATAAGCAAGGGAAAAGTTTGACAAAGGCCACTGCTTGGGCTGCTCGTATGATTGTTTCTCAGTAGAAAGAGCATAATATTGATTCCCAAAACACTGTCTGTCCTTTTACCTACCGTGTATTTTGGTAGTCAAAATTATATAGCTTTTGTGACAAAAGCGTTAAGGAGTAGCTATGGAAAGTACCACAGCTTAAATGTCCATGTATTCTTTCTTCTCATTCTTTTAAAAAAATTGTTGCCGTTGCTAGGACGTGCCTTTGAGCTCTTTGTTGTCTTAATGGAGACTGAAACATGTGTAGAGTTTGGCGTTTGCTTTTTTATTCATCAGCTGAATAAAAAAGCCAAGCAGACAAAGCATTTGTAGTGCAAGAGTGGAGTGCAAATCCCTCCCTGTAAGCTGAACAAAAAAGCTCATTAAGAGGAGGTGGGATTTCCTGGTCACAGCTTTTAACTAAAGGGCAAAGGTCTCCTGTTAAGTACCATACAGTCTAAACAGGGCTGCGTAAAATTATGGGGAGGGGGAGAGTCAAATATTTGTTCTTAATTCTCAAGTTAGTTTATCCAAAGTGGCAACCAGGGAAGTGTTGGGAATGATTAAACGGCTGCATTGATGCTACAAATTGCTGCTACTTGCTTTTGTAGCTGGACTTGTTGCAGTTGAGTGATGTCGCCCATCAGTGCATTGTGTGCACAGTAAAACAGTCGAGCAGTGACAGATAGACTGAAACTCAGAGCTACTCCATCACCGCTGAAGGATCCTGCTCACTGGGAATTGGGAATGAGCACAAGCCACGCACGTTGCCCAGGAACAGCTGCTTTCACTCCAGCCCAGTTCCTCAGCTGTCCAGGACAAGCAGCAACTAGTAAATAAGCTTTATCTCTGATCTCACTGGGGAGGAGAGCCAAACAAAACACAAGCAAAATAAATAATTTGGCAAAATGCTCTACCAATAGGCCTAGATGCTCAGGTTGTAAAGTTCCCAGCCAACAGCACTCTGCATCAAGTGAGAAGATGATTTGCAAGAAGAGCTTGAGGTAGCAGTGCTGGGCATCAGCTGGGAACGTGCACAAAGGCCTCTGACAAAGAGGCACTGAGACCACAGCTTGGTCCACCCCTACCACTGCTGCAGGAGCAGAGCAGAACCTGGGTTGTGGGGACTGGTTTGCAAATGCTGCCTCTGGCACAGAAATGGTCCCACAAAAAAGGTGAGGAAAGGTGATCTTGGTGGCACGGCTGAGGGCGAGAGCAGCAGGGAGCTGAGGAAGCGTGAGCATCCTTCGGGAAAAAATAAGATGGTGGCCAAAGGACTTGGTCCAGTTTGAGCGTTTCTCTTCCGTGCCTGGCTCAGCCCTGAGCACAATCTCTTCAGCACAGAGTCCCTGTCACGTAGACAGGGCTTTATCAGCAAGATGCCTTGGGTGCTGTGTGGCCTCTCTCAACCAATCAGAGAGGAATAGGCAAAAGCACCTTTTATAACAAGTGCCTTGCCCAAATTTGTTCAGTTCTGCACTTTGCCACCTCACTCTGCCTGTCCACCCAAGGGCAGGTTCCTCCACCAGCACTGCACCAAAGGGAGAGGGAGAAGCACCCCCAGCATCTTCTCCCCACTCGTGTGTCTCTGCCTGTTTCCTCCTGCGGTTTCACACCTCTGCTCACCGGAGCACTGCTCGCTGGTGCCTTGGGTTGCTGTTTTATTGCTCTGTTGATCGGAAAAGACGACAGACAAACACAGTATCCATGTAAATGTGAAGGTTTAGAAGACTCACTTCTGGGAACAGGTGAATTTTGGGCTGAAAAATAAAGGGAAATTTAGATTATGCAGATTGTTCTCACCAGCTGTAGAATCAGCAAATTTTATGTTTGGGTTTGTCGTGAGATTGAAATGACCGAGGCTTAATATATGTTGTGAGTTCTAATTGAAAGCATTAATTAACATTAAAGCCAAATTCCTCCAATCGCATGCTAAACAGAAATCAGGGAGAAGCAGGTAGGCAGCGTGTATATAATTTGGCATTCTTTCTGAGACACCGATTAGCATTTAGAGTCCAATCCTTTGCAAAAACTCATTAATGGGCAATTAATTATTCTTTGCAATTTGTACCTACCCTTAACTATGTGCAGAGCAATAGAAGCTGCATTAAACATTGGTACAAAATCAAAATAAAATGAAACCGCACCAGACAGTAGTTGTGCCAAACTTGAATGTAGTTTTCTGTACTGATGTCAGCTCCCTATTCACCAGGATAACGAAATCTATCCCATGGAAGGCCTAGAGGAACCTCAGCATGAAGTTATGAACTGTCCCCTGTAATTGTTTCATTTTGAGGATGAATTTTGCTGCTTCTATTTTTGTACACGTTCTGGTTTTAGTCATGAGCCAAGATGGCTGATGACAGGCGGGTACCTGCACTAACATCCTTGTGCTCTGAGCATAACTGCTTTTAATAAGAGCAGCCCATCATCAGGATATGGAGTATTGGACAAACAAGAAACCGCCAAGTTAGAAAAAGACCCATTCTAGAATTACAAGATTTTTACTTTTTAAAAAAAATGGTGTGGCTTTTAATCAAACCTGCTGCCTTTTTTTTTTTTTTTTTTTTTCCTTTGGCTTCAGGTGGAAAAAAAATGCAGAAACCTGAATGTCAAAGAGAAACTCAGAAGGTGAAATAACCCATGTGAACTGAAACCAGAAACAGCTCACACAAACCTACTGAGAAGCAAAACTGCCTTTGCTTAGGCATGAACCAACTCATTGTCTTTTTTTGTTTTATTTATTTATGTTTCAGGAACTTCAGAAAGCCCAAATCCTTGCAGTTTGCTGGGTGCATGGAAGTCAGGTAACAAAGGAGAGAGGGAAAGCAAGAGAAGGATATCATGGAGAGTCAGAGAAGTTGCAATGCCACAGGAAAATGGAACAAATCATGTATTATGCTGTTGTGAACAGGAGGAAGCTGAGAGTGGCTGCACGACCCAAGGGCAAACAGGATGTCTGTTAGGGCTGGGAAACAAACACGGGTCTCTTGTGTCACCCTGTTCAAAGTGAGTTTTGAACCCAGGTACTCAAGAGAAGAGGTGTGGGCATTGGAGCAGTAGGACAGGTAGAAACAAGAGTTGGTACAATGGGCCCACGTGGGAAGTAGCACAGTTTTGATGTGAACCAGTGAGACAACATTGATTTTTGAGGAGAAAGGTTTTGATGAAAAGCCTCCAGGCCATGGCAGCTAAATGAACCACACTGAAGGTGCAGCATGTGCCCCCAGCAGTGGGAAGGGGTGGATGAGTGCAAGCAGCAGAGTAGAGTCTGGGAATGCACAGCTGGATGACAAGAACTTGATGTCCTCCAAACCTTAAACTGAAGAGAAGGACTTCATACTTTGTGTTTTCTTTCTTGAAATAAGAACATGCAAATATGTGACCATCATTTATGGGCAGGATGAATCAGTTTACGGGCAATACAACATCCAATAATCACAGAGTCATAGAAGGATAGAAAGGCTTGGGTTGGATGGAGCCCTAAAGATCCCCTAGTTCCAATGTCATCCACAAGACCAGGTTGCCCCAAGCCCTGTCCAGCCTGGCCTTGGACACTTCCAGGGATGAGGTGTCCACAGCTTCTCTGGACAGCCTGTACCTGGGCCTCACCACCCTCACAGGGAAGAATTTCATCCTAAAATCTAATCTGATTTTTTCCTCTATTAGTTAAAAACCATGTCCCCTTATCCTATCACTCTCAGACAGAGTCACATAAAAAGTCACTCTTCTTTATTTTTTATAACACTGTTTAGGTAAGGTCTCCCCAGAGCCTTCTGGTCATGATGAGTTGAAGGGATAGAGGAGCCAAATATCTTATCTTGCTTGACCATCATCCAAAGAACTGAATTTCACCAGGTTGGGTTGTTGTCTGATTCTCTCCAAGTGCGAGGGGCAGCAGGGCCTTTTGTCTCTGCTGTGTTACTCAGCAGAGGATGAACATTTGAACACCTTGCAGTGTTGTGAGCTGACATTGCTCAGGGGAAACCTAACCATGGAGTGATTCTTCGTAATAAATATGAATAATTCTGAAAACTAATTCACTGAATAAAGGAATCCAAGAAGATAGGCTAGATAATTTTTGGACATGAGAGAGAGTTCCTGATGGCTCCCTCAGGTAATAATGAAGGAACTGAGATGATCAAAGGCTTTGCTGTCTTCTAGAGCCAGAGCCAGTTACATCAACTTGCTGGAAAAACACAAAGCAGGTAATCAAAGATCCTTGAAGAAAAAATTCATTTTTACAGCATTCAACTACTGACTTATTTCTAAAAAAAGTAGATTAAAAATTGGAAGAGGGAAAATGTTTTGAAAATATTTTCATTATTTATTAATCATTATTTCACTAATGCCTGCCATCTTGACCTATAACTGATTGACCATGCACAGTGCATGCATGGGGACATTTGAATTTGTATCCATGTTGGTTCTATGGAAGAGGGCAGCAAAAAAGCATCTTACAAATAGAAACAACTTCCATACTAACTAATATTTTTAAGCTGCAAGTAAGTTCATCTCATAGAAACCAAACACTATTTTTCAAGGGACTTCCAGAGAGAGTGTTTTCCACTACATATGTATTTTTGTCTTTAGACCAGAGGGATAACTTTAGATTTTTAGTTTTTCACTGGTGGCTTCACTGAGAGGTTTGCCATGGATAGACATTTGTGTCTTGGCCATATTCAGCCATGACCATCATGCAGCTGCACATGTCCAGTTGTCACCTTCACCATTTCTGAGAGCATTCCCTCGCTGAGTGCCTCACATCCTGGATGGGCATTCAGGGAGAGCCTAACCTCATACTGCTGATCAGTGTGGTCTCATGGAAGCCTTTCTGCCTGCCATGTCTGGGCTGCAGAGCAGGTCTGAGCAGCTGCTGAGGGCTGCATGTGTTCTCCTCCAAGGCAACATGTGAGGAGCTACTGAGGCACCTGCCAGCTCCTCCTCCTCCTCCTGGCAATGCTCACCCAAGAAAGTCAACACACACCTCTTCGTGATGACCTTGCAGGGTAGGTTCTTCCTCAGTCCTTCCTCAGTGCTGAATAATTTTGGCATGTACCTGTTATGCACAGGAGCCCGACTGTGTGATCATACTCCACTTTCCTATCAACACTGCTTCTTTCAGTACAGAATTCTCTTTCCCATCACCAAAGTACAGTTGCTTCTGTCCTGTTTTTCCTGGTAGCAGTTTAGGATTGGAAGAAAAAAAATCATGCAGCATCTTAGTGAAACTGCAGTCGCACGGGCTTTTAGCGCTCAATTAACCACCATCACGGACTTTTAGGTATACAAGGGAAGGAAAAAACACCTTGAACTCTGGTGCCTCGAAGGGACAAGGGGAAAGAAATGGTTATTCTAGGTTTCACTCTCATTCTTTCTTAAAAGTCTTCTCCAGTAAGCTCAAATTGTAGAGCTGATGAAGTGATTTTCTGTGCTGCGAGTATTAAGGGTACCAGCTAATTTAGCTATCATGATAAACACCTGCTAGGAGCCTATTTTCTTGAAAGAGCAAAGAAGAAAGGAAACCTTTTCTGAAAATGGGTAGAAATAACTGTATTTTAGTTTGTATGGAAAATATTTTGAGGGAAAATAACCTCAGATAATGTGGGACAACATGGGCTAAGGTGCTATTTAGGGAAAGGACATGAGATTCAACTTCTGAGACACGGACGAGGGAGGAGAGTGGCAATAGTATGTCCTTGTAAATCTGTCTGGTTGCTGGCACTTTCCTGCAGTAATTAGTGGAGCTGTTGTAAAACAGTATGATCTTACAGAGGAAACTATATTAAGCAGCACCAAGCTGCTTGAGGTGTCCTGGGCTACCTGTGGCCCAGATGGACTGTACAGACAGTCAGGGGTTTGCCAGACATCAGAGGTTGCTTAACCCAGCAGTAACTCCATGGTCCAAGGGGTACCAGGAAGAGTGACAAGCCCATTGCCCCGCTGTCCCACCTGAGGTATGGTGGTCTCAACTGGTTATAATCAGGATGGCAGGGCTGACTGACCTTCTGTTAATTGGATATTGCAAGGCCAAGAGCTGTTCCTTTGTGTGATCCCACACTTGAACGTTTGCCATTTACCTCCAAAGGTTTACTATGGAGAATTTCGGCGTCGCTCTGTCGGAAGGGTTCCCTCTTAGACTTGGGAATGGCAACTGCAGAAAAAAAACAGGCAAGGCAGGTGCAAACCAGGAGAGAAATCAGTTGGGGAAATTATTTAAGCCATGTTTTGTCCCTCTCCTACATGCATGAAGACAGCAGGCATCGGGTGTAGGCAGATGGGCAAAAGGAGAGCATGCTTTTGATTCCTCATGCAGGTTTTATCCCAGGCTGCCATCTAAGCAGAAAAGAAGCCCATGTTTGGCCTCTTTGTCCCTAGGTAAGAGTGTCCTTGGCCCTGAGGATGCTTAGTTCTCCTTACACCAGCCATGTGAAGACCCCAAACCTCTTGCCCAGCCTCTCTCTGACAGAAATGCCAGACAGCTGGGCACAAAGCTTTGCACAGCTCCCTCCTCATCTCCCTCTATCACCACAGCAGAACCATATATAGATCTGTATGAAAATTATTATAAATCGCTACTCTGAAAATGGGTGCGTATAAAAAGAAAAGTTAACTCTTCAGCTGAGCCACTGAATCACAAGGTTTTGCCTCGAGCATATTTTCACAGCCCCTGCAAAAACAGAGGCATTAATGGAAAGTCTGACACTGCATTAACTCCTGCTGTACTGGGAGTGGCTGCTGAGTTTAAAATGGTCACCAAGTGTTTTCTTCATCTTCATCACAAAGCCTCGTGCTTGGAAAACCACACATGACAGTGGCATTGCAGGCTACTCCATTCCTTTTTCCATGACAAATTGCTGCTTTAACTAACAGTGCTCCAGTGCCAGGCCCCATGCTTTTAGCAGCCCAGATGCCCACAAGCCCTTTTTTTGTGGTTCCCTTGTCTAGCTCAATTTAAACCCAATGTGACTCTGGCTGAGAGGCATTTTGCAATCACCTACCACAAAGTGATAAGAGGCTGCTGCAGCAGATGACTTTTGTGCTTCCCCAAACAAGCTCTTCACTTTTAGGAAGGTCGGCTGTGTCGTTTCTCTAATTTTCTAACCACAAAAATTTATATTTAGAAAAGACCAAGGAAACTTCCCTTAACCTAAGCAATATTGCATAATGATGGAGTAGGGGGATTAATGCAAAGGTTTTTCTTTGAGCAGAATTCTGAGAGATTGGGACCTGGAAAGCCTGAATAATGACTTATTTCAAATATGCAAAGCCAGGGCTTTCTCTGTGTTTCAGATCCATTCCTGTTTCAGGTCAGTGTTTGCTACAGCAGATGCAACCTCTGCAGCTGTGGCCCATGTCTTAGTCTGTATTTCCCTGGTTCTGCTCTCCTGGAGAGCCATGGCCCCTCCAGGATGCTCCTGCCCTGGGCCTTGGCATTTGCAAGCACAGCCTCCTCCCTGCCAGAGCCCCTTGCAGTCCTGCCGACCACTCCTTCCCTTGCTATCCTCCCCAACTCCTGCCCCTTGATAGGTTTTAAAGAGATTTAGGCACTGCTGTTATTACAGTTGCACTACTGGGCTCATGAATCTGAAGTGTTTAGACACAAATGCCAAGAATAATAACAAACAGTCCTCGGTGCCCTGGGGCTGCAGCCACAGCTCAGGGATGAGGTTCCAGAGCCTGCGTGGGGAGAAGCTGAAGAGGGGGAATCCTCCTGTGCCGAAGGCGGGCGGCAGGTGAGGTGCATTGTGGTGAGATCTTTGCACCAGCACTCTCCTCCCATGGGCTCATGGCTGTGAGAGATAGAAGAGCCACGTGGCTGGTTTTGGAGCTGTGAAGTTGATGTGAGGTCTCCTGGGGCTCTGCTGGGGATGGGCACTGCCCTGGGAAGGACTGTGGCTCTGCAGGGGTGCTGGAGAGCACACTGCTGCTGTTATTTCAAATACAGAAGCTCTCAGCCTTCTACAACACAGAAAGGTCATTTTGGCCCCTTTTCAGCATTTTCTGGCAATTCCTTCCTCAGGGATCTTGCTCTCATGAAGTGTCTATGAACTCCACCAGCTTGAGTGTGGAGAATATATTGGGTGGCAGCTACCTACCAGCTGGGTGTTGAACTATATAATTAACCTCATCAATCTGTCCCTCTGAGCCTGTGATGCTTTGGGAAATGCAGCTGAAGCTCTCTGAAATCCCTGATTTCAGCACACACAGAGAACCAATGAGGTTCCCTCCTGTCTCTCCGGATGGTGTTTCCTCTAGCAAAAGGACAGTTTCACGATGATTTTCATCCAAATCTGAGAAACTTTTGTTAGGTGAAAGGCTGTGGCAATTAACAGCCACAAATACTCATATGTGGTTGTACTGGACTCGTGATGGCTGGGGATTTAGAAGAAATATATGATGATTAGGCCTGGTTGGGAATTGAACCATCTTTGTGTCAAGAAAATTAAAATGGTTTGGAAATTATCTATTTTGCCTGGCCTGGCTCAGGGTATGAAGCAATCATTGGAGCAAAATGGACACAGAGAGTTCTGTTCGTTAAACCTTTAGGAAAGGATGTTGCCACTGCCTTGCACAACAGCCACAAAAAAAAAGTTAGTTTGGGAATGACTAATTGCGGCAGTGGGAGTGTGATATGTGAAAGCAGAGCCTTGGATTGGGAACATTGTTCCAGTCCTTTCTGATGGAAGTTTGAATTGTAACAGTGATATTGGCACCTCATTTTCAAACAAGATTCTGGAAAAATACTGTGAAACTTTTCTATTTGGAAGCGTAACTTTCTGACAGTAACTCAGCAGCAATTTGTCCCTGTGCAGAGCCTAATGGATCAAAAGTTCAATTTCTGCATAGTCTATTACTTGCATACTCAATAAAATAGGATGCACGAATGGCTTAGCCTTTTTTTTCTTTTTTTTCCCCCCACTAAATGCAATTTTTCCCCTCAAAGATTACTGAAAATTACTTTTGCAAGTCAGTATGAAGGCTTATCAGTCCAGTGGTGTTCAGATCCCATATTAACTGCCTCACATTACTGTGAACAAGAACTGCTGTAGAAACCAATGGACTAAGAATGTAAAGTACATAGTGCTGATGTATGTCCCTGCAGTAACCCTTTCCCATCTTAGGCACTTGATAGTCTCTTCTTCCACAAACAATTATGTCTTATTTAAAAAATGCTACATTGTAGAACTTCAACTTTCCTGATGCTTTGGGGCCATATCAGTCACAGATTTTATGACTGATGGGCACAGAGAGCAAACACTCCCCACTAAGGAAACATGTAGAAAGATTGCTTTCACAGCATGCTCAGGGCATATTAAAAAAAAATATGTTTCAGCACAAAAGGAAAAGAATTTAGCCTGTGCCTGTCAGGCTGCTTTAAATATTTTATTTTGCCTGTCTTCAGAATCAGTGTATCCCAGAAGAAGTCATCCCTTGGGGCTCAGCCCTTCAAGGGTATGGTATTCTTCAATCCCATTGATTTTAGTGGACCTTGAAGGCACTTAGTACTTCATAGGCTCAGTCCCATCCTCTAGAAGGGTTACCCCGTGCATGTTCACCTATTACAGCTGCCAGGAGATCTAATACCCTTTGGTTTAGCTGACAAAGGGAAGGTAGGCAAGTTCACAATAAAAACTAGAAGCTGGTTTTTAATAAAGAAGCCAGTCTCCCATGGGTAAAGTTACCAAAGGATGGGCTCTCCCATCCTATAAAGAATGTACAAGGACTCTACCAAGGACTCTATCTTATTTTCAAAAAAAAAAAAAAAAAAAAAGCTACAGGTTGTGAAGACTTTGTGGATTGCAAAGTCAAAGTCTCCTTCTGCAGGACATATATATATAAGATAGAGTATCTGAACTGATAAAAACCCAAATGCAAATATTTCAAAACATCAGTGTTGAAAACTGAAGGGCTTAAATGCCTCAGCTTTGCTTTCTTGCAGGACTGCAAACTGTCTTTCTTGTGTGTGTCAGTTAGTGTTTGCATCATCACCAGTCACAGGCTCTGGATTTCATGCAGGGCGCATGTAGCCACTCAATATTTCTTTTCATCCTTATCCCTCAGCAAGTAGGCACAGACCTGACACAGAAAGGCTTCAGATGCTGCAGTGCTCCCTTCATGATGTGTTTCCTTTCCTGCCCTGCCCTGTCCCCATCACACAAGGGCTCCACAGTCACTACTGAACACATTTCACATTCTGCAAGAGGAGGACGCCTGTAGAGATGAGGAAATGAGGCACAGAGCAGTGAAGGTCAAAAGTTTCCATTTATTTTTGGTGCCCAGTTTGAGACATTTCAGTGTCATTTCTCAGAGCTCAGCATCACCTTTGCAGGTGGCAAAGGGCAGGGTGTCCCTAGTGGGCTCCTGCCTCAGGTCCCCAGGGCCAGGGAGCTGGGCTTTGCTGATTCCACCCTCCACAAGGGCATTGGCTCTTGAGAATGACCATATACAGCAAGAAAACAGCTTCAAAAGGCCACAGAACCACCAAAATAGCCTTGTTCAGTTGACCTGGCATAGCATGCAGGGTTCCTTAAACCATACAGAGTCAACCTTTACGTGTCAGTCAGTTCCCAGCCAGTGACCTCTAAGCTGGTGGTCTCGGCCAGCTGCTCATGGCTTGCCATTTGCAAGGAGGCCATTGGGGTTTTACCAGTGTGGCAAATTACAGATTGTTGGTGAGTCATCATGAAGGACACTCTCACCAAAAGGTAGAAGGCAGGACAAATGTCAGATGCTTAGAAATACCCAGAGATGGTGCAGTGGCAACACGAGGCAGAGGGCTTGGTTCTCCAGGGAGCTCTCCTTTTCATAGAATCATAGAATAGTTTGAGCTAGAAGGGACATAAAGGTCCCCTCATTTCAACCCCTGAACCACAGGCTACTTTCATATATACACCTTTCAGCAGACCACGTTACACAGAGCTTCATCCAGCCTGGCCTTGAACACTTCCAGGGACGGGGCAGCCACAGCTTCTCTGGACAACCTGTTTCAGTGCTTCATCATCTTCACAGTAAAGAATTTTTCCTTAATATCTAATCTAAACCTGCTCTCTTTCAGTTTGAATCCATTCCCTCTTGTCCTGCCCTTGCCTCTAAGCTTAGAGGAAAATCAAGAGCTGCCAGATCTTCCACTGGATCTACAAAGTTATTAGGAGAGTAACTGAAAGCAAAACAAAACCCCCACACTCCTTTGGTTTATTCTTGATGTGTATGTTGGGTTCCTGTAAAAGAAAAGAAAAGAAATCATTTTAAGCTGTGCCTTGGCACAGGTAGTCATGGAAGTCAGAAGTATACAGAAATTCAAAAATGAGTATATGAAATTCATTCAGGATGCTAGATGCAGTGTTTGTGATGCCTTTCCTTTTGAGGAAAAGCTGTTCCCTCCAGAACTGCTCCTTGTCCCCCCTCCTTCCACATCCTCCCAGGGATTTGTGCGTGGCCAGTCAGAAACCAGCAGCCGAACTGGATGAACTATAAATCTGATCCACTCTTGAAGTTCCCCCAGTCTTAAATTTGCCTGCCCAAATATCATCTGGATAATGCTAGTTGCAGCCTGGGCAAAAATACAAATAAGCCACGTGGAGCAGGACATTGTGTATGCAAAGTAAATCGGTGTGCAGAAGCTACAAAATCAAAGACATGCTACTGACTGACAGCAGTTTGCCTAATATAAGAAGTAGGTCTGTCCATAGGCACTAGGAACATACGTATTACCTTCCCTCCATCCTGCAGAGCTCTTTAGGTGAGCAAGTGCTTGTCTCGCTCAGGCAATTTACGTGAGCGGAAATGTGACAAACGGGGACAGTCCCTACCTTGAAGTAACAGGCCACAGAAGGGAAGTTTAGCAAAAACAGGAGTCCTTAATAGTCATTCCATCTCGCTCAGTGAAGCTTAATTAAAGCACTGATATGTTTTTGACTGACCTTATTTTCATACCTGATAATCAGTAAACTCATTACCATTTTTTAAGCTTGGTTTTGAATCTCGCTAATTAGCACTCTGCGGGTCAGCATCTAAGTTTGATAAAGACATAGAGGAAAACTCCAAGATCTGCACATTTTGGATGTTCCCTGCAAAGGCAAGTGGTCATCAGGTAAAACCACCAGCACAAGGCTGACCTGGCACTGGTCTGAGGTGTTCTGAGGCTCTGGGTGAGCACTAGCCACCAGTGGGGATAGGACAGAGAGGAGTTTCCAGCTTTGACAATCAGGGCCTCAAAAACGCCTCAAACATCAGCTTTCTACAGCTGAATCCTTTGGACCAAGCTCTGATCTGTACAGAGCAGATCTGGAGAAGAGCAGGGCACAGATTTCACACGTCCTCGCTGCACTTGCAGGTGTATGTGGGAAATGAATGACAGGACAAGAAGAGAACCAGTTTGCAGCAGTGGCATTTCCAGGTGGGAAATGTGGCCTTGGTGTTCAATGAGATGCTGAGCTGCTCATGGGACAGGCCCCAGCCCAGGCTGGATAAACTTTTCTCTTGTACTCACCATCCTTCCACCTGTTGACCCTCCTAGACTTCTCCTGCTCTGAGCTTCCTCAAGGTCTCAGCCTGCAAAGCACTCAGTGGGAGAGGTCCAGGAAGGTCATCCTGCAATAAACATGAGCTCCTACCACAGGAGACACAGCTGTGGGCTGGAGAGTGCAAAATCAGTGCTGGGATTTCCTACTAGAAAACTGTCAGGAGGAGATGGGGACAAGCAGTACCAGGCAAGAGTTGCAGTCCTTTCCCTTAGAGGAGGGCAAAGAGCCTCAACCACATTGTCCAGCAAGTGAGGAATGACAGTCTGGGCCACATGTGGTGCTCCTTTTGTGGTCATATCTGTGCTCACCATTCCTATGCAAAGCAAACTGCTTCCATCTTCAGCAGTCAGGAATCACCAACGGTTTAAATGCTGAGAAAACAAATAATTACAATACTTAGCACCTGGCTTGCACTTTGCACATTGACAGCACTGCACAGCCACCAGCTAATGAACTGAATGAGGTGTTCAATTACACAATGATTGTTAACGCTCAGTTAAAATCTACAAAACTGAGCACCAAATGGTGGAGCTGCAATTTCAGCTGCTGGCTAGTAGGCACTTCCTTCATAATCACGGATGGTGCTTAGCAATACTTAAAACAATCTATTTCTCCTCTTCCACCAGCTTTTCCTGATGTTTATGTGCAATGGCCTGTCCTTAAATGAGCCTCTTCCTTTCTGGGAGCTTGTAAATCTTGTGTTGTAAGACTCTGTGCAGTGTATGTGAGGTATGCTAGGCAGGCTGTTGATATTCTTGGATGAAGGCTCTGTTGCAAGGCTTTGCCAAACCCATGGTCCACCCAGAAAATAAAAAATAAAAGGGGGGCAAGGGGGTAAGCAGTAAAAAGCAGAAAAAAAGACTAGTCTGTATAGTAACTAAACCATTCAGCAAACAGTTTATATCTACCATAATTGAAACCTGACCAAGTCTGGATTTTTTTTTTATATAACTTAGAATTTGACCAAACCTTCAGCATCTCCTTTATCCATGCAGACATGCAGGCATAGTTATAACAGCCTCATGATCAGCTGAAAAAGTAATGGCTGAAGCATGTGATAAATTGTGTTTATTCTTCACCTTTAGCTGTTTCACCCATATGTTTGCCATCTCCTTTGTCCTGCACACAGTGAGCCATCGCTGTGGGACTACCTCTCCTGTCCTGCTCCTCCCTGCAAGGGCTGTTTTGTGCCTTTCAACAGCCAGCCATAAATCTTCTTCTTCCTTTCCGTCCTGGCAAGACGACAGGAGCCCTCCACCCCCAAAGGCAGAAAATTCCTGTTGCTGATGAGTCCTACCCCACTGATTCCCTCTGTGCTGCAACTGTTCCCAGAACCATGCTCTGATCTGTACAGAGCAGATCTGGAGAAGAGCAGGGCTCAGATTTCACACGTCCTCGCTGCACTTGCAGGTGTATGTGGGAAATGAATGACAGGACAAGAGGAGAACCAGTTTGCAGCAGTGGCATTTCCAGGAGGGAAACGTGGCCTTCTCTGTTCAGTGAGATGCCCAGCTGCTCATGGGACAGGCCCCAGCCCAGGCTGGATAAACTTTTCTCTTGTACCCACCATCCTTGCCACTTTCCACACTCACCTTGCACCAGGAATCCCACACCAAGTCAAAGAGGAGAAGGTTCCCACTCAGTGATCATGAAGGGCTGAAAGGGTGCTTCACCCTCCTGCTATGTGTACTCACCATGATTTATAAATATAGCTCTGGAAAATCATTCATTAATTAGTTGAAATTGCATTAATATAATAATGGAAGTGATTTTTTTTCCTTTGGGCTGAGGTAATAAACAACTCTCCTACAAGAATCTTTTATAGAACAAAGCTATGGAAGCAGCAAAGACGGTACTTTTAATGAAATGTGTACATTTACTTGTAAAAATGCTCTACGGATGCATATGCTGGACTATAAACAAAGAGCTGAAAATCTGTGTGATCAGCAAGTCTACAACTAGCTACTAATTAGGTGTATCTCATTTAGGAAAACCCACTCAGCTGCCTGGGTTTTGTTTTTGGGGGGGACAGGACAGGAGAGAAGGAGAAGGTGATGATTGTGCTGGAGGAGCAGCGAGAGCAGAGACAAAGTGAGTTTGAAGAAAATCTCTCTCATCCTTTATCCCAGACATGCAGGCCAGACCCATTAGCATCTCTTCTAATAGACTCTGTGTTTTAATTTTTCCCTTCTCCATCTCAGAGTTTTTCACTGTCTGCTAGAGAGAAACCCCCTTGGAAGAGGAGTGTATGACCGGGGACCCTGCACTGGGCTCCTGAGTGCAAATGCTGTGAGGCCAAGGTCCAGCCCTCTCTCCAGGTCAGGCACAAACACATTTTAGAAACAACTGGAGCAGCTGTAAGCAAAGCAGCCCTGCTCTTGGCACCTGTGAAGAAATAGGGCACAGTCAACAACACATACAGTAGTCCTTAGAAAAAGAAAAGTGGTCTTCATAAATAAAACTTTCTTGGCTATGATCATTAAAATAAATGGAAGCAAAGAGATTAATAATGAAGTAACCCAAGCAAATCAGACAACACAGCCTCTCTCCCATCCATTTCCCTCTGAAGTTCATTTTGGCTCCTGCATCTGAATCTGAGTGAGTTTTCTGATTGATGGATGATAGCTCACATCCTGGTATGATTATTTTTTTTTTCCTTCTTTTTACACTCAAAGAGTTTTAGAAGGCATGGCTTTGGAAATACCCATTGTCTGAGCCCAAAAATATACAGGTGGTTTCTAAATTGATTTTTGTAGACAGATGCTATTTCCATTTCATTTCACTTGAGAAGAAGAAGTTATCTGTACAGTTATCTTGCTGGCTGTGACAAACAACAGCAATATACCAAAGGAAAAAAAAAGAAAAAAAAAAAAAGAAAAAAAGAGTTTATGAAAATTTTATACCTAGACAAACAGATAAAAATAAAGGCATTCACTTATCCACCAAATTCAGTGTGAGATCGTGATGAAGATTGTGGCAGTAACCTGGAGAAGCATCTTCCCACGTGCTCTGCACATGAATAACCCCAGTCAGAGCCTCCCCTCGCATGCCCATGGTTAAGCGCACGCTGAAGCACTTTGCTCTGCAGTGTCAGCAGATGTTTTGCAGTCCTGCACCCCACTCCTTTGAAATCTGGAGGCTGGATCTGAAATCTTGATCATCCATGACCCCTTTGCTGCGCTGAGCAGCAGCGCCCAGCCCAGTCCCTGCTGTCGGGGGAAGGAGAGGTGGCTGTCAGCGACCCCCTCCAAGGGTGGGGACTGGGTCTGGGGCAGGATTATCCCACTCCTGAGCATCTCCCAGCCGTGCTGCAAAAGGCATCTGGTTTGGAGAGGGCTGCAGGGCTGCTCCCTGTTCAGCCAAGGGGTGGGAAGGCATTCTGGGAGGTGACTCGTTGGCTGAATTCCTGTAGAAAGGACTGGACTAATGTGGCTGGGATCACACTGCTCCATAAAGGGCGTGGCAGAGTTTACTGAGCCTTGTGCAGGAGTCCTTTTATCATTACATAACTCCAAATAACCAAAATAAATAAATCATATCATGCTACTCTGGCAGGTACAATGGAAAAAGCAAAGACAGATGGATAATGTCACATTTTAGCCTAACAGCTGTACAGTTTCATGTTATATTTACGCTGTTTGATATTTAGCTGCATCAGTATCAGGACATTAAAATCATTTTTTAAAGATCAATAATTAAACCTAGATTTCATTATTATTCAGAGTATACAAACTCACAGACCTGTTGTATTAAACACAATACAAATATCAGACTGTTTGTAATTGTACTCGCACTTAACTGCACATTCTGGCACAGTATAGAGTAATGATGCTTGAAGTTACCAAATAGGTCAAAGATGAAAGGCCACACAGTCAAAAATTTTAAAATAAAGCTCCTGATTTGTGAATTTATGGTTACTGTACTAAATTTGATCTCTTCCCCTCATATAAATAACTACATATAATTATATAATTATATAATAATTAGCCTGTAGTCCCACAGCAATTACAGAGTTATTCCATGGGTGTCTGAGCCCTGGTGGTGATGGCAATACCTGGCATTGCCCCCTGCCTCCCACTCTGCATCTCTAACTTTCCAGTGGTTGCACGTGTGAAAATATCCTGAGCTTTCCGTGTCTGTTTTGCTGTGGATTTTGCCAAGGCTCTACTTTTATCTCTGGTTGCTGGTTCTGTTTAATTGGTAGTTTGCAGATAATAGAAACACAGAGGAATATTATTCATTCATCTTCAAAGAGCTGGAAGCAGAGAGTCTGGTGAGGCACCCAGGAAGCCTTGCAGAAGTCTGAAATGGGAAGGCAGTGTTTTTATCACCTTCCTCATTCAGAAAAAGAGAGAGAGAGCAAGAAAGAGCGAAGCAGCCTGACCAGGAGCCAAAAGGAGATGATTATGTGGTTATCCAGAGGGATTCTTTCTATTACTTGAAAAATCAGAGTGCAGATTTAGTGAGACAGGTTGATGTGCTCAGGAAGATCAATGAATATGAGAGGGTCATTGATGGCATATGCTGGGGTTTAGAGGTAAGTGGCAGCTTTGGAGGCAGTGACGGGAGGAGGGAAGGAAGCAGCTGGTGGTCAGTGGCATGTCCTGGGGTCTGTCCTGTTAAACAGAGTCCCCTCCCCAGGGAGAAGAGGTGGCACTGTGGCCTCGAAGCAGCAAAGTTGAATGAGATTGCACTCATAGATGTGAAGGGGTGACATTTCAAGAACAAGCAAGCGCAAGAGAAGCTCTGTTGGAGCTTAAGATGTGCTGCTGGTGGGAAATGGTGAGGAAGGGGCTCAGCAATGCCTGCAAAACTCAAACAAATAACTCACCTAACCAAACACTCTCAGTATCCCATGGGGTGAGAGGGTTTGCAAGTGTAAATGTTTGCCTGCATGGTTCTTTTATTAAAACACCTTGCAAACCCTTGTCATGAAGAGTTTTAAGATGTGCTCCTGTTCTCTGCAGCCCTTTTGTTTCTCCTGGTCTGCAGTCACTTCAGCACATGCACCCAGCCCATGGTCAGCCAGCAAAAGCACTTGGTCCTGCTTTTCAGCACAAAAACCATCCATCTGTTATGCATTGATACAGAGAACTGCTGAAGATACAACAACTAGAAATATTTTTCTTGGCAAGGAGGAAGAGGCTTGGAGAGAAAGCAAGTTAGGGACAATAAAGATAGCCAGGAACTCTGGAGCACTGACCTCCAGACACATCCAGGGTCATCAGGGAAAGTATATCAAATGTTAACAGATATCACGAGCCAAGAACTAATTTTAAGGAGAGCTGGAAGATATTCTTGCTAGTTCAGTCAACATTTTAAAGCAGTAGTGGCAATTTCTAACATCACAGAGCTTTTTGCCTGTTTATTTCACCTGCTGTCTTTTGCAGAGGTATCCGTATTTCCAAAATTTAGAAAGCTAAAGTCATTGATTCTTAACTTAGGGCAATCAACAAACCCAGAAAATTTATTTTTCAAATGGTTGGTGTTTTATAGGAGTTTCTGTCTGCACTTTATAGATGTGTGAGATATAGAGATATATGTAAGCACATATTTGCACACGTATTTCCATATGTTCATGGACTGTATCTGGGAAAATACAAAAGATGCCATTAACTTCACATTCAGGAGTGAGGGCACCCATGTGAACAACTGATCTGCCATTGAGAAAATATTTGAGTATTGTAAACTGCCAAAGCAGGAGACTGATATAAAAATTAGAAAGGTTTCAAAAACCAGGGAACTGATATAAAAATTAGGAAATTAAAAGTAAACAGATTATTCAGATGGAACTGCTGTATTTCATTCTAAGTGCAGTAAATATATGGATTACTAAGCCAATAAGACCACTGAGGCAAAGACTGGCTTGTGCTCTGGAAAAAAAATGATTTCTTATAATTTTTTTGTAATTTCTAGTTGTTCATGGACATAAAGCAGATATTTAGCTGACTGACTGACCACTTTGCCACTAAAAGTTTGGAGTGTAGTTCAATTGATCATCATGGATGGGTTTTTACTCCCTTATTTATTTTAAAGAAAAATTGCTGTGGTTATTTTCTCTGTTAAAGTCTGCCCATTTCAAGTGATCCATATGCAATTTACACAGTGAAATAATAAGCTCTTGAAGTGACTTATATAATATTCTAAGCCCTGCTGAGCTCTCCCTGTGGCGTGTCACTCATTCCAGAGGTGCAGGAGTTCTGGGATGAGCATAGTCAGTACCTTTGATGGGTTTCTCAGGGCTTGAGTGTGTGCACCAGTCTGTGCAATGGCATTTTTAGCTCTGTTTTTGGGCACTTAAGCTGTTTTTGTACTTCAACAAACAAATCACCATCTTTGTTTCAACTTTTGGGTGTTTTTGCCAACCTGGTATAGAGAAGGCACAGATGAGAATAAGGCAATAGTTCACAGTTTCTCCCAAGAATATCTGGGGACGAGGCCAGGGAAGTGGTGGTGTAACCCACAGATTTGTCCTTATCCCTTGCTCTGCTGACTCGGAGAAGGACCAGGGGAAATGCTGCCTTAGGGATTGCTGCTGTACCTCAGCCACCCATGGAACCTGCCTGGTGTGCCTGGGCTCTGAGTGAAGATGGGTTTGCCCTGGAAACCTCCTGCTATGGCCTGTAGAAAGGGATGACATACCCAGCTGAGGTGCTCTTTGAGATTATCCTGCAGGGGAATGGACAGGATTCAGCCTTTAGTTGTGCAAAGGAAGGTAGGAAATCCAGGTTAAGTGTGAACTAGGCAGGATGGTATAAAGGTACAGGAAAAAGGGTTTAAAAAAAGCTGTTCTCTGGTTCATCTGCCATGGTGTGATGATGCATTCACAAGTGTGAAAATCTTGGTGAGGGAAAGCAGACTGACCTTTGTGCATTGACATGTAGCAAAGTGGCTGCAGAACAGCCCTGTTTGTTCACCAGCACAAACCAAAGCCACGAGTGCAGAGGTAATGGCAGAGCACATGGGACTCTCTGCACTGCCTGTATTTACATAAAGAAATTTCACTTCAGTTAAAGCTTCCTTGGGAATACGTAGGAGGTGCAGGGAGCTCTTCAGCGGAGGATGCTGTCTCAGCCTTATATAAATACCTGTAGAATTGCTCAAATAGTTCATTAGTAGCTTATGAGTTTGTGTGCCTGCATTCCTCACTAGCTCTAATTACAAGGATGTTGATTCCTACTGCATCCGAGCGGAGCCGGCGAGCAGATTCTCTGCTCTATTGCACCATTAAATGAGGTGTTACTGTGTTTGACTCGAGCTGAAAAGGATCCCTTCCCAGTTAGTAAAGAGACGGGCTAGGGCTGACCTAGCTGGGGACAGATTTCCTTCCAAATCACAGAGAAGTACTCCTGAATATGAGATGTTAATTGTGGCAGGAATTAAGGATTAAACAGTCATGGCTTCAGGTTACTAGTGGGAACTGAAAGCAGGATTACAAAGGAAACTGGGCCATGCCCTCACAATGCTATTACCCCAGTTCTTGAATCTAAAAAACCTTAGAAACTCATCCTCAGTGACCAATAAAAACTAGTCTAAATTGTGCTTACTGAGGCCTGAGGAAAAGAGTCATAATTGTGCAGCCATAGTTTGGACACCTTTCAAGGCAGAAGATAACATCAAGGGCAAAAGAGTGAAATTCAGCCCTGATTCATACCCTCTACAACCTCTATTAGGGCCAAAGCTCCAGCACCGGCCACAACTCCATCTCTTGCTTGGGAGAGTCAGACCCCACACCAGAGCCAGCTTCACACCTCGAGTCCCTGCAGAGAGAGCAAATACCTTGCAAGAGCATTTCCCTTTGGGCAGAGGCACGTGAAGTCCCTGTGTGAGTTCAGCCTCCAGCCTGGAGGACTCAATCGTCTCGATGCCCCACAGGACCCCCTGAAGGGCTCAGAGTGAGGGCAATGACCCCAGTTCACGTTCTTGGGGGAGATGCTCACATGGACTAAATATTGATGAGGGCACCAAACGCTGCTCCTAACCCCAGAATAAAAAGCCAGGGAGATGAATGGGGGGGAAAAAAAAGAAATTCTGTGGATTAAATTTACGGCATAGTAGCACATACTTAATAACCAATTAAAGCCAAGATTTATTGGGAGCTAAATTGCATTTGTATTATAAATAGAACTAGAATATACTGTTACAGAATAAAAGCAAAACATTTTAGCATTTAATATTGTAAAAGACAAAGCAATCTAATGGACCCTAAATGTTAATGGGTGTAAAGATTTACACTTTAATTGCATTTTCAAGTCATCTTATTTTACTGTGCTCTTTTTTCTATGTACATAGAAATCAACAATGTGCTGCAACATTATACTTAGTAGCAGCAAGACTTACTTAAGGAAACCTATTATTATAGGCAAGATCAGTTTATTATGTATAAATCCTTGCAAACATTTTAATTGAAATGAGCAGTGGACTTTCACTGACCTTGGCTGCATGTGTGTGAGACCTTCATAGCAAATTAAGCTGGTGAAAAGTGCGTGTGAGAAGCCAAGAAGGGAGGGAGTGGAAACAAGACAATTTCTGTATGTAAAGCCAGCAAATAAAATGTATTAGATACAAGGGTTTGCTTTATGGCAGGTAAAAAAAAAACCAACCAAACAAACAAACAAAAAAAAAACCAACCCTAGCAAATGATGAAACTTGAAATTACATCTGATTAGATTGTCAATTAATAATATTGTATTTATTAAAGTATTATCAGCTACGATCCAATTTTGGGATGACATCTGAGGTTGGTGTTTTAGGACTCATAGCACATAGAAATGCTACAAACTTCCCAGAAACTGATTCTTGGGCTCATAAAATTTCTCTTCCAGTTTGTGTTACTGCTTCAAGATTCATCAGCTGAGTTACAGTTATGGCTGAATCTAACTCATATTACATTTGAAAAAATAAATGTGCACTAAAAGTAATTAAAGCATGTTGGTTCATGAATAATACACCATTTTACTACTATTTGCAGAGTATAATGAGACAAGCTACTAAATTGACAATGAATGCTCTATTATGTGATTGCCAACTGTTTTATAAGATATTGAACAGATTCATTTATTCTATCATCATGTGCATTATCAAGCTATTGCTTTTTAATAAATTAATTTCTCCTGTGTCTCCAGAGCCTTACTTTGAAATCTGGCTGAAGGCATAAATGGAATTAATTCTGCGGTCTGAGTTTAAGTCACGGTGCCTCGCAAGCCCCGCAGCTGGCAGCGGGCACAGAGGGGATTTCTCCGGGTGGCCGCGGCAGAGGGGCTTAATTGCGCCGGCAAGGAGCGGCTTTTAATAGCCAGCCGGCAGAAACAGTCGCCCCTGCAGGGCAGGGCTCTCTGACAGCTCTTGTTTATCAGGGGCTCTCCTTGCCAGACATCCCCGGTCCCCTGCCCTTCACCCCCACCCACCCGCCCGCCGTAAATTGACCCTTTAATTGTTCGGCAGCCTAAACCTGGTGACACCAGCCACTGCCTGCAAAGCAGCACTTAATCCCTGGTTGGGTGATAGTGTCATTAGGAAAGTAATGTGATTGCGGGGAAGAATCTCCCATCTCGGCTGCGGACTGGGTTGGAAGGGGGGATTATCTGTGAGCCCTGGGCTGGCGCTGAGGCAGCACGGAAGGTCCGTGCAGCCCGGATGCTGCCGAGCTACTTCGCTCGGTGGTAAACAACTTCTAATTGCGGCTGTTGACAGGACTCACTGTGTGTAACTAACCTTGCTGCAATGTTATTATTTCTGAAGGGAGCCTTTCTCCATATTTTTAACAATAAGTCTGACAGGTGTCACATTAAAAACAGGGCTTAATTCTAATGCAACTATTCCCACCCGCCTTTCCCTTCTCATTTTTGTGCCTCTGTAATGCATGAATTTCTCCTGCTCATAAAGATTAAAGAAACAGCTTTGCTGCAAGGAAAATACTGGTTTGTTTGTAGTCCAGGTACATTTGAGATGGTCTCAGTACCAGCTCCCTTTCTCCTCTCTTCTCCAGCCACGCTGGCTCAATGCTGGGAGAAAAGAGAGGGAGAGATATAAAGCTTTCCCTGGGATGAGAGGTAATTCAGGATCCATTGAAGCGAATTTTCAGGCTTCCTTTGAACTGTGACCCGCAGCCACTGTCCGGGCGCGCCGTGGCTGCGCGGCCTGTGATGCACGGCTGACTGCTGTCCACCAGAGACCCAGCCCAGGCCAGCAGTTCACTTACAAGTTTACACTGGATTTAAGTCAAAATGCTAAAAACGCTGCTGTTCAATCACTGCTAACTGCGCGCTCGGCAGACAGCTCCCAGCAGACTCCGTGCTTGTAAAATCCAATACGCCACGTAAAGTGTGGGTTTATGGAGGTGAGAGGGGTTCAGCAGATTTTCCTCTTCTCCATCCCTCCTGCTTGTTTTTGTTGTGATGCTGCTTTTCAGGTGCTGGGACAGCTTCAGCCTCGTCCCATCCCACAGAGGCAGCAGCCCAAGGCACAGAGGGCTGTGCTCAGAGAGGCACTCCCCATTTCCATAACCTTCCCCCTCGTCTCCTGCCCTTCCTCTCAGGCTGCCTGCAGAAGGCAAAGTCCATTTTAAAGCCATCAGTTCCGTGTTGATGTGATGATCAGTCAGGACCAACGTGGCTCCCATGCTCTCACTTCTCTCTCTCCTCCCTTTGCAAAAAGCTTACACGTTCCACGCCCGCCAGCATCACATGCACTCCTCAATCCTGGCTAAGAACATTACAAAGCTGCTCAAACTGCTGCTGTTAAAGGCTAACACCAGCACAGGGAAAAGGGTGCCTTCTTTGCCGGGAGGGATCATAGAAATCCAATGTATAAAGCCCCTAATTTAGCCCGTGCTCACATACCTGCAGGCACTGCACCAGACCTGTGTAGGGTTTCCACATGAACAACACACACGGTGCAGATCAGTCTCAAAGTGTTGTGTAATGTTCAATTTTTACAACAGATCTTTTAGAAGAGGGAAGATAAGCAGGCAAAATAGTCTCACCAGGCTTTTAGTGATCTGGTCCATACCCCCTTAAGGTTGATGATTTTCTGGGACTCAAAAAAAAAAAAAATTATTTCTTCCTCCCTCTTTTTTTTTTTCCCCTGCATAAGCAACTGCCCAGCAAATTGATAAGAGCCCTTTTTAATTAGCTACTGAAGTTGTATGGGTAATGTTCCATATAAAAGGTCTATAAAACACAGCAGAATTAATAAAATGACTGCTTCTCGTTTAATTCAGGTCCTCCAAAGGGATCCATATGTCTTGCTTTGGTCTGTTTGTAGTACTTCTCTCCACCACCCAGCCACAAATTGATTAAAATCACATTCCTCACTTAAAACTGGAGCCCAGTTGGTAAGAGATACTGGATAGTAATTAAGGTCTGTGCACAGACACATGAACCCCCATAAAAAAAAAGTACCAAAAGGAATCATTGTGCATCGCTTGGATTATATGCAAACACAGCTCATGTTGACAGCTACCTCTGGATGACTCCATCAGTACACACTTTATCTCCAGCTGTCCAAGTAATTTTCCCAGGATTTCGCCCCTCTTTTTCACTCCTCTCCACACAGATGGATTAGAGCAACAAACGGTTTACATGCTGCACATCATTAGCTATCCTCCCTCACTACCCAGCAGATAACAACTGGGCTCTATCATCAGGACATTCATAACACCTTGACACTTTTACAACTATGCTGTTCTCTGCCAGAGCAATCTTCTCTTTTAAAGCATGAAGCTAATTCACAAAACACCCCTTGGAAAGTACTCTGCAAACACAACAGGGGTGGGGGAGAGAAGGAAAAGCAGAGCCCAGAAAAGGCATCTAGTAAATAACATAGTTAGCAGTGTAGGAAGAAAAAAAAAACCTCAAGAGAAAAGCAGCAGCAAATTCTTTTTCTCCAAGGTACCTTTCTATTTTGCCATTTCCTCTATCCCACAGTGAAGGGCACCAGCAAAGGGCCACCCATCTGTCTGCTGTATTTCAGTGCTTCCATCACCATGTCATTCTGGTGCCTTCCAAGCCTGGCACCAGCCTGTGCAGCTTCCTCCCTGGAGACTGTGCCCCTGGTGATGGTTCAGCTGCTTCCCTGGGCATGGGTTTCACCAAAGGAGTCTCTCATGTGTTTACTACTGGGTGTTACTAATGGCTGTTTTAGCTTTCCTAAACTGCCTCCAGTCTCGGGGAATCTTGACTCTAAAAGATTTGTTAATAAAATAGCACTTTCCCTGCGTAGGCTGGGACCCTGCTTCAGAACCCACTCGTGCTCGGATATGGGTTTATATTTAGAATAAAATACAAACCTACATCAGCCACTGTGTGGAAGGAAATGCACTTTAGCATCATTTTCCAAGCTTCTCAGCATGCCCCCTGCCGCCCCAACCATACATTTTAATGTATAGTACACGCTTGTTTAAAAAAGAAATACATAAGGAGAAAGAGTAATTACCGTAGCTTAAATTCAGCCTGATAAGAAGAGCTTGCACAGTCTGAGCAGCTGTTCCACTGCCATTCAGATTATGAAAATATAATCCTAGAGAACCTTGTCAAGATAAATACAGAGCATGAAATGTATAGGCAATTTTTCCCCAGCCACATATAATGATCAATTCCAAAGCCACAAGTGATACCAAAGGACAAAATAAGATCTGTCTAGACTTTCTCACTTACAAGATATTGATCATTCCAATGGTAAACTGGTTAGTATAAGTGTGTTTGGCTTGAAAGGTCATGAGCTTAACACCTGACAAGGAGTTATTCAACCTTGATATAAGTCAAATTATTGGAGTGTTGCTGGAAAGACTTCTCTAATAAAAAGCCCTACCTGGTCTGAGAATATCTGGGATTTGTCTTCCAGATGTCAAAAGAAAAAGCAGGAAGGAAAAATAAAAGAAGTCAAGGTTTGGCATGGGTTTCTACTGGTTCACCTCCACCTGATTTGGCAAGCAGAGGTCCCAGCAGTCAGTGAGTGTCTGGGCAGAACAATGGACAGCAGTGGAAGCTGCCACTGATTGAAACGGCACCTCCATTCCCCTGAAAGCTTCTGGCTCTTCAATCCCAGCAAGAGAGTTTGCTCACTCACCTGCATGTACTTGCAGATACAGGGCACCAATATAGGGTCAAAAAATGACCATTAAAATGGCAACAGTTGACTTTGGAAGGAAAGCAGGGGGGAAAGGGTCGAGCAGCGCCCTGCAGCACGTGGGTAGGAAATGATCCGCGGCATCGCCTCCAGCACAGCCCCTTCCCAAAGTCCTGTGGGGCCTGAGCCGTGCATCAGACACAGCCCTAACCCAGCCTCCTCCTTTTTTATGGAGATAACTAGCAAATGCTTATTAGGACTATTAGGAGCTTGATGTGAATTTGCTGGATCTTTTCCAAGAACTATAAATACCCGATCTATTTTGCTTTATTCAGTTCTTTTTGTTTTGCTGATATGATACTAGTTAAGGTTAATGGGGTTTGCTTTAATATTAGACACAGGATCACTTAACTACCTTTAATGAACACTGGAGTCAATGCATTGTGGAGTAATTCACACAGACATTGCCTCAGGTAAATCAACTGGAAAAATGTAAGCCAGTCAAATAAATAAATCTGACCGGCTGTAAATGTGCCAAATTTTACACCAAAATATATTTGAAAGCCAATGACTTAGGCACATCTAGGATATTAAAATGGAGGGTTTGGAGTCTGTTTCTTTTCAATTGCTTTTCCTTTTTTAATGTTCCCTGCACATCCCTCCTGTGCTGAAACCAAACTGAGATTGCAAGAAAAATTATTTTCACAAGTGTTTCTAATAGAAGCGAGGGCTCTACAGCTTGGTGTCTTGTTTTTTCATTTGGAAAAAGCCTTTTTTTATACTGGCTATCTCAACACAGGAGAGTGAGAGACAAAGAGGAGAACAGAGAGTGGAAGAAGGAAAATGGAAAGAGAAAAAAATGAAGGAGAGGAAAAAAGAAATGGAGAATGACTGAGTGAAATAAAAAGTAAGAAAGAAAGAAACAGAGAGCAAATAATTTTATCTGTATTGGAGAAAATTATGACAGTGAAATTTTAGACAGGGAAATACACTGCTGTCCAGAAATAAGAACCAGAGGAACCCAAACAACTCAGTGAAGTTCGGGGTTTGCTTACTTCATCCTAGTGCAAAACTAAAACTATGCTAACATTAAAAGTGTTCTTACCTTGTAACACTGAAATAGAGAGTGGGGTACAGAGCAAAAACACACAAATGTTCTTTGAAGGAAGGCAGGCAATATCCCTAAGTACTGAATTCTCATAGAAGCGGGCAATATTTCAGCAATAAGGAATGACAGGGGGTTCATTATCAGTTATTAATGTTTGCCTAAATGGAGCATAAGGCCCAGGCCTTCAGGGGAGTGCAGAGCTCCCAGCATCACTTAATTACTGCCTCTTCTGAACCCAGCAATGCCAAGCTCCAGTGCAAAGCTGTGTGGCCTGTGTTATACGAGAGTAATTCTGTCTGGCTATGAAAGGGAAAAATAATGCGTGTGTGAGGGCTGTTGCACAGGTGACAGGAGTTAATCACTTTTCCCCCCAGATAAACTCCAGGCAATACAAGGAATTTGGCTGTAACCATCACCTCAACTTGCAAACCCTTCAACCCAGGCCATGACTTTTCAGACATTGCACTACACCAGCATCTGGTCTGTGTAGCACAGACTGGAGAAAACTTCTAGCAGAAAAGAAAGACCTTTTTATTTTCACTCTGCAAAAGGCTGAAAAGAGGTGTTGCTCTTTCTGGAATAGGCCCTTTTATTTCTTTATTCCACCAAATGTTTCAGTGCAGGATGTGCTGCCCTTGGGGAAGGGGCTGCAGGGAGTCAAGGAAGATGAGTGGGCAGGATTTGTTGTCTTCTGAAGCTGTTGCTACAGAGGTGGCACAGCAGGGATAAAAAAAGGCCATATAGTCTTTACTGCTGCTTTAGGAAAGACTGTGGCATCAGGTAAGGAAGCAGACAAGGAGGGAGCAGCTGAGGCTGCACTTGGGCAGAAGCCTTGACTTTAACTCCTGTTCAACAACAAATCCAGTGCACTATGATTGCAGACAAGAAAAATCATGGAAGGCAGACTGTTAACAATAAAGCACGAATAATTATGGGATCAAATAAACTTCTATTAACAATTTGTCCTATTTATTTGTTTATATTCTATCTACAGAAAATGTGATGCTGGACTGAGGATGGCTTAGAACAACCTTCTGGCAAGAAGACAGCTACAAAGCACAAAATACAAAAAATGAACTCAGAAAAAAACAAGAAAAAAACAAGAAAAAAACAGCGTTTTCTTGGCATCAACAAGAAGCTCTTTATTTTTCCTCAAGTTTTCTTTTCTAAAAAAAATGGAACTAAGACATTTGCAGAAATGAGACAAACTTTCTCTTCAGGTGACAATATTCAAGCAAGCATGTTGTTTTATTGAATTTAAAAGGAAAGAAAAGACAGATTTGGAATGGGATACAGTATGAGGAGAACTGAGAAACTGTGAACTTTCAAGGAAAAAACCTCCTTAAAACTGTGAACTGAGAAATTGATGGAAATACCATTTAAGCCCCTGATTACACTCTGTGTGTTCTTAAGGAGACATCATCATCTTTGCTAACTCAACAGTACTTAGGGAATGGTTTACAACATATCTTTTATTGTAATCTTTTAAGAAAAAAAAAAAAACAGAAATATTTAATTAGCTGTGACTTTACCATTACTGTTCAGATGTCTTCCTGCACCTTCTTTTTCTAGACAGCGCAGATGTATTTGCAGCCAAGAGTCAAGGGCAGAAAAGATTTCTTTCCCCAATAATCTTTTGATTTGCCACACCCAATAAAATCCTTGTAGGGAAAAAGAATCAACACAACCACCATCTCCCAATCAATACCTAAAGCCTAACAGACAGTAATTATCAAAATAAGGAGGAAATCCCATATTGGGCTATGTACCTACCTATTAATCAAAACGACAGAAATTATCTGCAGCATTGCTTTTCTAAAATAAGACAAAAGATGCCTCCTTGGGTTACACTTTGAACAGGCTATAATCAAAAGAAAGAGAACCGAGACTAACTAAGCCCCAGGAAGCCGCATTGTCCCTTTAACCCGCAGTATTCCCCATCTCCCATTAGTACTTAACATTTTTCACTATGTTGTGACTGCTATTATTTCATTTAACACTGGTTAATCTGTATCTGAGGTACATGGAAACCCTCTAGATGATAAGATTGGACAGGTTCCAGTGTTGGCAGTTTTCGAGCGTGCACACACTCGTGTGTTTTGATCCTTCCAGGAGCTCCCTGCTATTTGGCCTGCCTGCCAATTCGTTCTTGGATCAGCCTCTCGCTCAGCTCCCAGAGGGCGGCGGCCGTGGCATCGCCCTGCGCCTCCTGCGAGGGCAGGCAGCGGCAGCAGTTGTTGAAGTACATCCCGCCCAGGCCCTCCAGCTCCGCCGCCGTGGCACAGTACACAGTCGTGGCAGCTCCTTGTTGCTGGAATTTTCAAAAAAAAAAAAAAAAAAAAAAAAAAAAAAGAAGAGAGAGAGATAAAATAAGCAAAACTGTATAAATATATAGAGAGATATTTTATCGTTTATTATTATCGTTGCAATTTCGACCGCAGCCCTTTGAAGCTGCGTCTCGTGCAAGCACTGGGAAAGCACCGTGGCTGGCAGGGTAACCTGCCTGGTGACAAGGCTGCAGCCCTGCTGAAGGCACTGCCTGCCTCCTGGACACTTATTTACAAACCACTTCAATGAGCACTTTTTACTTTTCCTTCCCTCTTAGAGCTAAAGAAAGGAAAAAGAGAATCCTGAAGCACAGCCCCATGCTCAGGTTTTTTGCCCCTTTTCGTTAAAAAACCTGGATTGGTGGCAGGGGCTGCCCAGGTGGTGTTTGACACCAGAATAGTTAAGCCAGGTTTAAAAGCAGCACCTCAAAACTCCCCTTTGCACCACAGAAATCACTGACCATATGCCTGGGCACCCCCACTGCCCAGTCCCGACCTGCAACACAGCCTGATAGATGGATTTGGTTTGTTTGGGTTTTCTAAACCTCTTGTGCAAAATTAACCTGGGCACTCCAATTAAGACCTATCATGTAAAGTGCAGTCGGGATTGGTGCCAAACCTGCCCATGGATCTTGGATCAACAGTCTCCCCATGGCAGTTGTCACGGCTGCCGTGTGAGAGCGTTCGTCTGCTGCAGGCAGAGACAGGGGCTGGTTCTGCAGAGACACGAGGCTTTCCAATGGAGTTTTGTTCTGTAACAACCATTTCTCATGTCTTATAATGCTTTAAGAAATGGAGTGGGTAGATTAGAGGTTTTTGTGGATCAGAAGGGATTTTTTTATTTTTATTGCTTTCTCCTTTTTTTTTCCTTTCCCTTTCCCTTTTTTTTTTTTAGTTAAATACCAAGTGAACTTATGTTTGAACAGGAAGAATGGGTTTCTCTGAATTTCCCCAACAGAAACCTGCAGATGGAGGCCACAGGGTTGGGGCAAGCACCCTGGCACGGGTGATGGGCTATTCCCGGGCACAGACTAAAAGCACAGTGCCAGAACAGCTGGAGAGAGGGCAAGAAGCTGTTTTGCTTTGTAAACTATAATTAAAAATAATAGGTGAGAGCGCATTAGCAAAACACAACACTAATTTAAAACCAATAGAGTTTATCTGGCATCTTATGATTATTTATGTACATCTTAGTCCTTTCTGTGGTAACTAATTATGAGCTGATAAGAATCAGAATAAAGAGGCTGCCAAGTGCAATTGAAAAAGTAAATGAAGAGAAATTAGTTGTTGCCGCATTAAGATAATTTAATGGGAAAAGAGAACAGGCTTCAACCTCTCGTGATTTTCTTCCACTCCTCTTTTATTTGGCTTTTCATTGTCACAACCAAGGAAACTCAGGGTGCTGCTAGGGGGTCAACCTGCAGAAGACCTCTACTTTGCATTCTCATCCTTCAAGGACAGGAAGCAGTTTTAAAAGCCCCAGTTCTCCTTATTTGAGGCATCTCAACTTTGTAGCAGCAAAGAAGCGCATATTTGTTTGCAAGACATGCATTTTCCTCAGCAGATGGGATTAAACTGGTAATGATGACTCCACACCTTAGAAATGATCTCCCATCACAAGGTAAACCACAACTGTCTGTATTAAGTATTTTGAAAGGCATATATTTATCAAGAGACCAAAATATTTTTAAAGTTAGTATAATACATAGTAATCCTCTTATTAAACCAGTATCTTTTTTAAAAAAAGAGAAAGTATCTTAAAGTTGGTAGCCGAAACGGAAGAGAGTTCTACTAAAAATAATATTAATAGAGAACAATAAAATTTCTATGCTCATTTCAACTATCCTATAAAGTTCCACAGTACAGTATTCAGCTGTTTAGAATGTCTCAAAGCCCCTAAAGAGTATTATTAGCTTTTTGCAAGCAATTCAACTGGACTTTCATTAGAAAGGTAAAATTAAACTAAATTGCTCAATGCAGAGTGAGAGCCCTCAAGCTATTGCTGAAAAGCATCTGTCCAGCCAAGCTAAACTCAGCCTATCTCTTAATAGAATTTAGCTAATTCATAAAATGGAAGTTTATCAGAGCCAGTTTAAAATCCAACCCAAACAATAATTTATCTTTTCAAATGAGTCAAATTTGACGAAGTTTAAGCAAAATTCTCAGCAGGCAGAAAAACGTCCCAGAGCACAACAGCAGTGCTTTATACCTTGAGCATTGACACAAGCTAGACTCCAGAAGAAAATAGTTTTCCCTGTGTGAGCATAGGATATTTACTTTAAGTGATAAAAGATTATGTGGCTGGAAGCCCAAAGCACTTTATCTTGCGATGCCTCCAGTGTTTTGCTGAGAACTGGATGTAAGCAACGTGCCATTTGATTTTTGGCTGTGTGTATCCTTACTTCTTTCTAAATGTTTCAATCATGTTGGCTGTTTTGGAAGAAGAAAATTCAATGGTTCTATCATTGAAAGAAAAGTACCTTTCTTATTACTTAAGAGAAATGCAGTCGTATTTATCCCTTCAATGATAGAGGGTAAAGCTTTAGTATCTCACAACACTAGACAAACATGAATTCATCAAGCCTAGGAGAATTTGTCAGACAGCAAACTACATAACAGAAGGTAAATCCCAGATTCTCAGAGCCATGTAAGCATTCACTTTGCTGAATGTGAGCTGGTTGCATTCAGACACTTGAGGATCTGCCTAAGTGACTTGTCCAAGGACAAAGGGGAGTGAGCATCACAGGAATCAAATCCCACTTTGGGCTGGGAGGGGTATCAAGAGGTCTCCAGCCCAACCTCCTGCCCAAAGTGGGATGCCTAGGAGCCTCATATATGCCATGCTGAATGGGAAGGTCCCCAAGGGATAAATCCCTCCTTTACGTCTATGACTCCGATCCCACAAACCTCTGCAAGGAGCCAGAGCTGCAGATAAGTGCAAACTGCCTGCACTGCTAGCCAGAAACAGCTCTGTTTCTCAGCAAATATTGTTTATCCCTTATGAACACAGTGCTTTGAATGACATCTTTATATGCTGGGCCTTATGACAGTTTAGTAACAAGTTTTAATTTTTTACTCATCAGCTTTCCTGTTCACATATCATCAGCATACAACAGCAGAGGATGTTAGGGAATCTAATTAGTAAACAATTCCATACTGCTGATACAAGATGAAACATTCTTAAACCAATAAAAAGAGCACTTTAATCACTGTTGAATGACTTTCAATGCCAAGCGGTTTGTGCCATGTCAGAACATAATTTGAAGAAGATTAGAGTACTATATAAAAGAATTAATGTTAACAACTTCGTTAAAAAATGTCTTAAACAATGAGCTTGTCAGTTGTCACAGACTCTCCCTGATCCATTGTGATTAAGGCCCCCCCTCCCAACAATTTCAGCTGATAAACAATGCTAAAAGCGTCAGGCAACCTAAACATTTTTTTCCACAGGTCCATCAGTTGTACAGGGTGCTAATCACCAGAGCTGGGGTCAGCCTTCTTTAACCTGCAACAAAGGCAGTGGGTTGCAATAATGAATACACAGCATAAAGAATTTGTGAGAAGCCCAACTGAATCTTTAATCATGCCTCAATGCCATTTCCGATCCAGTCAAACATTTGAAAGCTGCTGGGCAAGCACCACGCTATCAATCTTTCCAGCACACGTAAAATTACCCGGGAATCTTGTTTTGGATTAAGTTGAAGAGTGTCTTAGTAATAAGGGTTCATCATTCTCTTCCGCAAATCATTTGTCAGTTTTGTAATACAATCTTCCTCTGCAGCAGGGTGGGATTTATACAGCAGTTGCTGTTTATTTATAGTTGAGGCTCAAAGATCTAAATTATCCACCCTTCTAAAATCCTTTGTTGAGTTGAAAATCCTAAGTAGCTACTAGTTCATAGGCATTTATTTCATAACTGCTAGCAGTCAATTTGTAACTGAAGGCACTGAATGCAAATTAATATTGAATACAGTAAAAGAAAAGGGGTTCTTGAGATACAGCACATGGTAAAACCCTCATTAATATATGTAATGCATCCGTTAGAATTCTGAGATACCATTTATGTTCCTGATAAGAAACCATATTACATAGTTAATGTTTAGTTTTTAGATTTGTCTACCTTCAAATGCATGTTTATTTTCTAAAATTAGACTTTTGTTCTGAAGCAAGTTTACATTCCAAGCATTTAAATAATAGAAACAAAGCCATAACTTATCTGTATATTTATCAACTATGAATGAATAGGATCCACTCTAAACTCTGTTAGGAGCACACAGCACTCAACATTGTCTGCCAGGGAGATGGGATCAGCTTATTTGAAAAGGAGGGGTTTATTTTCTTATGAAAAATTAAGGATAAAGGCCAGTTATCTTCGTAGCCTGAGGTTAAGCTCAGCACAGAGCATTTTAAAAGATGGCCACTGGAAAGAGGTGAATTCAAAATGACATGAGAGTATTTGTGACAAGGGCCAGATTCAAAGCAAGCAGCTCAAGTAAAATAAAAAGGCAAGTCCTTAAAACTCTTCAGGCTGTTCCTGTTATTCATATCAGGACTATTAGACAAAGCCAACACATCCTTTACAGTAAAATATCAGATCCACACAAAGGCACTGTGAGCATACCATTTACAGCCAAACAACTCATTATACAGCAGTGTGAGGTAGAAACATAGAGTCATTAAGGTTGGGGAAGATCATCGAGTTCAACCACTGACCTAACCTAGCAACAACGGCAGTATGAACATATTCCAGATATGAAACCAATGGGGTGTCCCATACCTTCTCTGTGCCCCTGATAAGCACCCTGAAGAGTTCATTCTGATAGAGGAAAATACTCCTCACCAGCTGGCTTCAGCAGTGGCCATTTCCTGATTTGATGCAAAACAGAAAACCTCCTTGGAATAACAAAATTATACAGAATCTGTTTCCACAATGATCGATTGCAAATTATCCAAACCAAACCCTAAAGTGACAGCTGCAGTTTTACATTCCTCGAGCCTCATCTCCACCTGGTGGGAATTAGCACGGGTTTGCTGCCTTCTCAGAGGCTCCACAGACTGGAGCAGTGGCTGAGGTTGTTGTGAGCCTGATGCTTGGGGTGGGCACTGTGGGGTTTGTGCTGCCTGGGGGCAGCTGGGAGACAACTACCCTCAGAACAGATTTGTCTCCTTCTGGTATTGCTAGCAAACCCCAGCTGGGATTGAGGTGCAGAGCTTTCTCAAACTATACTTATTCCTTTCTCTGTAATTTGAATTGGTAATTTTTTTCCCATCAAGCCCAAGTTCTCGTGAACAACATGGAGCACAAGGACCACTTCTGAAAAACACTAGCACGTCTAAAATCCTCATGTCCTCATTCAACCTCCAGGATTCCTCAGTATCCAAAGTGTTTTTAGGAGCAATATTAAGAGCTGTTTGGTGATATCACCCATGGCTGAGGCCAGTTGTAGCTGAGGGAGCTACTTCTCAGTGTCAGGCATTACTCTGCTCCTTTTCCTACTGGGATAAGTCAGAGCTGTGAGGAACAGTCACTTTTCCAACAATGCAGTGAACAAGTTTTAGTCTCGCCTGTGAGATGACAGGAGAACTGTTCAGTTCCTGCTGCAGTCCTCTTACTCAGAGCAATCCCAGATGCACAGTTATCTTATGAATAATGCTCAGAATATGTGTATTAATGTCCTGTAGGAAAACAGGATTCCTTGATTGCTTTTTCAGCAAGGAAATATGAAATTGAGACCTGCCTTTGCTATTTTGGGAGAGTGTGAAACTGAAATCATATCTGCAGCTAAAAAATAAAACTTTGGAGCTGCCAAATATGATCTAAACCCCAAATTGGGCTCAGTTGACTTCAGGTCCTATTTCCACTGAAGTGCCAGCAGGAAAATGTGACCTGAACTGACACTGTATGTACCGAACCACATCTAAACCAGAGGTGCTCAACCACCTCCCCTGCCCCCATCACCACAGTTGAACCAGCAAAGCATCTCTTAGGAGACAATACAACGGATAAACCAAAACCTATAAGGTCTGCTTTTTTCCTTCTGATGTATTCCTTTTTCAACTAATTCCCAACTACAAAGACTCAAAACTCCATCAGCTTCTCTACTTGCAAAGCATAGTTGGTTTCAAGCTGTAACTTTTCTTAGTGTCATTAAGACCCTTACACATTTACAGTATTCTTTACATACATTATAGGAGATAAGTGTGCTATGTTCTTTGAGTAAGGAAACTGCAGTAGTTCACGAAAGAGGATTTGTTTTCAACTGCTGAGGCATTAAGACCTAGTGATTATTTCAACTATTCAGTATATGCAGCTATATTTAACTTACATTCTGGGTTTTAACTTTGCGAAAGAAATCGTGTCCATTGTAATAAATGTATTTTGATAATGCACCATGTTGTTTGTGTTATGCAACCCCCCGTATGTTCTCAATTACAGCAATGATAGCACTTGAAAACTTCCAACCTCCAACATCCGGTATCAAACAGATTGTCTGCAATCATTGCACAGGAGAAAAAAAAATACAATACAGGACATGAAGTCAGGAGAACTGGGTTGTTTTCCTCTTTTTGACTCTTCCTTCCCTAGTGAGCTTGGACAAGTCACTTCAACTCCACGTACCTCACTTTTCCCAGCTATAAAATGGGGAGAGTACTCTTATTTACCCACCTCACAGGGGTGTTGTGAGGAGTTGTTCAGATTTATGGAGTGCTTTCACACTTAATTTGGAAAAGCACTGTGTAAGTATAAAGCATTATATTATATACCATTGTTAAAATGTGTAGAAGATGTAGAACAAGGTTGGCAAAATAGCTGACAAAAATGTAATTATCTTTTAAAATCATGCCTATTTTTCTCTATTGTATAAACTTAATTCTTTAACCTGTGAAGCTGTCTGCTGCTCTGGGTCCTGTTCCAGTGTCTTCCCTCTCACATCCATTTTTGCCCAGCTCACAGAGAACCTGGTAAAACTCTTACTAGCCAAAACAAGAGTGAGTTATTAAAAAATGGATGCTTTAGAGTGAAACAGTCCCTGAAAGGGTGATCCATGCATTCATCTCTCCCACCCTTTGCATATGCTAGGCAGAGCCACCATGGCATACCAGGGGTGGGATTCAGTTGCCTAACATGGATCTTGAGACATCTGAGCTGCCTCAGGATACCCCACGTGCTCCACAGCTGTCCTTCAGAAGGGCACATATATCCCATAGGTCTGGTATTGTATCTGCCAGCCCCTCACAGATATCTCAGCTAAAATCACACAATGGTTAAGACAACACCAGACTGTGCAACTTAAAAGCTTTTGCCACAGCACCTGGAAGGGAGCTGGTTCCCACAGGCAGCACCGTATTTATTTTTTTTCCAGAATCTTATTAAAGTCTACAATCAGCTTCTGAAAAATGTTTCAAGGCTGACACAGAGACATCTTAAGCTCCAAAAACTATAATGAAGCCTGTGGCTTTACCTTGCTCCATTAGCATTTCAGGGCAGGAGCAGCAGCACTCCTCACAGGGCTCTTTATCAACACACCATATTTCCAGGCACATCAGTGCAGCAATTCCTTCTCCAGCCCACTGAACCCCCATTCACACCTGATTTCCACTTTTAAGACATCATTGCTCCACTGAAATGGCAGTTTTGAACACTGCATGCAAATGTCTACGATCTTGTCTTCTCACAGGCTGGTAGGGAGCAGTGCAGCAATGCAGCATTCTTCTGCTCATTTCTAGACTTGGGAAAAATCCCTGAGGAAAATTATTGATTTTCATTTTAGAGTGCAACAGGGTAAGGGTGAGATCAGGTTGAAGAAATGATGCTGCAGCCCACTGCTTGCCCCCTGCCCTGTGTACCAGCACTGGCCAGTGGAGTGAGAAGAAAAGAGCATGTCAGGGATAGTCCCTGGGCACCCCAGCCCTGCTGGGGGCTGCTCACACCTGAGCATCCATGGCAGCTCACCCTCTGTGATGCACATTTATACAAACACGATCACAAACACAAATACTATCACAACTTGTTGGCCACGGTCAAAACGGAAATCCTGTGGAGGATTGGAATTTCTCCTGAAACACTCAACCTGCCAGCTAAAGGTGGATTCTTCCAGGCAAGGGCAATTTAAAGAGTTGAGCAAATAGGTTGTTGAAAATAAACATATCTTGCCAAAAAAGAGAGATTAGATACACTGCTGCAACTAAATCATCAGAACTGGTCTGGCTGGTGTTTGGGCATACACAGACGAGAGTTCATTGAAATCACTTCTGGTTTTAACTTATGCTGAATTGAAATGTTTTATGTTTTTGCTGTACTTTAATTATATATATACTTTATATAAATGTATGTATACATACAGTACTGTATATGCTGTATATATTTATATAGCTTTTTAATACTATTACTGGTCCAGATTTAGGCTTTTTCATATGCAGTATTGCAAAGAATATCATCGCAATGCTGACATTTGGCTTCTTCCTTCATTGCACAGATAATTTTTTAGGCAGAATTTTATTTCAGACATGAGTTAAAAAAAAAAAGCCACACAACACAATGCTTTTTAAGGAAGTGACCTTTTGGGACAGATATTTAACCAGCTGTTTGTTTAGGTTTTAAAGATAAAGACTGTTATTCATCTGTTGATAAACACACACATATGCACATCATACACATACAGACAAACACAGTTCAATAACACAATGCATTGAAAAACCACAGGGTGTTATGATGGGGAAGTATCATGGTAAGAAAGTAACTACTAACTCTGTCTTCCAGAAACTAATTAAGGGAATGTATTTTGCAATAATACAGATCTAGCAAACGGGCCTCTAAAATCTAGGCTTAGAGCTGTAAGCCAGGCACTCCTGTATTATGTATGTGTGATTTTCATAGATAGCCTGCTGTAAAGTGTGCCCTGTTAGTGCATCTTTCAGGCTCAAAGACACTGGTCTTGTTAATATTTCATTTAGTACATACTGTAGAGTCTCATTTATATTACTTCTATAATTAATGGTGATAGCTTAGGCACTGCCTTTACAAGGAGAGATCCCTGTATGTTGGTCGATGGATAATGAGAAACAATAGATATTTCATTCACCAGCAGCTTGTTGCTAGTTAGTAGGAAATAATCGTGTGTACTGTTGCTTTAATTGCCAGGGTAAATAATGCTGCCGCTGTGTTAGTGAACATTTTAAAGCACTTGATGCAAATAGACTAGAAACAAAACACAAAAAAATTACCTTTATTATACCTTAGCATAGGGAGTTAAAAAGGTATGTCTTAAAACATTTGCGTTCTATCATGCAAATATATCTTAATATGCATGTGCTGACTATTCAACTACTGTATTTTAGGAAATACAATTATGCTGCCTTTCTCTTCTCCTATGTAGACTGTAAATAACTGTAGATCTTTCTCTTGTTTTCCCATGTAAATATATGTAAATATTAACAAGCTATGCATGCTGATATTCTAGGCAATTTCAGGTACTTTTATAATCTGAAGGCATGTACTTGAACTGGTTTGTTAAAAAAAAAAAAAATCAACTCTCTCAAATCCTTTAAAGCTCATTAGAAATTAAAGATTTCTTACTAGACTGGTTCCTTCACTCTCAGTTGTTTTTTTTTTTATTTTTCCCTCTGCTTTGCCAGTGCTGTCTCCCAAGACCCATCACCAAGGATGCACATTCCAAGCTGTTTTCTCCAAAGCATGGGGTCCTGTCTCAGGATACGATTCACTTCTCACCCCAGGATGGGCACCATTTAGATTCAACACCATCCCCAGCTATAAATCTCAGCAGAGACTCAGAGAGGGGATGTCTATCCCCTTCTCTCTGACCTCTCCCTCTATTTAATGATCACAGAGTCACAGAACCATAGAATGGTTTATTTTGGAAGGGACCTTAAAGATCCTCTAGCTCTAAAGCCCACACATTCCACTAGGCTAGTTTTGATGTTTTCTATTTCCTTTCCTCAGTCCACAATCCGTCAAGCCAGGATTTAATGCCACAAGTGTCAGGGCTGGGTTTGAGGGCAGATGCAGCCACAGTCAAGAGCAGTCCCCAGGTCTCTGGTTGTGCTGCAGTCCGGCTGCTCACTCAGACGTGCTCCTCTGTTTCAACACGCTCTTTATGTTTCTTTTCCAGCATGCTTATGACTTTGACAGACTGTGAAAATAATTTGATAAATAGCTTGATAAATTTCTCCATCTCCTCCCTTCCGTGCTGTAACACTGCTTGTGGAAGCCTTTCAACTGAAGGAGTGTGAACAAAAAAGAAATTACCAAAAGCTTCTAAATCAAGTCACCTCCTGCATACAGATTTGGAGACAAGGCTTCAGTTTAGCTCTCTTCTTCCTTCTCTTTTTTTGTTCATGCAATAAATGAAGATTACTCTGAGCAAAAAGGTAAGAAGTAAAAAAAGATGCATTTATCCCCCAGTACAGTAAAGGGGAGAGAAAAAAATCCCCTTTCCATTATCTATGAAAACTAAATGCAATGACAACTCTTTAATTGAAAGAAAACAGCTTTCATGTCTGAAGATGGTTTTTTTCCAGAGTAGGCATATGAGAATAAACACATTAATTGACAGGATCTTCATGACTTTTTAAGTTCCTCAAACTTAGCTTGGCGTCTGGGGAAGATCTCTTTCCAGTCCTTGAAGACTCTTTTAAGATGAATGTTTAAAAAGCTGAGCTGACACGGGCATTACGTTCAAGTGCAAGCTGTACTATTCTTTAGTAGCGGGCGTAGAAATGGTTCATAGAATTATTATCTTTCTACAGACAAAACCCATTACCTTCACACTAGGAGGGAAAAGCTAGTTTTTAACTTATATAAAACGGAATCAATTATCAATATCTTTGCATGGTTTCCCAGCTCTGCTGGAGAGCAGTCACAGAGCTAAATACACAGAGCCATTTGGCAAAAGGGCTCCTGCCTTTGCTGGGCTTCTTGTTACACCTTTCATTTAATAAAATCACATCTGTGATTTTAAAATAAGTAGTAATGATTTGTATGCAGGGCTTCCACCCTGAATGTCACAAAGGGAGATGGGAATCACATTTGCAGACTGATCCCTGGGCTTCTGTTACTTTCGACTTCTTCCCAGTAAAAAGTGAACAAGCAAATAAAAAGCAACCAGCGATGCAAAGTCAAACACAGCAGTGAACAGCAGTGCAGGTCAGAGCATCCATAAAGCCTGTTGTCTTTGGTGTGGAAAAAAGTGCTCCTTCAGCAACCCCCGCCATATAATCCTCACCATCCCGCCTCTGAATAATCCTTTTGCTGGCTTTAACAGTGCTTGTTCACAGATGCTCGTGTTTCCAGCGAGGAAAGGAAAGCTGGAAGGTAAGTGGTGGCTTTTCATGGTGAAGTCTACACATGCCCATTGCTTGTAAACTGCAACAAATAGAAATTTTATGTCTTCCAGCAGACAATGTCTAACCTGGTTCAACTCTGTGTTCCTTCAGCAGAGAGATGGACAAGTGCATTAGCAGCCATCCTTAAAAAACTGTGTGCCCAGCTATTTCAATAGCACAGGCAAACTCAGGTGCACACAGGGGTGCAGCATCTGCAAGGTATATAAAACATAATACTCTAGAAGGTGGCAGCGTTGTTTGGGAAGGAAATGTTCATTACTAGACTCTCTTATCTGTTTATCCCATTCATGAGATCTGCTTCTACAAAGCGCATAATGATAAATGGCACATTTGCAAATTATCTTCTGAGTGCTGATGAGAAATCAGCAACCTGCGAGTTACCATGACTTTGAGTGAGTACACTCCACTGCGAGCCTCGTTTGCTGAGATGCCTGCCAAATGAGTGCATTAGGATATTAGGAGTCTAATAAATTGACTAACAAGCATTTGATGAAAAATAGCTGTTCCATCCGTTACAGTTATCATCACCGCCAACAAGGCTACTGGGGTTGGGATTTTGAAGGCACCAGCTGCTGATAAAAGAGTTGTTGCTGTGCCGTGCTCTCAGCAGCATCTCCCTCCCTAACTGTGCATCTTAACAAACTCTCAGCAAGACATAGGACCTTCTTTGCTTAAGTTTTCCTCTGCCTCTTCATGACACTTATGAGGATTTAAACCATTGCAGTCTTACTCAGTTCTGTCTTTTCTCTCCACTGCAGAAAGTAAGATGCTGGGTTTCTCTGTCTGGGAAGGAGCTGAAGGAAACAATTTCTGTTATACAACTCAGTACTGCTCAAACACCTGAGACTGTTCACATTCACAGTCTGAAAACTTTAACTTGTTAATTTTTGCCACAAACATCACACAGAGGTGGCTTTAGCTATAGTCACATTCAGCAGAAAGGCACTGCATTATTTAATATCATGCAATCAAATCAGTTTCAGGAGTGGCTGAGTCCTACTTCTAACTCAGGGTCTTCATGGAAAAACTCATAAAATAAATCTTCATACAACACTCCACTTGTGCCATTCACTGCTTTGCTGGATATTTAAGAAGCCCAGTTCTTTTCATGAGTAAAACTAATATGCTCCCATCATGCAAACATCTTCCCTGCCTAGGAAGGAGCAAGCAACAGCCACGTTCAAACCCTCAGGTCCTGAAAAGCAGAAAGAGGGCAGTTAAAGCCCAGGGCTGATGGTGCAGAGCCCTTTGGGAAGGCTTGGCCGTGCTCCCCACAGCCCCGTGCAGCCCACCTGATGCACTGTGGGTGTTTGTCCCTCCTCCCGGCACATGGCTGGAGCAGCAACGCTCTGCCCTGGCAAAGCCCGCTTGAGTAAATTATGTCTTTTCAGGCTAATTAATTCTTGGAAGTGCAATATACCCTCACATTCAAGTTTCAGAAATCTTCTTCGTGCCGCTTAATTTGTTTAAAGTAGAGAGGAACCCAATTCATTACAAACGCCCATTTATCGTCTGCCGACAAATCCCCGTGAACACTTAAAAACTACACACGCCAAAGAAAAGCTCTGTCTGTACCTTCCCAAATTGCATTTCTGCTTTTACCTGAGACATTTGCAAGATCCCCAACTCTGTCAACAGTCGCTCTCCAGTTTTGTTTAGCTTATCATCAACAGACTCTGCTTTTGTGAGTGGACAAGTCATTTGAGTGTGCACCACGGTTATAATGGCCTGACTGACAGCTCAGCCAGATAAACACGAGAGAATAACAGACGTAGGAACAATCTGGGTATTCATTTTGTCCGTTCAACCAGGTTGAAAGGATTTGCCAGCCAAGGGCACAACACTTCAGGCTAATTTGCTCAGCCAAAGCACTGCTGGAGTGTAAGGCTGCAAGCAGATGACTGATGTTGGGGAGATCGGCGTCCCCAGATGAGGTACTTATTATTCACCCCTGCCTCATGGGAAATGAAAGTACTATTTATTCAAAGCATCCATTTGAAAGAGGAAAACATATAGAAATGAACTTTGTTACAAAACTTGAACCCTTCTCACTGCTTCCCCACTTCTGCATTAATTCCAGCTCCTTGTCCTCGTCCATGTCATCCTGCACACTGCAGCATTTCTGTTTTCTTGCTCCTCACATACTTTCCTTAGCCTTGTCTCCTGCTTTGCAGTTTTGCCCCTATAGCTGACACCAGGTACATTTTCTTTGCTGTTTATCTTCCATTTTTTAAGCTATACTCTGCAAACCTCAGAGGCCCAGCTCTATTGTCAGTGCCTGGTACAGCAGAGGGTGCCCGCAACATCCTGGCTGCGTCACATGCCAAATGCACTCTGCAATCTTTTGGCCAATATTAGCCCCATACTCCAAGAAGAGCCACACGCTAACAATGAGCTGCATCAGTCACCACTCCGTTGTGGAGCCAAGGGACCCAGGGCCAGTGGAATGGCAATGCTGTCCTGGCTATGGAAAGTTTTCTCTTGCACATTTTAAGCACCCTGTGTTTAGAGTGACAGAGCTACAACTTAACCTGCTAATCATGTAAAAGTAAATGATGGGTAGAACAGCCACGCTTGCACTAAGAAAAGGTAAACACTGCTCTGACATATTCCCTCAAGCAAGCAAGCAAAATAATAACAGTTTGCTGTGGAGGTTTGCAAGTTTGCTCCCATTAATTAAGTTCCATTTTCCGGCATCTTAAGTTTTAAGATGTTTTCTCCAGGACTGATTTCAACAACTCTTTCTCCCACTGAAAAGCAAAGGCCAAACCCCTCTTTTGCTGACAGCAGCATGACTCTACTGGCTTCCTCCAGCTGTGGAGCCAAGACACAAGGTGTAGCAGGATGGAAGCAAATCCCTGGGCATTTTTAGAGGGCAGTGTCCCAGCACAGCACCCGCAGCCCGAGCACGGCAGGCTGGGAACAACGGCCCTTGCAGAGGTGATGCACTAACAGCCTCAGACACATCACAGGAGGAATGTAAAGTGCACCTGACATTTCTTTTGATCTACTCCTAAGAAGCATTAAAAGGCACATTAATGTGCTGCTTTAGTGCGTGTTCAATGTGATAGTTGGAGACATAACTGAGCCTTTCACAAAAGTCTAATTGGGGAGAAGAATAAACTTATTGTTTCCTCCTCTGGACATGCACCCTAGAACATAGGCAGAGTTGACATTTGCATGAAGTATGTTGCTGTTTTGCATTTTAAATCCCAGCATGCTAAATGTAGGTTGAATGATCACTTTGACTATTATTAGGAAATCAGTACATGTCCAACAGCAGTTCTACTTATGCAGGAATTGATATTGCCCAGCAGCAGGTTATCTTTCTGCAGTGATGAAATTCAAAAGTGCATGCGTATATTTACATACTTATAAGTTGCTCACTTAAAGTGTCAAATGAACACTAATAAAGTATCTGAGCTCCTACATTCAATTGTTTGGTTTTGCTCGTCAACATCCTCATGCACACATCATATTCACATTTAGTAGCAGAGTTTTGTGCATTGAGCTACTGATACTTCTTGACCTTGTCAGACTATGAAGCACCTTTGCATCTCTGTGCTTTCAGTTGCCATGCTGAAGTTCCTTTGCTCTTTTAGGACAATCACACGATGAATTAACTGCAACAAACCAAGTAGCAAAGAAAAAGAAATGTAAAAAGAGAACATTCATGCACAGGTTAATCAATAGCAGAACTAGAGAGCAAAGAAAGTCAGGTTTAAGTTCCACAGTAGAGGCAAGGTCAGGAACGACATTACTGGGTCATCCTAAATTTTGCTGAAGACTCATATTCCTTGTTCCTATTTCTATCAGCCTACGTGTGTGCTTGCACATCTGGTCAGACCTACTTCCACTGAACTCTATTTTGCTCTTTGTGCAATGCTCTTTCTTACATCTGCTATGCTGATAATTTATGTGTCCCTGATTAGCTCCCTCAGTGCTTTATCTCTGGGAGCATTAGAGGCTTTATGGTGTCCTCTTCATTTGTCTGTAGCACCTCCTTCCAGCCTCAGCCAGGCTTCTTGGACAGCCTTCTCTGCTGCAGTACTAACGATGCCAAAGCTGCTATACTAAGCCATGAGCCTCTTAAACTCCTCTGGCAAAACACAGTCTAATTTGGGAGAACCATTAGTTTCCTTTTGTTGTAGCTCACACTCAATCTAGCCAGAAAAACTGCAGTGCAAGGGAAGAGGAGGCTGAGGGATGGGAGCTCAGAGAGCCCTGCTGCTCCATGTCCTGGCACTATCAGAGAAGCAGGAACCTTCAATGCCAAGGCTCACCGAGAAAACAGCGTGTCCTGATCGAGTTAGGCAGGTAGTTAGAACAACTCCAAACTGCTCTGGGGACAAAATAGATGAATGCAGAGATCTTCTGGATCATGCATCAAGCAATTCTGATTTCTGTGTGATATTTATAAACCAGTCAGTTTTAGTTAGCACCAACTCAGGATTAAAGGAGCTCCGGCTCTAAGCCCACACATGACACTCAATGCTTCAAAAAAAATTTGAGGCTCTTCCTATCCCAGCTTTCTTACAACCTCATTTTTCTTGACAACAGCATGGTGTTCTCATAAACAAGGTAACATCCTGCTCACCACAAAGGTTTTTTTGAGCTACTCCTCTAGCTGATGTTCAAGGTGGACTCTGATGAGCCCATCTTGAAAACTGGGGAATTCCACTGCAACTTCAATAAATTGTTTGTTCTACATGAAAAATTCTGAAATAGAAAGCAAATGTATAGAAAACTCCAGGATTTCTGCTGGAGTCCATATGGATTTCAGAGGCCTTCCTTTAAAATGATCTCCTTAAATAGACCTCTAAGAAACAACCAACATTGGAAATTTAGCTTTTGCAATATTTGGATCTGTATCCCTTTCCAAAAATGGAGCCAAGGCTTTGCTGATGGAAGACCTAAGATGCTCCATTCAGAGGCCAGGGCAGAGGAGGGGGCTGAGCACAGCAGTGGTGGGAGGGAAGGGAGCCTGGGGAGACCCTGGGATGGGAAGCTGGAGCTGCAGGAACTTCCACAGTGTGTGTGCATGTGTGCTGTCACTCAAAGAGAGAAATGCTTTCTTTTGATGGGATACACACCTCTCCTTCTTTCTCCAGTAGGAGGAATGGAAATGTGCCTGGCTTCCCAGCAAACACGCAGAAGGTCCTTTCCTGTTGGTGCCAGTCAGTTGACTCTATCTCAGTATTTTTCCATTTGCTTCATACAAGTAAAAATGATGGTTTTTAACAAGATCTCTATCTCCTGTTTTGCCACAATGCTATATCCTGCTAGGAGGATACTCTTTTGACAATAAATTTCTATTAAAGTGCAATATGCTCTTAAGTGGCACAATCTTTTTCAGTTGGAAACATGTGAAATATGTGTTCTGCTGTATTGGAACTGTGCTATCTAACTCTCCTTACATACTTTTGAACACTTTTTTTTCAGCCCAGTTACATTACAGAAGGGAAAATTACCCAGTGGCATAAATGATAAATACCTAAAGGACATTTAGCCCTTACTTTCTGACAAGTCCAAAAGTGAATTTGCTGCAAAATAATGAACTTAAGTGACCCCTGCTGACTTCTCAAGGAATGACATTCCATAGGGAGCCCCATCGGTTAAACAAGCGTTTCAGGTTATCAAACCCTTTGTCTCAGCTCCTTGGACTTTTTCTTGGAAAAGGATTCTTCCTCGGAAAGTTACTGGTGATCTGAAATGGTGCTGGGGTCTACAGTTTTGGCTGGTCCATCTAATCATTGAAAAAAAAGGATAACAGGTGAGATTTGAACCCTTGCAGCAGCCAGACACCGTTAATTTGTTTTTCAGGAGTATTATCAGTTAAGCGTAGCTGGAATCTGAACATCTTATATCTGCCCACATATCTGGCTGGTGCCTTCTGGCCTTCTGTGTGATGCAAGGGGCTAATAAAACGTGGCAGCACTTGATGTCAGATAGTTTGTCTCTGCCTTGTTTAATCACTCTGAATGGAGTGATGCTCAAGCCCAACTTGCATTCACTATCGGTCTAAGAGAGGCTGCTGAGAGCTACTTCTCAGCAATCAGCTTGAACCCTTGGCAAGACATCTGTCAAGTACACTTTAGCATCCCCACAACCTCCAAGTAAGAGAAGTGGCCTTCTCAATTTAGATGCAATATTAAAGGCAGTTGACAGAAATCTTACATCCCGCTGCCTTTTCTCTCTAGGTTGGCAATTCTGATCCCATTAAAGTCAGTGGGAGCCTTGTCATTGACTTCAATAGACCAAACACTACCAACATAGTGTTCAAGATGGAATAAACACAACTGGATAACTCTCAAACTCATTGAAAACCTAAAATCCTATTAGGTTATCGAGGTATCTTGACACTCAAGAGACACTTGAAACCCCAGAGGCTCAGGCATTTCACACAAAACCCAGGATGTGTCTAAATGAGGAGGCAGCATCACTACTGTGCTCGTTAAACTCTTAAAACATATGAGTTAAGCTTTCAGCACAAATCATGGTGTTAGGTCCAGTTGACTGTAGCACAAACTTGATCAGAACATCCCACCCCAAACAAAAGAATTGCAAGTTCAGATGAACTTTCTCAGACTTCTCATGACCTCATTTGCAGTGCAGTGGGCTACTGGTTGACACGACTTCATTGCAAATGCAAATGTTTATCCAGTAAGACAGCACACTTAAAAAAATAAACCAAAAGAAAAGCAAAACAGAAAAAATGACCATCCAGCCTCATCTTGTGTGTTGGTGTTTACAAAACCCGAGATATCACATGTGCTGGAAATTATTGGAGAATGCCTCACAGGATGTGTTTAAAAAAAAAAAATCCCTTCACAAAGGCATACGCTTGCAAATGGCTTAAAAGCATCCAGGTATTCTTGGAAAGTGCAATAGCAGATAAGCTTCCCTTTTAATTTGTCTTAGACTAGGTGTTAGTGCAAGTTACGACCAAGAATTTAGCACATCCATTCAAATTATACCTAAAGCACTAAATCCAGCACAGCAGTAATTTTCTAGTCTTTCATACTTCCCAACTTAATGAAAAGAGACGTTAATGTCCCAGCCATAGATTAATTAGATGGAATCATTAAGAGTTATTTCCCAGGTATCTTTTGCTAATACACGTATTATCATTGAACACTACCAGCCCTGTGTGGAAGGTTAATGTTATTTTGGAAGAATATTTACAGTATCAGGGATAGAAAACCCAATATCTAAAAAAATATTTTCCACCTGCAGCTGTCATCCATCCCACACAAACTTTGAAAGCTTTCCACTATCTGTCAAAACACAGGTTTTGATGCAATAAAGACTGTAATTATTGAGCATTTACAAGAAATAATATTTTCCCTCTGGTACATGTTATAACAGTTGTTAACATGCAAGTATGAATACTAATGCTCTGAGCCCACCTATACTCCTCACAAATGATAAGGATTTTTTCAAATACTGATATAGAGGCAGGTATAATAAAAGAGCAAGATAAGACTGAATATAGGTTTTGAAAAGTAAATGTCAATCAGAATAAGGTTTTTAGAGGCATAAGAACTTGATTTGAGGTAGAGTTTGGAAATAAAGCTGACAATTAGATCCGGAGATATAAACAGCACTTCTTTTGTGTTGAAAAATAAAATGATCCTTTTGCAACCAAAATACCAGGCTACAAAATGTGTGAAGGAAACAATACTGAGGATGCAACAAAACAGCTTTGCAGATGCCATGCTAGCAGATGGCTTAAGCTGGCTGAATTACTGTATAAACATTTAACTGAGAGTTTGATTTTATAAGTGTGGAAATTATACAAAACAAAAAGAAAATTATTCTAAGAAGCACTTAAATTAGTAATTTGTAATTTTCTCTGCTAAGATGGCCTAGCTCTGCTGCCTTGCAAGAGTCCATTGGAGAGGGGGGTTCTGGAATCTGTGAGAGAAATTGCACAACATAAAAGGGAGCTCATATGAACACACAGAACTAAGCGAGGCACTTAAAGGTAAATATATACCTTTCCACTGATGTTGCAGCTCGAATCCATTCTAACTGCAAGTTAATAAAAAATCTCCCCACCCCTCCCCACTCTCCATTTCCTCCTTCATGTCTAGATAACAAAGGCTGTGTCTCTCTGTTTATATCTCAGTAACTTCTACAGCAACCGCTTGTCGTGTTACTTGGGCTCAATTGTAATATGTGGGCAGGAAGGGCACAAGAGAAAAAGGCTCTTTGTGCATAGATATCTTCAACAAATACCAGTCAGAAGGCGGAAAGGCAAAAATATACAGGAAAAGGGAGAAGAATTTGTGCAGAAATAATGTGGCTTCTTGCTACAGAGTACAGTCTGGATAAAATAGAGCATCACTGTTGAATTGATGGGTTTGGCCTGATTAATGCTTAGACATGTGTTTCAGATGAATGTTTTCCATCATTTTGCAAAGAAATAAGAGGCAAAACAAGAGGCAGATGATGGGTACAGGGTTTTATCCTGATTTACTCACTGTCAAAGCAATCTGTCCTCAACATTTCCCAAAACAGTGGCAATTTTTTCTCCTGCCTTTCCTGGTGAGCCACCAGACCCCAAACAATTCTAGCAGGGAGTACCACGGCAGTGTCAAACCTGCCCCTTGAAACTGCCATGCTGTCAGTGTCAGTCTGCACGACATCCTCCTCAGATGCTCCCCAGCAAGCACAACCACAACTGCTGCTTATGCTGCATGCACTTACACTTCACCACTCCGAAGGCCAGCTAACCATTTTAAATTCCTTGCTTCTGAAAAGCCATAACTTGCTATTCCAGAACTGAGACGGCAATTACATTGGGTTCAGATAGTTCTAATAAAAGAGTAAGTCATCTTCTTCCTCAAAACCTCTGTTTTGCCTGCTGTCTGCATTCCAAATTCTCCATTTGGTTTAATGACCAAGGAGAGCTAATAACTTCTCCCTCTAAGCAGTTTCATTGTGCCAGGAACTAAATAAATTATCATCCCTCTCACATCCTAATACAGAAGTTTCTCATAACTCTTTCCTCCTGATCTTCATTCCTTGTCTCTTCCCATGCATTCCCTTGCTTAAATCTCCTTTCCTTCTGGTTCATCTGTTCCAAACCAACCACTTGTCTGCTTGGGATTCCCTGATATTACAACACAAAGAATCTGGAAATCAAATTGATTCAGGAATTACCATGGTGGTTTAAATCCACCTCATCCTGCTAGGCAGGATTGCTGAATCTTATAACAAAATGTTTTTCTCTGTTATACCTGGTGTCAACATCAGAGACTGAGAAAGGTGAGAGAACCCCTTTACTGACTGCAGGCCATGGGCAGCTCCAGTTTCTGATCCCAAGGGTGATTTAACTAATTAAGAAATCCATTTTGTCAAGCCTGCCTCATGATTTTTCTGTTTCCATTTTTTCTACAGTCTTCCTAAGTTTCATCTCTCCCATGAACCCATCAAGCCTAACTCCAGAACTGGATTCATGACTCGTATTTCTCCTGCTTTTGACTACGAAATGGAGAAGATGAGGTCTGTTTTCGATGTCTTGCTACTAGAAAAATTATTCTAAAATTTATTTTAATGAAAGAAAACTCCAACACTTAATTCAACAAATCAAGAATCTATGTTAAAATGCAAAGCAAATGACACTTGCTTGTGAACATTGTGACAAAGTGATGAAGCTTCATAGTATTGTCCACATGTCTAATCAATATTTGATAAGAAATATATTTGATAACAGGATGGACTTCCTGTAATCAAACTATGATTGATCTAGAAACACACTATTAACAAAACCCCATCTCACATGCTCTTTGCCTGTTCAATCAAATTATCTCTAAATAAACAAGTGGTATGTAGACTTAAAGAAAATATTAACCTGTAAATTACCTGTCTACCTCTTCTCTCCATGAGGGTTGGAATTGCAGGGCAGAATTTTGTTATGACTCAGGTCATAAATCATAATATAAAAAGAATATTTGACTGGAAGTCCAGGGATTCTGATACGAAGAGTTTAATTCAACAGACTAAAAATTTATATCCTTAATTACTTTAAATACCTTCTCTGTGTACTTTTTGCCTGCTGGTGTACTGGAGGAGTTAAAAAAATGGTAATGTGAAAAACTGAACTTAGATTCTCATGACCAGAGACAGGATGGTCATTCACATGCACAAAAAAGTACATTTAAACCTTTCTTGTTTCCTGAGATGATCAGACAAAGAAATTCAGATGAAATTTGCCTTTTGGAACAAGCACCTCCATGCAAAGCTCCCTCTCTTTTTTAGGCTAATAGAAGTTGGTACATTTCTTCCATCTTTGTAGGAGCTGAGATACATTATTAAAACCTATAGTTCAGTTACAGTGCTGTAAATCACCACTGCTACCCAGGTTCTAAATTTTAATTTCACTTCAATCAGAAGCAATTATTCCACTTCCCATCCCTGGCCTCTCACTCAGCACTGGGGAAGGAACATCAGCCGGGGACACTGCTGCCATGGGCTGTGCCAGCACCCCTCCATCAGACACTGCTGCAAGGGGAATCATTCAGCTTCTGATCCCATGGCCAGGGCCCCAGATGGGGCTGGGGGAGCCTGCGACGTGCAGGTTCAGGGGTAGCACACGTGGGAACAGACACGAGCACAACCACAGGCTTATGTGCAGTGACACCAGTGTCATTTACATGTCACGTACACTTAGAAATCTCCCTTGGCAATTGAGAGCAATGAAATCCTGCTACACAAGGTGTACTGCGTGTGACAACTGAAATTACAGGCAGCACAGCCAAGCCATGCTCTGAGAAGCTTCTGTAATTTTTATCTGATTGACAGATGTTTGCAGAAAAGATGTGCTTTATTCCTAGAATATGAACATACAAGGTAGAAAACAAAGTCCTCGTATTTCCAAACAGTCCAGGCCATGGTTTAACAAGCAGAATAGATGCTGGGTACAGAGTGCAGGCAATCCTGACTTGTGTTGGTTTGCCGCCCACGCTCAGCTGAGTCATCCCAGGGGCTCTGCGTGAGTAACTGTTAACCAACACGAGGACAGCAATGAATTCCTCCTCAGTTCAGAGCTTAAACTCAACTTATTCTGAAAGCAACAGCTACAACGGCGTGGGAGAAAACAGGATGCCCACTACTCTGCCTTTCATATAGCAGAAGAGATAAAGGAGGAAGCCAATGCGTGATGAGATGATGCATGTTTTTCATTAAGAAAAGGGACAATAGCAACAGACTCATAAAATATCTATTAGAAACAAGACAGAGCCTTAACCCAGATAAAATTTAGCTAGTTCTGAACATGTAGACTCTTCTCAGCAACAAGTTATGGACAGTGTATTCTCCTAACTACACCGTGGTTTCTCTGGGGTAAGGGCCTGGGTGTTATCCATCTGCTCAGTGTCAAGCTCCTGGGGCATCTTGATGCCTAATGTACTTTTGTGTTTCATGCTGCCACAGAGCCAGGAACCAGCTAAGAGGGTACATTTCTGTGGATAGATGATGTGGCTGAAATTTCTTGGGGGAGCCAAGTTTGATCACGTAGAGTACGTTCCAAAGTCCTATACTGTCTCTTTCCATGTCAGTCTGAGGTGTCAGAACCTCTGCCCCTTTGCACTACCTGCAGCCCCAGCTGCTCTCCTAATCCTTCAGATGATTCAGTTGGAGGCTGCCTTAGCAGAGACCGATTATTTAAGCTGCTGAGGATGCCAAGCTTATTTTGCCAGAGCTGTGTTAGGGCAGCGGTGGCAGCAGTTCTGTCAGAGCGATCGTGACGTGCCGCTTGACGTGAGCCGGGGGCAATAAGATTTTTGGCAGACACAAGCCCCGTCAGACAACGATGCATGAACATAGCCTTAGAGCTTGCTCAGACATCTCTGCAGTATTAATGACAAAATCCAGCAATCACCCTGGTGGGATTGAGCACGCGTGAAAGCTCTAGTAAGTTAAAACAATAGCAGAAAAATTCTTGTTCCAAAAAAGGAAAAATAAGGAAGCTCCAATACAAAGCATTGCAGGAACAACTAATTTAAAATAGAATGGTCAAACTCCTGCACTTGGGAACTCCTTGCTTTATTCTCAATACTTTCAAATTATCTATTGCTTATACTATCTAAACTACAGAAATGACACACAGCGTTATGTAGAGGAACTTCCAGGAGGCTACTACTGCCTATTTTCTGCTGTTGTTGGCTTGGGCTGGCAGAGCACAGATAAAAGTTCAGACTGCTCAATAGCCCAGAACTCACTTAAAGAGTCAATTGAAGCCATGGCAGAAACATCATCACCTTCTGTGAATGCCGGGCAAACTGCACTGGCATGGTTTGAAGTTGATTTCTCTTCCTTTCAAATAAAATAGCCTGTGAATTGATTAGAGGTAATAGAATTATTGGATGTTAGCAAGGAAGGGGATTTAAGGAAGATGTAATGACACCATCAAAGCTTTGTTGGGTTGCTTTTATTAGCCTGAATCAGCTTAGAGCAGTCCTGACACTAAGAGGTTAGAGGAAGTCTGTTAGAGGCTTGCCTATGGGATGAATGCATAACAAAATCCTTTCGTGAGGGGAAAAAAAAAAGTAAAAACCCCCACAGACATGCACCAAAAAAGAACGACAAGTACAGTACTTTAACAGGGAAAATTTCCTCAGAAAGGAAGCAAGCAATGAGGCTAGGAGAGGAATAAATGGTGTAGAAATGACAATCGCTCTTCAGTCAGGGCCCATGACTGCACTCACTGCTGATAAGATCCAGCATGTGTCAGTTGTCAAGTGTCTCTTGTCACACTTCAATGTGAACTTTACAGCGAAAGGGGGACAAGAGGCAGTGAAGGGGAAAATGGCACGGCTCAGAAGGACTTGTGCACTCAGTGTGAAGCCATTTCAATTTTATATTCTAAAGGACTTTGTAGGTGATCCCATGGATGCAATTATTCTCTCCTAATAAAAGCAACATATGCTAAGACAATTAAAAGATTTTATTATACATCTATTCATTGTATTTAGTTTTAGACAGCAGATAAACCTAATTTGAAACAAGATGTTTGCAAGGCAGGAAGCAGAAATAATCATGGTCTGTATCTAAAAGAATATTAGTGATTCATTATATTCTTCATATAAAAAGGTGAATTAATAAAACCTTCCTTTACTAATGACAATTTCACCCAGCAAATGAACAATCTAATTATAAAGCTCTCATTAAAACAGCATAACTTTTGACTTATGGTGTCCAGTTTGGGTGAGTGTACATTTAAGTGACTTTATTACCCATCAGAAATGTCTATTTGCAGGCATATTCCCAGTCTGACACAAACCTCACACACTCACCCCTTCACCAAGACATAAAGGTTACCCCATCACAATTAACTCCCCTGCTTTGGGTAGAGATGTGTCATTTTCCTGGTGGCCAACAACCTGAGTTTCTCTAGACTTGCGTTATTGAAAATAAAATCGTCAGCTCTAGAAAACCAGCTGGGCTGGCCTGTAGTTTGCAAAGTGAAGATTTCATGCTGTCAGACCAAACCAGGGCTTAGAGCTGCTTCAGAACAAAATCAGGGCTAATTTTGGAGAGCAAAGGAAACACTTCTGGGTTGGGGATAAGCTCATGGGTGAAGTTTCCTGGCAGACGTGGAGTGGAAGCTCTGGAGCAGCCAGTCAGTGGGGAAGGAAGAAAGTCATGGGTAATTATGGCAAGATTTGCATATGACCGCGGTGACTCTCCTCGTTGAGACAAATGAAGGGCACCAAGGGACTCTGCTGCTGGGAGCCACCAGAATTAAGCAGGAATCCATCACTTCATGCATAACTGATAATGTGTCACCTAAAAATCCGATCTACACAGCAAACAACAGTTGTTGGAGGGATTCAATCCAGATCAGTCCCACGTGGCCAGGAGTGCCAAAAGCAGGTACTACATGTGAAAAGCATAATTCAGAACCTCTCCTTTTTTTTTTTCCCTTGCCAAACAAGCAATGTCAGAAGACAGCCCCTGTGAGAAGCGCTAACTGAAACCACAGTCATGGCAGAAAGATAAACTGCAAACAAAAATGCCACATCTGCAGAAGGAGTTTTGTCAGTTCTTAAAAATCTTAAAACAAGGGAAACAATCAAAGTGACCAGTTGCAGAGCATCTACAGCACCCAAAATTTCGGTGCAGTGTTATCAACCTGTCACAACTCTCTACATTCATGTGAGAAATACTGTGAAAACCCACTAAGATTGAAAACAAAAAGGAAAAGAAAAGGACACAGGAAACAAGAAGGTCAGAAAGATATTAAAATGTGCATTTCTTTGCTCTCCTACAGAGTCCTGAGTCAGGTACAAGTTTGGTGAAGCCTATCAGAGATGTTGTTTTTCCAGTTGTGGAAGAGTAGAATGAAACATCTTTTCTGGAGTGGCAGGGCAATGTCTGGTTTTTGTTACAGGTACTTTATTTTCCTTTGGGTGAAGGCAGAAAAAGAAGCATTAATATCAGTCACATACAGCAGCTACCCCACCTTAGGTACTGACATGGATACCAGCTACCACAGCTTGCTATTGAAAGGAAAAATGGGCTGAGATTAAAAATTCTTAAATCCTTAAAATAATTCCTCCTCTCTAATGTAGCCACTGTGTGATTTACTGTTATGGCATCACACATCCACCACAGGAATTTTCTCTGAGCTGGGTAATGTTCACATATGGAGATACTGGTAACTCAGTGCTACAGGTTTTATATCAACCAGGTTCTTTTGACTTGCCTTCAGCAAGAGTGAGAAATGACAAAACACAGAGTCAGGAGAGTGCCCTGACTTGGGGAGTATCAGATGAAAGTTCCATCTCAAGAAAAGTACTATAATTACTGAGCACAGGTTTCTAAATACTGCTTGACTAATGATTTAGAGCAGTGAAGCAAATGGAAAGTGTACCTAAACCTGACAATCATCAGCTATTTTCCCACCAGTACTTGAATATCTATGAAGAGAAAATATCACTAGAGATCTGGCTAACATGAACCATGACTCATTAATAATACAGATATTTATCAGCATCCTGTCATAGATACTTTAAAAAATAATTGTGAATCGTGGGCAGCATAGATCCTTTGCCTGACTGCTGGTATTGAAGTTTCTCCTATTTAAACTTTGGACTATGATACAACACAGGAACTTGCTGTTTTATGTTCCTGTCCCACAGAGCAACTCCAGGGAATCCTACCAAATGGAGATCCCCTTTCTTTACTCCAAGGACCTTTAGTAAATAACAAAAAGCCCAATTTTCTTCAAAGGTTGTAAACACTTCTCTCTGGAAGCATCTCAAGTGTACACATTGAACTTCAAATTATTTTTTAATTTTATTGATGCTGGCAGATTTTTTTTCTCTCTTTTAGTAAAGCCACAGTCCTTTCCTCTCTTCCCTCATAGCAAGGATTTCTTTATTAAAACCTGCATCATTATTCCCTTATCCCCCCCCTGCTCTGCATCCGCTCACAGGCCTCTATGCTTCTTTAAAAATAAAAATGTGCACACGGGTACAAAAGCTTGATGCAGAGCCTAATGTGGATCATACCCTAAAGGAAGAAAAAAACACGGTGCAAACTGACTTTACACTGGGAGTGTGTGACAAAAATAAAAGCGGAATCTGGTATTAACATTCCACCTAGGCCTCTGTTTGAGTATACAGATTTGAGAAGGAAACGTGGATCTCTCATTATTTATATGACCAAAATCTCCATTTTACTTGGCACCTCTTTAAGGTTATAAAGTGATGTGGTATACAATGATTTATTAAGAGATCATACTGCTCCTGTGTCGCTTTAGTCGTGTAGCTGTTGCATCCAGCATTTTATGCTGTGTCTCACACAATTGCAACATTTGCCAGCCAGCCCATGAAAAAATGAGCAGCTTGCTGCACTATAATATGCATGGATTATAAAAGTATTTCATTTCCAAATGCTGCATTTATTGCTGGAAAACAGTAAGATTGCACAATATCACTTTTATATGGCCTGACTGCAAAGCAAAACAACACAAACACAAATTTTAAAGTACCATGTTAATAAATGATCCCTGTCTACTAGGGGGAAAAAAAGGCAACAATGATGGACTTTTTTGCCTTTTTTTTTTTTTAATTGCCATAATGCTCTGCAAAACCTTAATGCTCTGCAGGGCAAAAAAAAAAAAAAATCTTAAAAAATCACCTGATCTTGATGTTGGAAAGGTGCCAAGTCTATCTGAGGTCCAAATCTATATGTACATAAAAAAGCAGGAAGCAGTCTTAAAAGGAAATGCTAATTAGCTTCCTGGGATTTCAAATTTTAAAAGCTTCTGTGATTGAATTTATTTTAGCAATTCTTTCTTTAAGGAATGTGAAAATTGGCCCTACAGTTGAGACTTCAAACAAACAGGATGAAGAAGCAAAATCCTTCATAACATTGCTTATTGCACTCAAAATGATTATAGTCATATGTTGAGGACTGATCAATAAAAGAGAATTATACTTCAGTATAATGGCTATAAAGGTAAAATGACTTCTGGTCAACTTTATCAAAATACTAAAAAAAGCTGGCAGAGTATTAGCAGTATTAAACACAGAACAACCAGTTTGTATAAGGGGATGGAAATGTGCTCTTAGCAGCAGGGGTACTGTGATTTTTACATTGGATGCAGCATAAATTAAAATCTTCTGCATTATTAACAACAGTGAACACCTCCTCTGGGGCACAGATAGTAATGAAAGTTCACATTTGAATTAAAGCACAGACGCTGCTGAACAGAGACAAAAAAAGTAAGGCAGAAAAACAGAGTCCATTTAGGAAGGCCAAATACATTATCAATATGTGAAAGAGTAAATCAGGGGTTTGAAACATCCTTATTTTTGTCCATATGATTATCACACCTCAAGACCTAGCTCAGAACAAGTTTTGGTTTAATGCTATTTCTTTGTACAGAACTTTCAGTAAAGCACCCAGTAAACCCTGGGCCCAGGCCCAGCCCCTTCCACGAAGCATCCAGCAAACCCTTGTTCATCCAGAACCAGGTGCTTAAAAGTTACCTATGTACAGAGGGGCCTTGATTAACTCAGTCATCTAGGAGTTCATCTTTTAAACACTTCTTGACAACACTTCTGGTTCCACACCGCTTTCCAGGAAATAAGTTTTCCATTTTCCTGGAGCCAGTCACCTTGCTAAATGCTGACAGCAACAGCACAAATGCAGAACAACAACATATTTACTGCAGGTCAGTTTTCAAGCTGCTACAATATCAATTTAATATTCCAGGAACCACTGGGCTTCATAGTTCACTGTATGGGACATCATATATATATACACTAAAACTTTAAATAGCTAAAATGCTCCTGGCTGTTGGGCCAGGGTAGCCACGTTACACAAACTGCCTGGCAGTCTCTCAGCCTGTCCTTATTGTAAAAATGATGCATTTTTTCATGCTTCTGCTGAAGGGCTGCATTCAGTAGGGGCTCAGAAATGCTGATTTCAAACATTTTCATTTTTAAGGCAGGTCTTGTTTTATAGGGGTGACAAATTTTTGAGACGATGGAGCGGAGCAAAGTTAGTTTGCTGCCTTGAACTTTCAGGGTGTAGGAAAGAGCTAAACCACTTTACACAGAAATGGGTTCAGCCTGACAAGAGTGGACAAGACCCTTTCTCAGTGCATGGTCAGGGCCATCAGCTGGGCCATATTTAACCTCTTTCTTACCCCAAGATGCATCAAGGAAGCTCAGCGATCACTGGTGCTTCTGAGGTGGTGCAAGCAGGACAGGGAATGGCTAAAAATAACATACACCACCTTTAAATTCACTGAGCCTATTTTAAAATAAGTTAGTAGGAACTAGACTCTACTGAAAGCATTCTTGTGAGGGGTTAAAGGAGACTTGGGTCTATGGGGAACTAAATACCTGTACCCAAAGGAATCACAAGGGTAAGACTTCAGAGCTGCATCTCACTAGTTCCCACAGAGAATTAGGAGAAATAAAAAGTGTCTTGTTTATTCCACTGAACACTGAAGTCCCAAAGAGGGACCAAATTAATTTCTCCAGTGGGAAAATCTGCCTTAGGGAACAATTTAGCCCTAAAGAAATATAAATTAACAAGAAATTAGTGCCCTCTGATTGTTTTCCCAGTGCCATAATACTTTGTGGAGATTTTAAAAGATGTGGCTGTGAAAATATTAGAAATTTCCAAATTAAATATTTAGGCATTTGTATTTATACTAAAATCCTGTATGGGGAGAAGTTTTGAGACTAGCATTCAGAGAAACATAAAAATTAGGAAGAAAGGCTTATGTTGAGAAAACTTTTAAAGAAAGATAATCTCAGGCTACCTTGGCATTTGAAACACCAAATGTGACATTTAAAGGATTTTCCAAAAATTAAACAACACATAAAACTAGGCTCCCTGATCAGCCCTCCTGTATGACCTGAAGATTCTTAAAACTTACAATAGCATACATCCTTCACTTCTGACACATATGTCTGTTTTAAAGTATATTTGAACTTGTTTTCACAATAAAGGAGGTCATGATAAGAATACAGCTGACCATCCTTGTTGTTCTAACGTTTGGCTGGTATTTTTTGCCATGAAGCAGCCTTTTGAAAGATGATCACTGTACCTGAAATGCAGATAGTTATAAAAATGGCATTAATTTGCTTAGACCGGGAGATTTTCACAGGAGAGCAACTAGCAGAAAACATTATGAAAATGTCCAAGAGGACTGGTAATTGAGTTGATTAGTATGACCTTGGTTATGAAGGTAATAGAAGAGTGAATGGTGCTTAGACTGAGTTATAACCCTGCTACCTTGCTCGGAGATGTAGTGAGGTATGTAATTTGTTCAGGGTGAATCCAGCAGCCTGGCCTCTCCCTGACAGGGTAATACACTCTGCCTAGCAGAGCTTGGCCGGCCACTGCTCCTACCCCAGCAGAGTAAACAGAGAAGGGTCAGGCGAGGGATGATGAACTGTGTGCTTCCCTCAGCTCAATATGGTAATTTTCTGCTGGCAGACACTTTCTGTTAAAGGATTCTTCTAAAATTAGGAAAATTAAAAGCAATTCACAAAAACTTTAAGAATGGAAACTTTTCAGTTTCAGACCAGAGAATCTGCATCCCTTTGAATTAAACTCCACACAAAACCTATCTTGATTTACCTACTTACCCAACCGCATAGTTCTGGTGTTGCTTTTTAACTCATCGTATTTCCACCCTGTGACAATTCCAAAAAGGCTTTAAAAAGTCTCAAAGGTTTGTCTCACAGAATGGGGCTTTATTTGTTCAGGAACTGATTCAGCTAAAGGCCTGAATGCACAAGTGCTGGGATTGCCTTTCTTGCACTAGATTAACTGTGATTATTTAAAGATATTTTATGTGGCCTCCCTTTACAGGGAAAAAAGGCATCCAAAGGAATTAAACAAATTAGACAAAGAAGGTGAGGAAATACAATCTTAAATGCTAGTTTTCATTCTTGACCCCACAGTAACCTGGATGGGACATAATAATCTAACAGGCATCTATAGAATAGGTGTATTGAGAAAAGAAAAGTAGTCACAGAAAGGAATCTTTAAATATTAAACACCAAAATACATATATATATTTTTTTTAAATCAAGGAATGGATCAAAAGCAAAGTCTTCAAAGTCAGCATAATTTAAATATTACCCCTTTCCCTCCATCACTGACGAGCTGTCTTGCTATTTTATTGCAAGTTTCACAAACGAATAACTAGCCAAGGTTCCCTAGAAGGAAAATGCCTACATAAAAGATTCAATTAAATTAAAATTACTCAGTTCAGTCTGTGTGTGTCCAACGCAAAGTCTGCTTTACTAGGAAACCAGGCATATATATTCAGCTAAAAATTGCCACACATTAGACATGTAATTTTAGGCCATATTTCCCCACAAAGTACAAATCAGCTCTCTTTTGGTTTCATAGCTATCAGGATGTCATCATATTCTTTTTCTGAGGAAATCTGAGAGGATGAAAGGAGGCGCTTAGGAAATAATTTTGCATTTTCTCTTAGAAATTAAAAATCTTACATTTCTTCTCATTTATTTAAGTGACACAGAGAAATGGGGTTAGAAATGGATTTAGAAAATAATCCAAGACATCTAAAGAAAACTGTAATCTCAATAACATTCCAACTATAATCATTTCAGGGGCAGAAGAGTAAAAGCAGTTTCTGTGTGCCCATGGATTTTAGAGACTTGCGAAACTACAAGGCTCTCTGAAATCAGGTGTTATATATTCGGCTCTCATTTCACAGAGCTAAAATCAAACTGAATATTTAATTCTAAGTATAAACTAATGACCTGATCCTGAATCATGTAGCATGAAGATAGATTACTGTTGACACACAGAGTCCCAGTGAAATCCCTGGGATATTGTGTGAGATGAGCAGCCGCCTGCCTGCGACACAAAGCTCAAAACAGCAACGCTGAAATGGAGTTTGGGATGTTAATTCACAGTTACCATCTTTAACACCACATTTTTAATATCATTCCTCCTGTTGTTTTGAAGGTCAGTGGATCCAGAGGAAATTTCCCACTCTCAGAGCAATGAGTATGGTATGAAAGTAATAACGGGCTTTCATTTTAAAGTTCTGCTGTTGGGGGTTTGTATCGCAAAGTAAAACAAAAACAGCTCCAGCTAAGCCTTTAGCTGTTTGTAAAAGTTTGCAAGCTACAAGCAGGACAGATTTATTTGTGTTTTACCAGTACTGAGCTGACACTAATTATCCCACTGTGAACTTTGGATGAAATCCTCATCCCGCTGAACTGATGGGAGTTTTGCCACTGACTGCAGCCGCACCGGGACTTCACCCCCTGGCTTAGGCTCTGTGCCACGGCCTAATACTTTCTGCGTAATCAGGCCCATAAAGTTTATCTTGAAAGCCAAAAAATATTAGGTCAACTTACAATCACTCTGCCTTTTCCCTTTCTGGAGGGACAGCTTGTTTTAGTCATCGTCACCGTGTCCCTGCTGCCGATGGAAGCTGCTTATCCATCCTTGAGGGAGCTCTGCCGGAGCGAGCGGCCTCGCCTGGTGCAGCAGCCAGCACTCATTTATTAGTATGCACTACCCAAATTCAAAGACTTTCCAAGGAAGTTTGACTGCAGCGGGAGCATTCTGATTTATGAAGCTTGGTTATCATTTTTAAGCCACAGCCCTGTCCCCAGCCTGACTCGACTGACAATGACATATGCCCGGCGTGTTTGTCAGGCCTCACAGGCTGATTTCTCATCCCCACCACAGCTCTTCTCCATGCTGGGACCACTTACACCCCATTTCCCCCCAGGTGGGTCAACTGGGCACTCTGACACCCATCTGTAAATGGCTCCAGCTGGATTGGTGCAAAACCCTGCACAGCAGCAATTACTTTAAAAAAAAAGAGAAAATTTTAAAAATCTGGTTTTACAAAACAAGCTCTGTGCAATTGCACCATGCACTGCAGCCACTACGGCAGAGTTAGAGATTTCCAGACAAACCAGGCTTGCAAAAAACCAGGAAAACAGAAATCTAACACCAGGCATGACTATATATGTGTCCTTGCAGGCCAGCATGGATATTTGTTTGTTGCTTCTAAATATGAACATTAAATGCTCCTTCTCCCTCTCTACCTGACCATCAAATTTTCAAAAAAAACCACCTCAGAACATATTTGAACATGCCCCCTTAATAGGAGAGAAACGTCATACAACCAACACATCTTTCCCATGTGGAGAGAGAAGATTCTGCGTTACAAACATACAGCAAATGTAACCAGAGGAGGCAGAGGTGGGTACGGAGATCTAAGCAATGGAAACATGCCTGTCTGGAGTCCAAAGAATTACATTAAAGATGCTCAAGTGTCATTTTAAGAGTCTGAATCTTGACATCAAGCAGACAAAGATGCTTTCATGGTCTTTCTTCAAGCAAGAAGGCAGAAACACAAGTAGGGATTTTCTTTTATGCTCAGCAAGATAAAAACTGAGTATAAACACCAAAGTATTTATTCTCACAGCAATCCCATGAAATGCACTGTTATTCCCATTTTACAGATGAGGAACTGACTCACAGAGAGACCTTCTGGCTCATAGTTTAAAGGTGGTTTAAAAACTGAGCTGAGGACACTGTTCACATCCAGTGTTTGAGCCACAAAACCAGAATTCATCCTTCATAGTAGGATTAGCTTTTCATTCAGTAACTATGAAGGTGCCGAAGGAATTCAGTAAATTCTTCTGTAAAAGCTACATGATATTAAGATGAAAGCCAGCAAACCTGAGTTCTAGTAATATATCTACTTGAGCAGGCTCTAAAGAAAATGTGGAAAATAGGTGTTTCATAGCTGAGGCAAGAAAGAGAAAAACAAAATGCCGTTGCAAATTATTTTGTTTGTGTGAGCAACGTGCTTTTGCTGAAAGACTGGTGTGTGCAAAAAGGGTATATTTTTGGTATGTCAGCTTCAATTATCAGAAATCTAAGAGTGAAAAGCGACAGCCCTGTCCCAACAACCAACAACCTCCTCCAAAGGAGATGCCCATCAGCTGCAAGCCCTGCTCCCAGGGTGACCCTTCCTGCTTTCTGACTGGGCATAAGGGCACATAGCCATTTTATTTAAACTTCTTCAGGGAAAACTGCTTGTTAGATGTTGGTTTCCAGCAGCCACTGCCCTCTGAAAAGAATATTCATGGCTGTTGTTTCACTTGGAATGCTAACAGGATCAATTTGAACTCTCTACACTATCTCCGACTTGTTTCATACATATTCAAGGCCATTTACATCATTCTACAGAAAACTGTTTATGAGTGGGGATGCACATTGTATTGACTGTTGCTGGGTTAATTCCTAGCATGGAACTGGTCCTAGCAGGCGAGCTGGATCCCAAAAGAGGCAAGGCTGGAAAAAATCACAGTGCCTGGAGCCAGACAAAGCAGTTTCAGCACAAGTTCCAACATTATCCCTAACAATTTTTGTCAGGCAGCTACTGAGAGCACTTCACAGCCTACTCACCTCCTTGCTGCTTTGTTTTCTCTATTTAAATAAAAATTACAGCCTCTCCTTTCACTCGCACGGCTAAAGGGCCCCGTAATCCAGTGTATCCTTGGCTCTGTCACTGTGCTTGCTGACCCTACAGTGAGCAGGCTCTGACCACCAAATGCGAGCAGAATAAATTATCGCTGACACTCCAATATTTAATTATGCAGCTGTCAGAGCGGCCCTTTCGAAATTCATTTTAATAAAGTGGGAACTTTTTCCTTTCAAGGTTAGAGTCAGGGGAGTCACCTTCTGTGTCAGGCTGAGGTCTCCACCATGAGCTTTGCATTCTTCCCTGAGAAGCCTGTCACTTGGCCTGATAGAAGGACCAGATAACGGCACCGATGTCTATTGGCCTCCCCCGCCCTGCCTGGATGAACATCCTTCATTTAAACCCACAATAATGAGGACCTCAAAGTCAGGCTGGCAGCCACAAGGGCAGCTCGGCAGGGGAAAAAAAAAATGGCTTCTTATTATAAAATTCACTCGATGTTATAGCTGCAATCTAAAAGCAATCATGTTCATCTCACCGTTTTAACTGGTTAACCAGAAATATTTAACATGTTAAAAAATGTGAATGGAAACCCAGTGGGTGAAGCCCCAGCAGTCTGTATTTATCTGCACTGAACTCAGACAAGGAGAGGAGTATTGCTTTATGTTTTTCTGCCAGCAAATTATCTAACCGGATCTTTTTACCAAATATTTAGAAAATAAAACCCTTTTTAAACATGTAGTGTGTAATAGACAACATCCACATACTGCAACCTGCAGTGTATGGATCAGAGGTGCTTTCTAAGATGCTCAGATGCTGTGTGTATTCGCAGCTCTCTCACACACACACATACAGCACCTTCCCTCATGCTGAGGCTGGCCATAAGGAAACTTGCCTTCATGAAAACAAAGACTATTTTAAAGTATGTGGCTACCTCTCAATTAAATCTTCACATCTGCAGATCCCCGCTTTCAAAACTTTTGATTTTTGTAGTGCACAGCTGTGAGAAAACAGATACAAGTTTGCCGTGGATGGCCCAAAAATTTGTAAGCAAGAGTACAGTTGACCTAAATAAGCAGAAAAAGAAAAACAAGCAAAAAAAATAACCTACACATATTCCAAATCTTCTTGTCTCTGTGTGACAACACTTCTAATTTCTAGGTAATGCTAATAACAACTTTGACTTACAAGCTCTATTCCTTCCCTGGCTTCCCATGGTGGCACACAAGCACTGGAGATTTGGCTACACAAGATTCTCCCCAGTATGATCATACATCTTCTACAAATGGGGGAGTGAAAAACACATAAATTGCATGTGGTCTGGGAATTAAAGCTCCCGGGGAAGCCCTACATCTCCCAGCTTAAATCAAAAGAAGACTTGCTAATGAGAGAGAAGTTAATGGAATACCATCCTACATCCCATAGGTGCTAAGTGACCTATCCCAAGACACACAGTGTCCCAGGAAAAGAAATTAAAGATTTAGTAAAAATGGTTTTTTTCACTTAATTTGATCCACAGTGAAGTCATAACCAAGAGAGAACAATATGACTCACTAGTACAAAATGTTTTACTTTCTGGATTCATTAGCACTAATGAAGAGCAGGTGCAGGGTACCAGGGGAAATGCTGTGCAGAGCAGCTCTCCAGCACGTTCTCCTGCCCAAGTTGTGCCTCAACATTTGGTGTTTTGCTCCTTCCCTGCAAGGGGGGGCACTTTGTATCTCCCAAATAATGCACAAACGAATCACTGTCCCCAAAGGCAGCAGAAAAAAAGTACACAGGGCTCTGAAAAAGGCCAAGAGTCCACTCAAGCTTCACAGTTTTCACAAACATGCTGGGTTGTACTACAGGACTTCATATTAAAAAAATCTCTATCTCGATTAATAAGACAGTAAATATCTCACTCATTTTCTGTTTTCAATGTGAGATCAGCACTTCCCACCAAAAATTAAACATTTCCTCCTGATTCACCTGTTCATCTTACACACACCTAAATTTCTAACAACATACATCAGGGTTACCCCATCCAGCATTAGGCACCTAAGAGACAACCTTTGAGTAGCTGTGGTTGCTCTTGTCAGTGGGGTCAGCCAGTGCCTTCAGAGGCTGAGCTGGAAATTGAGTAGAACAACCCTGTGGTGGTAGCCACTGCACTGGGTTTGTGTACAGTGCCCAGGGTGACAATTTGTATTTTGGAAGCTGTGATTAAGCTGTGTGGATCTGGATTTGGACAGTTATCTATCAGCTGCACATGCAGTACAAAGCCAACAGGGCCTGGCTTCCAAGAGGTCTACACATGTTTTTGTACTATAAATAATAACTGACAGCCTTTTTTTACCACTTATGCTAAGATTATCTCCCGCTGCTTCCTGCTTTAGGTCCTCTTGCTTTATTTTTGGCTGTGTCATGTAACTGTGGTAGAGGCAAATATTTTGACACACTGCTGGCATTTTGATCTCAGCATGTACAAAGCTGAATGCATCTTCTCGTTGGCTTGGAGCTCACCACAGATGCTTACTGTGCAGAGGACATGCTCCAGGATCTGAAATTAAACCCCTAATGCATAAAGAAAATGTATTTATATCCTATTATAGACCTGGGGAAATAAGTACCTTAAAACATCATTGCTCTCTATGTGTTTTAACTGGGCAGCTTCAGCTTCACACCAGCACAATCCACTTGCACGTTTCTGAGGAATACTTCCCACCTAGCAGCATGGTTCACCTCCTGGTGTCAATCCAAACAGATTTGCTGAATCCTACTTGTCACTAATTTTTGCAGTGGAAAAATAATTATAGAACAAAACATCAGGAAAAAAAATATAATCCTATCAACCTGGTGTGACATGCACACATAAACATGCCAAAAATCCCAGCTGAGCAACTCACAAAAATGAGCAATTGTTGAATGCACAGACCAGGAAAGGCTTCGATTCCCCTACAATAATAGGGAAAGTGCAAATAAATTCTGAGTCAATGAGACGGCTTACACTAACCTGGCATTGGGAGAATTTTCAGTCCACAAATTCCTTCACAACTGAGTAAATTTAAAGAAATAAAACGAGATTGAGCATTGCTTTAATACCTGCTGGTGTAGTTTCCCACACTGTTCACTGGCTTGTTAAATATGAAAAAGATTTGCCTTGCAAAGCCACAGCAAGAAACACAGTCACAGATGGGTTAATTGTTCGTTCCTCGGATCTTACCACTTTTATTTTGGTTTAAATATAACCTGTTATTATAACAGGAACACTCCCTGGCCTTGTGTACAAGACTCAAATATAATCAGCGATATCACACTGTCCCTTAATAGAAGGTGCAATATAAAAAAGATCATTTAAGATGCCAGTAGCTTCCCTCCTGACCCTGCCTGGCTGAGAGGCAAATTGCATTAGAAAATGACATGCCATTCATCTCACGAGTAGTTGCAGGAACATTTAGCTAATTAAATGATTAATAAATTTAACACTGCTTTATAATTTCATTTAGCCGTGTTGGAAATCAAACGGTGCGCTGCGTGTGCACCGAATGAGATTAGGTGGGAGTTGTGGGTTTCACCGGCTGCCCTGGTAATTGAGATTAGTCTATTACTACAGTGACCTTTTTAACTTTTATACTCTCTTGTTAAAGTGAAATAAAATTTTATTCACTTTTAAGGCATATTTACTTAGTAAAATTTACGTGAAATTAAAGAAATACCAAGCTAAGAAGCATTCATTCTCTTTTTGTTCTTTTAGCCTTATTTTGCACCCTTTTATGAATTCCTGCTTTAATTTGGCAGCTGAGTACCATCACAGCACACTCTGAAACAAACTCCCTTTATTACCAAACACAAAAATAACACCCCCAAAATGCTGCAAACTCAAATACATTCAGCATGATGATGATGGGATTGGAGTAGGGGGGGTTGGTGTGTACAAAAAAGCCATAACCTCAATATACCTATGTATTTGTACACGTTTACTGTAGCTTTATCTGGAAACTACCTCGGGAGTTGGAGTTCAATGGTGAATCTCTCTGTTCCAGCACAGTCAGCTGAACAATCAGGATGCTGTGGCTGTAGTCAGCTGTGAACAGGGGCTACATTTATGTTATACAAATCCCCCCACTTTCTGTTCATTCATCCTCACACACAACTTTAGACAAAACGACCCCATTTATCTGAAGCATCACAATTTGCTATGTAATTATCTATCTGTGTGATCAGTGCTTAGACTTAGCTTCTGAGGAGCAGGAGGGGACCCTGAGGGAAGTGACAGCTCTCTGGTCTCACCCAGCATATTGTCAGAGTTGGAGGTTGCTGCTGATGTGTGGCATGCCCCAATTTGGTACATGGCATCAAAGAAATATAAACAATTCACAATTTTGTTGTGATTAATTCCTAAAATTTCTTTTCAGTATAACAATTATGGACACTGTGTCTTCAGGTAGCCAGCACAGGTCAGAAGGTTAACACTGAGGTAGTTCCAATAGCCAAATAAAATCAAAATCCCTGCAGGAAATAACCTTTGTCTATCCAGGCATGGCTTGCAGCTATCTTAATGTTAAAAGCATAAATATCTATCCACACAAAATTCATTTCAGCAGTACAAGAGCTCATTTTATCAGTTCTTGGAAAACTTGTCAAGATTACTGACACTCAAGCCAACTCAGAACAAATTTTCAATCAATACGTCTAATGTTAGGGGGGATGTTTAATGTGTTTCCTTTTTGAACAGATGTGTGTTTATAATGTAGAAAATAAAGGAATTAAAATGAATATCATTACTGAAAACTGATTCCTCTCTGAATCCCACACTACATCATTTCAGAAAGTATGTTTGAAAATAATTCAGAACAGGGTTGACTTTTTCCTTAAGTCCTGATCACTCAGGAAAGGGATAAAATACTTGATAGACTGTTCATACAACGTGGATATAAAATCCATGTTGGCTGAAGTGAAACAATGCACTGGAAATGGGATCTGACATCAGGAAGTCAGAGTTCTGCTCACTCACTCTGGTAAAATAAAATTCCAATACAGATGGGCCCAACATGTGGGAGAAACAAACTATTATCAGCAAATGCATTAAATATAGCAACCACAGCAACAATTTCATCTTGAAGGCAAAAAAACAGGCCAAACAAATTATAGGTGATAATTATAACAGCTATTTACTGTGGTAATTGGAAGGGAAAATTATTGCTGGATTTCCAAACCATACCACCACCACAGATGCAAAGAATCATCAACAGGATGCAGAGGAACATCAAGTGTCTTGATGTTTTAGAATAAATTCCATTAATTGGACTCAGTGGCTAAAATCCACCTGGCTCCTGAGGGACCCCATTTCCACCCAAAAGGTGGAGCTATTTTCTGGCCCTCAGGGCAGCAAAAGCCATGCTCGTGGTCCTGAGGGACCAGTAATGTGGGGTAAGCATCAACTTCCCTATTATCAGATGAGACTTATATAGGTGTCTATAACTCATCTTAATCCCTAGACTTCCTTTACTATCAGTGAAGAAAAAGGCACTTCCTAAGAATTCTTCATCTGACCTAAATTAGCCATTTACCCCAAGGTGAGATAAGCTGTGGTACAGAAGTGCCACCATCTCTTCTCAGACTACAAGCAAAAGCAAAACACAGTAATTTTAGGAAAAAAGTCCTGCCACTAAGATGCAATTCTTGACAAGTACTGAAAAGTAATAAATGCACTCTGAGGCCTCCAGAACTAAGCTTTCTCTTGAACTCTGTGTAGGATGTAAAGCTGCTAAAATGTCCCCGTGACAAATGCATGATATTTAGTGTATTCACAGATTTAGCAACTTTGACTTAGGAAGTCCCTTGAAAACTGGTTCTTATACTCCAGACTTTCCCAGCAATGGTCAGTTCTGGCATTTATTTTTATTTATTTTTCTTATGGGAGTGGTCGCTGGCATTTGGATGGATACATTATTTTTGCCAGGGAAGATAATATATGAAGCTGATGAGCTGATGACATGACATGGTGATATCTTACAAATGTCAGAGGGAATACTGTTTTCTCTAAAAACAATGATATATAGATAGCAGGAGCTCTGCCTCTAAAAAATGCAACTTGTACACTGGGCTTACTAAAGACAAAAGTGTAATGCGAAATTTACTTCTTGGAAACAGATTATTTATGCTGGCAACTAAAGACAAGGCAGAATTTAAATAGCCATTATCCACTAACAACTGTGAAAAGCAGGAAAACCCATCCAATTTTTCCAGGAACTTATGTCTCCTAGTGTCTCCCTAAATCATAAATCATATTCCTTCAGATGAGATCCACTACAGATTTTATTAAAAGAGAGGTCACCTATAAGAAAAACAAACAAACAACCTGTTGCAAGAAATAGATAAGACTTAAAAAAAGTCTGGCAGAACTCCAACTAATAAGAAATTGAGTCTATGAAAAAAATTAGCAAATTTGAGTAGATTGATCTATTTATTATTTTAACTTTTTCTTTTCATTTCTGGTAAAAAAGTTAGATCTTTTGAGGATGTAACAGTACTAAATCTTCAGGAGTGAAAATAGTCATTATTAGAATAAGCACTGTGATCTTTTAAACATGAGTACTTTTGTCCCCTTCTACTTATGCAGTGTCCACTTTTGCATCCAGTTAAGTTGGCATCCATATCCAGTTTTAACTTAAACACACCTCCAAGGCTACCCCTGTGAGCTCTAATAATGTGCACTGAAGTGGAACTATGGTCATCGTTTCTTATCATTCGCACTGGGAAACCGTGTAAGGTCAAGCTTGTGTTTCAGTAAGTAGCCTTTGGTTTTAATTACCTCCTATAAAAGGTGAAATCTGGGTTTCAGTAAAGGCAATACGAATTTGCTTGTGTGAAGCTATGATTTCATCCAAGAATGTGCAGCTGTGTATGCCCCCACCTGTACATACAACCAAGGCTCTGCAGCCTAGGATTACATATTCCTTATTGCCAAGTAGAAAATGGAGCCTTTAAAATATTCAAATAGGGTATGAAAGGTCTACATATGAGCTGGATGGCAATCACCACTTACAATCATTACATATCCAAAATGAGTATACCCTTAGTGATAAGAGTCTTTCATCACCAGGGGCAAGAATTTGGGGGTCAAAGTCATATCAGGTTCCCAGGACAAGATCAAAAGTATAAGTGGGAAATAATTTTCTTCTTCAAAATGTTAAAGCCACATTAATTCTCCACTGTCAGCAACACATCAATTGCTACAAAGGTTTCATGGCTGCAGGACAGCTTTGCACATCTTGTCTTGACTCCAGATGAGCCACCCAGTCCCATCACATGCAGACTCTCTCAGGGCAGCAGCCGTGTTACTGTGACACGTAAAAGAAAATCATCATCTCTTGTAGAGCTTTGGCTGGTGGAACTGATTCAGGACAACACCCAGAAAAAGCAACCAAACCAACGCCAAGGTGGATTAACCTGACTTTAAGCTCGCTTTGGTCTCCTGAATTGCATCTAAATTAGATATGTAGAGTTGTTGTCTAAATTATACAGTGTGAGTAACACCCTCAAGGAAGTTTTGATTATAGACCCTTGACTTGGAAAAATAGCTGTGTAAATTGTGTTGGAGTTTGTAAATGCTCTTCCCCAGTTACTAGCCAGGCCAGTGTTCCCTTCCCACAGACCCCACAACAATACTTTTCCTGTTCCCAAACAACATCATCTTCTAATTTAATTCCATGTTCTCACACAAAATAACATGTATATGGAAGCAGAAAGGATATTTTTGAAAAGTAATCCATGTATTCCTCCATCCCCATCAGTATTTAACTGTCAGTGACAAAGCAGCTGTTATTTTTCACACTCAAAAAAGCTTGGTGATATCTCAGTTACCAAGAGGTGGCAAAGGAAAGTATTGTCAGCAGTTGGATTAAAAATCTTGAGTTTCATTTTTAATGATGATTCAGCAGCTCAGAGATGTCAGATTCATGATGAACATGACCTGACATTCTGGCTGTTGAACACAGGACATATTTAGCAAAAGTCAATACAACAGACACAACTATGATAAGCAGAAAGCAGCCCTAAATATGGTCCTGAGTTAGTTGCTGGTGTCCACAGCAGACTGGCAGCTTTGCATGGCCGTCTGCTCTTGTCTCTGGACATTCCTGAAGTTCTGGGAGAAATCCATGTGTTGGCTGAACTGATTCTCATTCTATCACAAGAGCAGTCTTGACATCCTGGCCCTACTGTACATGAAGACACATTGCAGAATATTTTTTACACACTGCTATTTTTCTGTGTCCATAAAGTGAATGCCAGGGTCAGTCTATCCATGTTGGTCTCACTGCTACTTCCCCCTCCCCCAAAAAGTGCACTTAAATGCACCAGGAATGGCTGTCTCAGGAAAACTGTTGGATACATGGTATGAGCAATGCTATTTAAAGTAAAGAAACAAACCATATTTGGGGAACCTCAGCAAATCTCATAGCTCACAGTCACGTGAATTTAGCTGCCTTAATTTCTGAGGTCATTTCATTTTAATTGGAACATTGATTCCAAAATTAATTTTTGTGCCATCGGTGTCAAATCCCTGCCTTGTAACCACTGGGATCAACCGAGCAAGCCTGATGCACTGAGCTCTGCCTGGACTGACCTTACCCCAGCCTGACAAATCTTTCAGGGTTATGACTCTACTCTCACTAACGGGCTCTAATCAAGGCTGCAACTGCTGGGAAGCCCCAACACAGTGGTCTGTGGCCAGCAGACCTGCATAAACCCACATTTCTACACTGGATGTCTCTACTGGCTCAAGCTCAGCCTGCCCCTTGCCTCAGTGTGTAACCTCGCTGCACCATTCAGAGGATGCAGATGCTCCCAGGAGATCTGCCACCACCGCTGGTTCCATGCTCCTGGTTATGATGGATGATTTTCACTGCTAATGAGGAAGAGAAAGAGAAACCAAGTGTGTGTTGGTTCCCTTCCAAAAGCCTGTCCTGACTGACAGCTCAGCCTACCCAGTTGAAAAGAGGACTGAACTGGAGATGAATTAGTGGTCACGTAGGCTCTCCAAATCACGGGTTTTCACAAAGCCTGACTCTGCCTCTAGATCCCTTTTAAGCATCAAACTGACTTTTTGGGGTTTGTTTTGCAGTTGAAAAGAAACTGTGTACAGGATGGTGTATTTACTTCATCAGTCACAGAAGTGGATCTGCAGGGCTCCTTCTGCTACCCCTGAATAAAGTGTCACCAGTATTAAGGAAATCATTATAAGCAGAAGAGGAATAACCAAGAGTATGAGTTTTGGTGGGTGTAAAGTCCAATCCTTCACACAAGATGTGCTCCTTAATACAGCTTTAGCATTGTTTAGTGTGATCCTCTGCAATTACTCAGAATTTCAACCATTTGACCTTACTACATTAAGCCTCGGTGTTTCCCAAATCCTGTTAATAAAAAGCAAATGGCCAGTCTCTTACTCACTCCCTGGAACAAGCACAGGGCCACAGGAGGGATTGCAATGTGCAAGTCTTTAGTGAGCCAGGGGTGGTTTAGCAAGGCAGGACGGCAGGAGATGCTCTCCCTCGGCTCAGCGCAGGTGTAAAGTCTGCATGTGCAGTGCTGCCACTGTGGTGCAAACAGGCTGTGCATTGTACTCTGCTCATCCATCACCCGCTCTGTCAACACAGGTCAACTAATCCTGCTCTCCCTGACCTCTGACCAGCACGCTGAAGGGAGGCAACAAAAATTCAAATGCACTGCTGAGGGAGACAGAATTGTTAAAGCTGCCTTTTCTTCTCACCGAGACAGGGTAAAACAAACTTCTAAATGCTATTAGAGAGCAAACCTCCGTAAATGAGGAGAAGCTGCACTCTGAGTCTTCCCCTTTATGATTAATAAGTTGTCAGGTCCTTCAAGTGCTTTCCCATAATGTAGACATTTTATTGGGCTTTGCCCTTAAAGACTCCTGCCTTGATTCAGTCATTTTATCTCAATATTTCATGGTTAAAAAAAAAACCAAACAACAAAGGCAAGCAGAGGCACAGCCCAAACAGACAAAAGGGGACTGCAGACACACTGGACCAAAGCTGCCAGCTCCACAGGGGGAGCTGATTCCTCCACTTGCTGAGGGCAAAACAAAAAATATTGATGCCTGAGTTAAAGGTGTAAGGGGTTAGGTAAGAAATACATGAAAGTTAAAGAAGACAGGCCAAACTCAGTCTTGATCTTGTGTGTGGAGCAGGATTTTCAAATAGATCTGGGGGAAACTCAAAAGAATGTTGGCCAAAACAGGCTTTTGTACCTATAATAACAGTACTCTTCAAAATAAAGGCATTGCTCCTCATTCAGAGAAGTTTCAGTACCAGGATAGCTAAGCTAAACACATTTTCATGCCTCAATATTTCTTATTTATCTTTAGAACAATGAGCTCTCAATATTTTAAAAGACTGAAGGGAAGAAATCACAAAACTCACAAACAAACAAAGAAAAGACTGTTTCTGCTTTAGCTGTCAAGGTAGTCACATGTATAATGTTTTTACTGAAAAACTAAACCAGGTATTTAGAGCAAAGCCAAAACACCTTCCCACTTCCTCCAGCTACTAACATAGTGGAAAAATACACACTTTCATGCGTATGTTTTTGCTTGCAGGATTCATCGTCATTTCTGTAAACAGAGGTAAGGTGTGGAAATTCCTTTGCATCAAAGAGAAACTGAGCACAATAAACACAGGATAAACACTGTGCATCACATATTACAGTGAGTGATGTGTTTGCAGGAATTACAGTATGGTTTGGGTTGCAAGGGACCATAAAGATCATCTCATTCCACTCCCTCCCATGGCAGGGACACCTTCCACTAGCCCAGGTTGCTCCAAGCCTTGTCCAACCTGGCCTGGGACACTTCCAGGGATGGGGCAGCCACAGCTTCTCTGGACAACTTGTGCCAGGGCCTCACCACCCTCCACCACTCACCAAGGAAGAATTTCTTTCTAATATCTAACATAAATTTACTCTCTTTTAGTTTAAAGCCATTCCCCCCTATCTCCCCCAAAAGACTCATGGTAGTGATTGGTTGGAATGAAAAGGAGGAGTGTGATTTTACAGAATAACTTCTTGGGCAGAAAAAATTGAACCCCAAATACAGGAGAAGGTAAATGGATGACCTGGTTTTGATGCAGCTGGTCCAATATGCTATTGCACTCTTGAAAACTGTTTTAAGAAGAAACTTCTTTTGGAAGCCCTACAATTTAGGTAATTCTATCTCTTAACAACGTTGCTTTTCAGCTTGTTAAGAGAAATTTGTTTCTCAAATGTAACTGGCAACTTGTTCACCCATGGAATGCAAATGTAAAAATTAAGGTGAAGCCAAAAGAGAATCTCCCAATACAAGAATGCAGCAAAATCTAAATTCAAAACTCAGATATTAAAGTCTAAACCATTTTGAACATTTCAAAATCTGAGACATTCCCACTCAACCATTTTCTCAGATTTGAGTTGCTGGTTGTATAAAGGGCAAAAAGGACTGTTCTCCTCATGAGCACACTTTTTAGGCCACCGATTTATATTGGAAAGCAGCCTCTAGACACAGCCACAAGTTGACAGCAAAATGGTAACTGTGCCTGTCACTCATACTAGATAGCAGAGACACAGAAAATGTACGTTCCAACTGAATTTTTGACACTAATATGTGCAATTTTCTGATCTATCACATGATATTTCTCTAAGACACAGCTTTTGATATGAAAAACTGGTGGAAATGCAGTCCTTAGGCACCGTTCTAGCTCACATATGTGCACACAGCTTGCCACTGATTTCAACAGGAGTCACATTTAAACAAATTTAAACTAAATGTTCAGCTTCTGGTTGTTCCCAAGATAAACACGAGCAGGCCCCTGTGGTGTGATAGCCGTTAATGCAAATGCACAGCTTTGTTGATATGTAAAACCTTCTAAGAGCCAGAAGCTGGTTATTCTTAGTCATCAAGATGAGATTTGAATCTTTGGGATGTTTGCCTAACCCTGTAGGCTTAATCCATTCTGAGTTACAAATTACAATACACCATCAGCCAGTTAGGATTGAATCTGGATCACTGCAATGTGGAAAGTTGCTGGTCAGATTATGGGCTGACCCTATATTTGAAAAATCATCAGTAATATAATTAGCAAAATGACTATCAGAATCCTGAATAGAAATAGATGGCCACAAAGGCTTATATATGAAGGGTGAAAAGGCAGGAACTGATTAGCTTCACGCTAGAAAATTGAGTTCAAAGTCATGAGATGTGCTCAGGACTGGAGGGTTTTTATTGCCAAGGCAGGAACAAGCGAAGAGCTGCTGAATGCAGCTGATATTCCATTGATAGCTAAGTAGGAGACACCCTTATAAAGCTGTTGAAAAGAAGTTTAAATAGGTCTTCACAATTCAGGCTGAACAGCAATCTCGGGTAGAAACCACTTCTAGTTCTCTGCAATGGCCCTTATTCAAAAGTTGATGGGTGGAGATTGTCTTCCACTTGCGTTTTCTTCTGTTGTTGTTTTTCGTAGGACACTTCCTGTTTAGGAAGTGAAATGATATTCAAAACTGGGGTTTTACTGTAAGTGATTTCAATAATGTACTTCTCCTCCTACCACAACCACAACTCTGGTCTCCGTCTCTCCAAAAACAATAATGAATGGTGAGTTCATGACATGTTACCTCATGATGCCACTTGTCAGCAAAAAGGAAGAGACAGGAAGGTTGGCTCAAGGCTATTATGGAACTAAAACTTGTCTGAGCATTTGTTTTATCACTTAAAACAACTATAAAATACTTGTGTTATGTATATTCACTTTTTTTTCTTTTTCCCCCTGAGTCATTCTCACCCAAACAATGTAATTAGGAGCCTGAATTTGATCTGTGTCCCTTTGAGGTGAGCCCTGGCATTGCTATCATGAAGGTGAGCAGACACAGCCTGGGACTACTGGAATGCAACACAACATTTGACAACATTTCTTACATATTTCTGTACTTGTTCACCAGTGTCTTCTTTTCACCCTGTAATTCAAATTATATTCCTAACTCATTTTAACTACACTAACATGAGCAGAATCCAAGAAGTGTTTTCTGTCCCTTGTAGATTTCTAACTGAAGGATCATAGTTGAGAAAGATGTGAGGGTTTAACTGAGTTCACTGTAAAAAGAGCACGTAGATACAACAAATTATGAACTAAATTTCAATAACACAATTATAAGAAAATGTGGCAGAAAGGCTGCAAATCCACAAAGAGCTGTTGGCATGATCATTATAAAAAGGAAAGAAAAGCCAAGACAATGTAAATAAATGCTATGATCTACCTTCACATTATGGCTTTACTTTGGTGTTAAAGTCAGACCTCAGTACATACTGTAGTAACTTGGAATAGTAACATTTTCTTACTTAGTGTAAATAATCATGTAAAATTCATAAAAGAAAGAAAAATTTGATAAGCCACCCGTTCCAAGAAGCAAGGTACAGCTGGAAGTACCCATCATCTCAAGACAAACAGTGAGTAAGAATCCCTGGTGGTTGTTAAGAGTCTCAAGGTAAATTTCTTAAGCAAAAGGACACAAACACTTCTGTCCTGGGGAAAGTCCAGCCCAGAAAACCCCCCTAGGTCTGGATGTTTCCACTGCACATGGTTCTGCTCCCACCACGTTTCAAAGGCTTGGGAGAGCTGTTATGCTCTGTTAACTGACTCTTTTCAGGGTAAACGTGGATGTTTTTCATTGTTGGTGAGAGTGACTTTATCCCAGTGCATTCACAGGGGGTTTGGGCTGTCATGGTGCTGACTCGATTTTGCAGAGTCCAAGCTGAACCCAGTGGGGTTTTCTGGGGTTCAGCACCTCTGAATACAAAACCATTTAAGGGAACTTCTTGAAATAAAAAGGAAGATTTCTCTATTACAAAATACAATTTAGTGAAATCAACCCCTTCTTTAATTGCAGTTTTAGAAAATATTAATTTTAATTTTGACTTGAATATTAATTTTCTGTAAGAAATATTGATTTTGTTACTGAAGGGGTATTACTTTATATAGCTTGGAGTGAAAATAGGGGTCTTTCAAAATTTTTCAATTTCAAGCTTTTAGATATTTTTTTTCTTCTGTTCTAGCCTTTTGACCTCTAATTATGATTTGGAAGAGAAGCTATTTTTTAAATGACCACATTACTTAAAGGACCTAATTTTTTTTTTCTGTCTTCTCTCAGTGTCTGTAAAATGCTCAGAGACTCTTCTGGAGAATTATAGATGTATAAGTTTGCATAATTTTTATAAAGAAGTAAAAAAGAAGAATAAAAAGATACCATGTATTTTTAATCAAATTGCCTGGATTCTTTTTTTACATAACTTGCTGTCTTAGAACATGAAAATACAGGGGAACTGAATGATCAAGCAACTCCCCATTAAAAAAATGCAAATAACCCATTTTTAATTTAAAAGATAAGCTAATTAAAAATAATGGCTGTGGACAGTTCCTGACAAAGCAGTTCAAAAACAAGAACCATGTATTTCATGAGACTTTAGTGTTTTTTAATTAAGATGATTTTTTCATTTCCCCTCTTGGCCTGTGATAATAAAAAGCTGCAATTGGAAACCAAGCAGGTTTTTTTTTTCCTGTTGAGAAGTATAAAGAAGCAAGCCTGATGTTGACTGATGGGAAGCAAATAAAATCCCAGGCAGTTCCACTCAGCATTAAAAGCCAGCCACAAATTTTTAATCGGGAGAAGTAAAGAGGAAAACTTAGCTCATCATCCAGCAGTGAAACTGTCCACTGGCTTTATCTCCCTCCTGACTGTTGGGTGCTCCCCATTTCAGTAGCACTCACAGCTCTGCCTCTGCCAGAAACTTTTCCTTTGGCTCATCATTTGTTATTTGACCCTCTTGCCTTCTCTCCTATGTCATCTTCTGACTGCAGCTCCTCAGGAACAAAAGAGCTGTCACCAGCTGTGGTGCCAACAGTGGTGATTTTTGATCAAAACATGGAAATACAGATAATTCTAACTTCTGTTAATGAATACATAAGGTTTTTTCATCCTGTCATTAGAGTGGACCTTCTTAATCTGCTTTACACCAGCACTAGTACAGCAGCTGGTAATCTGAGATTAACTAGAGCAGGGCTATGAGTGGGACAGCAAAGACAAAAGGCACTTTGGCAGCCTCGAAATGATGATGTAGGAAGTAGATGTATAAACCTGGCTCTCACACCTCAATCAAGGAACAAGCAGTACTATGTGGGCATGGATTTGGCACTGGAAGAGTGATAGGATACCAGGGCATCCTGTCTTGTCCCACTAGCATTGCCACTGTGGCAGCAAGGCTTGGCCTGACAGGACTCTTTGGTCCTCCACCAAACCAGGCTGCATCCAGCTGCTTGCAGCAGCATCCAGCTCTGCTGCTCACAAAACCCATTCTCAAAGTGGACATATCAACATGCCAGAGCCTTTCTGCACTACTCTGAAGACAAGAACCAGTGCAAACAGCCAGCTGAGGTGGAATTGCACCTATTTTCCTCCAACAGAGTGGTGCAAAGCAGATCAGGTGCACTAATCTGCACCCTTGTGTCCTCACGCTGTTTTCAAAGACAGCAAGCAGGAACAGGAGACAGGAGTGACAGCAAACAGACAAACTTAGGAACACAATATCCACCCAATCAGTGGAAGATTAGAAGAGGTACAAGACATTTCTTGGAAATGTTGTCGTAGTGGTCACACTCCTAACACAAGGAGGTCAAGGGGATGAGGGAGCCAGTGTGAGGCTGCAGGTCATCAGTGCAGGTTATGACCAGGAAAAGGCAGCAGAGCCATTAGGGAACACATGCAGAGACCCAAAAAGGCAAATGAGCCCTCAGCTAGCAACTCCACATCCCTCCAGCCTAAGGTATTTTGTGATTCAGTGATAATTTGTCTTTCCTGTGCATCTGTGCCGTCCACCAGAGCTGTTTTACAGCTGTTCAGACAATACTTTATTAACTGTAGCACCACATTGAGAAGTCATTGCCTATTTCCAATTCAGATCTACCCAAGACATCTCCCACTTACAGCCACAGCGTAGAAATTCACTGAGTGAGAGAAAATCAGATCAATTGCCATCCACCCTCCTTGCCCTTCGAAGCACTAATTCATGTCCCTATTCATTTTGGGGCTTATAACCATGGGGTGAGAAAAATCCCCTCATGAGCTGGAAAGGTGGGGCTCAGGAGCAACCAGGAAACCTTTTGTAGGCTTGTAAAGTGTGAGAGACATACCTTGCAGGTCACAGGTCACATATTATGAATAGAGCCCACAGTCATTATGCAATCAAATTTTATAGACTTTAACTGACTCTTTGAAAGCAACCTAAGGCTTTTAAAACGTGAGGCATCCAAGAAAAACAATTCTGGAGTATCTGAAGATGCTTGTAGTGCTGCTAAGGAATTCATTCAAGTTGTGTTTCTTGCTGCAAAATTTATCAGGTTGAGAGAAATATGTGCCTTCAGTTTTCCAGCAGAATATTTCGTGGCACTCACACTTTTCCAACACTAATACAGAGCCCACAGAAACAGCCTGCCGAAACCATTTCCCCTTCTTGGAATGCAAGAAGGGCCGACTTCTTTAAAGTTTATTTTTACCAATTTAATCTTCAAAACTTCGAAGTTTGTTTTCTGCTGTATTTTTAAAGGCAAAAACCCCAGTCTCTACAGGATTACAGCCAAAAATGTGCAACATTGAGGTACACCTGGAAGCCATTAAGACCTGAACTTCAAATCTTCTGGCAAGGAGGGGTGTGGAAGTCTCCATTCTCCCCCTTCTCAGTGTTGACACCCTGTTTCTATTAGGGTAACCTTGAGCCAGAGATGTTCAAAATAAGAATTCAAACTGCAAACAAACACATCATAAAGAACTCTACAGTACTGCTCCAGGGTAGGGTCAGAGGCCAGTTATGTCAGGCTGAGATAAAGACAGAAGCCTCATAAAGAATCAGAAAGTTCTCAAAGAACTGAAAGATTGCAGGTATGTTTAAGTATGCAGATATTTAGCTTTAAAATGCACAGGAATATTTTTCCTTTTCTTGATCATGTTTACTCAAAAATCTTTACTTGAAGTTGAAATAAAATCTATTATTTATTCCTCCACACTGTCATTCTCTTGAAACCTAGGCTCAAGTCCATGGCTTGTTTGGATTTCTTTTTTAAAAGCCAAAAATGCTACTATGATTTTGATTTAGAACTCCTTTTTACATACATACAGATATATATATATATATATATTTATTTATTTATATATCTATATATTTCCTGGTAAATTGTGACTTGATATAGATATGAGATGCCAGATTGTTGGAAGTAAAACAGAAATTGCACTGTGAACTGCCATACCAGCTGGTAACCACATTTTCTAGAAAATCTGTGGGCAGGCTGTCTTGAGAAAACAGAATGGGAGCTAAAATTGTTGCTATTTTTGTGCGATAAGTAGATAACTGAAAAGGCAAAACACAACAATTTCACCTCAGAAGTGTTAGTTTTCTAAGTATTCTTTTTTTCCTCTTTACATTGGCTTTGCCACAAAATGCTTTGTTCACCCTTTCTAGCTTACATACATAAGTCTACAAAATTTGCCTTTCTTATTCAGTGTATCTTGTTTCAAGCCAGGCATAGTACCCCCAACACGATGTAGTAAAGGAAAGAAAAGAAGAGATGGCTGCTGAGCTCAACTTCAGTACTTGCAAGACAGCAGCTTTTTTTGGAAATCATACTGCTTTTAACGAGAAGCACCACAGCACTGCTGCCACGTTTGACTAATGTGAGGTTTTTATATGAACAACTTGATTCCTTTTTTTAGCATAAAATACTGATTTCTCCATTCACAGGGCCTTTTGTTTCCTCTTCGGTCTGAACAGATCCCCAAAGGGCTGGTATGGTCCTGCCATAGCACGTGAAAAAATCCTCAACTATCTAAGCTGCAATTCATGCACATGCAACTAAACCCAACCATTTAACTGAGGTGGGAGACCATCCTTGTCATTGAGGGCAAAGAAAACTTTTGGAGAAGTTTGGAACATGAAATTGGTTGAAGGGCACCACACAATGTCACACACACAGGAAATCAAGGGTTGGTTCTGCATCCTCATGTATTCACGCCAGAGCTGTGAACAGTGTCACAAACACCCCAGCTCGTGGTTTTCCCCCACGGGAGGGTGGAGGGGCTTGTCCCCCCCTCCCTATGGGTAGAGCCTGTCCATCCTCATTCTCCTCCCCAGGCTCCAACCTCTGCTCCATGTGGTTCCAGCATTGCCAGGGGAGCACCCCCAAAACAGCAAATACGGGATAAAAAACAAGTCTGGGCTCTAAGTATCTGTCTGGCCACTGCTGCCAGGACACTTCCAGCCAAATAGTTACAGACTTCTGGCACTCAGAGGCAGGTGGGGGAGACTGTGATAAACTTTGTTTGTCCAGGTGCAAAGCTAAATGCGGTTTTGCTGTTTTTCTTCAGAAAACACCGAGGCGGCCCCATGGGCTCTCCCCTCTGCCTGGCTGCAGGGCTTTCATGGATCCTCACTGTCCCACCCATCACTGGGAGCTTTGCAGGGTTTAAGCTTGTTGGAGAAACACCTTTTTCAGTTTAAACAACATGAAGAAAAGGCTACATGAATCCCATACCTTAATCCTGGTAACAGGGAAGATTTGCTGGGAGTAATTCTTCCCCAGCAAAGCCAAATGGCTGAATGGGGTGAGAGAGGAAGATTTGCCTCTTAAGCATGATTTCATTATTATTATAACTTGAAGAACTGATCGTTAAAGGCAGAAGTTTCAGGGCTAAGACCATATGCAGCCGCTGCTGGAAGCTCTGTGAAAAAGTGATAAAGGATGAACCAGAGCAGAACTCGTTGTAAGGCAAAGAGAAAAATCAAGGTTGTGGCTGATATGGCTGTGCCCTGGAAGTGTAAATAAATATGAAATGCAAAGGGATTTCATTCCTGAAGTCTTACAAAGACTCTGAGAATTAAGAGAGGAAGAGAACATTTTCTTTGATGCTTCACACACACACATACACACACACAAATGATCTGCCCTATGAAACTCCATTCATTTTTGCAAATTTTCCCTCTTTGCAGCACATAACCCTGTTGACACATAGCACCTTGTCTGGGCACCCAACACAAGTGCAAAGTATTGCAGAGAGAGGCGTTTCCTTCCCCTGTGTGCATGAGGAGTAGTGGGAACACAGAGCAAGAAGGATTTGCAGAGGGGTCTCTCCTAACACCCAAAGTGTGGCCAAAAAGAGCAAAGCCTCCTGTTTTGGTAGGAGGTGAAGCTCATGCTGAGGGTAGGGAAACAAGGGCCAAATGACTGCTCTGGTGAGTTGTCATCTATTCCCATTTCTCGGAGCAGTGCAGTTTTCGTATTTGTCCCATCTTAAATTAGAATTTAGATTTTGAGGAAAGCTGATGTTTCTGAGGACAGCCTTGGCACCCAGGCGTTTTACACTGGGTTAGCAAATAAAAGACACTCTAAAAGTAAAATTTTTGAAGGATATCAGGAGCAAATCCCCTTGTGTTTAACACTGACCTCTGGAACAAGGAACACTGGAAACAACTGCACTAGTATTATTCCAGTGGTCTTAAGGGGCTGGAAAGCATTTAAGCAAGTAACAGGCTCCTGGATTGACTCCTGCTTTCCCAGGCCTGATGTTGGACCAAACCTTTGTCAAAAACCAGGCAAATATAAACTCACATCACTTCATCTTTAACTCCATATACTTAATTACACATAGAGTTAGCGAGCTAGTGTGTTTTAGTTAAATTATACTGACAGGCAAAACTCTCTGTAGCATTTAATACAATTGAGCAAATGTTTTCCCCCTGAAAGTACCCTGGGAGGCAGAGTAGGTTAACTGAGTTACTTACAATGTGAAAAGCACATGTACCATGTCACCAAATATATTCTGAATTGCATAAAAGATGTGCCATGTTCTAACAGCTAACTCTTAAACTCTTGGAAATTAGAAACACCTGCCCAGTGTGCCTCAATGCTATATTTATTTGTCTGTGAATATTTATAAGCATTTAAACTACTAATGTTGTTGGCATTGTTAAATCTTGATTGTGAAGTTTGTAAATATTCAAAAGAAACAGATGTTTACTAATCCCATTTACCTTTAAGGGAAAAAAATGTAAAACTGGAGCGAAAGCAGATTGTTAAACTGTTTTCCCAACAGAAAAAACCAAAATAAATTACTGCAATATGAAGACTATAAAGAGTGACTTCAAAGGTCAAAGGATTAAAGACAGTCTAAACCATGAAATGCATTTTATTAAATTAATAAAACATATGATTTCGCTAACTTAATTACATGGACAAATTAGCTGGAAAGGAACTTCAGAGCTTGCCATCCCAGATTAGCACCGGCTGTGGCAAGGCTGCAGCAGCCCTGACCCGCTCCCTGGCAGTGCACACGGCTTTCTCCCTGCACGGAGCCTTTTCCAAGGGCAGCGTGCAGGGAAGAGCGAGGAGCTGAACGCCTGCCAGGGCTCTTCACTGCCTTCAAAGAACTCGGTGCTGCTCCGGGACTGGAGCTCTGGAGCAGGCGCAGCCGGTGCCAAGGAGGCCTACACTTGGCTCTGCTGAGTAACCAAAACACTAATTCAGTTCTCTCTTCATCTGTTTTAAATCATGCTTTTAAGTGTATTTATGTGATAAAGAATTGAAGCTGTTTCTTTTGGCCATCTAAATAATTGGGACACTCTCCTTTTCAAATAGATTGACATTTAAGTACAACAAGCGCATTGAAAAGTGAATTTTGGCTCAGAGAGCCTTGAATTTGCTTAACTCTTTCAGAGCTTAATAGCAGCTTTTCCCAAAGGCAGGTTTCTCAAGGAAATATAAGCCTTACAGGGATCTATCCTGTTCCCACAGAAGTCAGGGAAAGTTTGACTTAAAATGATCTCAAAAAGAGCACTGTAGCATGGACTATTTTACTGAAGCAAAGTAACTATTTCTTCATAAAAGACTGCATTATTCCATTTATAAAGAAAGTGCACTCCCAAACCAAGTGACTGAAAAAGCTATCATTTCTTCAAACTACATCAGCAGGGATGACAAAATCTAGGAGAAAAACTATGCCTTAACTGGGGTGGTGATGTCTCAGGAGACAGCAGTGGAGAAAAACGTGACAGGGCCATGTTTTGCAGGATGACTCTCATTAGCTGTATGAAAGTTCAGATCCATGCTCTCTTGGTTAATTCACCTGCACAGACAGAGCTGGAAGGAACAGTGCCTCTGCAGCTCCTTCTGCCGTGACATTACACGTGGCAAGGTTATCATTTAATACACCTTCACTGAAGAATTGATCCATGCCCTTGGAGGAGGGGGTGGGGCTCTCCTTCCCAATACTTTACAATTTGCATGGACAACACCAGAAAAATCCTTAAAATTTCTCAAGTAGAAAAACTCCACCATGCCCAGTAAAATGAGTTCAAATTATTTATCTTCCTCCCTAAGTTCAGCTCTCTACAGATGTGTGTTTTTCTGATCTATTTCCCCAATCTCTATTTTAAGGTTTAAATACCAAAAACCAAAACAAACAAACAAAAAAGTTGCTTTTGCAATTTTAACTTAATATTTGTTCACCAAACTACCACTGTCTTGTGACAGTGAAATAGCTTTTCTCTTCAATAGCATCATGTGCTCACCCCATTAGTAAGCTCCCCTCAGAATTCACTAAGTTTGTGATGAAGTGATGCGACATCCCTAAAAACTGAGGATTAGTGCTGTTTCCAATTGAGAGAATGTTTTGAAAGGTTCCCCTGATTGCTGTTTCAGTCTGCATATAGATCCTCATACAAAATCACACTTATTTATCTTTGTTTCTTTCTTTCTTTTTTTTTGTTCCCCAGATAACATTCTAATGTGTCATCAGCTTTGGCTAGGAAAGGAGATGTCCATGATTCCAACATTTTTAATTTTCAAGGTCATGTAGCCCAAATCATAAAGAGGAGGCTCTCTTGGGTCTGTGCAGCAGTGGCTGAATATGCAAACAGATCTGGAAGCAATTTCAGCCTGATTTATTTGGGTTAACCTTACACAGAATTGGGAAATTTTTGTCTAAATAAAAGGAAAGCAGGAAAAAAAAACAAATTAAAAAATATTAAAACCTTGAAAACCTTCACTTTTTAGACTGACAGTACAGTAGGTTTTCACTTATGGAGTGTCATCTTGCTCTATTTTACCATGAGGAGTGGTTTGGGCCAATGTGTCCTGAGCCAGGAAGACTCTTCCAGGGAAGTCACACCAGATCCTCTCCTGACTACAGGGGGACCACAGCAGTGTGACAGGACAAAAGGGGACTCGCTTCTCAGCATGACACAGGTGTGCAGATATCCCTCCACAGTGTTCAACCCCACCTTTTTCTGTCCTTACCAACCCTGGCTTCTATCTTTGAGCACCCCTGAGGCAGCACAAGCCCAGGCTCACACAGGTACCCACCAAAAAGTAGGGTTTGCTGCCCCACACCACAACACATAGCAATACCTACTTTTGCTAATGGTTGCCCTTAAGGGACTGAGAAGACCATATTAATAGTAATTCATGTTGGGATGCTCTGAATCAGCAAGACATAAGAAAATGAAAATAGCAGCAGCTTTGCATCATTACAACTCTCCCCATTGTGGATTTTCTGCTAGTGGCTATATCCCTGAGCTGGCATAGACGAAAATATTCTCCTCTTAATACCATTCTCCCTCTCTTCAACTCCTACACTCAAAGAAAGCTGAGTTTACTAAGTGGCACTACTTTCTTATTTTAATGAATGCATGCAAAGCATATTTATATGAGTACCAGAGCTCAGAGGTTTAACAACAAGCTTTCTCATTGTAGATCCCACACTCTACTCACTACTTGTACAGCTTGTATTCAAGAGAACCTCATACTACAAGTGCAAGTCAGGACAACAGCAAAACAACAATCCCTGCTTTATACTGCATTAGTTCTACCAACAATCTTCTTGCCACTTCAGAAGGTTAAATTTTGGGATAACAGTCACTGCTAAAACACAAAATAGCACCAGTGCTTCATAACTGCAGGACCTTCACTCACAGCCCTCTGGTGTAACACATGCCTCTGTCAGGCCAGTGAGATGTCTAACCTTGTTTATCTGTGAATGCAGAACACCATTCCCCATCCAGCAGAGTCACTCTGACCTCTGTGTGGAACCTCAGTTCTCCCCATGCAGCATGACAATGCTGCTTTGTACAGCCCATGTAAGGCCATGGGAGTCAGGATTTACTGCTCTGGCAATTTAATAATAACCTTCATCCTTTCTGGCTTATCCAGTTCGCATTTTTTTGTTCTAAAACAAAATATATATGAAATGCCAGAACTTTCTCATTGCTTCTTCTCTCTGTTAACTGATCCTCATTATCACTCACTTCTCAGAAATTTTTTTAGACAACAAACACAGGGAGGAAAACTCCAGAAAAAAATGCTTGTTCTGCTGACACAGTGAAGGATATAGCTTTAAAAGGTTTCACTGAACTGCCTTTTTGTGCACCATGCAAGAAAAACCAGCCATACTTAACATCCTAAATATTTCTGTGTCCATATTCAAACTACAGAAAGCAAAGGTTACAAAAACCTTCTGACATCTGAAAAAAGATATTAGAATAGTAATTTTCTAGCTTTTATTAATTGCAGGTGAAGGCCTGATGGGCATTTAACAGGCATTTACAAATAGCTGAAGTAGTGGCCCTGAACTGCACAGGCCACAACATGGCAAAGATGGTAACATGCAAGAGCAGAGTGAATATCACAGATCTGTCCCTGAAATGAGCTGAAAACCTATGATCCAATTAAATCAGTAGAAAACACAGCAGCTCGAGTATTCTAGGGCCCAAGCTGTAAATCTGAGCACACAATCACTTTTTTTTTTCTCTTTATTTTTCCCTTGGGACATGACTTGTTTGCCCAGGAGCGGCACCCATGGCACGGTGCGTGCACATCGGGGCAGCTCGGGTAGGTGCCTTGGCAAGCAGTGCTCAGCCTGGCCACGTTGGCTTTGGGGGGTTCTGGGAATGACTCCTTTCAGTTTCAGTCCCCTGTGGTTTCACACCTCGACCCCACAAGTTCACTTTGAACTTCAGGTTCAAATGAATGCAAAATCACGACAGTCAAAACCATCGCTTAATGTGGGAGAACTAAGCCTGACTGAGTAACAGATGGTTTTAAACAAAAAATATAACTTAACAAAAAATACAAATTAATCTCATCTTTTCAGTTAATACTTTCTTATAGCCTGCCATGAAAACAGAACCTTGGTACTCCTCCCTTAGCTTCAATTCGACTGTCTCTTAATAGCATTCTGTTTTTCCATATGCTGGCTCCTAAGTGTAACCATTGAGCTTCCTATCATGGCTCTACAAATGGGCTCAGGTAGGATGCACAACTTCAGTAAAATTGTTTTTTAATTACATAAAACTATAAATAGCATTCCTGCTCTGGACTTGCAGGCAAATCTAAATCAACATTATGCTAGGTCAGCCCTTATATTGCATATCTGTAGCTGTGAGACGGGAGGAGGAATTACATTTATAAGTAATTAACCAGTTTAATGAACATCAGTCAAGGGAAAGAACTCAAGTTTAAATTCAAGTCTATGCTTGGCTCCTAATGCCAGAAGAAACTGTGTACATTTGGTTTTCCCAGCAAAGCACACAGGCAATGACTGATAACAGCCATTTATTCTATCTCAGCTTGCTACGCAAGTATTTGCCTAGGACTTAACCCTATTGAATTCCAAGTAGTTTTAGAGTTTTACTGTAGGGAAGTTTTAACCTCTCTCACAGTCAGTCCTATTCCAGCACTCTTAATGCTGCTTTGATAACAGCAAAGCTTGTTTCGTGTAGTTCAGAATAACAAAGCACTTCAGCAAGCTGTGAGTGAATGCAGCTCTAACCAGCTCTAACCAAACCCTGATATCTTGCATACTTGTATTTCCACATCTGATCAACACATTCGGCTCGGGGACTGTATGAAAAAAGATCAGTCACTTGAATATATAAAATGCCACAGGATGTGTAACCAGTCATCTTCAGGCAAAAAATAAAAAATTCTGTTCACAAAACAAACTCCTGAACCAAAAGCAAGGCAGGCAGCTACATCTTTCCTAAACTGTGAAACTGACTTCTGAAGAATCACGACCTCCTCCTGTATATAGTTGCCATTGGAGAATTTGTTCCAGCCTTTGCATTCAATGTACACTTGCCACATATTGATTTTTTTTTTTTCCTTCAAAGCTAATCTTTTGACTTCCCAACTGCAAAGAAGAAATATTGTCAGACTGATTATGAGGAAGCTCACTAACAGTTCACGCATTTGATGCTCTGGCTATAATGTTGTACAAATCTAATGTCATAAGTCCTGGATCATGTACAAATATAGAAAACAGCATCAAAGATGTAGCTTTTCCCTGGGTATTGGTCCTTCAGCTTGCAGAAGACTCATTCATTTCAAAACATGCTGGAATAACTGACTGGCTGCACTGTAACCCATAAATGCCCTTATATACAAGCCTTTGTATGACATTATTAAACATCTTGAAACATTCTAAAACTTTATTATGACATCTGACATCAAGAAGGCAATTAGTGAGACCTGAGACTGTGTACTGGTCAGACACAACTGACACCAGAAGCAAAATTCAATGGTTGTCTTGTGTTTACAGGCCAAGGGTATGTCCACAGACACACTTTTTCATTTTTATAACTATAGCTCAGTCTTTAAGGAAAAGCCCAGATTCCCCAAATCAACTTATATCACTGCTTTCTGATATAAATAACAAGAAGGGAGAGAAAGAATGGAGACAGAAATCACGGAATGGTTTGGGTTGGAATGGACCTTAAATATCATCTTGTTCCAAAGCAGGAGTGCCACTCACCAGATCAGGTGGCTCAGGGCCCCATCCAACCTTGACCACTGAAATTATCAGATCTGACAATAATATGAGTAGAGGAGTGAGATCTTCCCCAAACTAGCAAAAGTCTAATAAACAAGAAACATACAATTGAATTTTAATAAGACCTGTCTCCAAAGATATCAAATACCAGTTGGAAAGTACCAAATATGCCCCAGATTGCCATGAAAAGTGCCAGGTACCATGGAGAGGACAGCCAGTACTACAACTTCTACCCAGAACAGCAGAGTCATTGCTGAAGGTACAGTGACAGATCCCTCCCATCCAGCCAGGCTGTAACAGACATTTCAGAGCTGATAGCCACAAAAAAAGCAGGAGGGAGGATTTCATACATGTCTTATTGAACCCAAGCAGGCAGAAACAGGCATTTCCCAGACCTTTCAGAATGTACAGGAGCTATCTGTAATCAATGCTGCCGCCACATGCAGCTGAGCTGGCTTTTGGTGGATGACATATGTTCCCAATTTGTTTCCTGCATAACCAGAAGGTGTGTTTACTGCTACGAAATCAAGTTAGCATTTACAAAGCATAATTATCTTTAAAAAAATGACTTTGCCATAACTTTCAACCAACTCAGAATAGACTGGAAAAGAAACAAGGACTGCTGTAGCTTATTAAAGTTAACATTTTATTGAGCAGGTGGAAACAGAAGTCAGCTGTCTGTTCTTAGTTTCTTTCCTTTCTGACCTCTCCTGGGAAGGGATGTATTCTAACAACTGAGTAACAGACTTATTCTGATATTTTGAGGGTTTTTTTTCTGGTATAATTCTGATTAAAGGTTTTGATTCACAATAGTCGAGAGCAAAACCAGAAACATGGGTGTCCTACAGGCTGCAAAACTGCCCTACTTAGTTTTCTAGCCAAAGTTTATAAAATCAAGCTGAGACTGAAGCGTATCATAACTGCAAGACATTAAATGTGAAATTAAGTGACAGACAAGTAATCTAACAAGACAATCTCAGCTACAAGAGTTTATTCACCTCTGCTTTTCAGAGTCACATCTCCCTATAATTTATGGCATACATATTTTCACAATTTGATGCAACACTTACATTAGTTTAATCAAACACTTTCAGAGTGCTTGGTTCATTACTTGTGTGGTACTATATCAATTGCACTTTACTTACTTCCCTAATCAAAGAGTATCTGAATTCTTTGGACTGGACAAATGGATATAGATTTTACAGGAACCCAACAAACTAAATGCATTTGCATTATTTTAACCGTGAAGCATTTATATTCCCTCATAGCTCTGATTTCTAATCCAACTGGCTAATATTATTCACTAAAAAATCATAGTACAGTAATTTAAAGGGATAATAAACACATAACACAATAAATAGTAACATTCTAAGCTCTTGCCATGCCCATAAAGCTGTGATTCTGTCAAGTTCAATCATGGGTATGGAAGTAAGCCATCCCCAGTCATCAAAATGAAAAAAATCCTATCAAGACCCATTGATTTCTGTGGGATTTAAATACAAGTTTAGGTTCTGGATGGATTAAAGGTAAGCACCCTTCTGAACCAGAGCCCAAGGACATATTCATTAAATGATGCCAAATCTCCAATGTCACTTCAACTATTTAAAGTTCTTTCAGTAAAATCTTGTCACTTCCCTTTGCACAAATCCTTTGTGCCCATCACCCATGGCAAAGGGTGGCAGATCATGTTATTGCTTCACTTCTGCTCCAGACTTTCCTAGTGCTTTATCTTGTCAATAGCCTATAGTTATATATCACAACTTTCATTTTATGTTTTATTACCTTACCTAACAAGTACTGCAGGATCAGAAAACCTTTACAACTGCCATTAAGTTTGTCTAGACAGAAGGGTTTTTTTTTTCCTTAATTCTTTTCATTACAGAATATCCTTTATTTTCCTGTAATGACATCAGTTCACTTTAGAAGGACACTCATGCACACTGGGGTTGACACATATCATACAGAAACTATTGGAGAAATTCTTGCTGACTGAGGCACGTTTAGATACAGTTGTAAGACATGAAAACACACTTCTTAAAATATTTTTCCCCCTTCTTTCTGACATTCAGTGATAATGTCTGGAGTACTGCAGATAGCTCAGCCAGAGTCTGCTCTGTATCCTAAATCCAAGCTCAGAACCTGCCGTGCACCAAGCAGGAGACACCAGAAGTGAGACAGGCGGGGGTGTTGTCCTTTGAACCACAAGCCCTTTCCAAATCTGCCATGTGGGAGAACTGTGTGACAACATCCATCAGACTAACGCCAAAAGGATTTCCCAAGATGGGCTCTGTACAACTGTTTAAGCAATTACCAGTACTTTGTACCCAAATCTAAAAAAAATTAAACATTTTCAGGACACTTCTGGTTCACACACCCAACTGGTCATTCTTATGAGGTTCTAATAACAGGAAAGGCAGCAGAATCTCAAACTATTTAACCATATATTTTAGCTCCAGAATGTTTTGCACTTTTAGCGTTTTTTAAAACATGCGTAGCCCTGTGTCAGAGCTATTTTTCACATACACCAGCAAATATGTTTTAGAAGAAAACACAAGAAACAGGGGGTGGGAGGAGGCTGGGCAGATTTTACTCCAATATTAAATATTAGTTAATGAATTACTGAAAATCAATATCAAATAAAAATAGTATTTGTTTTGTAGCTCCAAGTGGCACCTTTTATTTTAATACTGCAGTTTTATGTGTCATTTAGAAGCTTTACTGTTTCAATAGCAAAGCTAAAGAGGTTAATTCCTCTTTAACAAGGGGCTCTCCCCCTTTTTCCCTCCCCCTCCCTCTCCTTTTTGGCTCGGCCTAAATTTCTAACACTACCTTATGAAATGTAGTATACAGCTTTTAATTGTGCCCAGAGGCAGTACAACTTCAGAGAGGGTTTGGAGCAACTGGCAGAGGATTTGCAGAACAGCTGTGTTCCGGGAACATGTGCAGCAGCCCCGTCAGCACCTGCACCCGCTCCGCGCTCCCGCCCCTGCTCCCCGCACGCTCCACATCTGGGATTAATCACCCCTTTTAAAGGAATTAATACTCTTAACGTTTTTATTTTATTATACCTGTAGGAACATGATGCTATATTAAAATCTGCAGCTTATAAGTAGTATTTTGTTCAAGCCAGAGTTACTGGGGGGAATAAAACCTCCCCGCGCTTTGCCAAGAATGAATTGTTTTAATATCCCAACATTCAATATTATTTATTATTAAAGTCGAGCACTGCTTTGGTGAGTAACTGGCTTTCTCAAGCTTTAACCTACTTTTCCCCACTGAACTCTACCTTACAATTCCAACATTTGCTGGAAATAAGCCCCCGTACTTCCTCCCCACATCACCATTTTCTCAGTGTACACTATTCATGCTGGAAGATTTAAAAAAAAAAAAAAGTCCTTTAAAAACGTGATATTATTTAAATGTCATTCAATTCCAACAGCAGTACTTGCTTACAGAGTTCAGACAGCACAGAACTCTATTCATGCATGAGTTATGCCACATTAACCATTTACGATAGATTTTCATGTTAATTCTACAGGGGAGGAATCATATTAGATTTGCCCATTTTGTGTAACTTATAATGGAATTCAGCAACATGAATCCTGCTCATTATAATGGGGGGGACTAGAGAGGAAAGCTGAAAAGAAGAGGAGGGAAATCAGCTCTGGTATTAATTCACTAAAACACAGACATTTCCCAAAAGTCAGACACCTGAATGAACACTCCTGAGGTAAAGCCACAAAGACCTGCCACTATTGTTAGCACTTTGGACTGCACTAGAATTCAGTTTTAAGTGTGTCTCTGAGTCAACAATTTGTCCCAAAATCTGATGGACCAACCCATAAGCAATAGAAAAATACACTGCTGATACTTTCTGCGTTATCCTATAGAGTCAAAAAGACATAGTACTAAACCTTGGTTAGAGACATGGTGAGTATTACAGGTTTTTGTCTTGTTATACACCATTCATCCAAAAATTGGAACAGAAATATTTATCTCTCCAAACCTTTGGGTAAATACCATCCCAGATTTCTCAATGCATATTTACTTAATTTGAAAACTTAGTCTGAAAATCAAGTAAATAAGTACAGCATCCAAAACTGGTGCATGTTGCCTTTGGAACAGTTTTCCCAGTGATATCTAAACCACAGTCCTTTTGTATTTCATAATTCAGTTGCTTTACCTTGTTCCACTGAGCTGGAATTGCTCAGCAGCACAATGGCTCTTAAGCCAAAGCCATATTGGTCACAGCCACTCTCAGGCTAATTTTTCTTGTAGCTGTGAACCTCAGCAGCCTCCTGGTCCCATTTATCTGTGTTGGGTACCTTCCTCCTGATGCAGACAGACTGCAGCACAAGACTAATTGCATTTTTGGCTTCCAGTGCTCAATATCTTTACCACCTTTGCTCAGTTGTTCTTCCAAGCAGATTTTTCTATTTCTGTCATAAGTGCACAATATATTTGTAGTGACTGTAGCCTAAAAAACCTAAGTACTTAATTGAATACATTAAATTAAATACCCATTTTGAGAATTACCATACTCTGCCTGAATATTATACACATTACACATTTTAATAGGGAAGAGGGGAAAAAGGCAAATCTTGTTGCTCCAGCCCATGCTGGCAGAGCAGCCTTCCTGACTCACCAAATTTCTCACTCCCCCTCACCTCGGGAACAGCCCCCAGGAAAAATCCACTCAACTGCTCAGGATCCCACAGCAGCTTTTGTTGGGACTTATCCCTTTTAACAGAGGTGTTGAATATATGTTTTTAAATTTAATTGTTATTTTTTTGCTATCCTAAGATGGTTTTATTGCGAGGGCATGACAGATGTGTGTTAATTTGAGCCTTAGTTAGCTCCTGTCACCCTGATTTTAATGGAGCTGAACAAGTTCATACGCCACTATCTAACTCACTGAGAAATCATAATCAGGCTGATTTATGCAATGGGAAAACCCACACCTCACACTGAACCTGCAGCACAGGCTTAGCAAAAAAGGAAACAAATGCAGGTATTGTTGCCCACACAAGCCAAGCTAGTGGAGAACAAAAGGAGACTCAATTAAATCAGTAAAGCAAATGCACAGTTGCACAATTTTGGTTTTGGAGCCAAAGGACACTGCTTGTCCTAAGAGGTAATTCCCTCTCTGTTATCAGGAAACCAAAACTGATGGGCAGAGGTTTTGACTGGCTGAGTATAATTTAAGTACTGATGCCTGGGGACAAGGGGTGAACAGATGCACAAACACAGCATTCCTCTTTTTCCCAAACTCTGATGAGGTATAATGGGTAGGTGTGGTTGTTTGATATTTTTCTTTAAACACTTTCCTTGCTGCCCTTGGGATGCACAGGGAGGGAATTGGCCCTGCTCTGAGCAGGAGGGGGGACAAGGTGACCTCCAGAGGTCCCCTCCAGTCTAAATTTTTCTATGACTCTAATCAAAACCCTCAAGAGATGCTGAATCTGGCAATGCCAAACATACCCAGGAAATGTAAAATTAGAACTGATTACCAAGACATTGTAAACCAGAAGCCTCTGATGCCATTGTAGGGTCATCTAATACTTGGACAGAAGCCTTTGCTGCCTGAAAAATGTTGGATGAAGCAGACTAATTGCAAAACACTATTTGCTGCACTGCCAGCTTTTCCCTATGGAAAATAAAATTGCAGAGATCTTGGGAACTGGTAAATTTGCCAAGCTGGAAGTCAGGTTATGAATTTAGAAAACTTTTTTTTTTTTTTTTTTTTTTTTAGATATCAGTAATTAGATGGAAAATTGAGAAGTAATTAGATGGTAAGTTGAGAACTAAAACTAAATCTCAGAACTCTAGGAACAGATTACAAGAGAAGCAATGTTTTCAAAAGTACTAAAGTAGGAGCCTATATCTTGCTACTAAAAATAAGGACCCTGGTCCTCAAGGCATTAAAATAGCTCTGCACTAGAAATTTATGTCAGTGTAACAAAATTGTCTTTGGACATCAGTCTTTCAACATATCTCTGCAATCAAAAATCCCAATATGTATAAACATCCTTGGGAAAAATGCTTGTATGAGTTAAGGAACTCCTTGGAGTTCTTTTTTTTATCATTAGACACTGTATCTAAAGCAAAAGTGCCAGACCCATAAATCATTGCAGCAGAACAGCCTAATATTTAGTCTAAGTAACACTTGAAAATAGGTTGGTTTTGTGCTTTAAGATATTTTACCAAAGAGCAAGATGAATGCAAATTGCTTAATAGAAGGCTTTTAAAAACCCAAGAAGATCCAGGAATACACATATTATTTGCTTCCCTCCAGGGAAGATCCAACAGGACCAAGTGAGCTACACAACACCTAAGAGAAGTCAAAGATTTTAAAAGGCTAAACCACAATTTTTCCATGGTTTCCAGTCTAATCTCCAAGGCATTTATTACATTTTTTATTACTTAAAAGTCACAGCAATTTTATTAATAGCCCAGCAGCCTCCATTTTCTATTTGGCAGAAGATAGAGTCACTCTTGGTGGGAAAAACACATTTATTCTGGGACTAGTCATGGTCAAATTTACTCAGTCTTAATGAAGACGCTGCTTCAAGATAGGGATTTATGGAAAAAAAAAAAAAAAGTAAAAAAAGGCTGGAAAAGACTGACAGTGAGAAGATTTAACTTCTGGTTTAAAATCAGTGGCAGAGCCCTGTGTTACTCATTTGTCAACACTTTTGCAGCAAGTCTTCATTGCACACTGCCAGTGGGATCTCCCAAAAGCCCTGTGCCTGCACTGGATGGGGCAGGCACAGCAGCATGGAGAGCAGTGAGCTGTGAGGAGCCTGAGTTCAGTCCTGACTCAGGGGTTTGTCTCTGTATCCTAAAGGGAAGATGCTGATTCATCATCATTTTCCCCTTATACAAAAAATGTCATTTATCCAATCTGAGGTATTTGCCAGTGTTTTAGATTCCACTTACTTTGCCTGACCTTGTAATTACAGAAAGTACAGATGCTGTTGATGATTAAGACACATTTTGTGTGATGCTCACGTTCCTGGATGTCTGGTAATGTGTGCTCCAGAACCATCTCATAACTCCATGATTTTCTCACTCTACAAAAATAATTTTACAAACACTCACCCTCTTCATGATTGTCGCAATTTCTGCCAGAGAGAGCCCAGGGCTGGTAAAGTGCCAAGCAGGGCTTAAACATACTCAAGAGCTTCAAAGAGAAATGCACACAATGCTATTGATGTCAGCCTCTCAGTTTAATACATGCTTAAATTCACAGCATTAAAAATAACCAATCAAGGGGTTTTCTTTGCCATCGCCACTCTCAAAGTGAGCCTGAAATCTGTGTTAAAAAAGAACACTACAACTATTGCTTCTGCAGGGTGTTCAGTACCCTCAAACTCTCAACATGATTTTCATTAGAGGGCAAAATGTTCGGAAAATTGTTATATGAAGTCCATAAATCTGAAGATGAATAATGAAAGTGAAACTTTCCATGAAATGCCCCAGTGTTCATTTTATTTAACATTCTCCATTGGTGAAAATAAATTAAGAATGAACAAGACTTGTTTATGCCTGCCTTACACCATTCTCTGTGTTTTAATAGCAACTGCATATTAATTTATCAGGATCCCATAAATTATAATTAGCCAGGAGGATTAACAACATAAATCCTTGAATTTAAAACCAACCTGCCCTGCTCTCTCTTCCCTTAGCCCTAAAGTGAAAAAGAGCCATAAAACCCATCACCGCTGTTTGATCCATTAAACTCATGAGACACTCTTATTTCAGCTGAGCTACTGGAGGTAGAGGCTTTGCAAAATCTGTTTTAAAGTTACAGCAGCCTTCCTGGAAGTGAGAGACAGCGTGCACAGGAAAGGCCCAGCCTGAACATGGGAAGATGACTCTTGCCTTTTCCACTGCATCACCAGATGACATCAGGGAGGCTTCTTAGTATGCAGGAAATGGGCAAAAGATCTTACTAGTAAAATAGGTGAAACATAGAGGTATCACTTCCTAAGCACACCTTTGGCAAGATAAAAGGAAAATCTAACTGAGGTGGCTACATAATTTACTGGACTGGGTAGCAGGAAGGATGTGCTGCAGGTGGAGCAGATGCTCTGGGATCAGGAAGTCCCCCTTTCACAACAGCTTTAATATCCTTAAGCATCAGCTGAGGGCAAAACAAGTAACATCCCCACAGAGCTGTAAATCAGCCAGGGTGTTGTACTGGTACTCATTATCCCAAACAACTTAAGGTGCTTTGGCAGAAATGCACAACCCACTTGTACATGTAATCAGGAACTTCCTCACAAATACCAACTTGAAAACCCACTTCCTTCCCCCTCACTCCTGAAAGATTTGCATGACAGATGTGAAACACTGAAAACTGAAACCCATCAGTCCCACCTGAACACTCAGGGAGTGTCAAGAGAGGACGGTGCTGCTCAGCTGCAGCTGGGAGAACAAATGAGCCCACACCAATGCACATCTTGTCTTCCAAAAGGACATTTTAAATTGAAATATCTGCTAGTTCAATATATTAGATAAGCAGCAAAAAGAGAAATTTCTGCCAGGGTTTATTTTTGGTACCAGACTGCTCTGCAAGGGCCAGATTGCCATGGGAGCCACCTGAAGAAAATCTTTAACAGGTGTGGAAATTTATATTAAGTGCTCAGGGTTTTTTTTATTTATTGCTTGAAGGAGTTTAGGCGCCTTTGAAGACACCAATCCCTTATTGTCATTATAGCAGTGCTGCACACAGGGAGCAGGGATTATGGAGCAGAGCCAAAGCCACGTGGCTGCACCTACAGCACACACAGGAGCTGCACTGCCTGTCCAAAGAGACTGCAGCCATCAGGTCACCCCCACGGTGGAATAAGCACATTTCAAAACCCAGAAAGCAGTGTTATCTAAGGCAGAAAAATGCTAAATGCAAACCTACACATTTTGGTGAGGCCCTGGCACAGGTTGCCCAGAGAAGCGGTGAATGCCCCATCCCTGGACACGTTCAACACGAGGCTGGATGGAAATCTGAGCAACCTGGTCCAGTGAAAGATGTCCCTGCCCATGGCAGAGGGGTGAAACAAGGTAATCTTTAAAGTTCCTTCCAACCCAAATCATTCTATGACTCTAGGAGCTGAAACACAAAAACCCCACAGGAGGAACTGTCAGTTTGCTCCCCTCTACCCCTGCAAGAGCATTACAAAAAGACTTTTCTTGAATGGTCACCAGACAAGAGGGCATCTCCTGATACATCCACAATCTGCTACCCTTCCTAATCTCAGGAACCTGTGAGGGACATTTATGTGGCATCTAGGCTTTGATTGGCCAAATTCCCAGATGGTCAATGGAAACAGCCCTTCTCCCTCCCTGACAGCTGGAGTTGATGTCCACCACACTTGTCTTCCCAGCCTCAGAAACCAACAGAAAAAAAGAGTCACTGAGTAAAGGGTGAGTAGAGAGGATTTGCAATGGGCACCTATGACAGCCCATGACTCTGAGAGGTGGGTTTAGGGATGACTAAGGGTGGTAAGCCTCAAAGCCAGAGCCTGGCTCTGCTCAGCAGCCCCAATGTGAACAGGTTACCTCTCTGGTTTTACTCTGTTCACACCACACAGATCTCCCAAGCTGTGGGAAACCTGCGACCTGAACCTGCAGAACAAATCTCTCACAATACTGTTGACTGAGACTATTTTTTCCTCCTCATGATTAATGTTTCAGGGTCTGACAAAATACAGGGGCAGCATTTTTTGAGCTTGATACCAGTTATCCAGGGGAAGGCTGCAGCAGGCACACACGCAGTAGGAGCAGATAAGGGGGCTCAGATCAGCGTGTGATATACCTGCATGCACCAGATGAGCTGAACATGACACGGAGTACTTCTGCTCACTTCACACAGCTGATATTTATCACAGCTCCTTTCAAATGCTTATCTCCATCCTTTGGAGCTCACTTATAGCATGAACAAGGTGAACTCCCAGGTGGTACGAGGGCCCAGATGTGTAAGGGGAGGTTTCCATTCAGTAAAACCAGGATATCACCTGGTTTAGAGAGATAGGGGATACACAGCTCAGCAAAACGTGTTTCTGCAGGACTCTTATATGTGTAAATAGTATAAATGCACTTAGTATGAGGTACATAAACAAAGGAAAACAACAAACCCTTTTCTTTATGCATACACACATATATATACAAATATATATGTGTATATATATCTCTTTCATATGTATATATATATATGCATACACAGACATACAAAACCCTGCCTGACTCTTCCATTTGCCTTTAACAATAAAGGTAGAGCAAAATAGCTTTCATTTTTCCTATTCTTCTTCCTTCTCAGTAAGAGAAATGAGACCTACCAATTTAGACAGCTATGCTCAGTTGTCCTTACTAAGCACCAAAGTGAATGATTTGACTAAGATTATGCAGCCACGGGGTTATGCACCTCTCTTAATCAAAAGAAAACACAGCTGGAATATAAAGTATTTGTCCCCTTGTATTTGGAGGGCGGGGGAGGGAGGGGGAGGAAATTGGGTTGTATACAAGAAGAGAAAGAAAAGTTGTTAGGCATAAATGCAAACAGCTTTGCAAATAAAAGCTGGAAATAAGCATCTTCTTAAAAAAAAAAAAAAAAAAAAAAAGACTGCAGCATATTGTAAAGGAAGCTCCTGCATTCATTCCATGAGGGAATAGGAAAGTGCACTCTCTGTACGAGGCTGCAGAAGACAGAAAGCTCTGTAAGCCCATCCCAACTCCCTTAATTATTTTAATTGCAGCAGTGTGATGCCAAGGTGCTGAATTACCCCCTCAGGCTCTGGCTGCTTAGCCAGGAGGTACTGAATTAAACTGTCAGAACATGCAGAAAAATTGCAATGGTGCCTGTCAACGGTATTTGTTAAGAGACACGGGTGAGGCCAGTGACTTGTATAGAAAAAGAGCTGCCAATGCAAAGTCGTCAAAGCACAGCACTGGAACTAATGGGGTATTCAGAGGTCTTGTTCTACTTCATTGGTTAAAGCCAACAAAACTCCTGTAATATTTGGGGCGGTTTGCTATTTATGGCTATGGTAATAAAGGCCAGTTAAAGCTGCAAAGCCAGCCACAGTTAGTGGTCCCCACTGCTTCAGTTCTAACTGGCTGAGGGGGCACTATTCCATCTCAAGCTTTGCTTTTAAAAGAGAGGGAAAAATTATAAAAAGAATTGGGCATTTAAAAAATATGAAAAATTAAATGCAGAGTGGGCCACAGTTTCACAATACACTGTTCTAGTTAAAAATAACTACATTTTGGATGCCTCACCCAGATGATTTTGAATTCAGTTATGTCTTAGCTGCAAAGGACTAGCATACAGCTGGCAATGTGTCCCAGGTTTAGCATCTCCTCTTCTTGACACGTGACAGTTTCCTTCCAGAGACACTTACCAAAGCTGAAGGTGTGTTTGATACCAAAATTTACTTTGTAACTTCTAAACCCACACAAGTTCAGATAGCGATCAAAGCCATCTGAAGAAGTCCTATTTGCTGTGGCTCTGCATGGCTCCCTTGCAGCTATTTTTAGGAGTAAAATCCTGTGCTTGTGAAATTGAAAGGCAGATAACAATGGCTGGAGCTGGTGCGTGGGCAGGTGCCATGCCAACACCTCTCAGCCCAACACCCGTGCGTTGGCTCCGATTGTTCGGTCCCCCCTGGAGCTTTGGTTCTCTTTGGGGAGGATAAAACCAGTTGGATTTTGGGATGGGTGTTAGCTCCTGCAGAGGGGCACACAGAGCTGTAACCCAGGTGAAAGTGATAAGTGGTTTATGCTTGGTAGGCTGGCTAAAGGCCGAATACACCTGTCTGTGGGATTTTTAGAAACCCAGGTTCTCTGCCCTTCCATCTTTGAGCACAGCCCTTCTAGAGGCTGCAGAGCAGCAATGGTACAGAGAAAAGGACAATCTTTTTGTGTTTGTCAGAGCCACCCTTTCAGCATAGCAGGGAAGTGGAGGTAGAGAAAATGAGCATTATTTCACTGTAGGTGCTTGTCCCTGTCACTGACCATTCCAACAGCTCTGTACCCAGATGGAGCTGCATCCCAGTTTTCCACAGTCTAAAGAGCTTTGAGAAGTGCTACATGTCCCACCTGGCTTCTCTGCTGGGGTATCTCCCAGCTCAGTGTGCTTACTGGGATTCTTCCTTTACAGGTCTCCATTGCTGTAATCCTATATTCACTTAATGTGGTTTTCACTAAGAATACAAGTTCAAGAAAGGTTAATGATCCATTAGTGTATATTTTTAGCTAGCTAATTTACATATTGAATAGCCTGTATTTATTTTATTAAAACCAGGTCACCATATTCAGCTGACTGAATTATGTGAGATATCACATGGATTACACAAGAATTGTTCAGTAATTAATTTTCCCCATACATGATATGTAGTTATTACCTATATTTCTAAAGAATTAAAACTGTGAATGTTCTCTTAAAGAAGCTGAAACCTTTGCTGCTATAAGAGCTTTACAACTGCAACACTCTCTGAGCTGAAGGGTTCATTTCTGCACTTCCTTTGGGATAAAATCCATACTGCTCCTGGTACAGAACACAGCACACCAGCCTGCAGGACCTGTGGTTCAGGCCAGGTTGCAAATGCTGTTTCTAAGATGTACTTGTAACTAAATAGTGTTGGCCATGCAAAGATGCACCATCACGAACTCTTATTCCCTTCTTGCCATCTGGGAATTAAAGGACAATCTTCATTAACTTTAATTAAAGAAGTTGGTTCCTTTCAAATGACGGTGACAATCCAAGTGTGCATTAAGCAGCTCAACCCACTCCTGCTCCCCCCCCAGCATTACCTGTGGCTCTGTTCCATTAGCCCACAAATTTAACATATTCTGTCACACACAGAGAGGAGAAGGTGGGGTGATGACTCCACAGCTCTGAAGACCACACCCCACCTCCATCACTCCAACTCAGCAGCATCACCAGAGTTAATCATTAAGCCACTTTGATATTTTTCTTGGCATGCAGTTTAGTACAATTCTATAGCCTGTCACTAACTTGGATATCTGAAGAATATGAGCTACAAGTGATATGAGATATGGGAACTGCACCCTCAGCTGTCATGATCTCAATCACACAAACAGGTCTGAGAGCCCAATCACTCTCCATCTGTCAGGGCACATGTCTGAATGGGTTTTATTCTCCTGCACTGAGGACAAGTGACCCAATGGGCATTTATAAATTGCTAAATTGCTCAAAGCTTTAAAAAGGCAAACCATACCTTGATTACCCTGCACTCAGAAAATGCCTTTGAATAGATTTAAACACTTCTGAGCAAGTTTTCAGCATTAGCACTGTTCCTTTCTTCTTGGGATAGTGGTGGCACATTGTGAAATGCCTCTTCCATGTTCCTTGCCAACATCAAAACCTCTTCACACTGCATTTTTGAATGTCATGTTCACAAGAACACGAGAGGATTTCTGGTTCTCAGTGGGAGAGTGTTATGTTTTTCCAAGTGCAAACAAAGGGTATTAAAACACCCGTAGTGCTCATTATACCACTGCAGCCCACCAGAAACAAAAGGATGGATTCGATTTTCCACTGCATAATGACTATATCGTGTACAGAACTGGATGAACTAATGTATTACTTAGGAAAAGTACTAATTGCTGGGCCCTTCTGCCTTTAGGTGCAGTGGCACATGCAGAGAAAGACCAGCTTTAGGGCCAGATACAAACAAGATCTGTCATAAAGGATCACTGCCGTTATTCCATCAAATCTACCATTAGCTCAGCATTAGCCACAAAGAGTAAGCCAAAGACAAGCATCAAGAATTCAGATATTGTTCTGCAAGAATAGAAGAAAAATAGTATTAACATTTCTTGGAATTCAATTAGTCTGCAGCCTTGTTTTCAGTGCCAAATGAGGTGCACTTTCTGTTGAGTGAGATTTGTTTTCCAGAGTAAAGAGGGCCTTGTCTCTGATAGGATTAGAAATCAAAATAGCTGGGTTGGATTAGCTACCTAACGATTAACAAAACAAACACAGTTGGTTTTTTTCTTGTGCTGAAGACATGGAAATGTGGAGTGAAGGAGACTTCCTGGACCATCAAGTCTCATATCTGTGTTATTGAAGACATCCCATCATATAACTGATCACAAACATATCAACTTTATCATAATCTGGACTAGTTTCTACAATGATGTTTTCAGCATGATAGCATCAGCCATGTGGACAGAAAAACCAGCAAAATTTCCTTGATGCAAATTCTGTTTCATATGAAATTTGCAGTCATTGTACCACAGGATTTCTGGGAAGAAATGTCTGTGTTTCTTTCTGAAGCAACGTTTGAAGATTTACAAAGCCTTATTTTTGTGAATGACAGACCAAAATGTGCAAAACTTTGCAAAGAACTGAAAAATTACATAACCCCCCCCCCCCCCCAATTTTTTCTCTGCCAGTTTAGCTTCATTTTATCAATTTACAAAAATAATATTGCATTTAATGTGAACTTTATTGTTCTGTATGGCCTTACTGGGAGCCTGATGTGGCACTGAAGCCCTCTTCCTCTTTTAACACTGCTGCTTCTCAAACCAATACTGAAGCTGAACAATCTTTTGTCTGAAAATCAAATTAGCACTTTCCTAAGAGTAGTGCAAGGCATTTGCATGAGCGTGAAAACTCAATCAAAAGTAAAGTTTGAGTGCTGGGCATTTATATCCTGGGCTTGCCAGAATAAAGCAGCATTAAGTTTCTCACTAAGACTCAGATTTGTAAAGATATTTAGATGCAGATAAGGTGCTTAGTGGTGCATTCAAAAAAGCCTAGGACTTTTCTGTCCTGATGATTCATTCTAATATACACTTCATTTACAAGTCAGCAGTACAATGTTGTGGTAGAAGGGATGTGGTAAAAAATAAAACACAAGGAAAAACAATAACTGAGGGTAGAAATCTGGGCACAACGAAGGCAACTATGATGGTCCCAGTGGCTTTAATCCACACAAATCCATACCAATTCCTCTCTCTCAGACTTCTGAAGATTTCTTTTGCTAAAAGCAGAAAGCAATACAGGAATTATTATATTTAATGACATACCACAGGACAGCTGTGTTTAGAAGGAAGTTCCAGGCTAATTTTTCTTCCCTCAGCTCTGTTTTCCAGCACTGAACCTATCGAAAAATGAACCTAAAAATTGATCCGAGGAGTTCTCTTTCTCCCCTGAAGTTTGATTCAAATCTACAGTCTTCATGTATTTCAGGCTGATTCAGTGAGACCATGGCATGTCTCAGCTCTGAAGCTGCTTCTTGCAGATTGCAGCTGTAGGGAGAAATACGTCTACATATGAAGCAAAGTGATGGAGTGAATTAAACTCCAAACACAGCCTCCAGCTAATTTTTTAATAATCTGAGTGCAAAACAGGGCCTTGAGGGTAGGCAGAGCTTTTCAGTAAACCAATCAGAACTGGATTTTATTTAAACAACAGTAAAGTCAGTCCCAGAGAGCTCAGACACTTGTATACAAAGCAGCCGTGTCTCACTGAGAGCCTGTACAGTAGCTCAGCATCTCAATTTCAATCACAGTTCATTCCCTGCTGGTAGTTTTTGTCTGCAAACAAGCTGAATGTGAGCTGACAAGGGCCCCCAGAGCAAATAATACGAGCACTGGAGGAAGAAACTCACACGGACACGATGCTGACAGTTGTGCAGCCAATTCAAAAAGATTGCACAACAAGAACCCCAGTCCTCAGCTGGAGCTGCACACCAGAGCACCAACAAACAGAGAGGACCTGATCTAAGGGGTTTCACCTCCTGAACCACAGCTCACCTGGGCAGAATGGGTGTGTTAGACAGCACGGGGCAAAGCCTCGGGTCTTTCTGCAAGGCCAGAGGAGGAGCAGGGCAGTTCTGTCAGCTTTTCTAAGCAAAGTTCTGCATCGCTCTGTCAAGGGACTGGGTTGATATGAAGATGTCCAGCCTGCACATCCTGCTTGCTTTGTAGGCCTGCAGTGGATCTGCAGAGGATGTGCCTACAAAGACTTTGTAAATCTGAGTTGTTTCCAGTCTTTTACAGTAAAGGAGCTGTGCAAGTGGCCACAGTTTCTTCCAGGGATTCTGGTTTCCCCTGAGGGATACCAGGATGTGTTTATTCTCCGCACCTCTTGCCCACATTTCCTTACACAGGAGTGTCCACAGGTGGGAAAAAACTTCCAGAAGGGACCAAGATCATGGTGCTACACCATATTATGTAGTACAATCTGTCCTCCCCTTCCAGGAAATCTTGGATGGACACATATCAAGCTAAGAGAAGTGCTGGAAATACATTACTGCTCATGGTAGTATTTGAGATCCCAGCCCTGAGAGTTGCACTGTGCTAATTGCACTCACGAGTTGAACACACACACCTCAGCACAGCTTTAGAATGTGCATCCTTACGTTTGTAAAAGATTTTGAGCCAAAATCCGCTCAATAAATGGAAGCCACCAAAATGACCAACTACAGCTGTTAAACAGACCCACCTAACTTGCTTGATGTGGAGATGATAGATATTATTTCTTTGGAATCCCCAGTTTTCAATATCATTACCAGCTTTAAATAGGCTTTAAACATGATCATATTCACTGGTAATGACACCTCTCCCTTATAGGGGAGATGTGGCAACTAACTGGAATATAATGGCTATGGATTTGTTGAGGAAAAAAAACCAGTATGATGGGCTTTTTTTAGAGAAAATAATAATCATAAATCCCAAAAAATAATTTGTGACCTTCAGATCCATTTATTGGACTACTGCTCATTATTGGAGTTTTAACCTGAGAAAAAGAAAAATAGTTTAGACAATAGCCTGTTGTTTTAGAGTTAATTTCTTCTAAGAGGTCTGATTTTAAAGTGAGGACAAAACCAGAATATAGGTGTTCCTCTCAGTTCCACTAAAGGACATGTGACATATAGACACTGTCCCTATAGATAAACCTTTCTTTACTTTATGTCATTTTAAATACACTTCTGCAGCCAGCATCTCTAGCAGAGCCAAGGAACACAAGGCTCCATTCTGTACTTAGTCTGTACCTGCCACAGGAACTCAAAAATCAGTGTACAGATGCTGCCTTTGGAGATGAGCTAATATCCTCTTTACTTTGCCCCATTCAGCCAAACCAGAGTTTATAAAACAACAACTTTTTATGAGATTTCCAGTAACATTAATTGTTGGTCACAAAACTTCAAAGAAAACCAGATATTTATAGCTCAATTCATGTTTCTCTTTTTTTTTCCACACACTTTTACCACAACACTTTCCAGCCCGGTTCCCATGAGCACACTGCAAACAGAGCTATACCCGCTTCCTGCTGTGGCAGCCTCCTTAACCACTTCACTCCTGGTGCTTCTGCTGCCTTTTTTTGGTTTTTTTTTCACTTTTTTTTTTCCAGTGTTCATGTCCTTTCATTGTTTTCCCCAGTGTGTCACACTTGCTTCTTCCCACATCGCTTTATCATTCATCTCTGCTCTCTTCAGCCACCCGCACAATCATTAAAATGGCATGGGAAATGAACTATATATACAAAAATATATAGACATATACAAACACACATCCCTGTGTGTATATATAGATCTATACACACAAACTACACTGGGAAAACTTTTATTCAAAGGAAAAAAAAAAAATCTCCTTTTCAGTAGAAAAATTACTTGCTAAATGAACTCATTTTTATAAACATGGAAGAGGGAGGTGGAGCGTTTTCAGATACATATATTAAATATTTCCCTATTCCTCTGAAGAACTGATATTCATAACCACTTATTTATTACAATATAATCAGCATATTGATTATATTAAGCAATCCCTGTAAATCTCTATAAGCTGAGGTTAACAATGGCTTTTCAAATGCCATTAACTATCACCTTGCAGCTTTCTCTCTATTATGTACCATAAAGTTAATCATGTGCAAGACAGTTTTTCCAAGAGAAAAATCTGCTATACAGTGCAATGATCACCTTGGTATTTTCCTAGAACAAAGAAAAGGTCTTTCTTAAATAGGAAAAAGTCTATGCCATCAAAGAATGAGTGCTGGGCAAGATAATCATGGGTTTCCTGCAAAATTTCTCAGGTTATCTCATTAGAGCCTAAATTCTCCAGACCTTTCTTTCAGCATTAAAATCCCTGTGCCTGTTATGAAATAGGCTGAGACTTGTGATTGTGTAGCATGTAAGAGGCACTCGTGTGAGGCAGGTGTGGAATGAATTACTCTTGCAGAGGGAAAGCAGAGCCCTTCCACCCTTCTCTAGAGCTGCTGCCTCAAAACGAGGTGGTCTAGGACAGGATCAGAAGGTTTCAGCATTTGGAAACCAGAGCCACAGGATTTTCTCTCTTGGCTCCACCAAGGTGCGTGGGTGCCATGCCCAGGCAGCAGCCAAGAGTGGAGGTCCTTCCCTCAGCACTCACAGGGGTTAATTCCTTACACAATAATTTCTCCCACAAGAGGAAATGAGATACAGTGAGATATGCCACTGGCACGTGCAGGAGGAGGAGGCTGCTTATGTAAATGTAAAGATAGATCCATAAATCACCCCATGTAAAGTCACTGGCCATACCTTACACAGCAATAACTCCTACAGGAGATCATTAACAGAGTCAACTATTGCATTACACACAGCACAACACTGGTGTCACACTGAAAGAAATTCAGCCTGCCCATAACATAATTTTTTCATTTGCTTACCAAATCAATATTTATCGCCCTCTGTGGTAAATTAGACAAATTTATTTAACATGGAAAAGTAACCATGTAGCATGAAGCAGGAACCCAATATTAAGTCTGCATATGATATTCAGGAGTTCAAGCCCTGTGAAGCATTTCACAGCAAAAGCACTCAGAAAAACATTTCAATTGATCTTTCCTCCCCCCTCCAAGCTCCTCTGGCAAGTGATTTGGAACATAGGTGCCAAATTAGGGTAGCTCGAAGGTTTCTATTACTATTTGGCACACTGAGGAGCCAGTGATTTAAGACAATATGAGATGTCCATTAGCTGTAACAATGAATTCAAATGCTCAGAAGCCAAGCTATAAATCTACCCTTTTGGAAAGATTAACCATTGTTTGCCTAAAGTTAGCAACTCCACCTTTGAAGGGAAAATGCACCCCTCCTGCTAGTTCCTGCCCAGCCAAAAACAGCTCAGGAGCTGCATCCCGCAGGAGCAGCTGGCACAGGGAGCACAGACAAAACAGTTGGGAAATTCAGCCTTTGGACCCCGGCAGTCCCAGAGGATTAACTGAATGCAGAGAGAGGTCAGGTGCCTCTCGGGTGCTCTAACTCCCTCCTGCCCCTCTGAGGCCACCCTGTCAGGAAACCTACCCAAAAACTTCTGGAGTCCAACAGTCAGGGCAGTCTCTGAAGACAAATTATCTCAGCAGAAAATCTCCAATAAATTCCCTTTCCCACCATCACAAAAAAAAAAAAAAAAAAAAAAAAAAAAAAAAAAAAAAATCCCCCAGGGCTTATGTCTTTCTAGTCTCGTGCCAAATGAGGCTTTTAATTCTGATTTTTGCTGAACTTGTGCACAAATAAACTCTATGCCACAGGAAATGGTAAAATGAAACTGCTCTGTACCTACATTACCCAGGATGCCTTAAGTTCAGCAATCCAGGATGCTGGACACTGGGCAAGTCTTATTTCTTATAGCTGAGGAGTGGTATAGTAATGCTCCATGTGCTAGAGATGGCAGGTAGGAAGTGAGAGGCAGGGATGGATAAACATAAGACTTGGTAAAAAAACCACAGTATTTTGTTTTCCTGATGTACCTAGGTTAACAATATATCATTCACTTATCCACTGGACAGCTATAACATAGACCACAGCAAAAACTAGCAAGGAGCATCAATTTATTGCCTCCATTCAAATTTTGTAGCAGGTTTTGGCAAGCAGCTAAAGCTGCTAATATAGCACTTACTGTGTTGATGGCCCTAAAGTCATTTGTAATACCATAAAACAAATTTGTATGATATCCACAAATCAATTGCTCCATTTAGATGTTATTTCTTACACAAACAAGTAACTGTGGTCTTGGCAAAGAGATACGTCAGACCAAAAATGGAAAAAAAAAATAATAAGGAGAAAAGGAAAGGACACAACTGCTCTCAGCAGTGTTCTCTCATCCTCCCTCCATCCTCCCACAAATTTCTTTTCCCAATGTCACTGAAAGTAGGTTCAAAAGGAGTTTTCAAAATGCAGTTCTGCTGGATGGTGCAGGCAAGTCTGTGGATGTCATCAGCCTCAAGGTACAGATGTTGGCAATGGCAGCAAATGCCAACACAGAGCAGAAAATGAAACAGAAATGCTCAACCATGGAACAAGAAGAAACCCTCAGCACAAGGCCATGAACACACAACCACTTCCTCTGAGAAGCTGCTACTCTCCTGTTCATGTTAGAACTGATGTTTGGGGCGCCCTTACCTCAATAGCCACGCTCACAGCAAATCTTTGAAGGCTTCAAAAAAAGAAAAAAAAAAAAAAAAAAAAGAAATGTATAACTTTATATGAAATCAGCTAAAAACATTCCTCTGGAGGGAATAATGGTTGTGCTGTCAATGCTCAGCTTCTAAATATTTGTTGCAGTGTATAAATGCTGGGGTTTAACCTCCTGATTTGTAAACGTGAAGGGAAGGTGCTGATACAAATTAGAGGTGTGTAAAAAGGCAGCTCCCCTGCCCCACACGGGGACTGTGACATCTCAGGAGTGCACTGCTCACTGTTTTGTTTGGAACGTTATTTGTCACGCTGTAAAGAAAAATGAGGGTGCAGGGTTTCCAGGGCTGGAGAACAATGACATAACATCTTTCTGCATCCACATTTTACAATCCCTCCCCGTGCTTCTCTCACGTTCTCCCACCTCAAAGTAGCTCACAAATGATGATGTTGTAGATGTGGTGTTTTGTAACAGCAGCGGGTGGTTAACCAATGTAAATCCCACAGAGAGAGCAAGGGTGGGCTCCTGGGGTGGGGCTTATCTAGGGTTTAGTGCTTCTTTCTATGAAAATGCAAATCAAAAGCAAGTGAAACCCACCCAGTTTCTGCATGGAAGAAAATTACTGGCCGTTTACACAAAAAATGAAAGGAAACCTTGGTGATGTATATACAAGAGTCAGAGCAGCAAAACCTCTCAGTGTTGGTGAAGAAACAACAGTCCTTTTGGCAATATTCTTACTGAACTCCCAAAACTAATGGACTAAGTTTTATATTCCTACACTTATTCTTAAAGAAGAAAAAAGACTTAATTTGCAATAATCACTATTTAAAATACATGTATATGGCAAACAGCAGCTATTAAACACACTGCACAGAAACTTTGAAAAAAAGCAAACCCCAAAGACCAAATGCTGATGCATTTTCCTTCAACAATGACTGTGGTTTTCACAGGGACACCAAGTACTGTTTTTAATGAAGCCAAGCATAACCTTTAAGTTCTGAGCAGTATCTCCAATCAACACCAAACAATTTGGGGGAACTCTTTAGCTATGGATTTGTTTCCTTTTAATTAAATTTCTCAGATGAAAGAGTTTGAAAATCTGATTGAATTTCTTGATCAGACTTGTTTATGCCATGGCAACAAAAAAAGGGCATCTAAATTCCTTTGCACAAGAGTGGTGTTATGGTAGTACCTGCAGAGCTCTGGGGCACTTCCACACAATAAAGGGTTGGTGGAAAACAAGTGGGAAAACAGAGTCAAAAACTGCTCCAAACAATCAGAAATAGGAATAAAAAGCAACCAAATAGTTGGGGAAAAAAAAAAAAAAAAAAAAAAAAAAGAGCTCTAAGGTTTGAATGGATAGTTAAAGGCCAGAGAGAGCTGAGGGCAGACTGCAGCCCCACAGCTATGAGACTCCCTCTTCCTGCTGGGGGGTTGGAAAATAATGATCAAGAAAAAGGCAGTGAGGAGAGAAAATTGCAGATCTAGGGAGAAACAGGAGTGGGCTGTTGCCATTGCAAGCTCAGCTCCCAGATCCTGCTCAAGCTGGGAGGAGAGCTGGGGTCAGTCCTGCCCCATCCCATCAACACAGGGGGGCTCAGGGTCCTGTGGGGCAGGACAGAGATGGGAATGGATTGGGAATGGGATTTGGTGAGGAGGGCCAGGCTCAGAGGGGCAGAACAAGGCCCTGGTGAGCACAACTATCCCGAGACAGTGCTAGCACAGGGAGAGGGTGGACTCTGAACTAGGTGGCTTTTTAGTTCCTAAATGGAAAGTTTTATACTTTATTAAATCTACTCTTCCAGTTATCTAAAAGCATTAACGTGATTGTTAAAATTCACAGCTTCCAGTTACTAAAGAAATGTGATTGTTTTATCTGCATTTCTATTATATGAATAAAATGTAACACTGTCTGGATAAAATGGCCCCAGAGTTTCATTAAAAAATAACAGCCTAATTCCCTAATATGAAGTTATTTTAAGTGTTTTATTAATATTGTCTTCTAAATGCACATAAGTGTGATCCCCCTTTAAGTGCAGTATCTTTAGGGCTAGTTGTAATTGTATTTTTCTTATCAGTTGCTTGTGCCTGCATTTCAAATATTCATTGCTTACTTCAGGCACTTCACTCAGACAAGAAAGAGTGCAGCGAAAAACTACTTAATTTGGACACTATTTGAATATCAAACTTTTCAGTCCTTAATCCAATAGCTCTTGTCCCTATTAAGGATCTCAAAGTACCACTAACAAAATTCCTAGCGTGCCTATTTATCTTGCCATAAGTTTCATCTGTTAAAACAAAACTATAAATAAAAATCAATGTGAAGCATGAAAAGCCTGACACAAGGAACAAAATCCTCATCCCAATCAAGTCCATAGCAAATTAAATTATGTGTAAAGGTTATGACTTGTCCCATCCAGCTTTAGCACCTGCCAGGGGTGCCTGCTTTCAGACCCTGCATATCTGTGAGGCCTTTTTCTGTAGAAAAAGGGAAGAGGCACCTCTGGTGGGAAATTCTCATTTTATTGAGTGCTGCAGCACTTTCCCTTAGCCAGAGGGTGCCAAGAAGCCCAGCTCTTACCTGAGGTACTTTGTTACCTAATATTAAAGTGGAGGTATTCAGGCTAGAGCACATCAGTTAAAGGAGAGAATCACACTTCTTTTATTTAACTTGTTTTAAATGAGAAAAGAGTGCTCTTTTGAGAAGTAAGAAGCGATTCAAGGAATTCCTGTTACACTTTTATCAATGACAAGGAAGGGAGAGAGCCAGAAAAAAAAATTAGAGAGACAATCAGTTCTTCCTTGGTGCTGGAAACAGAGCAGAGCAAACTGCAGCACACTGCACATCTTCACAGTTTCCAAGCCTGGTCACAGGCATCACATTACATGATGTCTTTGAATTTGTCTTTGCAGGGTCACACATCTACAGCTGGGAAACCACAGGAGGGTGTTGTGATAATTTTACAGCACAATTATAAAATGGAGATGTGTGGCAAACATGATTTTTCTATCACTATCCAAATGCAGCTCTAATTAAACATTAATTTTCCCCAGTGACTCCTCTGTGAGCCCTGTATTCCTCAGAAACTTTGTCCTCCGTGTTGGAAACACAGTGGGTTAAAGAATCAGGGATTTTCTACCTTTTTCTTTATATGAGCTTTTCTACATCTTGGTATTGTTTCAGAAGGACCAAGTCACCTGAACAGAGAAGTTGGGCAGAGGAGTTTTAAACCACCCTTTATTTTGTGAAGTTTTATCCTTGGCAATGTATAGTAAATTGATTGATTATTGCTGAGTAGGGTTTTCCTTTTCCGGAGAGAATCCCAAAATCAAATTTACCAGGAGGAGGTGGGAAAAGCAGAGCTCAGCATTCAGACAATCCCCTCCTGTCATTTCTCTGAGGGCACAGGCTCCCGCCAGCAGCCTCCCTTTGCTCTGGATGCCACAGCCCAGCCGTGGTCACCTCCCCAGACTACCTGGAGCCCTCCAGGTAAATCTATATGCTGAGGCTGACTGGCTGATTAGGGCAGGTAGCATGCAATAGCATGGACAAAGCTAAAAATGTAGTTTAGGAGAAACATAAGAAAAAATTACTTCATGGCACCTCCCACCCATGCAGAAACTGTTGTTATTCCATTGGCTGTATCCCACAGTCAGCACTCTGCAACCTGAGGGACTCCCCAGCTTCCTGGTGAGCATCATTCAGCCTCAATCATTTCCTTTTAATCCTTCCTTTGAAATGACACGCATTATTGACACTTTTTTCTAATGGTTCGCAGCATTTTCTAACAACTTTACAAACGTCAATCACACTCCATTCCAGAAGGCCTATTGATTTCCTCCCTTGCACAGTATCTGGTCTGCTTTAAAGATATCCCACATCACATCGAGCAGATGATAAACAGGAAAGCTGCTGCAGGAGCTGTGCTGTGGGGTTCTACTCATTTCTCAAGAAGAACATAGGCTCTTCTTTCCATCCTGGGAGACTGCAAAGTCCATCCCTATCTCAAGGGCATTTGCAATATTCGGATCACAGATGATTTGTTATGTGTGAGTGACATAATCACAAAAACCCCTTAATTTTATTCTCTATGCAAGCTGCACAGCACAAGCGTTGTTGTGTGTTGCACACTGGTTTAAGGAAAACCCTAAGCACATACAGCACTTGACAAATTAGTGTCTGGAATCGGGGCTTCCCATGGCTGCTTAAGAAACACACATGTTCCTCAATGCAAACGAGGACTTGATTTGTTATTAATTTTTCACATCCTTGGACAAAAGCCAAAAATATTTCAGTAAGTATCTGTATGATAATAGTCATAGCCAGAACTATTTCACACACAGATAATTGCTGAGGAAGTTTCAAAACACAGGAAATTATCTTCTAACCTACATCCAAACTTCTATTTCTAACACGTATCTCAGATATAAAAGTTGTTGTCTTTTTTTCTCCCCCCTTTTTAAAAATACTTACTCATTTGCAGAATTCTTAGTGGAAAATTTTGTATCTATTCTGGCAAGAGAAAAACCAAATTTCCTCCTGATGCAATTTGAAATGCTCTACAAAACTAGATTTTAAAATGTGGTGTGAATGCATGTAGCTGCAATGAAAAATGCTGCACTGCCAGTGCTGAAATGCATAGTAATTTCTCAGATACATTCATCATATATAATAACATATTTTGAATGCATATTAATTTTGACAAATCATTTACCTCCAGTTTAAGAAGAAAACTGGCAGTACTGGATTATTTCTACTTTTTTGACCACCCCACCCTTTTTTTGTAATATAAACTTGTTACCTATTGCTTGAAGTGAAAAGGAACTCTCACACCCCACATCAGTCTGTTGAATGAGTATGGCCAAAGACCTATTAAGCATTTTTCCCCACACCAGCCTGACCAAGTTCATGTTAAAGAGATATTTCTTCTTTTATGAGAATGAAATTTTCAACTTTTTCTTTTCTCTGAGATCAGTGTGATTTAAAATAAATGAGCTACCAACCAGACCCTGGTGTTTATAATTGGATTCCCAGCAACTGTCACTGTAATGACAGCAAAACACTGCACATAAAGATACAGTGATCCACCACACTGAAAGAGTTAAATTTACAATGTCTTCCCCATTGCCAGTCCTTTAAGGAAAAGTAGAGGGGGTTTCTTTTGTCTGGAGAGGAAACTGTCACTTTGTGTTTTCAGGTTTGTAGAAAAGCCTTTTTTAATGTAAACATTCATTAAACTAATTTGAAGTTGTCATTACTCTCCTCCCCTGCTGCTTTATATCAGATTATTCCTAAGTGCTTGGTGAAGAGCCCCATAAACACACAGTCTATTTCCCTGCAGGGTATAATCACACAGTTTGCACTGTGATTTATGTGCTATGGCGCTGGTAAGTGTCCTAAACTTTGAAAGGGCTTAGTTCTTCAGCAGATGCACTACTCCCTTTATAGTTAAACAAAGTTCAGCTAACCCTCCCATTCTATTAAAGACATTGTTTAGCTCTTTCCCTTCTCAATAAGGCTTGTTAAGTGCTGATTAAATACAAATCGGTGACACTTTTAATTAAGAAAATGGGAATTCAGAAATAATTGCCTTTAAGTTTCAATAAAAACATTTTACAAGTGTTGTTTTCCCTTCCCCCTCACTACAGCATCAAGAAACATCTCTAATTCGGAAAGGAACAGACTAGAAATCTGATTTGGATTTTGGTAGAAATACTAATTCTGACTCCAGAGGATCTTTTCTGACATCTTTTATAAAAGTCAGATCCCAGAGGAAGCTCTACAATGCCGACTTGAGCAGAGAAAGGAAGATCATTTTGCTCTGGAGACTGAAAACCTGAGGATAGCTGGTGTTATCAGCATCTGCTGCGCTCATGAATATCAGAGGCCTGAGAATGATAAAATTTCCCTCTCAGATAAGATAACCAGTGATGATTTCAGTCTACTCCACTAACAAATGTTAATCTGGAAAATACAGCAATTACTTCGACAATAAAACACTCTTCAGTCGATCCATTTATACACTTTAGGCAGTTTGTGCGTGGAGTGTGCCAATAATGAGCTGAAAATGGAACACTTTCCTCACGCACGGAGTCCCAGTGGAGCGACAGCCACTCCACCCCAGCTGAGGAGCAGTGTCAGACTCCAGGATCCTGGAGCTGCTGCTCACACAGCGGTGGGCTGCCCCCATTTCTCCCCCTGTGAAATCCTTCCTCGGGCAGAGCCCCTGCCTTGGCTGCCCGAGGGGCACAGCACCATCCAGCTGTGTGCCACGCAAACGGGAGAAGCCAGAGCCAGCAGCAGCCTCCTTTCTGCCACTGATGGGTTTTTTAGGAGAGCCCAGAGCTGCCCCCATGAGCAGAAAGTTCACCTCCCAGCCTGACTGTGCCATCAGTAGGTAAAGATTTCCCTCATCTGTTAAATCCCCCTGTGTTTTCAGGCCTTGGGGACCAAGAGCCAGCAGCAGAAGTCCAGCTGCTGGCAGTCACCTTGCAGGCTGCTGTGGGCTCCAGAACTATTTTTGGCTCTTACTGCAGAAGTAATCCTGTGAAGTTCAGGAAAATTAGCAGGAGCGCCATTTAGATGGCTATTTTAAAATAAAATTCAACCTTTTAGATCTCTAACCTCTCCCCTTTCTGTTATGATAGCAGCTAAACCGAAGTCGTGCCACAAGGAGAGTACAAGGAGAGTACTCAGCAGAAAATACATTCTATTTTCAGTAATTTAAACCTTAGTGTCACCTAGTTAAGTTAATTAAGGTTCTCTATTTTTCATTGTAAATAATGAATTCAGTTAAAGAAAGTGCAATTTGGAGTATATACACGGAACATACAAAAGTAAATCCTAAAAGAACATTTAAAGTGAGTAAAAAATAGAACAGACATTTAGTATGAAACATATTCCTGGCAATTAAAATCAGAATGTGCTTTTCTATTTACCTGCTTGAGACTAATGGATTCAGCTAAGATACATTTCACATTAATATCACATTGTATTTTCTAAACAGAGTGTAGCTGTTAACATATTTATAGGTTAGCAGTAGTAAAGACTCATACTTGGATGTAACATTTAAAAGAAATATTTGTCAGAATACCAGGAAAAGCTATTCAAACAAATTAAGCCTAAATGCTAAAAAGAGCCAGTGACAAATCCAGAAGTGCACAAGTGGCACTTTAAGTTCCACAATATCAGCGTAAACTGATGCAAACCTGCCCACCCAGGGAAAGGAAAGGTGAGAAAATAGCAGGAAAAACAACTAACGGAAAGGTGTAAAAAAGATTATGTGTGGTGGGAAAGTTTTATCTAACACCTCTCAGATGCTTTTCCTCTTAGCACACCTTTTCTCTCTTCTCCCTGTGAATTACACCAACTCATACTATGCAGAATTGACGAGCAGTTTAATTTGGCATATTCATTTCTAGGAGTCTTAAAAAAAAAAAAAAAATCCTAAATTGTACCTGTTTAAAGCCAGCTCCTCCAGTCACACGATGCTATAAACATTTATCAATCTGACATGGCAAGCCTGGGCCCCCATTATTATCCTTTTGTGACCTGCACAGCTGGTCCAAAAAACAGTTGTCTCCAATTATGCCCACAGATAATGGTGGGTAAATTCAGCTGTGCAGTATTAGCTCAACCTAAATATGATCCCATTTGACTAATTTCCTAATTCTTAGCAGGGTGCTTAAAGAACCTATTATCATGCAGACTCTAGGAACACAGAAGTCTGGTTATTTGCATCTGTTCTGTGAAAGGCATTTATCAACTGTGCCACTAATTTGTTACCTACACATCCCAATCACAGGCACTCGCTGCCTAAAATAATTGCATCTGGAATTTGTTTTAACTTTTAATGTTGCATAAATGGGTGTTTGTTTCCAACCAATATATCTTCTAATTAAACAGCTTGAAATAGGAAAGGTTGAAATTGGGTCAAAAAAGATATATTCCTTCACGAAATCATGTGTGTATTCATTAACCCAGCTGGAACGCTGTTATTGGCACGGTTGCTGCTACTTGACTGAACTGTGATCATAAAGGTTGTTAAATGGGTTAAAAATAAGGCAGCAGACAAATGGAAATTACTTGCATATATAACCATGCTTTTTATGGAAAAAAGCAAATTGTGCACATGGTTTGTATGCTGTGGAGCACAATCTGATGTGCATTACACCGTTTGGGTATTTTGAAATTTGATTAATCTTCTCAGTAGCCTAATATAAAATCCTAGAGCTGCAGGCATATTGATATTTGGATTTTCTTCCTAAATTTGCTTCTCTCTAATCTTCTTCCCGAACACATCTGTTACTAAATCAATCTTCAGTGTTTCTCTCTGCAAACTTCACACATCTATTTGGACTCTCTTTGACTTTCTCATGCCTTCAGCTGAGTCTTTGTTGTATAACGTACTGGTGCATAGCAGCCCTCATCCCATGTCCTCTGCAGGGTCTAAAACAAATCTGTACTCAATTTTGAAGAGCCTTCACAGATATCATTCTGGTTTTAGCCAGAAACCTGTATGTGGATGTATTTCACTTCCTTGTACACCTCCATACTTCTCCTCTTTCTTTCCCTCTCAGTACATTTCCTTCCTTTCTCAACTAGCCAAACTTCTTTGACTCCTTTCCTCACCTCTGTCATTATTTCAGGAACTTTAAACATTCAAGCACTTAATTATACTCCTACTTTATTAACTGCTTGAATTTTCATACCTCCTGACACACTTGTAATGCTCTACATCCCACTGTTTGTGCTGACATGATTGTACCAGAACCCATCTACCCATGAACAGTCCCATGTTAAATGCTTACTCTTGTTAACCACAGGTGATTGCTTCCAAGAAAAGTGCTTTCCAAAGTGGATCAAATTTCAGATTTTAAGGAATACAATTTTCTGCAATTACAAATAGAGAAACTACAAACAAAAGCACTGAAGGCATTGTAGAGACAGAGGAAGTGGCAATAGGAAGGCAAGAACAAGCATACATTGAAGCATTCATAAAGGTAGACCACAAGAAACCTGGCTGAAAGTGATGGGAAACAGTAGGATTCATAAAAGAAGCTATATATTCAAGAAGGGAACCTAAATCAAATAGTCTGTGACCAGATCCTCAAGAATAATCAATAGTGGTGTGGAAAGTGGTGCAGAGATGCTGCACAGGCATTTTGTAATGCACAGACATGCACTATCTAAAATGAAGGTGATTCATTTTGGCAAGGTTCTACCTTCTGCAAATATCACAAGTCTTAAGAGAGAAAAGTTGTACCTGGAGGACCTTTGAGGTGGTAGTAGACACTTCAAATGATTTTTATAGGGAGAGAGAAGGAAGGGGAGAAATCCTAAAACAAAAAAATAAGATGAGATTCAGTGTCCAGATAGGAAGGTTCACACCAGGGGAGATGGATGATAAGTGTGACCAGACATAAATGCAGCAGCCTAGGAAGGGAGCTGGGAGGCAATGACATTTTCACATAAGCTCCTTTATTACCCCACACACATCAGTCTGGGCTGCTCCTTGGTTTCTTTAGTCCTGCCTATCGCCCTAACTCTTCACATCTCAAATCTCTTTATTTTCTCCCTGGCCAGTGATTCTTATCCTTTTCTATACTGTAAATAACCAAAACTTCACCACTTGACCCCCAGCTTTACAGTCTTCAGCCTCAGAGTCTTGTAACTGGATCGCTGAACCAGACTTCACCCCTGCCTTCCTGATAGGGCAGTAGGCTTCACCTCATTCCTGTGCAGGGAGAGCTTGTAATCAGATATAAACCAATCTGTTTATTACCTTAAAAATTCTTTAATAATCAAATGCCCTTTCAGTGCAATTTGGCAAACCTACTGACTTGGGTGTCCTGTTCAAAGCAGAGCTGTAACAAAAGCACACTCAACGAAAACTTTCATACTTATTCAGACATTCCCTTGCACGTGGGCACATTCCTAACGGGTTTCCATCCTGACCTGGCATGGAGATTAATTTTGCTTTGGTGATGATTTAGCCTTTGATCCCCTATTGAGCCCCAGGACAAACTGATAGTTGTGAGGTTGTTACTGGGATATGAATGCTCTGCTATTAGGAGATTGACTGACATCCCATCCTCGTCTCACATAAATCCTGTTCTCAATATTGATAATAGCTTTCAATTCCTGCTGGCGTGAGCAGGAGCTGACTGGATAACCAGGAAATGAAAGACATAACCAGCCCCTTGAGTGATCCTACCCCTTGGAAAAAAAATATAAAATTGATGAATGACAAAATGCAAATACTGCATTGCATCAGAGAGACCATTATCAGTGTAACCTAGAAAATGTAGATATATATCCAATATACATGGGGGGAAATGCATTTTCCAGTTAGGTAGTATTTGTCTGGTTTTAGCAGTAATATTGTATCCTATCAATAATTTGCGTGCCAGTGAACAGGACAAAGAAAGGGTAAAATCTAAGATGCTGGTAGTGAAAAGGAGTGCTGGATGGCAAGAGGTATTGTGACCACACAGTTATGGGTATCACAGGGAGGTAACAAGATCTTGGGTGGGATGACTGCCAATAAAACAGAAGGGAACCGGCCGCCACAGATATTCTGCAGCGACCTTGTCCTGCCTGGCACCGTGAGCAAAATAGGACACCCAGAGACACTGACTGCCTAAACCAGGGTGTTTGTACAGCCAGCTTTCCTCAGGAATGGTACAGTGTTCATAATACAAAGCATGATTCCCATAGCACAGCTACCACTGAGGCTGGAGATAAATGGGATGGAGCACATCAGTACTAAGTGCAAGCTTTGAGGAATTTGTTTAGGTTAAATTCCACAGATTTTAGGATGGTGATAATAATGGTCATTATGGACCAAGCATTTTCCAGAGAAAGTGCCTTGAAATTGAAAACACACTAAACTAATGCTTAGTGAGAGCAGTTGGTAAAGTGTTACTTCTCGTGAATTACAGTTGTCTTCTTTCTTCTCTGATAATTTGCGACAATTGCATCCTAATGCTATTTCATTGATTTCTACTCCACTTCAGCTCCCATGCTGGGTTTAGTCAGGGTGACAATACACAGACATTAACCTGCTATGGGGAGACCTAATACACACTTTTTCTTCATAGAAAAAGCCTATGGAATTTGAAAGGAGTGGACTTTAACACAGTCCTACAGACACTCCTTTAGAGATCCATGGGACTGAATCAGAAGTCACATCAGCGACGTAACTTACTGTTCCCTTAGCTTTCAAGGAAATTCTGATACATTCATCTAAAAAGATAGTGCAGGGAATTTCTTGATATGTGGGAGACATTACTTTACAAAATTATCTGCCTCTGTTCTGCATATCTGCTGTTGCTGATAAGGCCTTTAGCTTCAACTCACCAGGCCAGAGACAATAACAGTGTTAATCTGAGCTAACACACTTTGACTGAGTGGCTGCTGTGATGAAGCTAAGAACCATTTTTCTCTGCAGGGAACTTCATTTGGAGAGTGGGAAATTCCCAGGCACCAAACAATGAGGCCAGGTGTTTGAAGAGAGAAACAATGCAGGAAGGCTCCCAGAGGCAAGTGGAGATGTGGGAGATGAAAGAGGAACCTGCTAAACTGAGAGAAGAGCACAGTACACTTTGGCAGGAAGGGTTATAGAACAATCCCAGTCAGGGCATCAGCTGGTTTCAATGGCCAGTAAAACTGGGGGCCTCCCACGTTCAGATGGCAAGCAGTGAGTTACAGAAGGACCCTGGCCCAGCTGACCTTAGCTCTAACATTTAAAAAATGCTTGATTGATGAGAAAAATAAAACAAATAAGCACAGAATTCATTTTTGTCTACATCTGTGTATCTCACCATTACAAATAAACAGCCATCGTGTCTCAGAGTCCTCTGCAAAGCCCATGTTATTTATATGTTGTACTAACAGAGATAAACTACAAAAGAAAAATTGTCAAACCCTAGAAAAAACAAAGACCTGTGGGAGAGAGGAAGTGCTGAAACTTCCAGCAGTACTTCTAACATTTTGGATAAATATTTGTTAAGTTCAGTCCCCTCATAGACAAAACCATAACCAGAGTTTCTATAAGAAATTTCAGAATCAATGTTTGTGCAGAAAACTTCTGTGTCATCACGAGCCTGTGCTCTGGCAGGTCCTCAGACACCCACTTCTCTTCTCCCTCCCAACTTTGGTATGGACAATTCCCACCAAAATATTTGTACAGCTTCAAGATGTGCATTCCCAGGCCTCTAAACTTAGACTGGTGCCCACCTCTTCCCTTTATGCCTGATGTCACAGCCATTACCAGGGAAGTGGGGTGAGAAAAAGGCATTCCTGTTGGAGAAGTATTTATTTTCTTTCACAGTCTGTCCAGCTGGGCTGGCCACCACAATACATTTTGTACTTCTCCACTAGTCAAGCATGGTAGTTTAACATTAATAGCACAGGATGGAAAGTCTACATTTGTCCTTGTGAATGACAAATTCCTGGTCCCTAGGACACCAAACTAGGTAAGACATATGGAAATCTCATGCACAGGAAGATCAACATTTGTATTAGTATGCATTTGTCTACAGATTTTCTATAGCTACTCTGTCCTTTTTCCTCAGCAATGACATATAAATACATCATAAAACAGTGAAGCATCATAAGGGAAAATAAGTCTCTAAGACCAATGACCTTTCCTGAAATCTCAATGGCAAACTATCTGAAACAAGAAAAATCAAAAGTCTGACTGAAATTACTGAGTTATGCAGACACAAAGGAAAGATTCTGAAAAAAGCAGGTACAAACCCAGAGTGAGGTTTTCACAGATGTTACCTTACTAGGGTTCCCACTATATTTGACAGGATAAGCCGGAAGAGAGCCTATTTTTGGATCTTGGGCTAAGCTGTTAGAAGCTATTTTTAATTCTACAGTAATGATCAGTACTTTCATTTCCCTCAGCAAACCAACAAAAAACCCCAGAAGATAAAGTCATAAAATAGGGAATAGCAGGCTGCAGGGAAAGAGCCAAGGAGTTAGCTATAAGCTGCTAATTGTACAAACAGAGGGCGATGCAGACATTAAAGGAAAAAAAAATGGAAATTTTTCAAATCACCAAGGAATTTGAAGGGATTGTGGATGTCACCAAAAATAGCCGACCGTAATAGGACAGATACAAACTCCTACACTTGTGATGATCTGTACAGGGTTTACATTTTCCACAAGTTAAGCAGTCAGCACTCCATATGCATGTCATGCTCAGATGTATGCAAACTAGATAGCTCTCAATTTATCCATAACTGCATGTTCGTACTGTATATAATTAGAGTTACACCAAAGCATCATTGCAGAGACATTGGGTTTCTGTCCCCCACCTCACGAAACACAGCCCCTGTCACATGCAGAAAACACAAGATGCATCCCTCCAATTTTTGTTGTCCTTCAGTCCACATCATAGATAAGCAGATTACTGGTTCTTTACCACATTTCCCTTTGCTGGTCTCGGGTATTTTAAAGCTCTTTGGTTGCTTGCTTTCCTAACTGGCAAATTTCACTTCTGAAATTCAGGCTGTGAATTGATGAAGCACACCTTGAGAACCTGGTCACCAGATTAACTGTGCCATTTGCATAACTGTAAACTTAATGTCGCACTTCCAGAGCTTGTATCCTCTAAATTGCACTTACTGATGAAATACAAAATCCTCTAAAAGGGTTTTCCAACCTAAACCAATTTGTAAAGTTGTTTTTTTTTTATCTAAAACATTAAAGAAATTAAAGTGATCGGCATATAATTAGATTAATTATTCATATCTTCCAAGTTGCTTTAATTCTAATATATAAAAAAAGATTAAATATTCACTCAAAGGATTAAGAAAAAAGTCAAGCAGCAGCAATACATTTACATTACCTTACTGTGCAAATTATAAAACTAATTAGTCTAAAGTTTCACAAAAATGAATTGGATCTTCATTCACACGCTGACACAACTTTACATATTCAAAATTGACACCCATATTATTTTCTCATGTTTCTAGTACAACTCAGCCTCCTGCCTCTGCAACTGCCATTGTACTTGAACAGCTCTGCCTTTGTTCTAAGTAGTGAAAATTAAATCTTGACCTAAATTTATAAAAAGCTAAAAATGTTTCAGTCAACTGCATGAAAATGAAAAGTCCAGCAGAGCCTCACTATAAAACTTACACTGGTACTGTTGAAATAGTCTGAAATAATTCTTGATGATAATCTAAAGATTGTTTTGGTTGCTCTTCTTATCTAGATTTCTCTATTCTGAAAGTCCATGTAATTTCTAGTGTGCTGCACACTATTTTCTCCTCATCTCAAATCATGGGAATGTTCATTATAAGTCCAAGGCTATATACTATAAACAACTCTACCCTTTTTCTTTGAAAATTGTTCTTTTCTGAATAAAAAGAGATTTCAGAGGAGTACAATGAGAACCCAAAAAAAAAGGATTTTCCTAGACTGCATTTTTGCTTAGATGATGCTGTAGGGCAGCTTCTAGGAGGGAATGAGTACCCTTAAATAGCACTAACACTCTCTATGGTCAGATATTCCTGTTCTGGGTAGAAAAAAAAAAAAAAAAAAAGAAGAAGAAGAATAAAAATATTTCCATTGGCTCACTCACCACTGAAAAAAACCCAACAACTCGTATCTTGAAGATAATGTCTGTTTTGATCTTGTGGGCAAAGAAACAAATTGTTCTAGTTTCTTAAGGTTGTTACTCACTCTTATCTAAGATACAATGAAACCCATTGCTTTTAACAGTTTTCCAAAGAATTGCTTTACCTATTTTTAGCCACATAAGCTATGTAACACTTCAAAAGCTGACGGTGCAGTATCAAAGAGCACTTTTTCATTACACCAAGGCCTGTAGAAAGTTAAGCAAATTACCTTTAGAAAACCCTGAATAGGATATTCACATCTGAGGTGTCCAGTGACAGCAGAAGACAAAAGCCAAATTTTTCAAAACTGAACTCTCTGTAAAATGAAGCTTAGAAACATTCCCTGGACTTAAACCCTGTTGTTTCATGCTGATCCTGTTCAGGTCTGCAGAGTGGGGAGTTGCTTTTCAGGAGCTGATAAAGGAGGGGGCTCCAGGCTGGGAGAGCTCTGCTCCCACACCTTGGTTTTGTGAAACATTTGCTGGCTGTTGGCTCCAAGTGTGAGCCCACTCTAGCACAGCAAAGTTCAGAGCTGCAGCCAGGCTGGCACAGATGCCAATGGCATGCCAGCAAAAACAGGCAGGCTTTTCCAAAACCCTTCTCTCCACAGCTCCATTCCGTGCATCACGCAATTAACTCCTTGATGGGGTCAGGAAGCAATATTTTGTTCCAACTGATGGAAAGATCTTTACGTGATCAGACAGCAATCATCTTGGATGGGCTCTAATAGTTCATTTCAACATGGACTGCCCAGCTATTAGGCATCTGGAAGTTCTGATGATAATAGGAAAGATAATTAGGCTGCTTCACTGACAGCAGAAGGAGCACTTGCCCTGCCATGAAGACCGCTAAAAGTTTGAAGAAATAAGAAAAACTAGAAGGAAGGTAAATTCACTAGAATAAGCAGTTGGTACTTTAGAGCATAATTATCAGAAAGAAAACACGTTGTTTAGCATACTTTATGTTAATAGAGGGCTAGCGTGGCCCACTGTGCATAATTTAGCTGAACAATTGATAAGAAATTTTAATACATATATATATATGATTACGGCTACAGAAAAAAAAGACAAAACACAGGAGAGATCATAATAGGCACGCATGAACTCTGAAGGCCTAATTACATCACGGGGGAGGGTAAGCAGTTACTGCTGAATCAAGCAGAAAATTGGGGTAATTTGTAAACAGGTAGAGCTGTTATCCAGGTGCACCAGCATGTGTGTGGGGGCTGGCAGTGGGGCCTCGAACTGAGCTCTTCCATCTGCACTGCAGAGCCCACAGCACAGCTGAAAGCTCCTCTCACCCAAGGAGGCTGCAGAGAAAGGGCCAAAGAGCCACCCCCGCGTCCCTCTGTAACCCCCTGCCCAGGCTCCAGCCAGCAGCTGGATAACATGGTGCAGTGGGATGATTATGGGAAAAGAAATACTGTCTGTGGGTGAAAACTGTGCTGGTGTGTGTGAAGCTCAGAGATAAAGCTCCCTGACTTGGTGTTCTGCCATCAGTACACTCCCTACTCCACTGACAGGGAAATATTTCAGACGTGGCTCCCTGACAGCAGAAGGAACCGGGCACAGGTAAGATGCTGCCAGCAATGACTGGTGAGGGCATGGTCTCCCCACTGGAAAAAACAGGATTTCTTTAGGAGGCCAGTTACAGAGTGGAGAAAGGGAAATCAAGCTGCTGGGACTTCCAGCATGGAGGATGCCGAAGGTACCCATTACTAGCATGGATGGATGGATGGGAGAAGCTGTCTTGCACTAGCCAAGTGTCTTACAAAGAGGTTTGAAACTGGTTTTAGACAAAGACACTTAACAGAACATGATACTTTAACAAGTGCCTCTTGGTCTGTTTTGGGGTGGGGTGGCAGAGCAGTTTAAACATCTCCTGGTGCCTTCAAAACAGGAGTTTGAGTCTCACTCTGACCTCCACCAACAAAGGAAGCTGGTAGGTGCCACTCAGAGAAGCACCTCTATGCTAACCTGCAGCAGGACACTTTGACTGCACAGATAAGCCCCCAACCCTGATGCATTAAAAATGTGGGAAATAAAAAACACTTTGGAAATGCTCACATCTCCAACCAATTGCTCACACATGTAGATTTTGCAGCCTGCAGGTTTCAGCAGAAGCTCACGAAACAGCTCCTGACAGCACTGCATGTGAGATATTCTTCCTGTTTTTGGAGAGGCCGTTTCCAGCTGTATCGCTGTGGTAGATTCCTAGCAGTTTTTGCTAAAAAAAGCACGAGTGTGCAGACTTGCCATGCATGCACAGCAATCCAGGCAAGCCCAGGGTGTGCTTTTTCCTCATCAGATTCACTCACTCATCTCACAAAATGCAAAGCAAAACCAAAATGGGCCTTTATCTTTAGAAAGAGTCAGTCAGAGCCCCGTGGTGCAGGGACAGCCCTGCCAGCACCTTCCCTGCAGGACTCCTCTGTGGCTTTTGGCTATGGAAGGATCCCAGGAGGTATCATGTGGATGATCCTAGGCCATGTTCACAGACCTGAGGGAAGCACTCTAAGGTGTATGAGCTCTTTGAGTTCATGGATATTTACACTGCATCTTTGCTGTATTATGTTTTTACGAGCCTCCAGGATGACCAGCCAGCCCCAGTCACCAGATCCCATCTGAAGCTCGCTGCGGTACTTAAGGACGAGGAATGGGCATTGCAAACTGCAGAAAGCCAGGACTGCTTTCTGATGATTTTTTTACATCAAACCTCCCTCCATCTGTGCCGTCTAGTGCCAAACAAACCAGTAATTATCAGGAAATCCCTTCACTTTTAATCTACATCAGTATGAAGGCAATCTCAGAGCAACCCACGGTGACTGGAAGCTATTATTTTCATAGGAAATAATAGTGACTGGAAGTGATAACTCACGGTACTCAGTGTGTGTGTCATCATCAGATAACATGCAAGGCTGTACATCCCACCACATCGCTCTTTTGTAGGGCTACGATGGCCTTTATTAAAGGGGAACGATTGAACTAGGCAGGGGAGGCTGTGGGGGCTGTACCAACATGGAACTTTCATTCAGTATTTATGGCCATAAAAATTTGGGGCCTTGAAATTGGCAGCATGAGAAGCTCTTTTAATTTGAGCTATAATTCTCTTTTGTACTTTCAGTCATTGACTGTTTCAGATAAACATTCATTCGGGAGGCTGAGATTACAGTGTGGAAAAAAAAAAAATATAACAACCCAAGGATATTTAGCTCTCCTCCCACAAATTCTTCCTGGAAATATTCTTGCAAAATCTTCTGCCCACTTGAACAGTATGCTTATGATTAACTGCAGATGAGCCCAACAGCTTGTATATGTAGTCAATTTGCTCTAAATTTCCATGCTATATTATAACACTAATGATCACTAATAATAGAAAAACCCACAGTTTATTGAGTAAGTAATTTGAGACATGATGATTTTTATCGTGTGAATAGGATCAGGCTGACCAATTTAAACTGGGCAGAAAAAGATAAATAACGTGTAAATCAATCACACCACCAGCACGCTCTGTTTCTTCACAAAATTATATGGATTGATTGGTGGAAAGAAGGCCCTGCTACTCACTACTGCTAGGAAAAGGAGTCAATAAACTTCCCTGCTCAGGAGTAAAAGGTCAGACGTGGAAGGAAGTTTATGCCTAAACTGCAGAAGTGATTTTTGTCACCTGACTGCATGGGCTGAGATGAACTTGCATTTTGTCCTGGTGGGCGAGGCACCCCTTTAAGGGATAATGAAGACAGGTAATGTATCATGCAGCCAATAAAAAAGGAAACCATGCTAAACATAGAAAAAACTATGTAAAAAAACGTTGTGCTCCAGCCTGTGGTCAAAGCTATCTTCTAAAATAATGTAAACAAGATTGCCATCACGTGCTGTCTGAGATGGCTAATCTGGAACTAAAATAGACACTTCTGTTTGCTTTTCTTTCATAGGAATTTTTAGTTTTGATTGAAGCATTTATTTTTAACTTTAGAAAACACTGGAAGTTCATTAATTAAAAAGCCTATGTAGCACATTTGTAATTAATTGCTGTAAAGAATAGTTAAAAATAGAAATAACTAAACTACATTTAGCAACTTCAGGAGAGATTAGTGCACTGAAATGATGAGAACCTGCCTGTGGCAGTGGGACTTGCAAGGTACTTTGAGAATTTTGAATGAAGTTTTGTTTAACATAAAGAATATAAAGGATTTATAGAGAACAAAGGGAAGCAGAGGAAGAAATTTCTTGGATGAATCTTTCTTTGGACTATATGAGCTATATGAGCTTCAGACACAGACTTCACTCCAGCAGAAGGCAGCTGTACATTCACATCTCCAGAGCCTGCTAAAAATGCTTGGAGGTATAGACAGAGCAGAAAGTTTTAATATAATGTCTCCACAGTACTCTTCTGGGAATAAGAGTTAGCATGTGAATTGAACTTGCACCCAGTTATCTCATGACTGCAGCTTACCCTCAATCACAAGACAAAAATACTGCAAAATATACTGTGGGGAACAATTCTTGATTGTTTCCAGGGCATGGATTAAGTGTAGCCAAATGACTCTTTAACTCACAGCCTTTTATGGCCAGCAGGCCAGTCAGATTCATCATGTTTAAAGAGAAAACATGGAAACGGATCACAATATACTCCACTTTCTTACACATTTTTACCACACTAAAAATACCCTTTTTACTTTTTTATTTTTTATTTAAACACAACTAATTTCCTGTATGCATATGTAGTGTCATGTCCTGGAGTGATTCTGTACTGACAAGTCTAGCACATCAGAATCCATTAAATCTTGGAATAAAAACAGCCCAGCTTTGCCTATTGTGCTTCTCAGGAAAATATTTTGTTAAACATTGAGAATTCCCTTTGTTGAAGCAATGAGATGCTCTCTCAGAAGGGGACAGAAAAGAGAAGATGAACACTGGGCAAAAAGGAAAGAAGATGAAAGAGGCTCAAGGATGACTTAGTGGGTGGGTTTCCTGCCCATGGCAGGGGCATTGGCACTAAATCATCTTTAAGGTTCCTTCCAATTCAAACAATTCTGTCATGATTCTGTGCTGAAACAAGACATTTTGAGACTTCTGCTTCTTCACCTCTCTTTAGACAAAATCACTTCCAGCACCTTCAGGAGAGCCTGACCCAGCTAACTCCCAGCTTTAACAAAATATTAAATACTGATAGCACCCCATGAAAATGGCCAATTTGGTTTCCCCACTGATTTTTCTATGGAAGCCCAGACTAGATGGAAATAAAACAGCTTTGTGCAGCCTCTGCTGCACTAGAGGAAAGGACAGGGAGCAGGACAGCCTGTGCTGAAAGCCCTGCTGATGTTTCCCAAGCAGAGAAGGGCTGGAATCAAACAAGGATTCCCCTTGGCAGAGGAGGGCAGGCTCATTGCTTCAGCCCTGATTTCAAACCAAAGAGAAAAAACCTGAGCAAATAAAACATGAGATACAGCAAACAGAATCAGAGTGGATCCACTTCCAGTCAGCCCAAAGTGACCAACTGCTGCAGCCAAGTCCTGCTTAGAATAGGAGAATTTGGCCATTAGGCTGTGGATTCGACCACACCTTCGCTGAAACTCGTGATGTGTGAGCGATGCTCCCCTCACCCTGTCTGCTCTAAAGGTGGCTGCACTCCCACCTCTCCCTCTGTCTTATCCATCTGCAGTGTTTCCCCTGAGGGGCAGCCAGGCTTAAAGCAGCCACTTTCATCTTCAAGTGTAATTCTCCACTCAAACAATTTGAGGAACACTTCGCACCCTGTAAACTTTTAGATGGCACTACTGAGCCAAAATGGACTCGATATTTTTAAGGACTCATGGACCAAGTGTGCCTGAAGTATGAATGAATCATCTGCATTCAAGCCATAGTACTGGCTGTGAAATATCTACTGACTCAGTGCACTGTCAGCAGAATATGCTTAAGCATATCCGTTTTTTTTAATTATTTAACAGATTTTAAACATTAACTTTAAATGAAAAATACTAGGATAAAAAAAGAATTTCTAATCCAGAGTAAACTCACGTTTTATTAAAAATAATTAATTGATCCCCTGATACTTCACAGGATGCAGGTTGTGTTTCTGATACCTCTTTTCTATCTGTAAACATAGATATGGATAATTAATCTGACTTGCTAGAGCCCATGTTTTCCTAGGCCAGGTCAGAGTGGGATCACCTCAAGCCACGGGACATATCCATATTGATGTCCAAGTTCAACCTCAACAGGGCAAGTGAGCTGCCCTACCTGCCCCCCAGACCAGACCCTGTGGATCATCACAAAGCCTTTCCTGTTCCACATCCTTTTCCAACAAGGCCCAACCTGTACTCCGGATCCACCCGGGCCCCACGCTGCCAAACCCTGCTGAGTAACCCATGGAACATTACCCACGTGCCTGCAGTTGGGCTCAAGCTCACTCACACCTTCTCCACAGCACCCTCCTGCCTCACTTGTGCTGACCCCATTTCCTGGGAGGTTCCAACAAAAGCCAAACCAACAGCCCAAGCCTGGACTCAGGAGTCCCAGGAAAAAAGCAGGGAAACAGCATGGTTTGCTTGGGATAAGGCACCAAAGAACATCTGAGAGTAAAACACCCCTCAGAAGCAACGCTGAAGCAACAGGATTTCCCAGACTGCAGGGAAACAATTTCCCCCAAAACACCTCTGAAGTGCAGCCCTTCCCTCCCTTTTAATTCCCTTAAGTTATTAAATTGAAGAAATGTCCTTCCCAAACTGCTCATTTCTCTTCTCACCTATTCCTGTATCATATTTCTTCAATTTAAACATTTTTAATGGAAGCTGGTTTATCTTTGCTAGCCTAGAAATTCAAGCAGAACTTCAAAGTTCTTTTTTTGTTGTTTTCTTCTTTTCCCTCCAGCTGCAATAAAAGATCTTGTAGGTGTAGTGTTCATCTCTCTGTCCTCCATGGATACGAATGGGAACAACTGTCACAGGCTTTGGTTACTCTGCTGATCATTGTATGGGGAGGAAGAAACCCTCATCAGTCTCAGAGGGGTTGCCTATCCTATATCCACTGAAGTAAAGAGCAGCAATAATTTTATTTTAGCATGAAAATAAGATCACTGGCAGCCCACACTGACTGAGCCACGACTTTACACAGTAACTTCTAAGAATTAAAGCCTTGGAATAATGGCAATGTTGTATAAGCAGTGGTTCAAGACCGGCAAAACACCTCTTGGGCTGGGTGAAGTTTCAGAGAGAGACGATAGATTTCCTCTCTGTATAACGATTCTTTGTGATACTCATTTGGAGAGTCAAGGTATCAGGCTTCCGAGAGTCTCAGCTCTACAAGTGTCTGTGGAAACAGTTTTTCATTCCTCATCCTTTTAGCACAGCTCATCCTTTCTTTATAGATATTTATCAGGCTTGGGTAAAAGCTGCAGCTAAAAAATATAAAGTAAAAAAGGTTATTTAAAAAAAAACCACAACAGCATTTTAAAATTTGTTTTAAAACTAGTCATTCTCAAAATGTTAATGAATTTCAGCTTGGCTTGTCCATCTTAAAACTCCAGGGCCTACATCCAGGGACTTAATACCTGCAACATAATTTTTAAAGCTGCTGAATAATCCCTTTATGGCAGGTAACAGAGCACTGTTGGGCTTGAAAAATTGAATTAAAATTAACTGGATTTTTAGCAATGTGAAGATGTTAGAATTAGAGTTGTGAAGGCCGTTAAGTATATTAGTAGGATGGATAATTAAAAATTACCTTCCCAAAAGAGGAAATCCCATCTATTACACATCTGTCAAAATTTTGGATTGGACAAATGAGATCACAACCTAATTCCAGTTCTTTTTATATTTCTGCAGCACTTTGTGGGGTGCCCTGTACCAGAACCTGAGATGATCTGACAGAATGTAAGTTATGCAGCACTAAACATAAGAATATTTTTCAGCTGGATGTTTCAATACCTAATCTGAATTTATTGTGGTGGGTGGAAGCAAAGAGAATGCTAAAGAGGAATCAACACCTCTGAACTGGCAGATCCTGCAATTCATTTGATATCTCATGTTCATTAGCTTCCCTTTTTATTCAGGGAACAGAGGAAAAAGTGGCACGTTTCATGCTTTCTAGACTTGATTAAGATCACATCTTTTCAGCAGCAACTGGCACCTCCTTGGGCACTGACAACCAGAGTGGGACGTGGCTGTGCTGAATTTCCAACCAAGAGCTGTTGGCTTTCTGCAGAGGAGCAGCAGCAGGAACGTGCAGAGGCCTCTGCAAGCAGATGCTCAGTGGTACAAGAAGGAACCACAGGAGTGGGGGACCAAGTCTCTGCAATCAGTAATCCTCAACAAGAATATGCACTATAACCAAATTTCCCAAACCCCTTTGATAGGAAGCATTCAAAACAAGAAGCCTGAGGACAACGATGGGAAAGGGAAGCGAGTGGGGACTCAGGAGAGCTGAACCTATTCCATTTCCAGCTCTTTCTCTGTTTCATCTACAAACACTTAGTTTTCCTATGCCTCGTCTGATCCCTCTTTAAAGTGAGGATAAAAATATTTATGCACCTTTTTCCAGTTATTTGAGATTTATATGGAAGAAACCCTACCAAAAGGCTGGGCATTATCTTGCCAGCTATCCTACTGCCTTTGCTTGCTGCTGGTTCTTCTGGAAAACAGATCATTCATCCTCAAATTCATAAGGAAATATTTGGCTTATACTGGATCTTTCATGTGGAACCAAAATAACAGAACACTGCAAAACTCTGCTACCAGAAAAAAAAAATCATTATTATCAAGCTGGTATGGCAGGAGGGGGACAGAATGAAGATAATCTGGTCAGTCTGTATCAGCAATACCAACATCTATTTCCTGTGATTTCAATACATTAATTTTCTTAACCTCAGTGATGTTGCACAGTCTGCTTATGGCTTTTTCAATCACAGCTTCATCTAAACAAAGCTGTCAGTGTGGAAATTATGAAGTTGCTGTTTCCTTCCAGCCTGGATCATGCCATTAATTCCTCACTGCTCCTCTCTGTGTGCATCAAAATGTTCTGTCAAACACAGCCTCTAACACAAGAACATGAGATCCATCTCTAAATGGGAGGGGATTCTGGAGATTTAATACAGCAATGAATCATCCACACCAATTTACGACAACTCCCCCGTGAGGATCTGTGGGGTTTGTTCTCAGTGACATTAATGGTGACATCTCAGGAATAATCCCCATGTAGGATGTGGAATATGAATCCCACCACACATTATGTGGAAACAGCTGGCAAGAGGTCGAGTAAGTTTGGGGCCCACTTGGAAATGCTGGAGAGGGTTGGTTTAGTACCTGGTCAGTAGTACAATGACATGCAGAAAGTACAGGTTGGCTCATATTGATGGTGGAGTTTCTGCAGTCAGTGAAATTCAATTTAATTAGTATATCGTGTCTTCCACCTACAGCACTCTCTAAAGCTAAGAAATTACATAAGTACTGCAAAAGATCTACTGAGTGAGGAATGTCCTTGTCGCCTGTGGGTTAATGAACCAAAACCATGGTGTAGCCAGGAGTGAAAAATCCTCTACCAAGCAACTGAGATTGTCATAGCAGCTTCCCCCACTGGACTGAGGAGTAAAGAGCAGAGTTACAGATTTGGCCTTCTTCAGAGAGCTGGTGTAGCCTGTGGTATGGAATAATGGTTGGCACTCATTCAGTTCCTTTGTGGTGAAGCCTGTAGAGGCATCCTAACCTGTCACAGCTAATGGGTTTTGCTACAGATGCCAAGGCAGAACATGGTGAAAGCATTTGAAGAAAGAAGCATAAAAATATCTGAAGCATTGATAGTCTCAGGGGCAATTTAAAAAAAAATAAAATTTCCTTTTCTTCTTTTTTTTTTCTTTTTGTCAGGTTAGTTTTGAAAAGCTCTACAAACACTGGAGGAGAGCGAAGATAATGAAGAACTAATGAAATAATTGAGGGAGGGAAAAAAACTGTACAAGTTTTTTTAAGTAATACAAAATCATTACAAAGTCCTGGCTAGACATGCATTTTTAAACAACGGCAGTAATAATGGAAAATTAGGCTCCATGACTTATTCATAGGCTTCTGGTTAACACTGTTCTCCATTGCAGGTGGCTCACTTTATAAATAGCATCTTTAGGTGAGATGTCACTGTTTTGGCCATGCAATATGAAAAGTAACTGCCTGTTCTTGTGAATTAGAGATCGTTGGTGTGCATTCTGTCACCACATCTGAAGATACAGATTTCACTGCAGAAATGGAGGAGTTGCTTCTGTTTGGAAAGGTAGAGAGAACCTCAAGCAATAAATATTGCACTTTCAACTCTAAAACTGCAGTTGCCTGTTTGATATAGAAATCATAAAAATTTAAAGGAAGAAAACAGTATTTGATGAGTCTACAATCTTTATACTTAAGGGATATTCAGAAGACCTATAAATCCTCAGTGGAATTAATAACTGAGACTCTTGAAAGCTCTAAAAGGAAATATGAAATATGCAAAATCTTGGTGAAAAGCATAATTAAGGCCATAAATGCCTAAAGGTTTAAAGGGCAGGCTACCTCTCTCAAAGATTTTCCAGTATAACATTTATATGGAAGTATAACAAAAATACATTTTTAAGCAGCATTCTATATCACCTTTTTTTTGCACCATTTTTTATCTTTTCCTTTCAGTGTTAATAAGTACATTTTAGAATACAATTTCCAAGATCTCCTGAATTAAATGGTTAAATGGTTAAAAACTTCATCCTCCAACTTCTCAAAGTTAATAGTGTCTTCTGTGCAGAGCAAGTGGCATTTACTTATAGGGCTGAGGTTTTCCCTTCTCTTTTATCATTAATTTTTTCCCCTGCTCTTCTAATATTCTCAGGTTGGCTCTTCTCCAATTTTAAGCATAGTTAAGGAGGAGGAAGCCTCCAGCCCTGACACAAAAGTCCTAAAACCCACAATTGAGTTGGCCCAGCTGTCAGTGGAAGGAAATCTTTTCTCTTTGGCTCCAGGCATTGGAACATTTCCCATGAGTTCTATATGACACCTATACGTGTATATATGTCCTGTGAGCTCTTCTGAATGCTTTCCCTTGAAACAAACAGAAAAATATATCATATATCATATGAATGATCAAGGACACTGTTTTCAATAGTTCTGAATACTTGTACTTCATTTAATTTTTTTTAAAGACAATAGGTTTTTGGTACCTTTGACTATCAAGTTGTGTTTTCCAGAATATGCTCACTTGATAAAAATATTGATCTTCAAGTGGAAAGGAAAAGAATCAGGGTTTGGGTTGTTTTGGGGTTTGTTTTTTGCAATCATTTCTAGATAGAAAATATTTTCATTTTGCACAAAGTGGCTTGCAGAAAAATAACCATTCATTATGGCACAGCCTATACACAGTTTCCCCCTCTCCAAACTGGCACTTTTCCTTGATGCTAACCCCACCCCGTGTATTTGGAACACCTTCCCTCTTAGCAGGGATTTCTGTTTGCTTTTACATCTAAGCATTTCTGCTCACAGCAGGTCGTGAAGTAATGGAAGTTAATATCACACAATTCTGATAACCATCTTGCTTTTTCTTCCTCAGTTCCACTGTGACAGGAATTTAGCAGCTAAAATACAAAAAAAGAAATCCTGCTAGATTTAAAGATTAGTTTTGTATCATTTGAAAGAAGTGGTTCCAAGCCTCTCTGAGGAGGTTTCGTTGCTTTGTAACTCAAGAGCCTGACAGAGTGAGGCAAGTGAAGAGGAATAGAGATACTCACATGACAGAACTCCAGCAAGACAGAACAGGGCCCTTCCAATTCTATAAAGTCCAAAGCTGTGATTTTTCTCCTGATATGATTACTCACTCATTAGGCCAGTCCATGCTTTTTGCCAGAGTCCTGGGATGGAGCAAGTTGGAAACTTCAGTCCAAAAGCATTTTTACTCTTCCACTCCTTTTATATTGTTGTAAGGCCTATTTTGCATTGGAGAGAAAATTTCAGGATAAAGAGAGAAGAAATAGGGCCATCCCAGCTCAAAGATAGTTACAGGCATTAATTTTCACAAATATCTAGATTACTCACTGCCCAAGTTTCATGAATAATATATTTTAGCATAGAAAAACAAAATGAAAACAAAAAGTATCAGTGATGAGGCAATTTTAAACTGCATCCTTTCAGAGTAATTTTGTTGTGAGCATCACTAGGAAGCCTGCACTCTGTCAAGACAGACCAGATGATATATTGGTTGATAAAGGCTTTGTAAGAATGTCAGTCTTTTAACTGCATACTTTGTTGTCATAAACGCTGAGCTATGTATGTAAATATTATATCTAAATGGCAACCAAACTCTTAAGAACTAATTTAGCCATGTATGCACAGATGCCTAAGTAATACAGGAGTGTATAGCTCTGTCTGGATTAGGATTAAAAAGAAAATAATGGTACTGGATATCATCAGAAGATCAGGAGAGCTCTCCCCTATGACCTTCCTAAGGAGGGGAGAAATTTTATGTTGCCACTGGGGGATATTTCATTTTACACAATAGTTATGATACCCTGGATCACTGGACTCTCACAACTATTTAATGCCAACAAGAGCCTGATTATCAGGTTGTTATTTTTCTTTGCACAGCTGCTGTTCTCCACATTTTACACGTTTATCCATGAAGTAGTGAAACGGGACTCCCTGGACAATTTTTGAAGAACTGGGCTATGAGCTTGTTTGCTGCTTCACAACACCTGCTGTTTGGGCATTTAGCTCCCAAACTTTCCTCCAGCTGTTTTCAAGCTTCAGTTTGCTCTTGGTCTAGTTCAGAGCGTGACTTAAAATGCAAACCTGAGCAGCTCAGCTCTCCTTTAATGGATGGCTGTTCTTCACCCACATTGCCAGTGTACATCATTCCAGCTCCAGCACAGCTGACAGATAAGGCACAAAGATATGGGAGGCCACCCTGGGCCTCATCTTTAGAGCATATATGGGAAATACAGTATTTCTGACACTCTTTTAAAAGAGAAAAGAAATATGTGAAAAATGAGGAATATTTGACACCCTTTAAAAATAAATAAAAAGGCAGTAAAATATCTGAGCTGCCTCAAACATGGCTCTGAAGGCTGCAAGGGGATGAAACATGGGATATCTCCCAGCAAAGTCAATTCAATGGCATGTCAGATGGGCTGGTGAGAATATATCAAACTACTTTTTTTCATATTTAGTCTTTTTAAAAAGAAGCCATCACAGAGCATGCAATAGGTATTTCTGACCAGGTATTCTCAACAAAAGCCACTGAACTGTCAGCTCAACTTCACTGCCTACAGCAAAGCATGTCAGACAAGACTGATGCATGGCACACTCTTCCTTGCACTAAAAAAAAACCCTAAATCCAAAACATTTGCCAAAAGTTCAACCACTATAAACCAGGATATAAACTGTTAATTTACCATTTTATCCTATTCTCATTTTTCCAAGAGACACAACTGAGAAAGTAAAAATAATCCTGACCAGATTCACGGATGAGGTGATAACTGCATCCCTCCTACACAAAATCCAGCTAAATAGAATTTCTTCAGAACAGGAGAAAATTTCTACTTCCACTTTAACCCACAGGGCTTTTGTGTGATGACTCTACAATTATTACAGAAGCTGGAGGAGCAAGTGTTACCATTCCTAACACATGGAGTCTCGTGGGGGTCATGGATATGCCTGTGCCACGCACTCCTCCTCTGGCCCCCACCAGCTCTGGTGGAAGGCAGTGAAGTGCCAAATGCAGAAAACTCTCATTTCTCCCCTGCACCCTTTTCTACCAATACACAGCCCACTCAAATCCCATTTCAGAACCAGCCCCAGGTGAGTTTCTCTCATTCTCTACCCATTTAATAAGCCTGACCTCCCAAGTTCTTTCCTGGCACAAAGAATATTATTAATAAGCCGCTCAATCCATCATATTGACCTGCATTATTTTAAATTAAAGTTAATGTCAGCAATGAGAAAAGGATTATAAGGTTAAAATATATGTACTGAATATCTCTGTACCATTTCTTTTTGGTCATATAGATAAAATTTACATGAAAATATAGCTTTGCCATGGCCAAATCATCACTAGGTACATACGTCATGAAGGTCAAATGATTTCTTCTGTGCCAAACTTCTGGTACCTGGTACTTACAGATCTCCAAAGGTCTGCAATAATATTGTCATCCTTTAAACAGCTACCAAGTCAATCATATCTCTAATTTTTAAAAAAATAACATCTATTTTTTCCCTTGTGACACTCAGGATTAGGAAGGAGACCTCTCTCATCAGGTAGGAACATTTTCTTGTAGGTAGGAAAGGAGTCCATGCAAACCACAGCTTAGTGCTCAGCTCACAAAATTACTCATTCTGTTCAATGTGGAAAAGGTTGTTGAGAGCACATAAACAAAAAGTACAAGAGAAAACCAAAACTAAAAATGACAGGCAGCAAATATGCGATGTATCTTCTCTCCTTAGGGAGCACTGATTAACAGACAATAGGCTTTGGAGAAATGCTTTTATTCAACTGTTGCAGAGTAAATATCTTCTTGTGTAAAACAGTACTTCATAAATCCATTGTAGGAGTAACCAACACAATGAGCCATCATAGGGCAATTGCAAGTAAAGGATTACTGAGGAAGCTGCTGAAAATCTCTCATGCTGGACATGGCTCAGTGGTTCACAAATCCAACAAGTGATTTCCCAGACAGAAATACACCTTTCTATACACAGAAATACGCCTGCCTGGAACCCCAAATGCCAAGAGCTGCACATCAGATGATGGCTTCATCCCCAGTGACCCCTGCAGGACTGACAGGCTCTAAGTGACTGCTGAGAAGCATTTCAGGTGCCATCTGACCAAAGAATGAGAAGGGAAGGCAAAAACCCTACAGATGGTGTAACACCCTCCACTCCTCAGTTCAGCCTTTCGCTTCTCTAACCCAAGGAACCAAATGAAAAATATATGACAACAAAACCTGCAAACAGCTCCCCATCTATTATACAACTGAAATCATAAGAAATGAGCTTGTTGAAATAACAAATGAACGTGCAATTGCTTTGCTTCACATAACTCCCATATGTTTTTAGACATGTTTTGAAAGACAACTTTTTGAGATTAATAAATGCCATGCAATACACTTGGTTCTTGTCCACTGAGGACTGGGCCCAATCACAGCTAAAAGCTTTTGCCACTTAGAATATGAATGGAGAACCTCACGGCACAAATGGAAAATATATATGTTTATGGTTATGAGAATATGCAAATGTGCTGCCTGGTCTCCAGAATGTCCTTGCCATGCTCATAGATTTGAATTTCTCACAGGGGATTGAGTTTTACAGAGGGCAAAGGCAGAAGACAACTGAAATATCTTCCAAGGGAAAGGCAATGATATTCCATATCTTCTCTCCCTGACTAAGATAAAGTAGGACCTACCAATTGTTTTGCTCCCTGTTTCAGCTTATTATTGAAACCTCACAAACTGAATAGTCATGTTTAGCTACTGGAAAGGGAATTCCTAGACATAAGATAAGGATGTTCTCATTCACAGTTGTTCCCCCTAGTTGTGGGGAATGTGAATTTTCTTTCAGCATGAGGAAGATTTGCATTTTTTTTTTCCAGACAATCACTCTTTGCTCATTAAATGATCCAAGGATGACTGGTCCAATGGGCATGATCCAGTTGCAGCACCATATTTACCATGTGTGTTCATCACTCAGCACGGAGGCTTGCACAGGTACTCTTCAGTTTTCCCTGTCATTACTGAATTGCATGGCTGTAACAGCTTTTATGTGCTGTTTTCTTTTTCTTAAATAATATGAAAATGGTCTTCAGATTCTGTACACAGTACATGAGTAAACACGCAACAAGGGTTAGGGAATGCTCTGCTTGGCCTGCAGTGCAGCCTGGTCTGGGATACAGATCACACCCTTAGAAAAAAAGAGCCTTTGGTGCAGGGAAGCACAGATTATGAAAAAGATCAGAGGGAAAAAACAGCTAAGTGAATAGTATCTCTCACACATTTCTTTTTATTTAAATTTTTATGATCTTTGAAAAACACTTTTTGAAAGAGACAGTTTGTCTAAGATACTATTTTACTGCCAAGTCATCAGTGTCTGCTGTAACAGAGCAAAAGGAGGAGCAGATGATATCAGATATACTCCACAGAAACTAGAAAACACAAAGATTAAATTCTGCATTAGAATGATTTTAGACACTATATTTGTAGTATACATAATAAAATTAATTCTAAACGATGCAAGTGTTTTGTTTTATGACCACTAAATTCAATACTTCTCTGCAAGTCTACCTTCTTACCCAAGTGCTTTGAAATCTCTGAGCCTCTTCTGTACTCATCATTAAGTATCACTTGTACCTCATAGCATAAATATGAATTTTTCAACCAAGAGCACTGGAGAAAAAGAACTGACTACAGAAAATAATAACCACATCCAAACCATCTGTTAGAAAAAAAAGAATTACTCAAACCAAAATGATGAGAACAAGAGGAGACTACAACTAAAAACATACAACTTATCACCAGCACTTCTCTAAAACCCTAAAAGCAGCAATTTGAGCCACAGTAAACATATAAAGATGTAAGCAATGTTTGTCTATGTTTAGAGCACAAAAAAATATTAAAAAATAAAGGTCTAAAAGCAATAAGCTCTGACAAAAAAAAAACCATATCCCTAAAGCATACCACTGAAAATGCTTCTTTAAATCTCTTGAAACACATCTATTGAGATCTGTGGAGATCAACATTTTCTCTCTTTTTTTATTGTATATTTTTTTCCACCGTTAAAAGAAGTGAATGAGAGGAAGGCTGCCTGAGATTACAGAAGGAATAGGAGGTGGTGTAGAGGGACTCCCTGCTGGAAAACAACCAGTTGTGGAAAGGACTGAACTCCCAGGTGCTCAGTGAGCATGGGAACAAACCAGAGACTATAATTTTAAGGCTGATCCCTGGTTATATGCCAATTTTTATTTCACAGAGCAAGCTCCAACTATTACAAAACCTGTAACAAGTGGGCAGCTGATCCCTCACTGGTGGGGCTTTCCCAGCACAGACCTGGAAGTGTTTTACAAATACTATTATGTAAATATTAACAAATATTTAAAGTGATATTGGTTTTGTTGGAGAGCTTTTGTTGAGTCTGGGGGTTTTTTGCTTGGTTGATTGGTTTTAGTCTTTTGAGGAGGGAGCTGCTTGTTTATTTGTTTAAGTAGGGAAATAAGGGTGAAAGATGATATTAAGAACTCTCTAAATCTCACGTGACAAATAAAGGCCACACAGAGCAAGGGAACAAGGAAGAACCTATCTGTAAGCAAGGCTGACATCTCACAAGAGGTTCAGTGGTAAATTATCCTTCTGCATACGGGGCATGAACAGAAATTAGATCATAGAGTGGAAAAAGTGGACATTCATGAGCAAATAGTAAATTATCTGATGTACAAAAGGCACTACTAGAAATCACCCTGTTCTCCTAACTGTTGAATTCTTCTTTAAAAATTTGCTACCAGTTCGTAAAAGAGTTTGCAAATGATCAGTTGGAACTTGCATTTTAATTTCGTTGGTTTCTGAATTTGCCACTCTTTCTCTCTTTTTATGGCTTCCCAAAGCTGGAATTCACAAGCATTCTGAATGAAATCCCTTTGGGTCTCATCACTGGAATCAAAGGAAAACAAATGTCTGGGGGAAAAGGTTATTCTGGAAATCGGGTCTGTTGAAAGGAGTTGACATATTGCACAACACAGCAGCTTGATTGGTTGTAGCTGTCATTTTTCTGTATCTTATAGAGGAATACAAAACTATATCTTAGCTATGGCAGCCAAAACAAGACTACTTAAAAATAAACTGTCTTGAAAACCATTTGGCCAATTTATACGTCAATTAGGTGAGACTCTTATTCACTGTACACTTCTTATTTAACTAGTAAATAGCAGCTAGAATAACTTGGCTGAAGACTGATAACCAGCTTCTGAAGGCTGAAGTATCACAACTCGAGCCTTTCTCCATGCTCAAGGAAGGCTTATCTTTAATGACCTCACTAGTCTTATTTCATAACATCTCTGCGTGGCATTTCTTGATGTATTTTTTCAATTTTTCCCTTCAGAGAGAAGATCACTATTAATTTAAGTGAGCTCAGAAATGGTTCAGATGGATGGTTTTGGTTACTCTCCAGTGACATCCATGCAGTTTATTACATAAGCAGTTTACTGCAGTGAAGTCATTACACTGCGTCCAGCCACAGAGCAGCCTCTCTCTGTTTGACTCCTCAGCTCCTGTTTAACCACTTCCCTCCAAACAGGTGAGTGTGCTTTCTTGCTATAGCAAACCTTTACTTCACCATTTGTTTCCAACTGACATTTCCTTTCTTCCTTTGTTTTGTTTTGGGTTTGGTTTTTGTTGGTTTTTTTTTTTGGTAATTTTTTAAAATATACTGCAGATGATTACATAAGTGATTTATTATAGGAACCCTACTGTTTGAGGGGCAAAACTTGTTTAAAAGAAATCCAGCAGCTACAGTAATCCCTTAGGGCAAAATGTACTTCCACTTAATTTCTCTACTATGTATTACAACCATATAATTGCTTAAAACAGAAGCTACACATACAAATTTTGCTTGGCACCAAATACCTGGCTTCAGAGAGTACACTCAAGTTGCATGCTGTGTTTTGCTACAAATCCATTGCACCACCTAAAGTATTTCAAAGAGATCACTAACAGAAATATTTTGAACTACCTAAAATAAATCAGCAAGTAAGCAAACCACAGTATTTTGCTAAAGGTTATATTAAAATAAGCCACAGTGTTCCTGAAACATATTTTATATGTGCATGGCTTTATCATTCCTCATGCCCTTTTTCCAATGCACTGAATAAAATCATGAGACAAACATCAGAGATGGAAAATATCTGCTAGATCATTTAGACCATCCCAGTGCCAGTTCAGGATTGTTTCCTTTATTTTCTAGTGTTTTGTCAAACCCACTTTTAAATACGCTGTATGTTCCAAGTAATGAGATTTCCACTACTTTCCCCTGGGAAATACATTTATATAACAACTTTCTTCCCCAAGGATCCCAAAGTGTTTTATAAAAATATACATACAAATCACTTCCCCACTAGAGTACAATCACTTATGAGGCACAGGGTGGCAGCCAGGAGGGAAATGATACACAGTACTCTGCAAATTTATAGCAGGAGGGAAAATCCTGCCCAAGGACAGAGGGGCAAATCCCTATCCCTATGACAAATACCAGGAACTCACACATATCCACAGACAGCAAATAGAAGTGTGGTTTCAACCTGAACCTGCAGAAACGAGCTTGAGCACCTTCATAGGCAAAGGACATTTTGGACAGGTTTTGAACACGGTCACAAAGACCTGGAGTAGCTTAACAAAGTAAATATGTTATCCTGGTAGGAATACCAGAACAGGGATTGGATTTCTGAAACAGCTAGTTACTTGAGGACTGTGCTTGGATCATTCCATCACACACTGACACTGATGGTAGGGCAGTCCTGGCTGCTCCCAGCTATCCCAAGTGCACTCAACAGTCCAAGTGTCATTTATTTACTGCTCCCCGTTGGCATAGCAGAGCCCACCCATAAATGCACTGGGGACTGCCTGCTGCTACCCCTGGGCAGCCAGGGAAGGAAGGGGAAACAGGAATCCGGGAGGAAGGAAGAATGGCTTGGTGCTGCTACATTGCTGTGTTTGAGACTGAGTGCCATTGTGCATTAAAGGAGCAGAGTATTATAAGGGCTAGGAAGCAAATAATGCCAGAAACTACATCATATTTGGAAGATTAACAGTTTCCAAGTTCAAACCCCTTGGGTGGAGTTCAGGGATTTTCAGCGCAGATGGTTTGTAGGCAGAGGCTGAGGGTAATGAGAGGGTCAAACCTCATTATCAGCATTGTTTTAGCAACCTTTGCTCATCTTAGGGGGAGAATGAGAGGAAACAGGACAGCCCATGCTCTGGATCTTCCTTCTGTTTAGTTTTGGGCATGAGACTGTTAACAGACCCCCAGTTCCCTCGCTCACTGCCAGTGCTCAGCTAGGAACTAGTCTTATATACAGGACATAAGTGATATGCATAAGTGACTAGAACATCTTCCTCTCAGTAGACAGGCCAGATGCAGCTTCTTGTGTTCTCTCCACCTGGAAGTACACAGGGTATTGGTAAAACTGGACTAACAGATTCTGAAATAAACCATGTTAGATAGCTCTGAATCACAGTCATTAAGCATACTTTTAGGATAGATGAACAAAGGAAGCATTTTCTACCTCCCCTAAAGATTGATAACTTTCTGCACTCTCATGGTGGGACGCTGTAACAGGACACCACATCAGTCAATTGACTCTTAACTAATGAACTCACTGTGCAAAGTCTTCTGCCCTGCTCCATGCACATCATTAATCTGAAAATCAAACTTAGCTGTTGTGCATAAGCACTCCCACTCTACCAGGCTGCAGCACATGTCAAGACTAAGTACAGCTTGGCAAGTGTTCACCCACACTTGCCTTCAGCCACCACTAGAGATGCACCATTCCTCTCCCTCCACTGATGAGCAGCACATTACTTGCACTTAAAATGCAGAAACGAGGTCTTATCCTAGAAAGAGAATTTAACAGGTCCATGTTAATGCTCCTCGTTAGCAAATCCCTGTCCCATTTGACTCTCCATCGTGCCTGCAGCTGCACAGACAGTGACAAGCCATTTGATCCAGTGCTACTGAGAGCCTTTGTGCAGAGGTGAGTCTTTGATCCTTCCCAGTGCTGAAGGAACACAGATGTGATTTCCGAGGGCTTTGCATAAGTTTCAAGCTTGTGGGATTATGGGTGCATAGTACAGCTCCTAAATGTCTCCACGTGCTGCCAGGATGGCATTGATAATGGGGTATTAGCAATGCAAAGGTGGGGAGCTGAGTCATTTTCCTGGGGAGGAGTCCAGCTCTTCCAAAGCCTGCTCTAAACTATGAGCTGATATTGCCAGATGAAAATGAGCATGAAATACTACTGAGCAGCAACACATGCTCCAGCCCTCCCCAAAACCCAGGTATCAAAACCTGGTCCTGCATTAATGCAAAAATTTTACATATTCTCAATTAATATTACAGACACACAAGGAGATACTTTGGTCACAGGGACACAGAGGGGGCTGGCTGTGGGTCAGAATGACTCCAGACAAGGTCCTGATTGCTGTAAGCCCCTGGCTCAAGCAGGTCTGAAACAGAAAAGGACTTACTTTTTCTGAAAACACTGGATTACAACACTTCTAATCCTGACAAGCAGATACCTACATATTAAACCCTGCTACAAAGACAATATCCAGGCAGACATAGGGCTGCAGGAAGAGGTAGAGCACTTCAGCAGTTTTGCATGACAACAAAATGAACACCACTACATCCAGGATGCTATTGAGTTGTAAACTATTACTGCTCTATTTGGGGCTTAGAAAGTCTGCAGTGTAATAGAGCCAAGCAATATCATTTTTCCATGGGTAGAGTCATGCAGATACACACACCCTCCAAATTAATTTATGTCATTTTGTTTCCAAAGATCCTCCACCATGTGGATGCTGAGAAGCTGCCCAGGCCAGACAAGCAGATGTTCTACAGACTTTGGATCCTGACAGCCCATTCTCCAACTATTTCTGACGGCTAAATAATCTGTCAGTGCCAAAGCAGCATATTTAACTTAAGGGTTGCCAGAAATCAGATACCCACGCCTTTTACTTAAGGAGTACAAGGATATGAAAAACAGGAGAAGTAGCATCATCCACTGCCAGATACACTCACATCCTCCTTGCACACAGCATGAATATCATGTGAGTCCATCATGGTTATTTGTCATTAAATTAGACAGAAGTGATGAAGTAGGCTGTGGAGAATTCTAAGCTATGCAAACAATTACAGTGTTCCAACTGCACACATTCATATCCCATACTGTCTCAAGGAATACTTTATTCTTTAAAAAATCAAATTTGGCGTCAAATAGATCACACAAGTAGAGAAAATCATGGCTCTTAGCTAAAAAAAAAACAAACCGAAACTAAAAATTTACCAATCAATGGAACAAAAGAAGAAAGTAACCCATCCAACTGATGAAAACTCCTTCTGTAACGCTTGATTTATAGGGATTAAATCTGCTTCCACATAGAGAAATATTTTCTAGATAAAATGGTAAATGTCTAAGTGGAAATGTGTTCATTTCCATTGGAGAAAGCATAGCCACAGCACAGAAAGATGAGTCTCTCTTCACCCAATTTGGACTTAGAATCACAGAATCAATAAGGTTGGAAAAGTCTTTTAAGATCAAGCCCAGACATCAAGCCAGCACCACCACCATGTTCACCCCTAAGCCACATCCTCAAGTGTCTGCCTTCATCCATGGTGAACCGAGGGATGCTGATCTGTTCATCCAGCACATTTTTTCTGTTTAGGAATTTCACAGCAGATAACTGCACGGAGGAGCTGGGAAGAGGAAGGAAATCTTTGCTGCTTTACCAGTAATTTGTCAGACAAGACCACTGCTTTATACATTTTTGAACCCCCACGGCTTTCCACGTTACTTGTAGGTGAACAGCAAACTTGCCCCCAGAGCTTGCCAAATTAAACTGCAGCTCCTTGAGAGCCCCGTGAACAGCTCCTGTGAAGCACAGTGCTCATAAACACCTTCCTGCAATTCACAGAGATCTCTTTAATAAATTAACAAAGCTGTCACAGAAGTATAAATGGGAAATCATTTTTTTAAATAGAACCATTTAAGATCACACAATTTCAGAAGCCTTTTGCAACATTTTATAATTCCTTTAGGCCACTGCAGGTCTCCTTTACACTTGTGACGATGCCCCTTTCAATTTGCATTTAAAAGACAGTAAATTGCAGGGTTCATAAACATTTTTATAGTGATTTATTGAAGACCAGAATGTCACTCCTGTTCTTCACACTTTAGCAGTCCTGGGAATCGGCTGCAGGGCTGTATGTGTAATCTTGCTTTACCCATAAACTATACAAGAACAAGCCAGTTCTGAAACCTATTATTTATTTATTTTTTCTTGCTTAAAAGACATTTGTGGCACTATTTTACATCTATATTTATCTTTCAGTTATAAGATGACCCATTTTATTCAGCCTTCAAGTTATAACCAGGTTTTCACAATTTACAAAGTACTTGGTTTGCAAATTAGAATTGTTCAGAGACAGGATTGCATTATGCCAAGGAACAAAGGATTCTTTCTCTTCTCTTTTTAATAAAACACACAAAATCCAAAGAATATTGGATTTATTATCACCACTAGATAACTTTACCATACAGGAATGTACTGAGATTCTTTTTTTATTTAAAACCTAAACCACAGAAATGCACTGTGAAACTTCAGCTGGAGAATATTCTAAGGTTCTACTCCTTCAAAGACAAAAGGGAAAACGTTCCTTGCAATTGGACCTCTGATACTCCTATCCTCCTTCACAGGCAACAAAGTCACAAAAGAAGGTAAACAGTGCCAAGAAGTGTTGTTTATAAGGGCACTGTGATCTTTCCTGCATCCCAGTGGAGCTTTACCAGGGGGAATCTAGAAACCTCTCTGCACAAACAGTGTAGGGAAAAAAAAAAAAACAAGGAAGAAAAAAAAAAAAAGCCTGCACCTCATTTGCCCTTCCAGTGACCAGGAGGGAGTATTTCTTTCTACTTTTTTCACATTACAATAATGGCTTCACAGCTCTTGAAAAGAGCGCTAGTGCACCAGCAAATGGTGCATGACACGCTGAAGCCCTGGTCTTTGTCGCAACAGCTCCGCTCCAAAGAAAGTCCTTCCTTGCCTTCTTTTCCTTGCCATTAACTGTGATGAAATGAGTTTTTCCCCCTTTTGATTCCACCCCCCTCGCTGTCTATTACAGTCTGACCTGATTGCACTTATGCACAGATTATTTCATAGAGACATCCTTTTATTCAGGTTTGCGAGTTTGCCTGCAAGGTTATCTGTTCACAAAGCAACGCCTCATTCCTCGTACTCATTTTTTTTGAAATCTGATCTCATTGATAAGAACAAGACCATTCGCATTGCATTTGTCAGATAAGTAGCTCCATGCCAGAGTAATAATTTTTTGTGACTATTGTCAGGGCTCCAGTTAAAATACATCAACCGATAAAAATGCAAGTATTGTAAAAATAACCTTGCATCAGAAGTGTTGGCCCTCCAGTTTTTCCAAGGCATGTTATGTCCTTTCCCTTAATAACAATCTATTATAGTCAGAGCATCTTCACTTTTTCACAAGAATTATTTTTAAGAATTTTTTTTAAATATTCCTACTGTGGTGCTGCCATTGGTAGCACCGAACTTGAAAGGAAATAAATAAGTAGAGAGAATCAATGTTGCACTGATTGGTTGAATTGGGTTTTTGATTAATTTTAACCAAATTGTTTACTCTGTTCTGATCTGCGACCATTCCCAGCAATAACAAACAGATAAATCTCGTCACCAGCACACACTGAGCAAGCAGCAGCGCAGGGAGGATACGGACAGCGCCACAGTTCAGCTTGTGTGATCCAACACCAAGGAGACTTCGGGATTGCCAGGAAGCTGATTATCTCCAAGTTTGTTTGTGAGAGAACGCTCTGCCCCAGTGCAGCGAAGCTAAACCCGAAGGGGCAGCAGGAGAAGCGCACACAGAGGTCAAATCCTCCGGAACAGCCTGGACGGGAGCCCGGCTTTCCGCATCACCTTGTCATGGAAAGCCATGGAGGCACCAGCACACCTCCTCACCTGGAGAGAGGGGCAGTGTTTTATTAGTAAATATTAGTAAATATTAGCAAAAAGCGAAGGCGAGGAGCCCCCTCTCGCCTTTCATCCTTCGCTCCTGTGGCGGTGGCAGGCGCACAAAGGAGCGGTGACGGCCGGGAGCGGGCAGGGCTGGCAGCGGGAGCCGCATTGAGCAGCCCCGGGCCCGTCTCGGTCTCTGCGCGATGCTGCCGCACACGCGGGCCTGCAGCTGATAACACTGTAATAGTCCTCCTTTGAGGACCGGGGCTCCTGTGTGCTGATTACCCATTTATCACACCTGGCAGCCCTGCTGAACTATAATTACTCTTCTCTTATCCTGCTGCACTGTCATGTCCGAGAGGAGAAGAGAGGCAAAGGCTCCTGGTAATGACACATTACCCTCTTGACAAGCACTTGAAGGTTTTATTGTAAATATTCAAGATATAAAACATCTGAGATTCCCTTTTTAATTATAAAAAGCAATTTTCCGTGCCTCCCGTTCGCCCCCTCCGCCGCCACCAATAGTAAAGTTTAGGCGCCGTTATCCTTCGCTTCCTGCAAACAAACCCTGTTCCCTTTGTCGCCTTAACTCATTGCTAGGAGGGAACTCCGGTATCTCGGGGAAATTATCAAATGTAACGCTGGCAAAATGTGCCATTTGAACACACATCGCTCTCCTACAAAAGTTACATTTCTGCCCCCCAAAAAGGGGAAAATGTGCATTTATATTAAAAAATTAGGAAGAGGGGGGAGGAGAGAAAAAGTCCTGAGCAAATGGGCGGTGAGCGAGTCTTTCATTGGGTGGCTCTTGGGAGATGGGCCTCTTATTGAGAGGAAAGGTCTGCATAAACTAAAAATTAAAGGTATGTGAGGTGCTGTGGTAAATCCAGCCTATTTGTGGGTCTCTAGATGGAGAGCTATGAAGCCAAAGACTTATTTTCCCCTTACTCTCACTATCAGCTGTGAGTTGTAGAGGTTACAGAAGCCATAAGATTCCCCAAAAGAGTGGGGACTCCTGAACACTGGGATGTGATCTGGAGAACTAAAAACCCGAACAATCTTTAATCTGAGATACACAAGACAGTCATTAATACTCCAGCCTCTACAATGATGGTACCAAGCATCATTATATGTTATATGTTATTATATGTTAATTATATGTTCGTTGCCTACACCCATAACATCATACAGTACTCTAGCAAAAAAGTACAGCAGAATTCCTGGAAATCTTGGAACTTGCCTAACCTATAGTTTTTCACCCAGAAACTTGATAGCTAGGCTGATTTCAGTCTCAGATAAAAAAATGCCCAAACAGATAGCATAAAAGATATTTTTAAAAAATTAGGCTGAAAATGGAAATTAATCCGTTCATGTGCATCCACAAGTCCACTGAGAAAACCAAATAGCAATGTGTAACAACAAGGAGTCTCTAAGCATTTCAGAGGGACCTGAGTGAAGACAGGCCACTGTGCAAAAGGAATCCATGGACATATCATTCCAAACCTTCTCGTTACATTTCTGTGTAGCAGCAGCCTGCTCATACTTGGCTTATTTACTGATCTTCCTTGAATTCTAAGAGTTGCCCGCAGTGAGAGGAAAGATTATGTGACAGATACAGGAACTGTCCATTAGAAATTGGTGCTCTGGGTTCTTGCCTAGTTTGCTTAACAAGTGTAATGGCTGTGATGGCCACCCTGACAAGACTAGACGTGGGTTCCTTGTCAGGAGCACAGCACCACCTCGGTGACAGCTGGGGAGCAGCAGTACATGACATGCTGCTGTGGAAATTGCAAACATTTAATGAACATAAACGTCCTACCAAATAGACATACATAAGGATGGAAAAAAGCAGCAATAAAAGTCTCTCAGACTCACACACAGAAACTCAAGGCTATGCTTGGAGCATGCACACGATTTAAAACAATGGATACAGCAGCTATTTTCTAACAAATCACACGGATTTGTATATACTACTGACTGCTCTGTAAAATACATTGAGATAATGAGATAAAAGTTATTTGGTGCTATTAGAGGTGAACGATTCAAACTGATATTAGACTATAAATTACTGAACCCTCAAATGCCCGATTTTGATATATTGGGGTTCCTACTTTGGGGTGAAACAGTCATTAGCACTTCACACACTCTTAATAAAAGAAATTGCAGCAGTCAGGCTTAAAATGACCATTTTCTCCATCTATTCACAACGATTTGAGGTTCCTAGACTGAAATATGAACAGCCTTGCTGAACCAGAATTATTCTGCTTCTCTCGCTTTCTGCCTGCTTCTGTCAGAAAGCCACGGAGCATAGAATGGCAGCGCACAGCTAACCAGATAATTGATATCTCCCCAGCCTATTCACTGTGGGAATCTGTCAGTTAGAGTCTAAAGACACATACACACGCTATGAAAATGAACTTACATAAGTCTTCCTGTGAACTGAATGCAGCCAACATTTTGATGTTTAATTGGCTGGGTCCGGTTTACCAGCGCACACGTGTATTCCAGGGGCTGCACGCCGCACTCCGGCTCTTCCTGACAGATCTATTTAGTCGGGAGGAGGTGTATTTTCCCAAGGTAATTGCTCAGAATCATGCTTCCAAAGTCAAACTGATTCAAACTTTGCTTATTCACTCCTTGCAGACACACAAGTAGGACTATTTGAAAGCAAATGAAAAATCCATAGATCAATGTGCAGAGCCTTCCCCACACAGTGCCACGGAGGGAGTCTATTTCAAACAGGGCTGGTTGTCAGTGGCAGTTACTGCCAGCATCTTTTTAAATATACATCTTTCAGAGCAATGCAGGTCTTTGAGATAATGAAAGATTTGCAACTACTGTATTACCCACGGAGAAGAAATACACACACTCAAATTGGGCACACTCCCACGCATAGGTCCCTGCTAAGTATGAGGAAAAAATAATTGACAGTTATTCAAGTATTTGTGAATATTTTTTACCTGGACTTATTCCCCTAATTAATAGGGCATGTCTGATAAAGTGTGATTTTTTTAGAGACTTTTTCCTGTGCACTTAGTGGCTTGATGTGAAAGCATTTGGAAATCATTTCCCTACACCTGACATGGCATACAGAACTCCAAATTACTCATTTTGCACCTCTTTGGCTTCAAATCAACAACTTAAAAAAGGCTTAGACTGTCTCATCACATATATATCACGAAGACTAGGGATAAAACTCATGTTTTACTTGTCTACACTGCAGAATGGGTTCTAGGTCTTTCTATTGCTGAAGCAAATACCTACTCAGCATTTCCTAAAGTTTCTCATGAATTTAGGCAATCAAGACATATTTGACTTTCTTTTCTCTCCCCTCAAGACTATAAAAAAATCAAATGATTTCCAGAGATGTTGGTCTCATTCTGAATCCAAAACACAGCCCTGTAACAGCTACTGAGAAGAAATGAACACTATCCTAGCTGAAACCGGGACACCAAGTCATGATTCAAAATCATTTTAATAGAGAGCCTTTAGCACTTGTGCTACTCAAGGAAGGACAGAAGCTTAAAGAAAATTTTAATCACAGGGGGAGACAGAAACTGTCTGCACTGCACCCTTATTAGTGCTGGCCAGCGTGGGCTTGCACTCCTACATCACACAGGGTGTTTGCACCACAACATCCACAAGCAGCTTCCTTCCCCCACAGCTTGGATCAGGACAGCATTCCCATTATGCTGACAATGCCTTTTATAACTGGCAGCTTTGAGAGGCAGTAAAACTTGGACACAGAACACCTGCAACTGTGCTGGGGAAGGGAAACACAACCTCTTCTTCACCCCCTGGGTTACAATCCTTTACGGTTTCTTGGTTGTAGATGTTACTGTCAAATTTTCCCCCCATGCCCTATCAACTTGTCTTAATTCACCCAAGAGTTAAAAAGATGACACTGTGACACATCTGGAGGGAGAGCTATAGGGACTATAGGGAAGGATCAGCTCTGTGCTCCCAGAATTAAAGCTCTTCTTTCTGACACCATTCGCAGTGTCCCTTCAAGCCCTTCCTTTTCCAAGATAATTATACAAAGGACTGAGTGTCACTCACAGCTTCACGCCTTCATCTCCTGGAACACAACAAGCTTCAGAATCTGTAGGGCCTGCTTGCACTTCAGGCACACATAGGAGAATGTTTCCAATTTATGTCTTTTATTTTTTTTTCTTCCTCTTCTGAAAATACAAGCCAATGGAAAAAATAATTTTACACATTATTAATGCACATTAATGATAAAACTAGTGAGCATTAGCCCCAGAAGGGCACATTTTCCATAACGATGAAGAACGATGTATAAATTAACACTACAGAGCTTCACAGGTCCATTTCTGGGCCACCCATGATTAAATTAACTACAAAAAGACACAACCAGCACAATACTTAACTGAATTTGGGAGTCATCTCACTGAAAAGCAGGAAGTTAAATAAATCCATCTTACAATAGTCACCACATTCATGTGTATTATTTAATACAGTGGTGTGCTTATTCCACTGTTAGTGCTTCAACAAAACAAAATAAATTGTGCCTTCACCTCCATCCACTGCTCTGCTAATAAACTGGAGGCTTTCCCAAATGCATAGCTGTGAAAAAATAAACTCTAGCTTTTCACAGAACCAGTTTTTAAGAAGGCATAGCATGTTTTAAAGATTCCTGCTATTAGTCACTTAACACTTATATTAATTTGATTCATCAGATACTCATATTTCACCATCTGATCTGGAAGCTGGTTAATCAATTAACTGGTTTATTCCTGTATATTTCAGTACATTTTACTGAATTCAATAAATGACTACTTTACCTATTCATTTTGTTAACAGGCTGGTTTCTTCATTGGGCTTAATTTAATTTGATTTCACTGTAACAGCTGACATAGGGGGATATTCAAAAAAACGAGGGTACTTGTGCACAAAAGCAACTTCTTGGAAGCAGGATAAAGACATTCAGAGAGCTATGCTCTCTGCTTAATTTTTTTTGCCTCTAAAAAAACAAAGCTACTTGAAAGAAGAAAGTTAAGAGTAAGTTAATTGCTTAACAAACCATAAAAATCACAGAAAAGAGCTAAAAAGAGAATAGGAACACTCAAACTAGTGAAAATTCAGGACTATTTTTAATAATTGGAGTTCTTAGGGGCATAAGAATTATATATCAGTTTAAAAGCATGAATAATGTTTTGAACTTTACAGAAAAAAAAAAAAATCTGTTTCAATTCTTTCCTCCCCTGAAAAGATAATTTCCCCTCAAAGGCCACAAGCTTCCCATAACATGTTTTCAGCACTACAGAACTGAACACTGAGAGTTGAAAACTTTCATTTATAGAGCAAAAGGCTCAAGAAAAAAAAAAAGAAAAGCCAACAGCCCATCCAAGAAATAAACCTGCCATTGTCATATCCTTGTGAGACTCTAGGATAATAAAACCTCATTGTTTTTTGTTTATCAGATGATATAAGTGATGAATTTTTAAAGCAATGTCTTTTACACCAGACAGGTTATTTCTGTAGGCTAATTTTTCATAGCCACTTTGCATTGAAACCTCCAGCTTCACAAAGATGATATTTCTAGAACAATTCTATTTTTCTTTTTTTATCACCTTAGTAGTCTTTTCCCAGCTGTATCCACAGGGGAATGGAAATACCCAATTGCAAACGTGACAGCGCTGACTTCTGCAAAGTAGCTTAATTACTCATTACGAGATTCCATCAACAGAAGCTCCGGTCTGTGGTTTTGTAATAAGTGCTGTTATCTTTCCTTGGATTTTCATTCCTTCACAAAGGGGGATATGGCAGTGCTTTCCACATCCACATTTTATATGGAGAAGAATGAGAGAATTTTAATGCATGAATTTGATGTCATTAACAATGCTGACAGCTGTTTAATCCCAGAGGAAACAACAGCTGAGTCCCAAATGCACCAACCAAAAAAAAAAAAAAAAAAAAAGTAAAATAAAACAAATTAACTCTTCAGTGCATCTCACTGGAGGTACACTATGAATCAAATCACCCCCTACCTACAGTGTTTGTCAATTCTTTAGTTACAGAATCAGTAACCTCAACTGATAACAAAACTAAAAGCTACTCCATCCTGACTGCTAGACTTTAGTTACGAAAACACATTTATTAAATGGTCCTGTTCCAAATTTCCCATTAATTAAAATTTAATTCTTCTCCAAACACAATGTGAGATAAACCAGCACAACAAATAGTAATGATAATAATATAAATTATAAACATAGGTGAAGCTGAGTTCTGAAAAATAATGTAAACTAATCCAAAAGGGATGGTATAAAAATACATTTAAAATGGATCCTCCAGCAGAAGTAGAAAACACAACGTGGGTTATGCTGCAACTCTGTTACCGTTCAATTTAAAACAGAACATTTAGATACAAGCCCATGACAGCAAATTTGCTTTTGTTCTGTTTCCCACCTCCACACACACAGACACATACACTACAAGGACTTTTTAAGGGTATGGAATGAAAAGGAGTACTTATAATATGTATATTTAGGATATATACCCACACTTCTTTAATCCATCTATTTTTCCATTGGTTATGGCATCACTTGCCATGTACATATTTTTTTGAGTTTTGCTACTGACTCAAATATTAAAAGACCCAAGCTATAGCTGATTAAGACATACCTTTACAGTCTGCAGCCCTTGTGTAACAGATAAAGCTTTATAAGCCCTGCCTTGGGAAGGCTCCCATCCATTTAGAACACTAGACTTTAAACAGATGTCCAAAGTATTCACGTTATAAACAGCAACATTATATGAATTTAAATCTCACTCTTTGTCTGACCATCTGTCAGAGACTGAAATATTATAGTTTATGACTTAAACATTTTCTTAAAGGACTTTTAAAACTGTATTACAAAAACTGCAGAGAAGACTACCACACCTTGAATGGGGCCCTGACCTAGGCCTTACACCGCTCACTGATGAAGATAAGACAAAGTAACAACTCAGGGCTGGGGACGTTCACAAAGCACAGCCTTAACACCTCCCAGGTGGAGACCACAGCCCCAGGGCTATCAGTGCCAGGCTTGCACAGACCCTCGAACCAAGGGGTGGAGGGAGGAGAGGCTTTGGGTACCTTGGAAAGCCTCTGGTCAGAGATGCAGTGACTGCCCATCCTCCACTGTGCAGAGCCCAGCTGAGGGGTGCTCACCGGGGGGTGGGAAGCTCATCCACAGCAAAAGGGGTGACATGGCCCATCACAGGGCCCCCCTCAAAGGGGTCCCCAGATCCAGCACCAGAGCACCAGAGATGATGCAACAGACCCTCAGCGTTGCAAGGGACAGTGTCAAGCCAGCCCCTGCAAGAGAGGCACGTGGGTGTTCCCACCTGGCCCAAAGTGTGCATTAATCCACGGGATTCTGTACTTTGTGGTGTGTGGTGGTGTGGCCACAGCAGCAACGGGGGACCCTCACCACCAGCAGAGCAGATGGAGGGGAGCAATGAGACGTCGTTGGGACCCTCAGATGGGTGAGATGCTTCCACCTAACCCCTGTCACCTCTCCCTGTCCCCATACCCCCCACGCGCACTTCTTTTTCTATTTCTTTCTTTTCTCTTCCCTTCTCTTTGCCTCTTTTACTATTAAATAAAATACATCAATTTTTTGGCATCAACATCTAACCTTGTTTGGTTTTAATCCCATTTCTGGGAACATTTTGAATCTTCTAAGTTCCTTCCGGTCTATGCACAGAGATTTAGCTTGCTTTGCTTTTCTGAGTTTAAACCGGATCGTAACACCATCTTCTCTTTAACAGCAGCTGTTTCCCTTCATCTGGGAGCAGGGCTGCCTCTGCAGCTCCCCTTTCCCGGGGACAGGGCCACCCCTCTCCTCCCACACCCGATCCCTGATCCCAGGAAGGGCTCTGGGGGACAGAGATGTCCGAGGGTGACAGCACAAGTTGGACGAGCTCTGAGATCTGGGGGAGGCAGCGTGTCAGCAGGTTGATGAACTCCAATCCCAGCATCATGAAGAATACAAAGGTCTCCCTATTGACTAAACGAGACAACTCTGGGCACACAAAATGTGCTGCTCAAATGCTTCATAACAAGACGTGCAGTCATATTTTCTTGCAGTTAATACGGCAGAGGGTGAGGGAAAAACAGATTTTTACCTTTTGATGTTCAGAAACAGTTCATTCTCAATAGAGGAATATTATGTGACAAATGTGCCAGACTTCTTTTTTTGTGGTAATATTGCTCTTTGCAAATGGCACACATCCAATCCAATTGAATGTAATAAAATGAAACAATCTGTGCCATCTTCAATGGGTTTAATCTATACCATGTTAATGAATCCTTAAACAGACGTGCATGATGTTTTCCTGAAATACATGTAGTTATACTGTGCTCAGTATACTTGTCAGCTTGAAAATAATTTCTGCTTGAGAGACCACCTGCTATCATCACCCTATTTTAGAAGCAGCTCATATTTATTTGGAAAAGAGAAATAATAGTTAAATAAAGAAGCGACTTCTCTTACCCAAGCAAGGACAGTAAAATGGCTTGGATCCTCTCTGCACATTCAGGGATATTTTTTTTTCTTTCTTTCCCCCTTCCCCCCCTTTGCACCAGCTGCTTCCAAAAATTTCTGGTATATTTGTACTAATGCAGCAGTAGGAAAAAGCTGCTTATTCTCATTCCCAGTGTTCCCCCATTTCCTTTCTGATAAACTAAAATACTGGAGTTGAAAAGATGGAGTTTTGTGACAGGTTTCAGGCATTATGCAATATGGGTTGCATAACACTGTATCATATAATTTTAAGTTATTAAATATGTCAGAAAAGCATATTTGTATTTGATGAAACACCCAAATACTAAGTACACAGTATATTTTTTTCTTCTATTTAGACTGCAAATGGAACAAAGAAATATTATGCTTCTACACCCTAGCATTTATTTGTTGAAAAGATGGAGTAAATTAGATCAACTTTTCCTAAAAAGATACCTAAAATAAACCATATTTTTCTGGTAAATGCTATTGGCAAAACCACTACTTTTCACCCACAGGAGAATAAAAGAATCAATCAATCAATAAGGTTGTGAGAAACGTCATGAAAACCAGCACAGGTTGTGTTAAAAGGACACCTAAAGAATGTTTAGCCACATAATTCCAAAATCAACAAACCCACCAAATATCTGTGCAACTTGAGGTGTACAACCTGTCCCACTGATTGTGTGATGCTAACGGGATGATATTCAGGCTAATTTTGAGTTTATACCATTTTCTGGTTTAGTAACACAAGTGTAAAAAAGGGTGAAATTCGCCACCATGCAGAGGAATCCAGAAATACAATTTTCACTCTTTAGACCAACAGCATATTAAAAAGAGAGACAGGAAGAAAGAAGGGAAGAGTTCCATGCCAGGGGAATATTTCCATGGCAGTTGTGTGCTAATCAGAACTACCAACTTTAGAAAGTGACTATTACCAAAGCAAAATAAACATTTTTCTATCGATAAGCACATTTAAAGCACACACTTGGTAAAAAATTTAATGTACGGACTGCATGTTTGTGGGGTTCCTCAGTTTCAGTGTGTGCTAGAATCTGTCATCCTGTGCAGAGAATGGACTAAACTGATACTGGTTTGAACATGAACAGGTAAAAATAAGTTTTGCACTGCAGAGGAATCCATAACTGATACTGGTCTCCAAACCTCAGACATTTATTGTTTTCCTTGAGGCATAACATTAATTTTATACCAGCTTGCTGTTGTGATCAGGTTCATCTCATCCTACATATAGGTGATCTTCAGTATCTTTGGCAGGAAAGCCCCTCTTACCTGACAGCTGAGGTGACAGGATTCAATAGATGATTAGATAACTTTCCTTTCTGAGCAACTGAATTTTCTTCCTGTTTATATCCTCATATTGTGTATAATTTTAAAGGTGAAGAGAAATAACACCATCAAAAGATTCCAGAAGACACTTCAGTAGCAATGTGGTAGAGCCTGTGTGCTCATGGAACAATTTTACATGACTCAATTTTTATGGTCAGCCTGAACACATTATCTGCAATAGTTTTTCTGGGGGCAAAAGAGTTTTTTGGGTTTTTTTTCTCTCTTCAAGAGTAAAATTGCTCACCTCTATAATGGGTTGCTGCCACAACAAGCTTTACATCGAGTTATCTTAAGAAACCACATGGAAATGTCAGTTCTGTTACTGCTAAGTGGCATTTCTGATACAGCACATCCGAGGAGCTGGACCTCAGAGACATTGTTAATTTGTTTCCTGGTGTAATTCCAAGTGTTGGTTTTGAGCTGAGAAATGCTTTGTTGTGTTTTCTGTGGTGACTTTTACAGAATCCTTCTCTGTGTGTTCAAAGGTGGAAGCTGAGACTATTGAACTGACAACAACGACATTTGTATGACTGAGAGCAAGGTTGTTTTCATCACAGAAACTCTTCCTTCCTCCATATAAAGCCTTATTTTTCAGGGCCATGCAAACCCAAATCTAAATCCATGCTTCCTCTGAGCTCATGATGAAAAGATTAAAAGCATCTGTAGAGCCACCAAAGAGCTGAAGACAAACCTGGGACACTGAATGCCTTGCTAAGGGCATTTGGTCACAAAAGATAGTGGGTTTATTGTCAGGATTCAGTATTTCAAAGAATGAGAAGAAATCTTGAATTAATAAACAAAGTTGCTTGATGTATGTAGACAAGTGGAAACATAAAAAATAAAGGTAAAATACTGCAAAATCTTGTGAAGTTCTAACATAAACACTCAGATACTTTCTTAAAGCCATCAAACACTAAGCAGTGGGACAGAAATCTTTGCTGTAGTTTCAGTAGATTCTGATAATCTCTTCCCGACAAGATTAAAATAACCAGACGTGCTTTTTTTTGTTGAATTTTTACATTCCTATGCCCTATTCTTGTGCAAACTAAACAGACACATTTCTTAAACACATAATAACTTGAAGATGCCTTTTCAACATCATCAACTGAAAATTTACTTTTAAAAAGTTTGTTCCTACTAAATGCAAAACAATTTTCCCTTCATTCCTAGGCAACAGTGATTACTCCTGCTCACTGTTCCCTTCTGCATTCCTCAGTTTTGCTAATTACCAGTAAATTCAGCAGAGTTGCATCTCATTTCAGGAATTCTTTGAGTATCAGAGATTATTTCTGGTCAGGAATAGCAGAAAGCACACTGCACAAAACATTTCTGCATCAGTAACAGAACACTTTACAAAGAATAATTCATAGTATTTTAAACAGGAAAAAAATCCTAGGATTTTGATGAGAATTATCTAGAAGAAAGAATGCAGGCAATGCTGGAAGTTCAGGCTGTCAGCAGAGGTCACAGAAAGGAACTCTCAAATATTTTTAAATCTTAAACATGTTGCAACTCATCAAACTTTGTGTAAGATTCTAAAATGAAAAATAAAATTACATCAAATCTTAATGTACCTGTGCTAGAAACAAAAAGTCAATTAACTTTCAATTTATGGATACAAATATTCATCCAAGACCCACACTTTTAAAGCAGAGGAGACTTACAAGAATATTTCTGTGACTGTGTCAAACATCTTGTTCAGCTTACATTAAAACTGGGCAAAGGAATGATGATTTTAAAAAATCAGACTAAGTTGGTGGGTGCTATGGGCTCTACTGAAAAGTGTTTTTAAATTATTTCAGACTCATAAAATCTTTCCATAGGGAGTGCTTTGAAACTGCAAATTAAATACAGAGCTTCTATGAACTGTATCCATTTTTCCTGGAAGCATAGATTTCCATGGGGGTTCATACTATCTTTTTTGCCTGTTACACCAGCTAATAATGCAGTGAATTTGCAGTAATAGGTTAAATGTTATTTTGATGACATTATCTGATTAAATTAAAGATGACATTAAAAGGACCATTTCAAATGGGAATCAAAACCTCAAAAAGCAACTGTGGTTGAACACTCAGTTGCTCTGTCCCAGACTTAAGTCCCAGACTTAAAAAGACAACACAATATTTCACTCATCTAAATGAAAAATAAATTCAGATGATATCTGACTTTCAGAAGGTAGATCTTAAAACTATGATAAAATAATGTTTTAGAACTTGTGCTTTTACATGGACACAATTTGAATCTATTCACACAAAACCAGTTCATACAGCAACAAATATACAAATATGCAGCAAATGAAGCTAAGACAGGATTCAGAACTGAAATTGCATCTGCTGGCACAGTGACAATAAACCACCAGCACCAAAGAATGAAATCAAAGATGGAAGAATCAGTCACCTCCCTCACCATGTAATTTTACAAAATTCCTAAAGTGATAAGAAATCAACTTATACATGACTGAGAGGTACAGAACAGAAGAAAAAAGAACATGAAGGGAGTTAAAATTAGTGGAGGTTTTCTGGTGCATAGTACTAAAGAAGTTGTAAAATAAACTCCTCTTACGAGCTACATGTTCACATACATAAATCAAGTGACTGTTTGAAAATCCCTCGACTTAAGCTCTCAGAGATAGAATCTGTCTAAGGAAGCATTCCTGAATAACGTGACCATGTTATGAATTACAGAGGCTTCACAGGAAAGATAGAGAGGATTAAAGGTATGCAGGGCTTGGACCCCATCCTTCTCACAGCCAGAACACCACCTGCAGTCACCTGGAGCTGTGATATCGCTGCTCTGCCCAGACAGATCCATGGGCTCTGTGAAACAACAGGTTCAGGGCACACAAGGATGGTGTTGCAGGCCAGGGTGGCTGCCAGGGAGGCATTTGAGGCTGCTTTTCTCTGTGACCTAAGGAAGCATCTTTGTGCTTTACAAAGCGTGCTGGTGACGAGTGTGACTTAAACACCTCAGCAACTCTGATTGCGCAAGGCCGCATCGCTCAAGTCCAGTTACAGATGAATTCTGCTACAAAATACCAAACTCTCTCTATTTCAGAGACTTCCCCTCTACTACAGATACTCACAAACCTGAATTCTCACTGTCTCCATAATCCCCATTTCTAAAAGATGACCCTAACTGTGGACAAGTGTCCATCAGGAGGTGGCATGAGGTCAAGCTATGGGTCAGAACATCAGCAGAAACTTCCCAGTTTCTGCAGCACTTACTAAAAATACAATTTAAGCCATATTAAACCCTAAAACAAAAGCTTCAAGGAAGCACAAGCCAAGAGAACACAGACCTTTAAAACACTTCTCTTAAAAAAGCCTTTATAAATTCGTAGGTTTGAAGGGACATCCATGAGAAGAACACATTCGGGATTTAAGAGAGTTGGAAGGGAAAATAATCAAGAAATGATAAACACAATAAGAAACAGCTGCCCTTGCCCCCACCCTCAATGGAAAGGGATCTATCAAAAAACTGCTAAGAGTCACCAGCTGTATAGAGACAAAATACTTGTAGTGTTTTGAATAGTACTTCAAGATAATTATTTGCAAACAATGACTTTTAAGTGGATAATGCTGTATTGTATTCCATGTTCATTACATTATACCCACAAAAAAATGCACCCCTGTAAAAAACCCACACACTCACACAAAAAACCCCCAACAACAGCAAAACAAACCCAACCAAATAACCCACACGCCCCCCTCAAAAAACAACCCCACCCAAACCACAAACAATGGAACCCTAAGCAGAACAGGTATTCTTTGGCACACTGGCACATCATTTATAAGTCACAAACTCTTAGGGCATGAAGTGTTAAAGACATCATAAATCTTACACTACTGCACACAACAATTACTGTATATAAAGACATTCTGCCACAGGCCTTGAAAACCACAGGCTTCAACCATTTCTAGATATTTGTCATCAGGGATGTGTTCCCCTATGTTCTACCTGAAGTGAAACGTTTGATGCCATGTTTCCCAAAATACTAGAGAGTAAATTTAAAAACTGGCAGCAGTCCCATTAAGTAAATCTAGGCATATACTTTAAAACAGACCTGTCTGGCATATAGATTAAGCAGATGATATTTGCACATATGTATTTTCTGGCACTCAATGAAGTAAACAGCATAAAATTTTTATTCTTATCATTGTGATGAAGTTGTTGGCGAGGGGTTTCTGTTAGAATCATTGGGCAAAACATTCCTCATAAACTTAGCTGGAATACAAGCCATAAGCAAAATTGCTTGATTCCAGCCTCTCTTCTTCCGCAGTTACTGATACATAATTTAGAATTTTAGAGTGGGATAATTTTTGATGACATGAGAAACAAAATCCTTTAGTGAATTTCCTACGGTTTTTATTGAACAGTGAAATAATTCTGACAGTATTAAAACTAAACACATTAATGAGTTTAAAAAATAACAGAAATTTCAAACACAGGATTTTCTGTGGTTTAACAGGATAGGCATAAAATTTAAGTATGAATATGCTGTATACATTTTCATGTTTCTTTTAAGGCACAACATAAGTTTTATGTTAAAGTCCAAGTTCACCGTTCTTTCTTGGACAATGAGTACACATCAAAAAAATCAATGAAGCAACAGAATTATTACCATGGTCTTTTGGACTTACTTCACCAAGGAATATAAATAATTAAATGCAATAAGATAAAAAATGGCATATCACTTCTATCTACCAATTCCACATCCAGAAGGGTCACTCCCTCCAGCTCCTAGAGCTTGTGCTACAGATGACATTAAGCAATTCTAAAGACAGAGCAACAGACTTTCAGAAAGGACATCCTTGTTTCCCTGAGCATTCCAGCAGCCGCAGCACAGGTCTCTGGGACGCATTTAAAAGGGTGTTTAATTAATGAGTGCATATCCAGCTCAGAAGGGTTATGATGTCACAATTATAATTTCAACTGCCAGCAGTAGAGCATGCATAGAAACTTTTGTTATACTATCCATACTCTAACAAAAACCACTCTTTAAACATAAAAAGCCATCTTTCAAATGACCAGTGACAAAGAGAGATGGAGTATTGTCATCATCATAAAGTGAAAAATGTTGAAATATGATTTAGAAAATATTAATATCCATTTTGGGGAGAATAAGTTCACCTTACTTTTTGATGAAGAAAAAAACTGCACTAGATTGAATCAAAATATTTTCTTAGGTCCCTATATGCCAGAGATATTTGTAGATCTTGAAACACATCTTCAGAGCAGACCATTAGCAATCACAAGCCAAATAAACAGGCTGAGGAAAAAACTACATAAGTTTGCAGGATTGGTACTAAAGTGGATTCTCCTTATGACTAGAAAACCCAATTGAGCAGCATACAAAATTTGCAAACAAAAACAAAGTAAAGAGAGGTTACCTAGAATTGGACAGATTATTTCAGGAAAAATCCATCTGATCCAACACTAAGCTATTTAAACTGTATCTCTGCTTACGAAATTAGTTATCAGTCTTTCATCTGTTCCATTCTCAGCTGCAAAACTGCTGGTACTGCCTTCACCTGATCCAACGGGTCTAGCTCATCATCTTGGTGAACATCTTACACCCAGGAAAAGCCCAGGAACACCAGCTCCACTTTTTATAGAAAATGGATAGTCAGCACCTGAGGGAGAAGCATTTTATCAATGTGTTACCAGTGATATTCCCCAAAGGATCATCCAGAGCTACTGTCAGTAGCGCAGGTCAAACACCTTGCATGTCCTCCAGGTGGAGGAACACAAGGCTTGGAAAAGGGGATTAGAACAATAGAAATGTGTTCAGCTGTGAAATTAAAAGTAGGACAGCATGACATGCAACATTATGTGTTGAGCTGAGTCAAGAGCAGTAATTAGGCTAAGCTAAAACACGACCACACTTGTAATCAGAACAAATGAGTGTTTTGTGTCCATCACGTTGACTCCTCATAACAAAAGTGGTCACCTACCCATCCCCAAGCACCTCATTACCCTCCCCATGTCCTCAACCCCATCTGCAGGGCCTCCAGTGCCTCTCCAACCACCAACTCTGCCTTTCCTTGGAGCCCCTACAGAGCCACTTCCCCATGTCCTTATCTCCTGCATGTTCTCCCTTCCGTGTTGTCCCAACAGTCGGGCAGGAGGCAGAGTGTGCTGTGTCCTGGAGCTCTGCCTCACCTACCCAGGGCACACGTGCCACCTGGCAGCCAGCAGCCACTCAGCAGATGTAAAGGCTGAATTTCTCCTACTTTGCTGTAGCAAGAGCACTGATTTGAGTCTGTGCCTGCTGCTCTACCTGCCAGCTTTCTGCAATTTGGGAAGAACGCAGCTGTCTGGAGACTTCAGACCAATTTGGTTGGAACAAGTCTGAGTTCAAAAGTTAGTGGGAGGCACTTACTGACAAACAGGTAGGCAAACTAAACAGTGAGCATGAAAACAAAACCAGCTGTCATAAAAGCATAGATGTGCTATTTACAAAAATAGCATCCCAGCAGCAGTTCCAGGCTGAAGTACAGTAAGAAGTGCACACAAGCATTGCGCCGTTCAGCTAAATAAGTAGTTGCAGGGTAGCTATGGACCAAAAAACACAGATATGTGTCCACATGGGTGCACATTTAAACTCCTAATAAATTGTCTATCCCAAAAAAATGCAGTGGATACATAGTGACCACAAACAGGAAGACAATAACTGACTTAGAGTACAACTGTTTTGTAAAAATGAAACAACCTGACAAACACTCTGATCTCATAGGTTTTCAAGAGTCTACACATTTTCCCTGGCATGTTCTGAAAAATAGAAGACTCTGTTCATGTCTTTGTCTTCTTGCAGCCTGTCCTTGGTCACAAAACTGTAATTTAAGAAAAAAAGTTATTTAATTGCTAGTGGTTTTGTTAATAGCATTATTATATGTCCACTGTGAGGCAAATCAACTTGAATTTTGCCAGAGAGCCCTGAAATGGTTATTTGGGGACACTTTATATACTTCACTCTTATAGTTTGAAATTACATTTTCAATTTAGTATACACAGGAAGTAAAAGCTGTTATAAATAGTTGATAGGTGAAACATCACTTTTTCTAGTGCCAAAGCCTGTAGCATATGGGGCAGGCCAATTACTACACTGAGCAATGCAAAGTATTATCCTCTGGCTTTATTATAATAACAGGTTATCTGATTACAGCCCGTGTTCTGGCCTCTGCACGGACTACATTCTCCCATGCCATTAGTGGTACATTTTAGAAATCCATTAACATCTAATTCACCCAGGAAACTTGAGATTTCTGTATTGAGGCATGAAAATTAACATTCCTTGTGCAAACGTCCAGTTGGAGCAGCTGTGCTCAGCGTTTGCTCAACAGAACCTTCCAAAAGAAAAGGAAACCCCTTTTCACTCTCACGTGAGCTTATACTGAAAATCCTCAATGCACCTGTCCTACAACAGATACAGAAATTTAGCTATAGGATAGACATAAATGCAGGAGACTTCTTGTACCCATTTTTTTCCCCCTTAAATTTTGGAGTATTAATGTTCTTATCTTTATTGCTTCAGGAAAAGGCGAGAAGTAAAAATCTAAGTGGCTGCAGAATATATAATATTTATCAAACTTATCTACTAGGTAAGAAAAGGGGTTTGTATTTGTTTGGACTTTTCCCCCTTCTTCGCCAGACATTTTAAATACTTAAGAGAAGGTTAATTTCTTGTCTTGTCTACTGGACAGGTCAATTCAAAAAAGCGATTAGATGTTACTGGAACACTGAACCCCAGAAGACTCCTCCTTGCAGATCCACACTGGCTGAAGTGTAGCACTGGCACGGCCCAACAGCAGTCACATGGCACTGGTTTGCACTGTCAGGTTTCACAGACATGGCATGAACTTCTACCAAAAAGCCCTGACATTGATCAAGGAATTCAAATATCACAGCAAAAAAATGCAGCTTTGGGATGAAAAAAATAGGTTCCTACAAAATTTTGACCATAAAACAGAGGTTTGAAAATTCATGGTCTGTGGGTTTGTGAAGGTCATTGGAGGGAAGGAAGACTTCTAACAATAGTAAGAAAATAAGTAAAATCTCGCTGATATTTTGGAGCACTGCTTGGTATTGCTCAAAGTAACTTTTTACAACTGACTTGAAGAGCAGCAGCGCTTAGCCAGATTCTTGGGACAGTACCAACCAAAATGCCTTCATAATATTACCTTTTCCCATAAGCTGCTCCTTTACTTTCCCACAAGAATGTTATGTGAATACAAATAAAAGACAATGTGGTCCTGGCTTGAATGGGAAGTGAGCTGTGTCCTGCAGTCATAATTAGGGAGGGCAGTGGCCCATGAAATTTTTTCACCAGAAGATCCACACCATAAAAATATCTGCAATCCTGTGGTATATGGTGCACTGTTTTATAATCAATATTCATTCATAACACTCTATAAATGGGTGTTTTGTAACCTGATGCTGAATTTGAGCTGCACTTTGTTTAAAAAATTATTTTGAGGGTAATCAAGGACAACGGGTGGAGGAGTTTAGAACTTGCCTACTGATAAAAGCCAACATAACATGGATAACCAGAAAGAAGCTTTTCTGTTTACTTGAAGAGTACTGAAACCTTCAACTGGCCTTTACACAGTGAAATGTTAAAGAGGAGATCCAGCGCCTTTGAACTAAATTAGGTCAATATTATATGCAGGACAGAATTTTATGAGGGTAGGGGCAGAAAGCTGTCACTTTCTTTTAATTTCAATAAACCATACACAGCATCTTTTAAAAATTAACTAGCTCATAAAAGTTCATCAGTCCTGAATTGTAATTAATTCCTGTGTGCAGAAAGATCATTTGCCCATAGGTGTTGCTTACTCATTTAAATCAGGGGCACTGCAGCTACCTGACAATCCTATTAAAACAGCTCTTGATGAATCCTGCCTTTATTTAACAGCTTTAACACTGAAGAATTAAAACGAAGTGGTGATATCCATATCCTAACAGAGGTAAAACTGCTACCTTCCATTCATTGGGCAGGTGTTGAGGTAGAACAGTACACGGGGAATTCCTGACCTCAGCCACAGCGTAAAGATCTTCAAAGCCTGACACCAGCAAAAAAAAATTCACACACCCTGCCCTCACAATGGATGTCAGAAAAAAAAAAGGACAAATATACCATACATACACCTCAAAACAGAGGTGACAATACTTGTCTCTCCTTATCCAGGAGAACCATTTTTATCCATTATACACAGTACTGTTCAATACCTCAGCTCAGTTAGAAAAGCAATTCTTCTACCGTAATGACATAACCAATATTATTATATATCAAGCCTTTTAAGAAATCCAAAGAAGAAAAGATTTCATTATTTCCCACAAGAAGCTGCTGCTATCTGTATCCAACAAACTCCTGCACAAGGTTCCCACATGTGATGGGAAAGTGTTTTTTCAGCCGCAATCACCTTCCTGTTTACTCATAAAAAAATACGAAGTGGCACACTGCTGAATTGAATGCCACTTACAGCTTTAACACACATTTTTGGCATGGCTGATAAAATGCTTTTTCTCCCCTGCCTCACACATCCACGTGTTCAGCGAACACAGGAGCTGCCCAAGCCCCACAGAGCAGCGCCTGCGACCAGGTAAGTTTATACTCCTGGTAAGAGTTTCTTAGCCCTCAGCAAAACACATTTTCACTATCACAGGAACAAGTTCTCCTAAACCCTGTGGAAAATCAACATCTAAAATGCCAAGCCTTCAGATTTAGGGTTCAGATACCCACATATGTAACTGGAGCCTCCAAACTTAAAAGTTCAAAGCTTTTGTATCTTTCCAAACCGGATCCAAGCAGGGCTCATTACACCTAAATAACAGTGTCTGCAGAAATTTCAGGAATAAATAGTGAGTTTGACCTTGACTTGATCTCTCAGTTTCCACTGCAGAGGAAGCTCTGAGCTTCATGTTGGCAGCAATAGGCTTCTCTCATCTATACTCTGGCCTTAATAGAGGCTTTTGTAAGCACATCCAGGAGAAAAAAAAAGTAATGTCTATAAGGAAATAAATACATTTCATTCAGTATTCTATGAATTACACATTAATACAATAATGAAACTCTTGTCATATTATGATGGGCTCTGTAAAAAAATACGTGTATTAAAACACTGAGCCACTTGCTCCTTCCCCACATTCATTTGTCAAAAAAAAAAAAAAAAGCCAGGTAGCCAAGACAAACATTTCAAGTTCAAGAAATGTCACCCTTTGTCTTGCTACAGTCTGTCCTTTGTTTTCAGTATGATGTGCTTCCACTGGGGTATAAACACATGGAATGGTGCTGTAGAAAAAATTAATTTTTACAGAGATCCATGAGGAGGCATGGAGTCTGACCTTTCCCAACTTCAGAGTTCTAGGGGTTCAAACTAGAAATTACTTAATATAATAATTTAATTTCTAGCTAATATTTGCACACTTCAATATCCAGTTCATGTTTCCTTTTGTTCTATTCTTAAACACAGGCAATTTTGCTTCACTACCATCACCTTTATCTTTCTATCAGTTCTGGTCAAAACACGTTTCTCAAAATCAAGGCCTTTCTCCTTGGCTCATTACAGGTAATGACAAGTTGCTCTCCTGGAGCATTCTCAAAAGTTTCCTCTCTGGAGCAAAAGGATGATTTCAAAGTATCCACACAAATAATACTGTGTAATAAATGTTGACTTTTCACATCAGGCTAGTTACAGGTTTAATGGAGACCTACATTTATCCCAAGTGGTGTCAGACTCACTGGTAAAATTATTGCAATGTTGGGTTGTGAAAAATACAGAAAAAATACTGACAACACAGAAAAAACTCTTCCCACCCAGTACAATATATAGGTGTTGGTGAGTTCAAAAGGCATCAGAGACAGCTTTATTAATGCAGCAAAAATAGGGTCTTTGTGTTTAAGAAGCAAAAATACCCATAAAATAGCACTAACCTTCCAGCCTTAAAAAATAACAAGTTTTTTGTCTATACTTTAACTCCTCTTCCCAGTTGACCTCCTGCTACATAATGAGGCAGAGAATGCCCTGCAATATTGGAAGTGTGTAAGAAACAGTTGGCTTTGTACCCACACCAGAAAAACTGAGACTCAGTGTGTCTCTGCAGCTAAACAAAGGTAAGCTAAAAATTCATGTTCTGAATTTTCCTGTAATTGTAAGATAAAAAACACTAATTATTGGGGAAGAAAAAAAAATGCAAACAGAAGATTCTCCCCCATCTCAAGAACACATAGTGGGGGATGCAAAAACAATCTATGGCAGGAATAACAAATGCTTTCTTTTCCAAGTGCTCTCCCATGATTTATGAAAGGTGTTCCTCACTGTGGGAAGATAATGCCATTTGAAATGGTCCATTTCATAAATCTATCCTCTTCATCCCTAGCTGCGTACAGGACTACTATGAGCTCCTGAATCCAATAATGTTTTCATCCTCTATTGACAAAAAAAAAAGGACTTTGTTTGGAGTGAGGTAATGATGCAGTTACAGAGGAGCAGCGGCTAAAGCTCGCTCTCGGGGGCTTTCACTGGCACAGCCCTACAGCTGCAAGGGAGAGGAAATAGTATAAACAGAAAGAACAATCAACACATCCCACATCCCTGATGTCTTTTTAGCACTAGTGGCATTAATTATAATGTTTGACTAATCCTCTGCACTACCACATAACCAAATGTTTTGCCTGAATTTTCTCTCCATCGCCACAATAGATTTGTCACTGGGAATCCAGCTATTTCCTACTCATCTGTTCACCAGCCCAGTATATCTGCTTGTTTATCTGCAAGACTGCTTCCAGAAGATGTTTCCATGCCAAATGTGGTGGTTGCTGTAGACAGGGACTAATCATAAATGTAACTAAAATTCATTTTACTGATTTTTTTTTATGTTGCACACAATGGCAGAGGGTAAAGAGGAAAACACTTAATATCCTCAGTATTATGGAACAGTTTTGAGCTGGGACTGAAAACCGCTAGAAGCAATGCTTGGAGAATGGGAGTACAGGGAAATCAAGAGGTAAAATATGAAATTAAAGTGTTTCTGGGAGCATTTGATATGTAATGCAGCCAACAGAAACATTTTAAAGAGTTTTATATTATTTTTACTATTTAGGAAAGAGGAGATGGAAGCCCCACAAGTTTCTCATTTCACGTTGGAACAGTGAGTTGTCCTGCTCGTTTTGCCTTTTCTGACACTCTGAACAGTAGCAAAGCAAATGTCATTAAAGAAAATTAGGCATAGATCAGTCAGTTTTAGATACCAGCTTAGTTTTTGCTTTTGTTAGGGAGCTGGAAGCTCAACACTGCACTGGCAGCACAGTCATAGATTTCATGAGCAAATTTTGGCAGACTTCTCATCCTGCTGAAGTAAAATTGTGTTTTGACCAAATTTCCCTCTGAGTGCTTGAGCAATGCCATTTTTCTACACTTTGCTACACACAGTTTCAGAGGCAGATGAATGGCCTTTGTAGAACATGAAATTTCCATGGCTTTGGCAAGAACTTTACAAACTATATACATGTTTTGAACTGTCACTTTGAGATCTTAATTTACATATTTTGACTTGTGCATGAAAAGCAATTTCAAGGTCAGCTTCTGTGGAGAAATACAGGGTAACTCCATTAAAAGTCTACTGGCACTTTGCATATTTATTTTTCTTCCCTGTAGTATGCATGGGATCTCATAAATCAGGATAAACAAACATCAGAGGTCACTCATAGGTGTGCTCAGTGCATTTCCACACCTAGCAGGAAAGCGTTCTGCAAATACCAGGTTGCCTCCAGAGTAACAGCAAAGAAACATTGCTCCCTAAAATATATATTTATTTCCAGGGGTACAAGGTTGTCATGAAGTCTGTTGGGAAAGATAGAGAAAAAAATTAAAATCTACAGTCCTTGCACATTTTTGGAAGGCAAAATCTCACACAAGACATGGAGCCCTAACTGTGCCTGCAGCACAGATTATGCAAAGAAAGCAAAAAAATGAAACACCAAACATAAGAAATCATAAAACAACACACAAAAATATCCCACATGCTTTCAGTTTTCATCTCTCTCTAAAGAGATAAGATTTTATCAGAGATTGTGAAAGTCTTATTACAAACACTTACTAGATGATATTCTGAATTTTTCTGGAAATGCAATCAGGCTGTATTGCCTTATCAACACAACCCATCATCTCCAGGATTGCTGCCTTGGCTGTTGACTCCCCATCCTTTCAGAGTTGTATCACTTTTGGCAGCAAAGGAAAAACCCCAAACTCATTATAGTCATGAGCTTTTATGTCACACCTGAGGCTCCAGATTACAGGAGTGGAACTCTAAAACACAGTAGAGCTGTAAAAGCAGCACTGCTAAAACAGTGGAGACAAGAACACCAAAACTAATTAATTTGGACAGTAGAGATGACTTCTTTCCACCAAGAGAGGTGACAAGCTGAAAAAGACCACACATCTCTAGGCAAAATTGTTGCTACCTTATTATGCCATTTTGCCATTTGGGGTTTTCTGAAGGCTGTTATCATGTGCACAAGATGCAATAAGAATGCTGTATTTAGGGGACTACTGAAAATTGCTCTGTTTTGAAGTTTATTTTTGCAAGTGACTCTGTAAAAAAATGCCTGATGTTTGTTGGAGCACCAGCAGTATAAAGCCACTCTTAAATGCAAGTGTAGAAACTCTCCTGAAACTTAAAATCTACATCAAAGATTTTTCATATAAAGCTACGATTATACAGAAATATAAAAATATGGTCTTTGACTTTGTGTAGCATATAAATCCCCCAGTCAATTGTGTGCATGGATGTTTGTAAACTTGATTGCTCTAAAAAAAGCCCCAACCCCAAAATCTTTCTATTGTAGTGTTAATACATGCTTTTCCAGGAGGAATCATGGTGGGTTTTTTTTTTTTTTGGTTTCTGGGTGAAACTATCAGTATTTGAGACTTCAGGAGAGGACTCTGCTGAACACGAGAGTGCAAAATCTTAAAAACTTACTTATTGGAAGAAGTTTCAGTGCACTGTTCATGCCTTCTCCACTTGTGGAAGGCAGGAAGGAGCAATAACTTGGAGTCTGTGGATACCAATGGACATTTATTTGCCCTCATTTCACAAGAGAGAATCTCCCATCATGAAATGCAGGCTGCCTCCTTCCTGTAGTGGGTCACTGCTCCCAGTTTCCCTGTGTTCCATAAACTGAGTAGACTTTGATACACAAACTGCCTTGATCATCCTGACTGAAACATCCCTTGTCTTAAAGAGTGATTTGATGTTCATAATGATCAGATTTCTTCCTAACATGAAGTAGGACGAATATCTTCCAACAGGATCATGGCCCCAAGGAACAATGGTGAGGAGAAGAGGAGCATTCTACAGGACAGTAGTTTATCACTACAAATAACTCTCCATCACCCAAATTACTGTGCTCCAGAAAACACTCTGTCTCCTTTTTGACCGAGTCAAGACGAAGAAAGGCCAGCCCACGACTTGGCACAGAACAAGGCACGAGAGAGCGAGCAAGCTGAGGATCAATACAAACAAAATAGAGGTGACATTAATTGCCTGGAGCATTAATAGACCATGTGAGAGAGTAGAAACCAGCTTAATTTTGAAAGCCAAGGGTGTTCGCCTGCCTTTTGTGCTCTGGTTTTGCTAGAATGGACATAAATGTCACTTTTGTCTGCCGAGCTCTGCGCGGTGCCGGCAGAGAGGCGGCAGCAGAAGGTCTCCCTGGGGTGTTCCACGGGGGGTGGATACAGCCTTGGGCACCCCAGGATGCAAAAGATGAGTTAGTTGTACCACATTGTCGTTCCATCATTTTTTAATACTTGGCAGCATGCTCAAGTGCCTCTTGATGGCTTCATTGTAGTTATTCTAAACTGAAAATAAACCAAAAACAACAACCAACCACCAAACCCACCCAAGTCGAAATATATAAAACTTCCCTTTTAAAAGCCTATTTTTCCAGGGCTACTTGATCTGTTACTCAGGGATGGATCCCACTTAGACCATGGCTTCAATGTTTTTCTTTCAAGATCAGTGATTGCTGGACACTGTGATTCTGAAGGAATAATAAATAAACAGATAAATAAAATTCCATAGGAATGTCTTGCACTGGCAAGACCAAACGTGGAGCCTCAGCCCTTGTGAATGGCCTTTGAGAGCCCCCTGTAGCTGTTGACTGGTAAAGATTGAAGTAGTTTTGTTAGTCTTACCACAAACATTTACCTTCTGAATCCTCTTGCTAATGAAATCAGCTGGCAGAGCTTCAGTGAAGTTTAGGTAGCAAAGTGCAGGCTCTGTGCAGCCCTGCTGTTCGGGGCCCCACTCACCTCCTCTCTACCATGGCAGTATATTTATTTTAACATTTGACAGTATCTATCAGATTTTAGAGAGCTTGTTTAATGACCTTTTCCAAAATCTTCCATTCATTTCTTCAGTTTCTCACTTTCTCTCCCTTTTTCTTTTTAAAATAAATTACTGTTGTAAAAACAAATCCAGCAGAAGGGAAAATATTCAGTGCCTAGAAACTGAAAAATTGAGTATTTGCTTTTTATGGGGCACTAGAGTCTTCTAAAATACAGAACGGCTAGAAAACTTAAATGCTGAGGACAAAAAAGTTCACTCAGTAGCTATGCAAATACACCACAGTTTTGAATCCCTTTGAAAAATAATTTAAATACTTGTGTTTCAATTTATGGTCTTAAAATGCCTGAAAAACACATTCCTACTTTTTAAATGGATTTTTTTAAGCGAGTCTTAAATACACTTTGATTATTTCCATTCTTGACATTATGCCTACTCAGGTATTTTGTACAGCAATTTGAAAGCAGAAAGGCAATTCCTAGCAATACCAACAGGTATATATTGATTTAACAAACACCTCCTCTTAAAGATGCACTTTCTTCTTCCCATGGAAGAGAAAATGTGAATTTAAACTGAATAAAGCCAAAAGCTAAAACACATTGTCTATAATGATTTCTTTGATGGAAAAAGCTCAGGTTCAAGTTCATTATCTTGGTATTTTCAGAGGAGTTTGCCTGCAGCTTTTAGGAATAACATTTAACTGAATTTTATATGTGAACATTAAAGAAACAGTAATGCACAGGTATAAAATAAGTGATCAAACTGAAAGTAAAGCATACAGCTTTCTCCCTGTTAGCCTACACTGTTATTATCTTTTCAGAAGATGTCAAAACCTTTTCTCAGGAATTCTCATTTTTCATACATTTTGGAAGCAGGTACAATTACTTTAACAGCTCTCTATAGCACTAAGACATCTGTAGCAAAAACGGTTATTTACTTCAAAGCCAGAAGATTTTGAAGGGAGAAAGGAATGACAGGCAGAAACAGAGGGCCAGAGACACTGCTATTGAACTTCTGTGTTTAATGAAACACAAATATAAAGAATATTTTATGTAAATGTGTATTTACAAAGGACGAAATGCATTTGCAGGCATGTATACCATATAACCAGAGACCAGAGCAATTAGCATTCTCTTTTCAATTCCTGACTGGAGCTTTAGTGTAAAACACAAACTAGAATGTACATTACGTTTTTTCATCCAAGTCATTAAGCACATGCCCCTGATCTCTTGAAAGTAGGAGTTATATGAAAAACACCTTGAAGTCCAAGCCTTGCAATACCCAGGGAAACACACACATCAACATCTACCCCCGACTCATGCAGGGCAGGCTCAGTGGGAAAGGTGGTCAAAGGTATTTGGGAAAAAAAGGGTTCATGCTGTAAAGAGAACTACATTTGAAGGAATGCAACTCACAAAGGGCATGACCATATGAATCAGCTTGGAGATTAGACACTAAAGTCATCACAGCTCTGTGGCAGCCTTAATTTATGTCTTAAACATTTATGTACATCCTCCCCTTTTCCTCCTCCTTCCCCTCCTGCTCTTAAATTTTTCAACTCTTTGAGAAGCCAAACCTCTCGTGTCGCACTGGTCCCTCCTGCAGTCACAGCAGCGCCACTGACAGCCCCTCAATGTACCAGCCCAAAACTGTACTTTGAAGTGGTTTTAAAACACACAAAACAAGGCAAAGAAACTTTGTTCTGGGTGCAAATTCAAAACACTTTATGAGAGTCAAAGTTTTATGCTGGCAGATGTTAAAGTAGCAGAAGGCAGTCCTGCAAGCAAGGAACAGCATCATTCACATCAAGGACTGCAGTGGCCAGGGAGCAGGGGATGCTCAGGTGAGGGAATCTGTTTATATTTATTTTCCTTTAGCAGCATGAGAACAAGACACCTGGTTTTGTCTGGTGTGCACAAAGCAGGCACCTCCCTTTACTGATCCTGCAGAACTTCTGTCTCAGTTTGTCACTAGCAGGGCCACAATCTCCCAGGTTCCCCTCTGACCTCACTGAGCTGTCTCACACCCAGAGCTTCCTCTTGGAGCTATATTGATGACCGAAATGTGTTTTGATTTGAAGACAAAATTGCCCAAAGGTCCTGTTGATGCCTTTTCCTGGTCTTAAAGTCAAGAATCAAACACGGTTAGAAGGGAAAAAGAGGTTTTACCTCAGTATTTATTTTAAGGATCCTTAGGTGCACACGTCCAGGTGGAACACGCAGAAATGCACACCACAATGCACACACATGATAAATTGGGCATAACATTATAGGTGCTACTAATTAGCATATCAATCAAAGACTCCCCATTAGAGGCTCGAGTGAGCCCCCCTCCCCGAGGAACCTTCCCCCTGCATGGTTCTATCTTAGTTTACAGAATGTGTTCTGGAGAGGACCTTGGGGTCTGGGGCTTTCTGATCCCTAACTACAAGGCTCCTAAGATGTTTAGTCTCCTAGCTTAACAAAATAAGTCTAAGAATGTAGGCTAAAAAATGCTAATACAAAAAGCTATAAAAAGTTATATAAAAGGGGTATAAAAGAAAAGGCAAAAAATCATCATGGTATCACTTAAACTGGAGAAATAGGAAATATAACAGAGGTGACAAATAGAATAATCACTCAGAGGCTTAGAAAAAATGAACATATTTGGTTCAAGTTTAAAGCACTTGTTTTATAACTGAGCTGTACTTGGATACTCTTCTGCCTGTCAGATGTGCAAGAAAAGTCAATATGGTTTTCCTATTCTCAATGTATATACCTGAACATTGCTGATTTTACACAAAGGTACAGCATTACATAAATTGCTGTGGCCTTTTTACAAGTTGAACATCAACCCAAACATTATTATCTAGTCTGATCACTTCATAAAGTGGTATCTAAGATACTGAAATAGGATAATTAAAATAACACACCTGTATCTGTGATAACTTTTTCCTCCAATGTTTAGTCCCCTTATGTTCTATGATACATTTACAGCATTTTAATATAAATATCATTTTAATTACTTAGCAAACAGAAACATTACCTTTCCACAGCAAAACACACTTTTGCTGTGTTCTACTGCAGCTAAAATAAGGAAACCTACAAAACCTTGGGCACAGACAGTTAATCAAGCTTAACCAAAGCCTAATAACAAAGAAAGCAAAATGGAAAACACACATGCTGGTGTCCCAGTGTGTGCTGCCACACCTTTTGTTAAGGAGCAGCCTTATTTTTTTAGGATTGTAGAAGAGGCTGCATTGCCAACATTCCTAACAAGCTATGGAGTCAGGAACATTCTTCGCTCTACTATCCTACTTGTTAATTGGATACAAAATTAGCTCAAAAGTTATTTTTTCCTACTTCACTTCTCTGCTCAGGGTTCAGCTCCCAGTGACACCTGCCAGGTCAGGAGCAATCAGGTTCACAACCTTCCTGCTCCATAGAGCCAAATGAGAGAAATAGAGAAATAAGCCTGAGGAGGAGAACACTTACGAGAGCCACCAAGCTGCTAAGCTACAGCAGCACTGACTTTCCTGGCAGGAAGCCTTCCAGGGGCAAAACATGGCTTTGGTGGAAGAGACAACAGCTTCTTAGCCTGCCAGGATAGATACCACACTACTACTGCAAATACATGAGATTTGCATAGAACAGAATCATAAAATCAATTCAGTTGGAAAAGACCTTAAAATCATCAAATCCAACTGTTAACCCAGTACTGCCAAGGCCATCCCTAAGCCAGGTCCCTAAGTCCCACATCCACATGTGTTTTGAATCACTCCAGTGGTAATGGCTCGCCCACTTCCCTGGGCAGCCTGTTCCAAGGCCTCGTGGTCCTTTCAGTGAAGACATTTTCCCCAATATCCAATTTAAACCTCCCCTGGCACATATTGAGGCCACTCCATCTTGTGCCATCATGTTTTACTTGGGAGCAGAGGCTGACCCTCCTGACAGGGAATTTTAAAGAGTGAGAAGGTTTCCCCCAAGCCTTCTTTTCTCCAAGCTGAGCTCCCCCAGCTGTCTCAGCCGCCCCTCATCAGGCTTGTGCTATTTGCACGTCTTTGCTCTTTTTGGCCTAAACCTGAACTATTTGTATAGCTCCAAATAAAACCCATCTAAGGAAGGTGGAGTATTAACAGAATTTGATGTGGACCTGGAGAATTGTCTTTCCAAAACTGTCACACTGGGGTCTTACTGCCCTGTGAGAGACTCATCAGTGCTGGGAAGAAGCATCTGTGCTGCATTAGGATGGGAGCTCAGCACCTGTAATATGACCCAGAGGTTCTGCAAAGGTCTCGGGGAACAGCTTTGGTTTGTTTTGTATCTCCTACAACCATGAGCTCTCACTCAGAGCAGGAGCGCGGCATCGATAGAAAGGTCAAACAAATAGAAGTGTCTCACGAGGATTTGGGAACCCAGCTCGTGGTTCTAAGATGCAGCCACAAGGAATGATTAAGATAAAAATATTTCACAGACCTGTATGGTACTAGATTTTGCTAAGGGGATGGTAGAAAAAGCAGTTTGAAGAGATGCTTTAAAGGGCTGAATGCACACCAAGCATTGCAAATGCTGCTGACAACGAAGTTGCTTCCAGTGAGATCAGAACAGAGGTTTATTCCTCCTTTATCATATTTGCCTCCCAAGTCTCCTTAGAGCAAAACACCACCACATACACACAAAAGCCTCATCTTTAAAACCTAGGCTCTGCACTAAGCTGTCCTCTGGAAAAAAAAAATTTAAAAAAGAGGGGGGTTTAAAAAAAAACCAAACCAACACATATATTTTTCTGTGCCTATGTCTTAGAAAGCGGAGATTTGTCATAAAGGCTTTTCATCACTCCCTAAATGTGAACATTGGATATAGTCATGCTCTCTCCATCGAGGGCATAAAGTTGAAATAAAGACATACCTGCCTGCTGCCCCCTGCCAGAAGAAAGGGCAGGGGAGAAAAAAACCACCAGAAATCAAGATGCAAACATTAATTCTCATTTTATAAATAATCTTTCTAGTACCTAAATTGGACTGAATGATTTGATACTAAACAGACCTATTTTGTTCAGTCTATTAATGTCTGCACAGCAAAAAAATAAAGAATTCATAAATTATGTAAATACTTTCTTAAGGCTGTTTCTCAAACTTCTAGTTCTGTCTAAACCTTGATAAATACTTTCAAACTCTTCTGAAATTCAAACAGCAAGAATTAAACTAGAACTTTCAGCAACAGTGTTAATCACTGAAGAAAAGAAGTAAAACAAATGAGGTTATTTTGCCTCCTGAATGTGGCATTTCAATACAGCACATTTCTGTAGATGTCTGTTCAAAAAGCAGTGGTTTTCCTGCAGACCTACACATCCTCATTATAAAGTTTAAAAAAAAAAAAATCCTTGCTTTAAATTAAAAAAAAAAAAAAAAAGCATAATTCTTCAAAAATTATTGAATTGCCTTCTTTTATTACCCCTCTGCTAAAAAGGGTTTAAGTGGAGATAAATGCGAATTTTGGGTGGAAACAATGGCCTGTTTCTCAAGCTGTAATGATTGCTAGTCAGATTTGGAAAACTGCATGAAAACAAAAGGGGAAAGAAAGAAGGTAAGGGAAACAAGGAGGAGAATATGAACGAGACTGACAGCAGGTATGAAGCAAAACTTCTTTTTCCCACAATTAAATAACAACAGCATGAGACAAAACTAAACCATGTTCCCCGTAACTGAGAACAAGTCTAGCGTCGTTTGACAGTCAGTAAAGAGTAATTGTACAAGCTTTTGTTAATATGTTCCACCAGGATTTCTCTGAGCACTAGAAGCTGCTCACTGGTTTTGCATAATAAAGCCAACCTGAGATCAGACACAACAAAACTCCATTATTCCCACACGTATTTCAGTACAGAATTCAGAAAGTGCTCTTTGGAATTACTGTCATGATCAGCATAGAAGGATTTACAGATGTAATAAAGGCAAGACAAAGCATCACCAACACCATCTCTCCTTCTTTTTCTTCCTAGAACAAACTTTCAAAGAAGGAATCATGAAGATTAGTGGGATGGAGCCCTGATGGGAGCCCAGACTTTTATCACACCATTAAATTTAAATCATATATGTATTTATACATATCTATATCATGTATATCATTGAATTTACCAGATTTGCTGAATTCCTAAAATCTGACTGCTATACACTAAATGGAAGAGAGACCAATAAGCTGAGAGTGCTCCACAGAAATTTGCATACAGTTTATCAAGGCCATGCTAAAATGTACTTATGCAGCAGATGCCCAAAGGGTCTTTTGATTTTAAGAGCTCCTTGAGAGGAGAACTGCTCTAAACCTTTTTAAATCAGGCACAAAAACCCCTTCCAATTACCTAATTTTACCACAATATCCATAGAAAAATAACTGCTTCCCTCTTTACCCATAGTCAGCCTCATAATACTTCAGGGATTGTCTCTTTTTGGGGGTTTTGCTTGTTTGTTTTTTGTGCTATAGTAAGACAAAAACCACAAGCTCTGTCTTGAGTTATTTGAGGAGTCTCCAGCTGTCTGAAGTGTTTAGCTCCCAGAGGAAGAGGGGAACCTCCAAACAGACCAAATTCTATGTATCTGACTCTTTTATCACTTGACCCTAAAAAGTACATGCTGATAAGAGAGGACATGTTCACATACCGAGTGCTTTATTTAAACCATTTTTCACACTTCTCAACATGGCACTTCAGCATTCTGGGAAAAGCAGCACATTTTTTATTATTATTATTATTTTTTAATATATACTCTGGGTCTGGATAATAAAGGGATATTTCCTATCATAGGAAAGACACAATTTCTTTCTTTAATCTCCTTCTGTTGAAACAAGACAATGTCACCCTAAAGTGTCAGGTAGAATTTATTTCACTGAGCTAACAATGCTCATTTCCTTACCCTGTTGTTCCTTTAAAGCTTTGAGAGCCTACACACAGATGTCTCCGAAATGTAGTTCATTTTGAACACAAGGATGGAAGGGAAGGGGAGGAATAGACAATCTTATCTCACCAGAAAATCTTCATGAAAGCACGTGTCCCTGAAGAAGAAAGGCTTTATGCTCGTAATTTCATTCAATATTTCTTTTCAAGGATTTGAATAATGGGCTTTACAGAACATCTTTTTTGATACTAACTGATCTCTATAAGTAATAAAACCCTCTTACCAGGCTTTGGTACTCACATCTAGAATCCACAAAATGTCTTTTACAAATAATAGCCCTAGCTAATTATACATAGTAAATAACCTCACCTTTCAAACCTCCCCATATATCACTTTGCTAAATATTAATCACAGCTTGAAGCTGTCTAAAAGCATGACATTAGAGCGGGGGATCTCTCTGGTAAAGGATCCCAAACTATCCATCAATATCCCTTTCGTGAAAAGCACTGATTAAACCTTCCTGGCATGGGCTTTTATGAGTTTGGATGTTTGTTCTCCCCTTTGCCAAGACATGGAGCCATCACACCCCAGCCCACCTCCAGCAGGGTGGGAGAGCCCTCAGCCCTCAATATCTGCTGCCAAGAGCCTGACGTGGCACAGCTGAGTCTGGGCAGGCAGCAGGAGCTGCACTAACTCAGATCTCCTCTTTCTTAATTAGGACTTGAAACAATTGGTGGGGAAAATTCAGGACCAACGGCTATTATGTATTAGCTTTCATTTCTGTGCATTGATTGAGCTTATGTTGTTTTATGTGTGCGATGAAAGGGCAAATCAAAACCCATTTCTCTTTCTTGTCAATTCTCTTTCTCTTTTTCAACTATTTATCTTCGTATTGTATTGCAGCAACAGATGGCACATTAAAAATGAATTCACTTTTTGGGAACTGTATACTGTGCAGCTTATTCTGAGCATCTAAAATGATGATGTAATTAAATTTCTTTTGGGAAGGTACCTATAAAATACAGTAACATAATGCCCACTTAAGGAACAAGACATTTTACAATAGAAGCACTTGGGGAAGAACACAAGTCTTCTGGGGAAGCACACAAGTCTTCCTGGCATAGAAACTCTTTTGGCATGGACATTTTCATATGAATTGTTGACCTAGTTTAAAAAAGTGTATATCTATATGCATAAACATATAGATATATCACTCAGCTCATTTCCCCCTCTGATTTTCACAGTGGAATAGGTTACAAGTGTTTTCTACATTAATTTCTCCTGGCAAGTTTACAAACAATTCTCTCAGAAAGGATTCACAGGATAATATTGTCATTTTTTTAAAAAATAGCTCCCAATAAATTGAAATAAATAATGTCATTGCTAGCAAGCACTGTATAGGTCAGTTTACATGCAATGCTATCAATGTACACTTAGCAAGGTGCTTAGGAAAAATAACATCCCAATCACATGAAAAACTGTTTACATTTGCAGGCTAAGAACATTTTAAACCCTACTCAGGGGATCACATTTGAGGAGCAACAAGCCAGGATAACACACGGGTGACAAATTTTCCTCACCAGCATTAACACGTTTGCCACGAATAGAAAACAATAGGTTAAATTCCTGCAAAGCACAGTGCCTAATTTGGTGGCAATTAATCAGCTCAGATAGGAGAATCATAGGAATATCAGCTTTATAGACCCAGAATAAACAGCAGCATGGAATAAATTCCTTTCCTATGATCAGCAGCACCTGACAATTACAGCGATAGTCATTAGCAGGCTGTAGAAAAAAGGAAAGTGAGTGTGTAGGAGGAGGCACAGGTCATACTGAAGCTGCCTTTTTAATAATCAGCATTATAGGAAGGGAAAGAAGAACTATTAAGTTTCCATTCCTATGAAATGTATTAGTCATTATTTTTTAAACTTGATTATCTATTTTCCGATCCTGAAATCTCTTTCGGATGCTTGAGTGAAAAAACAAACAAACACCAAATAGATATTGAAAAAAAAAAAAGAAACAAAAACTGTTCAACAGAGCAGCTATCCACAAATCACAGAGAAACCATCAATATCACATGATATGATAGTGTCTGATAAGTAATTTCTACCCCAGGACAAAGTTTCAGTTATATCACCTTTATTTCTTTGGTCTCCTACTGCATTCTCACTTTGCTACATCAGCCTCTCTTTGAGAAAAAAAAAAAGAAAATCAAACTGAAGGAATTTACCTTTTAATAGAAAAAAAAAATTTAAAAAAAAATCAAACATCACTGCATCTTCACTTTGTCTTTAGGTCAAGAATATCACAACAGAGAGTACTTTCAGTACTTTCACCTACATTTAAATATTCCATTAGTTAGGATGGAGCTAATAATCCCTGGGAAATGGGAATGGATGGCTTTCCCACCACCAAAGAGGTTAAAAAAATACAGAAAACCTTACAGGTATACATGCTCCCCAGTCTTTAAAATATTGCAATGTGAGTTTGGGGGATTTTTTTCAAGTGCTGTTGTTGGAAATTTCCTGTGCCTACATGAAAGATGGTATTTAAACGGTTGTAACTTGGCCAAGTCAAAAGCAATTTTCAGGAGGACACTGAAAGGCAAATATATACATACAAGGGACAGGTCTGCTAACATGTTAAATAAACCACACTTACACACAGAGCTTGACAGCTCCTTTCCCAAAATAAAGGGAAAGTAAATACATTGTCCTGTTGAGTCAGGCTGCACTTGGCATCTCTGCTTTTCCTCCTGCCACCCTCCAAGTGTGTGTCAAGGATGTTTTCACCCCCTTGTTTGTCTGTCTCCCCTAATCAGGAGGCTGTTGTTGTACTGAGCAAGTCGGGGTATTTAGTGGAAATCAAGATGGATTTAGTTTGGAATTAAGTAGATCCCCATGACAGGAAATATTAAGAGATGATGGATGTCTGACAAATATTTAAATTAAATTAAAAAAAAAAAAATCAACTCCCATTTCAGAAGGCAGTCTGCAAAGCTAGATTTATGAAACTGAACTTTAAACTTAAAGGAACATATTTTTTCAGGCTTTATGTATTAGCAACATTGCATTTAATTTAGAGATTAAATAAACACTAGTTTGAGGCAGTCCACCAGGGCTGAAATGCTTCATGGAGGCAGGCTCACAGTTTTGAAGCTATGAAATATGTCTCCTGTTTTGACACTATTGTAATAGCATAGTTGTTCACTTTCCTTGTTTCCATGGGGTTTATGGTCCATAAAGTTTAATAACAATCTTAACAGCTGAACAGTGAGCACACATCTCTGGGAGGCTACTGTAAGAAACAGTCTGAATTTTATCCATGTAATTTTTAGTGGCAGCATATGTCCTTTCCTCCACAAACACCCACATCCTTAAAGAAGGCACCAAATGACACTGACTCTCCTCAGAAAAGAGGCCACACACCTTCAGGTCCTCCAGGAGCTGAGTGAACACCACTCAAAACATTAGTTCATATTATGAAATTGCTGAATTTCAGAAAAAGAAAAAGCCTCATCAATAGGTCCTATAAGAAAAACATCCAGGAGCACCCACAAAGAGCAGTGGCTTTCTTCCATCTGAGTTGGCACCAAAAACCCAATGTCTTGGGTACACGTAGACCTTCTGCTCTAAGAGGTGCAGACCTCCCTCTTTACTCATCCTTCTCTACTCCCACAAGATGAGGTAGGAACACTTCGGTTCCTCACAAAACAGGCCCCTAGGCTGCACCTTGACTAAGTGCTCCCCATAAAAAGTGAGTGAAAAAGGCCTTATTTTGGCACAGAGAACATGGATCTCCTCAAAACAACATTCAAGGCTCTGAGCATCTTTTCCAGAAAAGACATAGGCCCTTCTCTGGTGGTTTTATCCTCTGAGGTAGCCCGAAGCAGATGGAAAAGGGCCAAACAAACCACAGAAGGCTCTTCACCAGAGGGCAGGTTCCCAAAACCACTGCAACACACCCCAAACCTCCCTCTCCTTCAGCCTCTGACTGGCTCATCTTTGGAAACTGCTTTCTTTCCAGCTAACACCATAAAAAAACCAACCAAAAAGCCAACCAGCTAGAAAAGCTGGCAAACGTGAGAACCCTAAAACTAAGGAAGATTCACCTGCATCTTCCCAGGCATCAGGCTCAACAGATTATCCAGGAGTCAGCCCTGCTGTCTTTGCCTGGCTTTCACCTTGGCTCATTTGGGTTCTGAGTGTATGGATCTGCCACACGGACTGGGGTCTTTCCAGGGCAGGGAAGGCAGCACCACTGATTTGTGAACTGGATCAGAAAGTAAAATTTGCACACAAATCCTGTAATATTGGTCAAAAGTTAACCTGAGATCTCTTTTATACAGCCTGATGGAAAGTTTCAGGTGATCCAAGGCACAGTGGTAGAAAGAGAAAGCCCCTTCTCCCATGCAGCTTGGCTTTAACTTTGATTAATTAGTGACTGCCTTGGACTGGAGTCACAAATGTTGAAGAACCCTGTTGGTTCAAACCAGTCAAAGATAAGGCCCTCTGTCTACTGATAATTCCACCATTTCCACTATCTTCATGATTTTTATGAGTCTTTTGAAAAATATAAGTAAAAAGGAACATTCAAGTTTCAAACCTGGATTTACATAACAATTTGTAAGGAGGAGCTCTATACTAGTACAGAATATTAAATGAAATCCCCCTTTTTAAATAATTGAATAGATTTCAACTTGATTGTGTCTCTTTAACATTTCAGTAGATCATTTTTTTTCAATGAATTTGACACATCAACTAATATCAGAGTAAATCTACCTAAAATATTTACAATTACTTGCAAGATATTTTCACATGAACCAGTAAATTGAAACTTCCTCTCAAAGGAGAGACATAAAAAAGTCATTTTTATGGTGGTTATTGTAATTTTAATAGGCAATTTCATAGGTAAACAGAAGTGCTTGATCTCCATTCACTACTGTATAACAGGCTGTGCTGCATATCTAATGGAATCACATGGATTTGTGTACAAAATGAACAAGAATTATAAATGGCTCCTTCTGTGATTTAAACTCTACAGGTTTATGTACCTCAGCTACAGTGCCTAAGAAGAAAACACAACACACATTTATATCACACAAATAGGCAGCCCACTCCTCTGGGGAATAAAGTTTTAAGAAGAAAACATTCCAGTTTGGCATTAAAGCAGCTGTTCAGCAGAAGGAGCTGTGCACACATTTTCGGAGCAGCCTCCATCCAAGCTGGTTCATTGAAATGTGGGCAAGCTCAGAAGATCCGAAATTTGTGTGGGCAAATGACACTTTCATGGCTGGAGTAGATTAATGGAGTAATAGATTTAAAGGCTAAAAGGGATCATTATGATCATCTACTATGACCTTCTGTTTAACAGAATTTAGCCAAGGGATTCCTGCATCCAGCCCATGGCTCATAACTTCTGGTTGAGCTACAACCAGTATCTTTTAGAAAGACATTCAATCTTGATTTAAAGACTTCAAGTGATGGAGAAGTCACTACACTCCCTGGCAAGTTGTTACAGTGCTTAATTGCACTTTTTCATTTTTTTCTTTTTTTTTTTTAATTTTACAGCTACAATTTGTGTAGTTTCAGCCCAGTCACTTTATCTCCTCCTACTAGATTAAAAGTCCTTTTCTAGCAGAAGTTTTCTCCAAGCAAGGAATATCTTCATCTTTTCCTCACAAAGACAGTGCTGCTTTATTCTTCTGCTTTGGGATAAAAGTTCTCATCATTCTCATAGGTCTTTTCTGAAATCTCCATACTCTTTACATGCAAACACCAACACTAGTACTTGTCAAATAATGTTTAATTTATAGGGGTAATAAGAGCAATAATAATAATGCTAGGATAAACTTGGAGAAGAAAACAAGCATGTAAGCCATTTGGTCTTTCTCTTTCTTACACATGCTCATGCAAATATCCTTTAGAGAAAAAGAAGAAATAAAAAATTACCCAAATATGCTGAGTTTAGCCAGGCTGGAAGACATGAGGATAGTAAAACAGTTTAGCAGAGCATAGATCTGGGGGTTTTTTTGCCAAGTTATGTTTGATGCAAGAATTCATGAGGCATAGGTACCCCCACAGTCCTCTTCATCATTCCACCTGGCCTGGGTCCCAGACAAGTTTGAGGAGGTTTTTAGGTGCTATACCTGACCCAGGCATGCACAGGGGGCTACAAGAGCAGGCTGCCAGCTCCAGAGCATCCAGAGCTCCAGAAACTTTCTAACACTGTGAAAATCCTCAGCTGCTTGTCAGGACAGCTTTATGGAAAGTGAGATGAGGTTCTGGCCCCAGCGTTTAACTACACTTGGCCATAACTCAATTTCTCACAAATAGCAATTTTGGCATGTTCTGCTTCTCTTGCACAACTGTGATACATGCAGTGGGAATAATAAATTATCATGCTATTACATGACAACAGAAACCTCAATGTGTTTGGTTCCATGTGCAGGACTGAAAACGTGGGCTGTGATTTCACTGCACTTTCACTAGGCTGGAATCTCGTATATTTGCATTGTTTAGTAATGAGCTACTGATCATGTGAGACTGAGAATTCATGGGAAAAGTGATTGCCCTCATAAATAGGGTTCTGAATGAGGGGGTTTTTGTGATGCAAAAGCCTGGATTTCTAAATTTAGAATTCACTCTCCTACACTTCAGGCATATGTTGCAACGAAACTAACAACGTGGGGTTTGGAGGAATGTCCATGAATGCTATTTCTGCTTCAGATGTGACTATACACCTCTGGAAAACACAACAAATGCATAATCCAAACACCAATGTCTTTTTATAATTCATTAAAATCTACTGTTGGGTTCCACTAGAGCTGTTGAGAAGTTAAGGACAGAAAAACAAGAGGCATGCAATTCAAGACAAACTCTTACTTAGGGGAAAAAAAAGAAGCTATTTTCATTCTAAGAAGACAGTGGGTGGGAGAATGGATTTCTGCTAGGGAAACAAGCAGTCACTTTCACTGAAAAGGAAATACTGAGTTGCTTTGTCCTGAGGTCTCAGTGGAGCAAAGCCTGATGGTTTAACCATGGCATATGGGTTGCAGCCCAAGAGAGCTAAAGCGAAAATTTGGAAGCTCGTGTCAAATTTTCTGCTCTCTATATAGCTTTGGCCTAGGCCTCAGCAGAAGTCTCAAGGGACAGAATGATGTACTGCAATATAACAAGCTGCCTGACATTTTGAAATGCCTTAACCCCCAGCTTTCCATCCACCTTTTAGCCCTTGCAGCAGCCTCCTTTCCCACATGGAGCTGCACAATGTACAGTGCAGGACTTCACTATAAAGAACTAAGTTGTCATATCTTTGTCCTTGAGGGTTTTAATCAGCAATGACTCCTGGCTTCGTTAATAACATTTTCAGTAATATAATAGGAAAGGCCAGTTATTGTGTAGAAGGGGGGTGTGTGAATGTCTGATGGCCCTCACTCAGGCACAGGCCATGCCTCAGCAAAGTCTTGGGACCTTTTCTAGGTTTTTCCAAACCAGAACACAGGATGGGGGGCATGAAAAAGGGAAAGCACCGTTTTCCTATAAATGCAGAAACTGCAACCTCCTAATAACACACAAAGCCTCCTGAATCCCTAACAAAGGAAGATTTAGAAGCACAAATGTGAACATTGAAGCCAAGCTGGTGCACATAAGCAAGAAGAAATTTATTTTATACTTCCAACAACTTTCAGATTTACATCTGGCAGTTGGAGGCCAAACCCTTAAAAAGAGTGCAATAATTATATAACCAAACCAAAATCTTTCTCCCCTCTTGACATGGAAAACGCTGCAGACACAAAAGCATTATTAATTCAAAAAACTCTATGTTCTAATACAGGCTTGGACTCCAACAGCCCAGCTCACAGGCTCCTTTTTTTCTAAAAAGTCAAAACATTGTGGGGTTGAATAGAGCTCCTCTCATACATTATCTCCCTAATGACTTTGACCTATTAATAAGTGGAATCTATCAAGTATACTCTCTCCTACAGTATTTTGTCAATCGTTATACGCCTCAATGGGGCCACCATTAAAAATCTGCCAATTAATTCAGTATTTAGGACACTGTTACTATGAAATATGCTATGTATCATGCTATTTCTCATTATAAATATAGAAATGTTGTAAATTACAAGGTGAGATTAGTATTTTCTGCAATAAGAAGTGACGCCTTTTAATGATAATCGTGATATATTTTGCCTTTTCTCTCCTTCAGCGGGGTTCTTTCATAGCTGAGCCATTCCAAGGAACAACAATCTGAATGCCACACTGGATACTGGAAAGATATTCTTTCAACATCCTAATTCTTATTTCCTGCCATTCTGTATTAAATCCTTTTTACAGCAGGGTCTAAATATTCACCCTAATTAATTTTTATTCTTCCAAGAAAGTTAACTGAAGGGTTTTTTCCAAACTTTAAACAATGTCTTATTAAATATAAGAATAATATTTAAAAATAATACTAGGCATCTTAAACTGAGTGCATGTTTATGTACTACATCTGAATAAAATGCTTTTGCTCACCCAAAACAAAGCTCTTGCCCAAAAATGATTAATTGTGGCTTTCTGGTCAATAAAACACTAAATAAAATGAAGGATGAGAATCTAATGTGGGTGAAAGTCTCTAATGGCATTTATTAATTAATTTATTTAATTTTTATTTTTTTAGAAAACAATGTTTTGATTTAAAATATTATTTTAATTAATATCCCATGGATTTTAAAAAAACATTAAACGTATTAGCATCAAGTTGGCGTGATTGCAATGAATAATGTGAAAAGTGCCTCTAATAGAGTTGTAGCTGTGGTTTCATTTATTCTAGATGAAAAATGACATTTATCAAACATTTGATCTGATGGGCTATATATTTATGGAGAAACAAAAGAGAAGAGATTAACTGGCAAGAAAATCCATTTTGATTAGACTATTTAATGTTCTGTGTATGTGTTACAAATAACCCTCCTCCCAGGAGGATCCCTTTGAACCAGATTTCTTCAGTTATTATTTTTATTTAGCACTGAGACCATATGACCTAGGAACAGAACCTTCTAAAACACTTGACAAAAATTAAAGGTATTAGAATTTTTATCTATACTGTTTTCTCTGCAAGGAAAATCATATTACTACATGGGATACACTTGCTAAATTAAACTTCTATTGTTTTTAAAAGTATTTTTTAATATTATCATTTTAGGATCTCCGCTTGTACATTTCTGAATGATATTTCACTTGGAACTGCAACCATTTATCTAGTTGAAGCATCTGTGTGTTTAACATATGGACTGGAAACTTTCCACTACAATGACTGCATTCTGCCAAAAAAGCCAGCAAAAGAAAATGTTCTGATGTAAATATAAGCTGATATCCAAGTTCTTCACAGGTTTTGAATCTTTAACCATCTAAGTAAAGGAGAGTTTATCACAACTGCAGTTTTGTTGAAAAAAAAGTCAAAATAAAATAAAATAAAAAATAGAAAACCAGCAAAAACAGGCCCTGTATATTGCAAATCCCCATTTTGGCAACCCAAAGAGGGAATATAAGCTTAAAGGCCTGAATTTAACAAACCTAATTATCAAGGCTTAATTAGTACCAAGGGTAAAGCTTCATGGAACACCTGCAGACTTAATTTATGTCCTGACAGAGAGGAACAAGTGTTAATGGGCTGTATTTATGTTAATACCTGAACCTTAGAGAGCCAGTGGGATAAAACAGACTATGCACTAGTTTTTTGTTTCAAGCTACAGAACAAACATAAAAGATTTTAATCTTAATATTAGTTTGCACATAAGTCCTTCGGGAAAGTATAGATCTATTTAAACTTTAAAATTGGAGATGTTGAATACTAAGGGGAGAAAAAAAAGTAAAAAAAAAAAAAAAAGTAAGTTAATTTAAAAAGTGGTGTCAGTGCAGAAAATATCAAACCAAAAAGGGTCTGTGGCCATTTTCCAAGCATCCTGTAGGTAGATACTGGTTTTTTAAAACCTTTTATGCCACACCACTGATGATTTCTGCAGCATGAACAGAGGGTTTTTTTTCATGTTTCTGATGCATAATACAATCCTTTTCTATATTCAGGGGAAGGCAAAAAGGCTGCCTACCATAACTGCAGTGCTGAGGGTATTGCCCCTGCCTGCTGGGACTTAGTGGACATGATCTGAGCTGGCTTTGGGCACATTTTCAGAAGGCAGAGCCCTGTGGGGAATGGGGCCTCTTACGGTCTTCAGGGTTCCCAGAGCCCAGGTTATAAATGGGCCATATGGTGCCACCAGTCCCAGCTCTCCCCGAGTGCCAGGAGAGTACAGAACATTCTATATCCATGCTGTTCCTCTCTCTGTGTGCAGTAAACTACCTTGGAGCTGGAGGGTTTGGGTTGGAATAAATAACCTGTGTTTTTCCCACTGAAGACACAATTTTCGTGTAGCAACACTGGTTCATCTTCACTTCTGGCACTGCAAGTATCCTAACTAAACTCACAAAGATGGTGTTCAGATGGCATTTGTCTGCCCTGCAGTGCTCCTTTTGGTCCTTGGCCACTCACACCATTTTGGAAAGATCCCCCCTGAGAGTGTGGCCATCCCCCCACGGGAACACAGCTTGGCTTCATGCCCCATGCCTGGGGACACAGTGTCAGCAGGGCTTCCCAGCAGAAGGTCAGTGAAAACTTCCCCTTTTTTTCTCTTATGACTAAAGGTTTGCATCTGCCTAAAGGCCTAAAACAGTTTTGCTGTCCATCATTTCCTGTAAGGACACCAGACTTGAGTCTCTACAGCTGCCCAAGGGAGAGGTAAGAGTATTTACAGGATGACCCATAGGGATTCAAGCTAATTTAAAGAGATACATTTTGGTTGAGCAGGAAAGGGTAGTTTGGTTAGTGTCTCCTCCTCTCCATGTTCTTTAGTGTAACAGCAAGAGAATTCTTTAAGTTTTTGTTATCTTTTTTCATTCCAATTTTATAATCCTCTTTAAAATAGTGACACTATTACTTCTTCCCTTCCTGCTTTTCTTTCTGTCAGTGACCACGCCCTGCCACCAGCCCATTTGCCACATTTCAGGGGTGTACAAACCACCAGCACTTTCCATGGCTTGACTGAAAATGTCCCTGAGGATGTTTGCACAGCTGTGGAAACAGGGGCCGCTGCGGGGCCATGTTTTAGTGCTGTCAGCTGGGAAGTGCAGCAGACCCACTGACGACTGGGACAGATTTGTGTTATCTTGTAGGAGCCCCCATCACCCTGCTTCTATCGGGGGCTCCTTCTGTGTGAGGACAAACTTTCTGAGGCTACACGAGGTGCTTAAACAGCTTGGAACAAAACCCAACCAGAACAGACTGGGCCAGCTCAGCAGAACTGTGGAGGGGATTTACGCACGCCTTTGGTCCTTAGGCTCGGAAAGGCTTCTAAGGACAAAGTGGAGGAAGGCCTTTCCATCTCACCTGCAGCTTTCCAGTGGCCCAAAGCATCGCACCAAACCTCAAGAAGAGTGAAGTCAGCCTCCACCTGCCCCCTGAGGACTGTCCACTGCCCCAAAAATGCCTGCGAGCCCGTGCACTATCTTGGAGGAGCCACAGCCAGTGGAGTGTTCTCCCAGCTTGGATCTCCAAGGATGTGAGCTCCTTGTACCTCCCAAGCCACCCACCTGGTGTCCTCAACACCCTAAACTCTTGTTCCTTGGAGCACTGCTGGAAACATTTGCCCCATTTCTGAGTTTGGAAATACTTTCTGAAACGCGACACAAGTACCTCACCAGCACCAGTGTTGAGAGAGTCTTTGCTCTCTGTTTGTTACTTGCTCTCCCTGCATGAAAAGGAGGAACACCAACACCTGCTTCCAGGGCAATAATTAGTTGTTTCCACAGAGGGGTGCAGTGAAAATAAAAAGTAATATTAATGGTAGCAGCAAACTGCTCTCTCTCTCTAAAGATTCAAACTTTACAAAGGGTCACCTACGAGACCAATCCACAACTGAATTTTCATTCAAAAACTATACATTAAAAATAATAATAATCATTTTGCAGGCTTCTTTCACTACTTTTATCTGTAGTAGTACTTATATCTCTTTTAACCCCGTTTTTTCCTCTGTCAAGTTTATCAGACCTTGACACATGGTTTCCAAACTGGACATTGCACGTTAACACAAATCTAATATGTATGATCACCGTGGAAACAATTCAAGCAAAGCATATTGCTTCTTTTTTTTTTTGGAGAACAGCAATAACACTGATGCCCAGCACACACGAGTTCTCACGTGTGTCCATGTGTGTAGATGTGTTCTCGTAAATCAGCACGGGCCCAGCGTTACGGGAAGGACACGGCTGAAGCCACGGCGTAGGATTTTGCAGTTCACGTATGCTTTCATTTTGGTCACGTAACCACATTTCAGAACATTATGCTTTCTCTATATTTTGTAAAACTAGCTCGAGATAGATGATAAACGGAAATAACCCATTAATCAGATTGTCAATGAACATTCTGAGAATTCAAATACAAATCCTGGACAAATTTAGTCATCAATTTCGCAAAACATCTTTGGCATGGGAAGTCAGAGATCTTTGCAAGGTCTAAAAGGTTGATTTCTTGAGTTTCTTAAAAGCAGAAACAACACTTGTCATACACAGTTTCAATCAGGCTTCTTGTTCTGTTTTCTAATTTCATTTCATCCCACTTTAACATGGCGTTTTCCACCTCCCTCAGATCTTCCCACAGAATCAGTCAGGCAGAAGAAACACTTGAGTAGCCTGCGCAAGCATGATGGCTGATCTGGTCACAGCACTTGTCCTGGACACATTAACAAACTCTGCAGCAAAAAATGACAATTTTCAGATTGTGGTGTTTAACATTAATCCAAACTGTATTATAGAAGGCTGTCCTCAAAACCACGTATTATCTGCTACCAGGTACGGAGAAGCCAAATAAGAACAGGAAAAAGAAAACCAAAACAGCTCCTAAGATTTTATTTTCCACTTGGGAAATTTTCACATCAGTGAAATGAATAGCCGTTTTGCTTCAGTAGGTGCATTTCTTTTGGGGTCATCTTTTGCTCAGCAGGAGTGGACAAGGATGAAATGGGATTTATGGGGCTTTTAATTTTTAGTCTTTAATGTTTCTATTTTCTTGTTCAAATATATTTTTATTTAATGTTTTGAAATATAGCTTCCCAGTTCAACCTCATTTTAGTTTCTCAAAGTAAATGCAATTTATGTGTTGCAATGAAAGAAAATAAAGAAAGGAAGGAAAAAAGTAGTGAAATTTTTCATATTTCATACAAGAGCAAAATTTTTACCTAACTTGAAAGATCTTCCATGCTTGCTTAAAAACCCATAAAATGATCAATTGCTCACCAACTTAAGAGTTATATATGCGAAATCTCCTGCACACAAGTCAGGGCCAATGCACTGTAGGGTATGCAGCTGAGGGAAGACACCAGGCCTCAGGAGGGCGATTCCTTTTGGGACCAGCTCTCCAGACCAGTCACAGCTTCCTCGGTCAGAGCTACTGACCCCACACCAGCTGTCATAATGCACGACTGAAGATTTCTAACCATTTGTTAAATTTCCCACTCTGCAAGTGCCAAAGGATTGAAGAGTAAAAATGAATGAGTGAAGACAAGGCTCCAAGTCACTAAACTGCAGAGATGTCACAATCTTTTCTGTAGGGAGATACTGCAGTTGCACTGTAGTGAGGAGAAATCTCTGTTGCCTTTACATCAACACAGGATGTTTGACTTTTAACAGAAAGAAAATGGCAAAGAGAAGTGCAGATAAAGATAAGAATAAGCAGCTCTACAAACAGACCACAAACTTTTATCCTGGTACTGTTGAGCTACATGAAACTGTGCATCAGCTGCTGACGTTACACTGTCAAATCATCTGTTGACTTGGTATGCACTTTAATAAACATGGATGGAAGTTATTTTATGAATTAGAAACTTTAGCTACTGAGATAAACACACAGACAGTGTCTTCCTGTGCACACAAGACAGCTTAGTTAGACTGAAACTCTGACTAAACACATTCAGTCAGCACAGTCAGCTCACAATAGTTGCTGAGTTTCCTATGTCTTCAAATGCAAACTTTTATCAAACATCATAAATATACTCAGGGGCAAATCAGATCCTTGGTGTTCCATATTTAACATTTGATAAAATCAATGATCAAACAGCGGGTTCCAGGAATCTTTTTGTTTGTTTGCACTTTTATTTAATGGAGAGTGTAAACCTCCATTATTTAAGGCATTTTGTGATCTCTCTGCAATTACATAAATCCCATTTCAACTTTGGGAGAATTTAATATAAAAAAGGCAAATATACTGCACACTGTATTGAAGTGAGCAATGTCCTACAGGTACCATCAGGCAGTGATAGGCAAGGCCACAAAGTTAGTCTTATACTTTCAAAATACTACCCATCTCTTAAATAACTCTCATATCACCACCTGCACCATTTGCTGTTCATAAATGAGAAAAGCAAGGCTCAGAAATGGAAGAGAACTGCTATGGAGGGATGCAGCAACCTGGAAAGACTGAAAGGTTGGAAGTTCCTGATTACTCCACCTGACCACTGCTTTTTTCCACTGCATTTGTCCTTGGTCCAACTGCTTATCATGAGGGACTCACTTATGGTGCTAAACTGCTCCTGTGCTCCTAAATTTTAGCAATAATGCAATAAAAAGTGCAATTTCAGAGTGGAGGTAAATTTCCATCAGAGTTAAAATTATAAATCTCTAGACTTCTTAACATTTTTACCCTTGTGATTTCCACACTTCCCCATGGAAAAGATGCAGAGGGGCTGAAGCAGGGTAAGGGTGTTAGACTGAAGGTTTCAAACAGTGAAGAGTACCTTTCCTCTTCCCCTGGAGCCTGCAACACCATCTGGATTTTGGCTTGGATTTCTTTTTCTGAAATGCTGACCTAAGTATTGAATTTACTCCCTTTATCCCAAACCTTGTCAAAGGCTTTTTGTTAGAATATGAAAACTACTATTCTATAATGAATAAAAATTTAATATCTCTCTGTTACACCATTAAAATACTCTGCAAATAAATAAAATTTCTTTTTTTTCTTAGCACTTTCCCCATCCCTGATCCATGTTTGTTCATGGCATACACCAAAAGTCTTTCACTGGTATTAACTTCACTGACATGCAATTTATACAGCTGTAACAGACAAAAGAAAAAGAAAATTCTGGTGTCTTTATTTAATAAATTTCCAAAAGTGTCATTTTTTGAGTTTTAATACATAAATCTGGGACATATTTAAAATAAATTTGTAAATTATGAGTATTTTGGACACAAAATAAAATTTTAAAAAATTAAAAAAAAAAAAAAAAAAAAAAAAAAAAAAAACAACTGGAAGAGCAAAAGATGACAAGAAGACTGTCTTTTTAAATTTCTCCTGTGTCCACATATCAGTGCAGCTTTGCCAGTTTCCCACGGTAAGCAACCAAAAGCCAAAAAGCAGGAGCAAACATCACCTCCCAGCTCCGTGAACTTCCTGGCTTCTGTGAGTTTATGTCAATACCTCCATAATAATTCTGATTTATATAAGCTGTTAAAGTTTAATAATATTTTCAAATGCAAGATTTCTACAATAATTATGTCACTAGAAGTACCCCTTTGTTTTCCAGAATTTTTAAGTTCTTTTTGCATCTCAAAGTACACACATACTGTCCTAAATTATGCCACCTTAACCTAGAAAATGCTTACTAGATTACTCAAATATCAGGGTTTTTTTCTATACAGCAAAAAAGAATGGTCAGTAGTAAAAGAAGGGATCAAACTTTGATGTAAATCTCACATGTGGATGCCCTCCCTGTGCACATTGAGATTGCAGCTGATTGCAGCAACAGATGCACTGGACCTGCTTGGCACCCTCTCTGATGTTACTGAGATTGCAATTATCATATTTTCTTTCTGCTCCTTGAAAGAAGTAACATCAGATGCATCCCAGCTGCTCCCAAACACCCAACCACAGAGAACAGAAATTTATACCAAGGAAGAGGACAGAAGGAATTTTTTTAACTCCTATATGACTGGGCATTAGGGAAGGAAATTACCCCTCACAACAAATCAACAGCCTTCTGAACACACTTACACATCAGCACATTCCAAACTGTTTTCCTTTTATCTTCCTCATCAAATATAATCTAAAAACCGAGGAAGAATATATTTCAATTCACTCCTTCAGCTGCAAAGTGGACCAGGAGCTTTACTGGTCTCATCAGCTTTTAGTTCCCCTTGCACACAAAATTTATATTTCTCAGTGTCAGTGTCCTTAGAAGAAGAGTGAACACAGCATTAGGATCATTAGTCATCCTTCATGCTCTGGAGGTCTTTCTTGACCAATTTAGTAAAGAACAATGCTGTGCAAAAGAGACAGGGTGGCTGCTAATGACAGGCAACAGTTCAATATTTTATGCCACCTTAAAAAAGTTTCAGTAACTGAAGGTGTTCTCACATTAATTCTTTGCATCAATTATTGACAGAGAATTTAATTTAAAGGCAACTAGTCAGTAACCTAGGGGTACTGTTTTAAATAATTTATAATTGCTGCATGGGTGTAATCATATTGCTATTGATTAAGATCCAGTCACTTCTACCAGTCCAGCATGTCTTATGCTAATTAATTTTAGTGATATCACCTTTTTAACTCTGTATTCCCTGGTAACAGGAACTCATTATTAAAAAATAATTTAATCAGGAGCAATCTTTTAAAGTTTATTTGATTAGTACTTGCTGGGCCATTGAAAAGGAGTATTTAAATGCAAGTAAAATTAGAAACTGAAGAAGGATAAAGATGGACTGATAATTTCAAGAGAAAGGCAAGAATGCTTTAAAAAAACTAAGATTTTAATTAGATATGGGAAAGAAGATTAAGAGACCGTTATCATCATTGCCCCTTGATCCCAAAGTTGTTACATGCATTAACTCCCATTTAAATCAATAGAAATTTTGAAGATCAGTGCCTTTCCAGTGAATTGCAACTCTCAGTGTGGCCAGCCTAGACCCTTTTAACAACCCAATAAAATACAAAATAACATTCCAGGTCAAGAGTGGGAAGTCCTTCACAGTGTATCCCTCTCCTGTCTCACATATCAGGCCCCAGTAGAGACTGATTCTTCCCTTCACCCATCCACTACGGCAGATTGCAGTGGCTACTGGAAACACTTCTGCTTTTTCAGGCTGCCTCCAAGTTTGGGAAGTGCTTCCTCAAATGTACACAGAACTATCCCTCATGAACCTTAAATCTCGTTGAGAACTTCCATGCCAACAAATGGAATATTTAGGCTGTGGGGGGTGCATGAAACCCACTGCCTACACTGGTTTGTCTGCCATGGTGTCCATGTTTCTTTCTGCTCTACTGGCCACTCAGCGCATTGGTGGTCCCCTGTCCTACTCCTGGACTGTGAACTTTCAATCAGGAACTGCCTTTTTACCCCAGGTGTGCCTTTCTGTGGTGCTCAACAAAGCAAACATGACTTGACCCTTGGGTGCTGCAGGAACACAAAGCAATAATAAAGCACCAAAACCACCTCAAAGCGTGGGACTGCACATTTAGTTCTCCAAAGCTGACAGCAGACATCCCATTCAGGGATTTTGGTCAAATTCATTTGGTGCAGACAGCCCCTTTTTGATGTCACTAATTACTGATGATAAATTCTTCCTGCATGTAGAAGGCTTCATCTACAAACAGCAATCTGTAAACACAGAGTCTTCAAGGGTGGAGTCTGAGCACTTTCTTGTGAAGCCTGGTGAACCAGTTCCAGGTTTTCCCATGAAGGATTTTACAAAGCCTACAGACAGTTTGTGGCTGCAAGGGCAGCACATAGAAATGTGAGCAGTCAATGCCAAAGGAAATAAAACCTTTCTGAAAGCAAGTCTTTTCTCCAGTTAAAGACAGTGGAAAGGATGCTACAGATTTCAACGAGAGCAGAATCTGAGAAAGCTTTCTTTAATAAGCACAGGTGTTTGGAAAGAAAGTTAACACAAGGATAGAAGCCCATCATGGAAAGGAAGAAACTGAAACACAAGGAGGAGGTTGTAAGAAAAGCACTAAAGGGACCTATTCCTGATTTTTTGGAACCTTTCAATGGAGATCGGGGTGCTGGCTGGAGTGTGGGCAGACAATTCCTCCCATATATCCAGTCTCAGCAAGGACACAGGGCAGGGACTGCAAAGACAATGAGTATAATCATATCTCCTGGAGTCAAAGCATTTAGCCTATAAGTAAAATGACAAACCCTGTAATTTGAACTTGACACATGCTAGGAACAAACATCCACCAACTAATGCCACAAAGGACATGCAATCTTTGTCCCTGAAGACACCATTATGTAAATTAAATTGAATCTAGTCCACTTTGAGGTTTGCAATCAAATGGGTATTTTTAATATCAATAAAAATTGAGCTTTCCCCAGAGAATCCAAATCAAGCTGCTTTTGCAGAACAAAAGGAAAATGCTGCAACATACATGCTTTTAAGGTAACTCCATGAATGTAAAATTGTTAGTAAAACCAGTACATTCAAATCTACTATGACAAATAAACTGTGAGGAAGAATAAACTGATCAGACATTTGTATTCTCTTAGAATAAAGAAATAGAGAGTTTGGGGACACCTGGGTACTGAGGGCCATAGCTGCAGGAGGCTCTGAACACCCTTCACACCCATTGCAACCACCACTTACTTCACACCTTTGGGGAAAAAAATAACCCAAAAACGCCAACAAGGACTGCCTATGATTTGTTCTGTTCACATTGTAAGGAACAGGGATGCAAGAGGGTGAAAGCTTCTGTTGTCTGCTAGACATGATTTTCATATATAAAGTCTTTTACATATATCTGCTATCACGCACAAATACTAAATAAATGTAATATACCATTAAAAATAAAAGAAACATCAAAACAATAATTAGGCAAGTATGCTCTGTTTTCTAATAAGGATCAACCCCATCGCTAATCTATCTTGAATAATGGCTTTGTTAACAAAATTGCAACTGCAAAAGGTTGTGTTTGACAGTCACACCTGGTAGTATGAGACTACATTTCAAACAGTTTGGGAAAAAAAATACACTATTAAATTTACTGAATACCTTGGCTAGGGTTAAGTATTTTATGCAGGCATCAGCATCTTTAAGGAGTTCACCTTTTAAAAGGAGCAGGTTTTTTGTTGTAAATGGCACTGACACTACAACAAGAAAGTTCATTTCACAAAGATGATTCATTAAGAAATAAAATATTCATGGCTGACAGCTTGAAGGATCGCCATACAGTTTTATTCTAATGCACCTGTCCTCTTTGTCAAGTCCAATATGGGATGTCATGTCGCCAAAGTTTTATTTAGAAATTGTTTGTCAGAGTGAGCTTTCTAATGTGAATGAAAAATTCATTCCCTCATTAAGAAGATTTTCCATGAAATGTCTTGGATTTTCAATGAACACCAGGACATGAACCAATTACTGTTAAACACTTAAAGAGACAGTGTCCTAGCTCACTCAGCAAAACCCTTAATGCACAAGTATATGGAAAGAACTGCACATCTATCAGCAAAACACAAATGAAATACCAGTTTTATTTTGGTTTATGCACTCCTTCCTGCTTTCCATCTTCTTTCTTTTCTTTTCTCTTTTCTTTTTCTTTTTTTTTTTTTCAGAGACAAATGGAAATTCATGAAGTTTGAGAGTTCTTAGTCAAATGCACATACTAGGTGCTGAGAATTTGTATATGACTTGAAGGAAAAAAGCATGGCATAAATTTATAGAAACTCATATTAATTAGCTGAAAATATACATACATGTAAAGCTGACAACAACACTTATCTGTGTTTCTTTATTTGATGAAGTCCTGTTCGTTCCCTTTTTGTCTTTTCCTCAAAGTTTATCTACCCCAGCTAAAGAGCACCTGCACCAAGCCCTGAGCCTGGTGGATCATAGACCAACACATTGCAAAGCAAAAAGTGCTGCCAAATCTCTCCCTAAGGGGTAACTTTTCTTTGTCTCTCACAGAAAAACTGTCTGCATTCACGTCTGCAATGATCTATGTCCTGTATACTTTATTTTTATCATTAAAGGAATTGCACTTGGATTGAGGTGTTCCCAGTGACCAGGTCTCCACAGGTATGTGCTCTCTTCAAATGGATTTTCCACTCTGGAAAATAATTTATCTACTGATTCCAGACTTCAGGCTGTCAGACAGCCCACCTGGAGCAGAGGTTGGGCTGCTGGGTATCTGAAAATCTGAGAGATCTTCTCCCTGGTCTGATCTCTTCCTTTTGCACCACTGCCTGGCATCAGCCTGCTCCAGAGCTGCCACCGCACGGTGCAGGGTGCATGCAGAGAGGCTCACACCTCCTGAAGGAGCCAAACTTCTCCAAGGGCCGTAAAAAGTATCTGTCAGTGTTGAGGCTCTCCAAACACAGGTCCTGCTCACGTGTGCAGGGACAGCCTTGCTCTGTCCTGGCCTGATGAGCAGCGCTGGGAGATGTCCTCTTCCTCTGGACTGGGGTGGACACCACACCCATGCTGGGCTGCCTTGGGTTGTGCTCCATCTCTCTGCAACCCACAGCATGGAACTGACAGAGTTTACAACAAGACCTTTCTCTCTTGTGCAAAAAATGGCAATGATTGGCTTAAAAAACTCTCTTATTTTCATGTCGGAAATTCAAATTAGTAATTCAAACAAGTAGCTCTTTTCCTTTCTAATAAATATTAGTAGCAACTGGAAATCTTGCAATTTTCTGATATTTAGATTAATCCTGTGACTGGTAAGCAGATATCTCCAAATATTGTCTATCACACTGCTCCAGCTACCCAAATCCCCCACTACTAATGACAGCTAAAAAAAAAACTCAAAAAAACAAAAACAACAAATAAAAGGTTGGTTACATATTAGGGTTCAATTTTAATCTGTAGGTGTAGCTGACTTTCCCTTTCTGCACCTTTGGGAATTTTGTATGTAATCTATGTTTTAGAAAGTACAGCCCAGTAACTTTGTGCAGTGCTGGCCAGAATAACTTTCACCAGGAAAATTGTCAAGAACTGTCTACATCCTTTTGAATTTGTAGGTTTTGTTCCAGACTACAGTAGGAGATATTCTAACAGATGAAGAAGCATTTTCTTAGCAAATCAATATTAATTTATCTAATTGTTATGGCCTCAAGAGCCATAAGAGCTAAGCTGAGAGGAAAGTGTTTATTCTGAGCAAAAGTTATTCAAATATTTATAAGACTAGGTAATTTAGAAAAGAAAATACATATGGCAGAAGATAACACAGTGCCATACTTTTTTAGCCAACCTTTCACTTATTAAAGACAAGAAGTCTAAATGGGTAGATAATGGGATCCCTAATTTCCTCATGCAATTTTCAGCTGAAATTCAAAATTCAGTTTGATTTTTGTGTCTTGAAGAAGTGATGAAGCTGTAGAAATAAGTCTGTATAGAAACAGGGAGCTGTTATTCTTCCTTGACTAAAGTTTTCAAGATATTACAGAAATCTTCCTATCAGTACTGTATATTTACATATACATACATATATATATACCCAGAGTGTGCTTATATATAATAAATATGCACATCAATTTCTATTCCATAGTACAATTCTATAAATAAAAAGCCAGCTTCTTTAAGAGTACTGTCTAAGCCTAAGCACATTGAAGGCAGCTGTTCTGACCTTTCTGCCATGTGATAACACTGATATGAACCAATCATCGTTATGTGCCCTAGCTCATACAGTCCATTCTCTACTTCACATAGGTGAATAATTAAAAGCAAAAGCCAGAGGAAATTGTTAATCATTTTGTCAACTGCAAAGGTCACCCAATTGTGCATCACAATGACATAATCAGAAATGCAAGGCATTATTATTATAAACATGAAGAAAAGGAGCCAATACTCAGGTCCAACGCTCATCTTGAAAATCCCTTGCTCATAATTTTATTTACAAAGCATACTTAGAAACTGCAACTATTTTAGTCCTTGCAATCTGATAGTATTTTTCTCTTGAAGTATAGAACATGCCTTCCAGCTACCATTCTTTTTTAAACACTGATTGTACTATAAGGTACAATAAATTATTGCAATAACCTTTCACCCCCCTAGACCTAAGTTCAAATATAACGGATGTCAGACAGAAAATGAGTTTGTTATTTTAAGCTTAATCACATCAGACACCTAAATTCTCACAGGCAGTCCAGCTGAGGTGCTCTGCATTTGGCAGGCTGGCTTCCCTCATTTGCTCCCAAAAATTCCACCCACAAATCACAGCTAACAAACTCCATCCCTGATTTAGGAACACACGTCAGACGTGTAACCCTACCCGTGTGAGGAGCCCACTAAAACCAAGGGGGTTTTGCAGGCACGTAAATGTATATGTCTGCTGAAATCTTGGCAGAACATTTGGTGCTGATGGTCAGGGAAGGGTTATAGGAACCAGAACACACCAAAACTTTCTGCAGAACGGAGCAACTTGCCTGCTAATACAACGTTTTGAAAATGTACTAGTTTTTTTAAAGGGCAAATTAGGAGTTCTGGGGCTCTCAGAACTAGCAAACACAGAAAATCAATTAAACTAACATGTGAAGCTTAAATATATCACATTGTAAACTCATATTTTATGCCTCCACTTTAAGTGCACTTAGATGATCTCCTGGAGGAATTCAAAAAGTGTTATCTTATTTTGTGCCCAAAACCAGAAAAAGAGCTCCACTGGGCTTGCCAGGCTGTTAAAATTAAAATAGCTGTTTGAGCACAGCATAATATATGAGACGTTTAAGGCATTTTCCTCTAGAATTTTGGTTTATCTTCTTTAGTTAATTTTCTGAGATAAAATCCAGTTATAAATAACCTGGAGGCACTCTCAGTCTGCTGCTTGTGGGATGGCAAATCTTTAATAGCCAGAAATTCTGCCTCTTAGAGATCTCTTGAGGGAGTAATAGTACTTTGAAAATTATCCAAAGGAAAATAAGCAAAAAGCATTATAAAAATTATAAAAACTAGTAATTATGCAGGAAGTTATACTATATTTATAAGCTAATAATGAACTATCACCCACAGGCTTTTTTTACCCTTTTTAAATACAAACATAAAAATATTCATTGACTATGTTCAATTCAAACTGCTGATTTTCACCAGAATTGATTATATAAGTACATACTAAAAAAATTTCTGCAGGATAAACCCCTACAGACATGTGCCAGACCAATAAAAAGAAATAAAACCTAGCAATTAAAACAGATGTGGCTGAAGAATTGAAGCAGAACTGCCCAGAACTTTTCATTTTCAGTACTCTAGAATCAAGGAAAGAGTTATACCCTGACAGCATGTAAAACAACTGAAATATGAAATTAATACTTTCTCTAAACCAAAGACTACAATAACAATATCCTGGCTGTCATCCACTGACTATGTCTATAATTACCACAGTGCCTACGACTAGAAAAGTAGGAGGCAATTCAAAACAAAAATTGAGTCTGTCAGACTAGACACTGTAAGATTTATTCTTGTCAAAGATCTGTAGGCCACAAATCATAATTGAAGTTCAAGAGGTTTTTTAAAAAATAAAAAGTTTGTGGAATATAAGAGCAGTTTTTCTTTTTTTTTTAAGGTCTAAACTGCTATAAAAATCTGCAAGTCAATCACCTTGTCAACATTAGCAAGGAAAACAGTTGAAAGCCATTCAGACAGGCAAGGTAGAAAGGAACACATATTTGTAACATAATAGAAAATAACTGGTAGAGATTTAGAAAAGAAAAAAAAAAATCCGCCTAACTATTCTCCTTGACTTTTCTGAGGTTACAGAGAAGGTTGATGATAGCAGGGCAAATGGCATAATTTATTTGGATTTTCAGAGTGCTGGCAATGAAATTTAATGTATGAAAGGTAAGAGCTATGAGGGAGGACAAAAGACCTAAAGTTGAGTATCAAGAGAGAAAATAAAAGAAAAGAGGGGTGGTTTGATAGGGGGAATTACCCACCAGCAAAAAACAAATCTTATATTTTGCAGGTAAAGTCAATTTGTCTTGCTACTTTTAACTCAATACAAATGACTAGACAAGTTAAAAATATAGAACTTTAAATTAGAAATAATCAAAGAAAACACTTTCTCATAAGGAGAATAATAGAAGTCTAGAAAGACTGGCTAAGCAGATTTGTTGTCACTGTACCAAAGGACAAACCCCACAATTTACTGTGTACTTCACTTTCTGAAAACAGTACAAACCCTGATGATTCTGATCCTGGTTGTTTTCACCCACCTTCCTCAATTTAAAATGAAAAAAAAGGAGTTATTTGGGTTTTTTTCAAAAGCAATCGCACTTTCTCTCACTTAAAATAAAATTTAATGAAACAATACCTAATCTTTGATGGTCACAGTTTTAGAGATACCTTAAAAACGCCACTGAAGACATCAGATTTGACAGAGACAGTTTCTAATGCCACAGAATGCTGAGATTTCAAAAAAAAAAAGATGTACATTTATTTTTCATTGATATTAAGCTCTCATTTATTAACTTAATTCTATGCTGTGGAACTCAAAGAGTTGGAAATGCTTGGAATGTTAAACTTCTTTCACCCTAGGATTCTCAAAACTTCAGTGTAAGCCATCTGCAGGCCTTTCTTCTACACAGAGCAGCGTGGCGAGCCTTTAAGCAACAGTTCAGACACTCTCCCAAATATTCATTATCTGCTCACACAAAATTCAGATGAAGCATTTCCACTACATTTTTCAATTATTCACAATCTGCAACATTAGCTAAAATTGGTCCTAGGAAATCCATTGCCAGCAGTGTGTGCATTTGTGCGTGTGCATGACAGAGACACATTTTTATGCTGATCTCTCCAAGATCACACAGCAAACATTATGACTTCTCCCTTGGACAATAAAACAAACATCTGCTTATTCAATGAAAATAAATAAAATTCTGAGTTACCAAAATCAACCCAACTTTGAATGATTCAGTCAACAGGAGGAGAAGTTTCTGCAAATGATGGGACTGTGGTTTGGAGATATGAAATCTGGGCTGCCTATCTCTCAGTTCTCCTTTACCTCCTTAACAACTTTAGATGCATAAATAAAATCTAGGACATTCTATTTATATTTTTAACTTCAAACCAGGCATGAGAGAAAGCATTTTGCTAAATGTCAAACTCACACAAATATTATGCATTAAAAATGTAGTTGCAAGACCATTTTTGAGGTTTTGGTTCCATTAATCATGTTGCCTCTAGTGGGGATCACTGGATTTCACTCTAAATAGTTTGTGTCCATGCAGCATCATCTACAGCTGCCTTTCCATTTTTTTCCCTTTCCTCACCAATACTGGAAAAAAAGGTAGCTATTCACACTATCAAGGATGAAGGCTGACTGGGAAGACTTGCAGAAAGATCTTACGATGCTCAGCAACCAGGCAACAAATTGGCAGATGAAATTAAATGTGGATGAATGATGCCCATGGGAAAAAAACTAAATGCAACAACACATGTCTGCACCAAACTTAGAATGCAAGAGCAAGATCTTGGGGATATATCACACTGATAAGAGAACATCAGCTCAACACTCATAGCAATTAAACAAGAAATAGAAAGCTGAGAATTATTAGGAAAGAAATAAAGAAAATAAAAGACACAATTATGCCACTGTATAAATTGAAGACTTTTCTGCAGCTTGTGAGTTATTATATCCTCATTTTAAAAATCTGTCACAGCAGCAGAAAGCTACAGAGAAAGCTACAGAGAAGGGCTAAAGAAATTATTATTGCTATGGAATAACTTCTGTACACAATTCTGCATCTTCTTCCTCACAAAGAGGCAGCTGAGCAGGGGTGTACTTGTGGCCTCAGAACTGTGAGCAGCTTGGAGGGGGGGAATAGGGACAGGTGGCCTCACTCAGCACAGGAGTCAAAGAAGTCACTGATTTTTTCATGCAATATGAAGTTAGGCTGTTAAATCCCTCCCACAAGACACTGTGATTGCTAAAAGTTTACAAGGTAAAAAACTAAGTGATTCATGTGAATTATTAGAGGCTGGAAGATATTTCTTTTGGAAAAATTCTTTACTGTTTACTGATTCTTTCTACGGTTTCTGCTCTTCCCATTTGTCAGAGTAAGTGCACTCAGCCGCTTTGAAATTTGGTCTATTCCTGTGTGGGCATTTTTTATGAAAAACTGCCACACATGAAATGCTTCACCAAAAGAAAATGGGAGGGATTGGATTGAAAGGTGGGTGAGAATCAAGACATGCTGAATAAACCTGAAGAACAGCTCAAACAGGTCCTTTCCCCCTGAAGATTTATAAATAAGCATGGCTGTCTATATTTTATCAATAACATATACCAAAAAGTTAGGTCAGCCTTTTGATTTCTAATATCCTCCTTTTCTTTTTCACCAAGTTCTGGACTAACAAAGTTTGATTTAAAATATAAATCCCTCAAGGGATGACACCTGGCTGCTTTCTTACACCTGCAGCAAAAAGCACAGGGCTTCCCTAGGACAGAACCTTCCTACAGGAAAATGATGACACAAAATCCCATCTCTCTTCACCACATACCCCAAAGGATTCTCTGCTGCAACCACGGAGAGTCCCATATCCAAAATGGTGGTTTCAGGCCCCTGGAGCACAGCCCCTGCCCTTCATTTATTGAAATAAATTCAGGTTTAATGCCTTAACTACAAATGAATCAAATGTAACATTTAATACAATCATCATCCTGAGGAAGAAACGGAGATTGTGGACTGATGGCAACATTAACCAGGGGTATCACTTCCATCTTGCCTTTGCACACTGATCATTGCAAATGGAAACCCCTTTCAGATCTTTTTTCTCTTTTCTTTTACCAAATGTGGATTAAGCTGTTGCAGGGGTCAACACAGCAACACTCCTTATTTAAAATGTACTTTCCTGATTGACAAATACAGAACAGTTACCATTTCAGCCAAAAAAAAAAAATCAGATAATGCTATCAATGCTAGTCCTCCTCAGTGAAAACTCCTTTACTTCAATACAGCTATCCTGGGGGTGACCTCTTTTGCCTTCCCTTCAAACAGAACTACACCATTGCCATCAGCATCCAGAGCAGGATACAGAATCAAAACCACCTCCCCCAGAAAAAAACACTACAGAGATGTAGTTAACAGGGGAAGCCCTCAGTTTAACAACAAACATCCACTTGGAAAGGCAGACAAACACAAAAACCCATCCCAGAAATATATTTCTTTGGGGATTTTGGTTTTGTTGTTGATCTTCTCATTCTCCTCAGGTAAATTCACCTTAGAGTTGATATACTCCAGTCCCCTCTTTTTTTCTAATTCCTCTTGTCATTCTTTAAAGAAAAATCTTTCAGAAAAAAAAAAAAGAAAAAGAGAAAAAGAAAACTTTTCCCTTCTTGAAAGGATTTTAAACTTGTGTTTGAACTGACTTTCAAAAGAGAGGGGCTTCAGTTATCCTCTGATACCAGGTCTGGTTGAACAGTATTCAATACCATTCAGCACCATCTTTTTCTGAAGATTGTGTCTTGGTTTACTGCCAATGTCCTTGATCAGAGCACAGAAGCATTTACTTAGGAAAATAACATTAAATGGCAGCCCATGGCAACAATAACAGCTCCATCGCCGGAATACACTCGCAGAGGATGCATGGGTGGCTCGATGGCCCTGAACACTTAAGTACATTTTTTTCCTTTCAATTCCCTCTGGTACATTAATTTTTATTGATAGCTTATAGCTATGGCAAGTGGTCCTGGTTTTACTAACTTGCAGGACTGAAGAATATCACTCATGTGGAAAAAAAAAAAACCAACATAACAACAAGCTACCTGGCCACCAGGCTGTGTGTTTGTATTTTTGAACCATGAGCCTTTATTGAATTGGAAAGCCAAAAGCTCTTCCCTTCCCTATTTTATCTGCTCACACATTAATTTATTTTAAAGATTAAAAAACCATTAATTTCTCTAATTTCACAGAAATATAGGTGATTTGCACTGCAGACCAGGGTACAAAGTGTAGTGGATTTGGAAAATGCATATTTTCTCCTTTCTCAACCTATTCTTAGCAGCCTGGATGATTCCTAAGAAAAATTATGTAATACATAATGTTACATGGAAATGTAAACCTCCACAAGCTGCAGGGAGAAAATAAGGAAGCATCGCTTCATTACAAAGAAACTTGATACTGCCTAATGTTTCCTTTTCCCTGCCTGTATCTTTGCATGTATCACACAGAGGCATCTGTGTCTGGTTTTATGTTCAAAAACCTGATTTACTAAAATGAAGTAGAAAAAAAAACAACAAATCCTCTGTTCATTTGCATTAAATAATTGATTTGTGACAAAATGACTAGGAAAAAAAGGTTATGGCATCCAAGTGCAGAGAGTTCTCACTGTAATCAAGTGTTTCTAGAGCCCATGATGGAGGTTTATCCCCTGAATCCTGATATTAATGGATCATCTTGAGGTTTGTTTGTTTGTTTTTTCCCACTGAAATCTTAAGGGGACTTTATGTTAATTCAGAGTGAATCCAATTTCTGCTATTTCTACACATGTGACATAAAAATGACCTTGCATTGTTGCAGAGCAATGCAGCTGCCTATCAGTGGCCAGAAATCTGGAACATGTGGAAATTGCTGAGTCAAGCCTTTAAAAGTAACACACACATTAGTAATGCTAATGATATTTGAAAATAAGTGTTAAAAAAATACCAGTGCATTACAAATCTCCCATTACAAACCCCAGAGCTCTTATAAAACGAGTGTTCTTTCACTCAACATGAAAGCAGCTCTGGCTCCATGTATGGTTTATCTTTTACTGCTCACTAAAACATCACCACATGCTCTGATTAACCCTGCACAGGCATGAAGGAAAAGAGCAGAGCACACAACAGGCCTAGAACCACAGAATCATTAGGGTTGGAAAAGACCCCAAAGATCATCACCTTTGACTTGATACCATATCATGAGTGCCACACCTACTCATTTTTTTAATATTTCCAGTCATCCCATGGCTCCAAAAGCACTGGAATGTGCATTTGACAGCTGCAGAGACTGACTTTGCAAGCTGTGGTCTCAGCACATGTGTTCTGCAGGACAGAATCTCTCCTAACACGTGTCTTGGCACAGTTGCCAGCAGAGCAGACACTCATCACAAGGGCTTTTTTCACTACATTATACAATGAAATACCACTGGTCATGATCTGACAGACAGAAAATAAAATTAAGATGGAAAATGGGGCTCATCTTTACTCCTAAAAAACAATGGAAGTTTGGATCAGACTGTTAATGATTAGACTAATAAAAATTATTTCACAAGCATCTTCTTTTCCAATTTAACAATGATTACACAGTGTTACATGTTAATTACCTGAACTATTCTCTATTTTAGGGCATCTGTGGTGGGCAGAACTGGAAAGGAGCCTGATATTTGCACACTGTGGGCACACAGCTCCAGTGTGGGATCACACCAAGTCCAAAAGCAGGAGATTGCCAAGGTAAAGGCTTTTTAGAAAATGAGAGATATAAGTTCCTTTAATTTGGTAATGCATCTAATTTTTATACTCCCACCTTTGTTTTGCCTTTTTTCAACATTTGAATACTCAGAAAGGATGTAATGAAACCTGACTAATCAGCATTTTCAGAGATGAGTCTGAGCTCCAGGAGCTCTTTGGGAAAAATGATTGAGGCACATGGGTTTTCTAGTTCTGATTAGGAATCTGCAATCAAAAATTATGTTTACATAAACTTAAATATTATCAACAGCATTTAGCGCTGCAGAATTGGCACTAATGATAAAAATTAAGTACTGGTGAATCACATTTTAAAATTTTAACACTTGAAACAACAACAACAATTTTCCCTTTTAAACACAAGAGCTGTGACTTCCTGATGAAAGTCCCAGAGGTATTTTCTTCTTCTCTGGAAGGCATATTTCCCTCTAATTAATTAGGGTGAGGGACTTGAGGCAAAGTGAAAGGATGAAGCAGAACCTGACTGCTCTCTGCAGCTCTGGCTGCTCTTTATAAACTGCAGGGAGAAATTTCCCCTGCAAAGCTGTTTTCCTGGGGTTTTAGCACCTGTTTACCAAGTGGGGCCCCAGTCCTTCACTCAGTGCAGTCGGAGCAGCACTGGCTCTGTACAGGCTGGCTCTACACTGGCCAGACCCACCTGTTTTGGCACAGTAGACAGGCTTAGAATGACTATCCTGAGAAAGGGCTCAGGAACCCTTTTAGTGTCTGCATTGAAACAAAATATTGATCGGGACTGCTTTTAATATGCTTCCTAAATTAATGTTAGGTTTTCTTTCTTTTCCTTCAAGGATTCCCAGTAGCTGAATTTTAGAAGCAGCTCATCAGCTCTGAAAACATTCCCATCTCTATGTGACATTTCATATTCATGTGAAAGGAGAAATACATTTTAAGTGAATTGAGAAACATCTTTTATAACAGTGAGAGATAAAGAGGGAAGAGAGAGATTGTTCTACAATCATATAAAAAGATCTTGGCAAACGATTCTGCTGCACTGAGATTGAATAAGGGATACAGCAGATATTTTGTCATTTGTTCCCTGGGTTTTTGACTGGCTATAGCAGTGAGGGAAGCGTTATCATAAACATCTCTGAGTTGCTAGAGGAAATTTTATTGTCTGCCAGATTCACAAATTGAAATTGATCTTCATTCTACCACTACCGGTTTTGCCAAAGTTTCTGCAAAGTAGACACAACAAAATACAGTAGCCTTTCAGGTTACTTCTGATTAAATTCATATCATTTGTCTTGAAACAAAAGTTTTTTTTCTTTTTTTTTTTTTTACCTGACTGCAACATATAATTTTAGTCAGCTAACACTAAATTAGACACCCACTCAGATTTATTATGATAAGAACATTCAGTAAGCTAATTTCAAGATGATGACTCCAATAAATTCTTATAATTTATTATTTAGTACTTTGGTTTTTAATCATTAAGTACGTGAAGACTTTGTAGGTCAAACCTGTATTAATGAAGACAGTAATCTATTTTTCAAACTCTCTGCTTCTCACCCACCTTTCAAATTGTAAATTAACAGAAATATCTTTAAACATATGTAGAAGAACAAAGGAAAAAATTGGGAGTATTTGCAGCACCATTTAACCAACCATTCCTGAGACCGTGTCTATTAAATCCATTTTCTCACAATTTTTGCAATTCTTACCAAAGGGAATGCTGAAATCAAACAAAACAAAAGATAGTCCTTAAATGAGCAATTTTAATAATCAGAACAGCAAAAATGAATGGAAATTATGCAAAGATAAGCACTAAAGTTTTCATTAGATTGTTACATTAGCACAAATGGGGTCATTTAGAAGAACTTTCTCTTGCTGGCCACAGGTTTCTGAAACTTAAATATTAACCATATGAATTTTTTAATAGGCAAGTAAAAATATCAGAGAGGAGCTTCTCTTTCACTCGGCCCATGCTCAGCACAGGCTGTCTGATGGCTCCTCTGTCTGGAAGGGACTGGAGGAAGCTCTGCTGCCTCTGACTATTTGAAATTCTCATTCTGATTTCACAGATGCTGGTCCTCAGCACATATTGACCTTTTACTTATTATGCTACATCTGTTTGTTTTTACATCCAATGTTGCATTGTCCTCCATTCTCTGGTGCTTTCATTCCCTGTGGGACATTTAATCCTTACAACAACACTGGACATTCTTTTCAGGAATGCATCGGGACTCTGAAAATCTGAATATGTCACCCACAGTACAGCACATTAAACTACTCAAGAATGCTGTAAATCAGTAGAAATGTATTTTTAGGAAGAGCTCCTATAACTATTGCAGATCTCACACACATGCATTTATCTTCCGTCTGCTGTCGCAAACTTAGTGACTCATTTGTTACTGGGAATAATAGTTGTGTCATTTCTCCATGCAATTAATAAAGCTTTGTGCCATGGGTACCTAGTAAATGAAATTCACAACAGGAAACAAAGCCCTGCAAGCAAACTGCATTGCTAGAGCTGCACCAACTTACAATGATTCACTGGTCCTTGCCCCTTTTAACCTTCCAACACAGGAACAAATATTTCTGTGAAATACTGAACACTGTGCATGCATGAAACAAACAACATTATGAATAATTTTATTCAGACTGTAGACAGGCTCCTCCACTGTCAAAAATATATTTGGGTTTGATGGAAGAGTCTCACCTTCACGCAGATGTATGGAAAAGAATATGAAGGAATCCCAAAACAGGACAAAGGATTTAAAAAATTGAATCCTTTAGGCACTGACTAATTTAGCCATAGAATAAACCACTGGTGATGACCATATTATAACTAGAGCAACAGACATTTCCTTGGTCCTCCATTATTTCCACAATATAAGCTCAAAAATTGTGTCTAGGGAGTGAGTTGGGGGGGGCACAGGGGACAGGAAGGAAGGGTGGAAAGCAAGGAAGGAACTGGGCTTGATTTTGGCCAGGAAAAAAAAAAAAGATAGGAATGGAAAACTGCAAGTCAGCATCTCTGTAAGTATCCTAGATCCAAGAGGGGTAAACAAGCCCCAGTCCAAACGGAGGTGAGGCAATGGCACTGGTCACAAGAAAATGGAAGAAAGTACATGTTAGTGCAGTCCTTGAGCATGGGCACCCTCCCTCTGTGCTGGCTTTGTAAGCACCAGCACAGATCAGCTACAGAAGGGCAGAGGTTTGTGAACCAGACTGACTCCACCACCCATCTCAGTGTGAGTGGGCTCCAGGGACCCTCATCCATACAGACAGCACAGAGGAAACCTTGGTTACCTCACTGCCTCCCCAAAGAGCCAATTCAGGAATCACCACAGAGATGAAAGCAGAAAACTCCAAACATGCTCTGAATGTCTTCAGATCTCGCTGAAGGGAAAGCAAGTGACAAAGACAACCAGCATGAAAGATGAACCTTGGACACTACCAAATTTTGTAGGGGAAGGGCACTATGCATGAATGCAGAGCATTTCAAAGCCTCTAACCCAGAGCCCCATGGGCCATGATGTGAGATGGGAGAATAAACCAGACAGGTTGTTCCCACATAGTGCCCTGCACTGGAAAATCCAGCTCCTGCCAGAATCCTTCCTAAGACAATGCACGATGTGCCCCTGAGTTCATCCATATTAGACCACATCCAATCAAAATCTACCAACAAGGTATTAAAAAAACCCAAAAATTAGTTTTCTTAATTTGGATACTAATACTTTACACTTGGTGGGTCCGCCCTTCTATCACATCCAAGAGCAAAACTAATTTATCATTCACTTAGAAATCTTTAGCAAGATTTTAACCAACAAAATGGTGGAGATGGCTAAACTGATGGCACTGGACCTCGGTGTGATCACTCAAATCAACCTCTGTTTATTGAGACATGTTTGAAGCCTTTCATTCCTCTGTCTTAATTTTCCAGGATAAGCATTCATGACACAGGAGAGAAAAAATTCCAGTAAACAACCTTCATCTGCATCCCTGCCTGGAAGAATCACTTCCTCCAGGCTCCATCACAAAAGCCATTTTGTTCTTGGCTTCTGGAACTGGAAGGATTCATGTCATAGGATTTTTAATGATGCTCTAATACTCCAAAATGCAGGTTTTGAGATGATGGAGGCCAACCTCTCTTGTTTCTGCTGCGAATAAAACTGCTCACAGGGCAGCTGGTTTCGGGCTGCAGAGCCTTCCTGCTGTGGTCTAGACCAAAACCAACAAATCTTTTTACAAAGGCCACTGCACAGCTGTGAAATGATAACTTTCAGGCACTGCGGATTTGGGTCATATTTGACCTAATGATCTAGAAGTGAAAGTCTCCTTAATCCCATTACTAATGCTCTGACTCATCCGGCTACTGATTCTAAAAATGTCTGCTAAGTTCCTTAAAAAGTTACATTTTAATCTGAGAATATTAATTACATTTAAAGTTACGACTCCCCCATGATTTATAACCTCGCAGAAAATACTGCATTTTCATATGTGGTTTTGCAATTTTCACTTCTATATACCTATCATTGTCCATTGTTTATTTTCCTTGATTGATGGTAGGGCTTTGGAGGTTTCCCATTATGAGCCTTATAATTATCACTGGTAATAGAGAAGCTCTTCCTATTATATTCAGTGAGACTGCCCAAATTATTCATTGTAGACCATTGGTACAGGACTACAAGGAAATAAGAATTTATTTCCAGTCTCAGGCATATGCTAGATAAGAGGATGTATTTATTTCTCCATGTTTCAAAAGGATTAAGGTTTGAAAAAATAAATATCACTTAGCTTGTCAGCATGCAGAACATTATGGTGCTGAGTTTAAAGTCCCTTTCCTGGGTTAAGTACGACAAATCTAAAAACGGGAGGGGGGAAATCTCAACTATATCCTTACTCAGCTAAATAAATGAATACTATAAATTTTAGCTGTTAAGCAGGTTTACAGAACAGACTGCACAAAACTGTATCTTGGCTTTAACAGTATAATGTGCTTATTTAGAGAAATGCTACAGAATTCCAGAAGTCCTTGACCCTTGGCTATACCAAGAGCTTGCTGAATACATCATCTGGGTTTTGCTTAATTACACATAATTAGGAAATGCAATTATGCTTTCAGTGTTACTCTGCCATTAGGAAGGAGTGTAGTGGACAGCAATAACATCAATAAGATACAGGTCTTGAAATGAAAAAAAATTACAGTCAACCTATACAAACAGACAAAACATAGGAAGACTACTAAACCTTAACACAGAAAAAAAGCATTTTGCTCTTGGCAATAGAAGAATACATGTTTTAGAGGCATTTTCCCAGCCTTTTTATTCAGAGCAGCATTTAATGATATGCTCATTTGCATCAACAATCTGAGTGTCACCATTTTTTTCTCAATTACTTTGATATGCTAACTTTCTAACATATTTATGACCTTTTATCATTATTTCATATGCTAAACTTCATCCAGGCCACAGATTAGTGAATTACCTTAATTATGTGTTCTCTAAGAATTTAAACATTTTCTTCATGTGCTCCTCCCTAAGCAAGTGGTGCTCAGGCACCATGATTAGGAATGCTGTCTGCAATAAGCTCATTCCCAAAGCAAAATTTACATGGCTTGGCAATGTGGGAAGGCAGCTATTTCACGCCTTGATGACTGCCCACCAAAAAAAACAGAAAGTGGATGAATGCAAGTTGACAAAACAGATATAAGGAAAGGAGATCTGATCATCTACCACATCACACTTGTGCTGCTTTTGTTTATCTGCTTTAACTGCTATTATAGCAACCAGCTATAATAAAATAATACACTCCATTAAATATATGCGTTACTTGCAATGTTTGTTCAGTGCTGAGGAATATTTCACCAAAGTATAATTTAACAATCTGGCATTTAGTCTTTCACTGGGCTCTGCCCTCCAAAACTTCATGGTAAAGACAAGTATGAGGCCAGCTGCATTCAGTCCTGAGGGGTGGTGGTGGTTCAGCAGCGAGGCAGAGGGTTGTCTGCTTAGACCGTGCTCCCAATCAGCCAGGGAATCCTTTTCTGCCACTTTATGAAAGAATTCCAAATCAAGTTCCATCTTGCAGGTCAAATACAGGCAAAAGTGACTCTCCCAAATGCAGCCTCCAGCCATTTAGAAGAGACAGAAACCCATGGCACAGAGGATGTCATGTGCCACTGCGGGCTCAGCCCTTCAGTAACAGCAGGATGGAGAACTCAGAGTCCTTGTCCCACTCCTGTAACACCCAAACCAGTCCCATACTCAGAGGCTTCAGGGGGAGGGCACAGAAATCTCTCAGGGTGCATTCCATATGTTCCCAGCACCTCAAGGCACCCCACACCTCCTGCCACTGGCCCTTGGTACCAGCACCAGAGGAACAGTCACCCTGGGAAACTGAAGGTGAAGCTTCTAATTAAGGGCAGCAACATTTTTTAGATATCTTTGCTTTAATCTCAAGAGCATCTGAAAATAGCAACAATTCTGTAGTAGCATTTCAATTAATATTTACAGCCTGTTTCTATGTGGGATAAAGTCTTAAATACTGGAGCAGCAGGCTGATTTTAGGGGTTTTTAAGAATCTAACACTCCGCAAATGTTATTGGGTTGTGTTATTAAAATATTAAACAGTGGTTATGCCTTAAATACCAGAGGCAGTTTGAACTGGATATACTCCCATCTTTCCCTTAGTGTTTAGCTCTGCTGCCATGCACTCTTAAACCATGTTTTGTTCCAGAAGTAACTGCAAGAACTAAGGAGGTGTGTGAAATAAAATCCTCTGCATAAAGTGCCTATCAGTTTGTCAAACTTTCAGAACTCCTTTGAAACATGCAGCAATCAAGCATCATATAATACATTTATAACATAAATGTAATATACACTAAATGTAATCTAGGCTCTTTTTATCTGCATTATATATCTCACTATCTAATATAAACTACTTACATGTTATCAGATATAATTACTGAATATATTTACTATTTGGAAAAGAGTGTAGCAAAAGATAGAGAATGAAGATAAAATGTACAGAAATGCAAGTAATTCATTACTTTAATTGCTTCAAGAAGCTATGATGATGTTATTCCTCTATTAAAATAAGTTCCTTAATTAATCAGCAAGACAAGAATACTTAAACCCATTTTTACCAACAGCAATATATTTGACTAATGTATTTTTTGAAAATATAAGATACATATGATAATTAATTGTAATAAATTTATTTACAAACAGCACAGCATTCAGGATATTATTAAAATGGGTGTGAAAACAGAGAAGCTATCCAAAAACCCCTTATTTTAGCTCCCCATCACACTCCAGCTCCGTATACTGGACAAGATTTTAGATTTTAACAAACTGTACAACAAGATGTTTGGGTTTTAGTCTGCAAAGCTGTTCCACTGACACTGCTACACTTGTTTTTATATTGGGTCCTATACTTTTCTTCAAAAAAAGTTTCTATAAATAATAAAAACAAAAAACACTTTCAGATTACGAAAGGATTGTTCTAAGTACAAAGCGTTGTCTGCTACTCACTCAGCAGACCTCTATTAAACCCCCACAATCTGGCTTCAGAAATAAGTGGAGGAAAACCTTGCTGCACCTCCAAAGTGTTCAGCTTTGAGCTCTGCCAGAGACCTTTGAACAAGCTCTATAAATGACATCCATATTTGTCCATTTTTTGACTTAAATTGCTTTTGGTTCAACTGCATGCAGCACTGAATTGCCTTGATGCAATGTCATATGGAATGACATAAAACACAGAAAAAAGCAAGTTGCTGGCTAGGATTAGGAAAGAAAGGAGTCACGGCCCTTGTTCACTTCAGTAAATGTTGGAGAAAATGAAAATGAAACTTCTGTTAAGAGGTAATCTCTTCAAAGCTCGATAAGAGCAGGTGACATTTTACAAGTCTCAAGTTCTTCATGTTATATTTAGCAGGTACAATGAAACAATTTACATAGAGTCCAAGACTGCTCGTGTTCCTTTTCTCTTTTTCAGAGTAAAGGGACACATTCTGTAATTCATTGTGTTCTTAGCATGCAAGCTGAGGTTTAAATTCAGTTTCACTCCTGAGCAAGGAATCTCTCTCGCCATCTTTTGCCCACAGCAAAGGTGAAGATGAATGCCAGAACTTGGGAGGAATGTTTTCATCTGCCCCAATTCTCTTCCTGAACTATTCTTCCTTCACAATTAAACCACTTCTCGCACTACACCCCAGGTATTTAAATGTTGTGGACAAATTATTCTCAGAGATTAATAACTTTTGTAAGAGCAATCTCTAATCTATATGACGTCCATCTTTCCATGTTTCCCATCAAAAATCCAACAAAGCAACTGAACAGGCAGTGTAGTTTTCTGTACATATTTTGATGACATCAGACAGGAAGGTGCCTTGTGAATCTGAGACTTGAGAGACCCATTAAGAGCACGTGTAATTTGGATGCTGACTGTTTGCATGGATCTAGTTGTGGTAGTTCACATCTTTCATGTTTTATGCAACCAAAAACAGCTCAAGAGTTCATTCACTGAAATAGGAGCACCCACAATCTAGGCATTTTTAAAAGCCAGATAATAATGTCTTGTTATACACAAAAACATCTATTTCCATGAACTCCTGGAAGGTTTTATAATTTTTAACCATCAATAAAATATTCAAATATTAAATTGGTAATTATTTTTGGTGTTAAAATCCTTTGGAGTAGCACTAAATTATATTATTTAAAATACATATTAAAGATAGATCTAGCTAATAATTTAGAAGAACTTCATAACATGCATTCTTTTACGGATAACCCCAAATTACTCAGAAATTGCTGTAGTTCTCACATGATTATCACATAGTGATTTTGTATTTATTATAAGATAAAATCAAGGAAATTTTGCTTACAAGCAAACATCACTTCCTTATTTGTTTAAATACCTATTTAATAGTCCATGGCTTCCTAAAGCCTTACAAACATCCCCTGGTTCCCAAGACTGGTAGGTGAGGTTAAGGTCTGTAAGAAGAGTGGAAGCCACGTTGGGGTCAGTATTTTTAAAAGAACAGAGGCTGAATCCTGTAAATGACACTGAGAAAGATATGCAAAACTGGAACCTTGACCTCTTCCTCATCACCATGTTGTGTTTATAGTCAGAGTGCAGCAGGATTTAAGGAAGAAAATGTTTTCAAGACAGGTAGATTAAAATAGTTTCATTAAAACAATGCAGCTCACTGTTTTGACTTCTTTTTTCTAGGAGTAGAAAGCCAGAGTTTGATATCATTCTCACATTTCAGTGTGCATTTTTCGAATCAGCCTAAGCAAGAATTCAGTCAAGTTTCATTATAAGTGGAGTATACAGCAGTTTTCAGCTGCTTTGGAAAGTTTGCCCTCTGCTTCTTATAAAGCCAAAATCTCCAAACAGGAGAATGAGAACATTTTTATTTTCCAGCAAGAAGGACTTATATTCAGTGCCCCTACAAGGGTGACTCTGGGCTGCACAACTGTATTTTTTAATAAATGCAGATATTTATATTATTATTATAATAGCAAGAGGCTTGTTGTAGGAGATGGAACATTTCTGAAAATTTGAGTGAACAGAAATGGAAATGAATGTTCCTAAGCTGGCAGTCCCTTTTGGCAGTTTTTATAGTTATGCTAATATTAAAATAGACTGCCTGACTTCACTTGAATTAAGACTGATACCTGTAAGAAATTCGAGAATAAAAAAATTAAACACTACAATGCAATGTAATGTACCCTTATATACTGCACACAATGAAATATGGGTAATTTATTTAGGAGCTTAATATCTTCAATAGAACGACTGATTTGCAGGAGTCAATAAATATCCTTAGTCTGATATTTAAGATGGCAATGTCTTCAACACCTAATAAGAGTTTTATCAAAGAAAAGTATATTAAATTTATGTATTAAATGAATGTCTCAAGGAGACAAGCAGTTCAGATTTGATCACACGTATTTTATTAGGTAGAGCCCCAGCTTTGTACATCTGCGTATTCAGCAGCAGGATTAAGCTGATGCTGTGAATGGAAACAGAATGAACCCTTTGCTTTGTTTCTGTGCAAATCTTTTATATTGATATTCTATTTCTGAGACAATGAGTAGCAGTTTTTAGTGATGAAACCCCATCTCCTCTGGCTGAACTGGGTGTGCAGGAAAGGGAGGCAATGGGAAGTTGTGCAGCCTCTAGCAAGAGGTATTTAATCCACAGCAGACACTCCCCAGGTACTGCCAAGGATCCCATGTCTAAAGTGAGACCTATGTGAGTGAATGCAAACTGGGAACCAAGCAGTGACACACTGATTAATGCCTAGAAAAAAAGAAATATCAAACGTAGATTTCCTTCTGAAAGCCTGACTGTTGCAAGTGAAACATTTGTGAAAACTCTGGACACGAAGTTCATCAACTAGTCTCAGCTCCACAGACAATAGAAGTTCAGAAACCAGTCTCAAACAAAAGCAATGGGATTTTGCCTATCTGTAGCCATGCTCTCTTTTTTCCCTGTGGTAAGCATATGGTTGCATTCAAACTCGGGACATTTTTGTCCCAGCTATGTCACAGATTTCAGGAATGGCTTTGCATAAGTCACTTGGCCTTTGTTCAGTTTGCAGGCTGCAGAAAAAGCCAGCCTACTGCATTTTTCTCTTTTTGCAGCAGGGAAACACAATACTCAGATGAGCATAATAATTTATGTATCAAGCAGATGTGCAAAAGACAAGATCACAACCTTTACATCCAAATCCTGTTCCACTAATAGTACTAACATCCCATCTAACATACTTGCTTCAGTATAGTGATACATTTGTTTGCAATGATTGTTACATTGCTTTTGATTAATAATTAAAGAAAGATGCCTAACCCAGGAGGAAATCTTAGGGAATGACAGAAACATCCATTTATGATGGCAAGGAGGTAAAGTAGTACAGCAGCCCCAAGAGACCAGCACAGCTCAGATGTTACCTCCAATACATGCTGATGCCATCCTGCACTGTCAAATAAAACTGAACAGCACAATAGAGATATGTGACCAAAACTGTCAGCACCAATAGGTACTGCAGAAATTGTGTTAGGAAAATGGATGTACTAAGATTCAATTTTTGGATTGTATAAAGGTTTAATTTGGTGACCTTGTAGGTCTTGTAAAACAAGGGAGAGACCCCACAGTCTTTAAAGGAAAAGAAAAGAATAATCCATTTTTTGGCAATGCATATTTATCTCTTTATTTTCAATCCAGCTGACTGAAGATAAAAACTAGCCTGTACAACATGATGCCTTTGTTCCAGTCACCCCTCCTCCTTGCTTATAATGCCCAGGATCGCTGCTTGGGATTCCTCTGCACACAGTCTGGGGGGGCAGAAAGGGAAACTTTCATTTAGAATTTTATGATAATGACAGTGCCAATAAATCTGTGAGCACCAACACATTTCCCTGCACAAAGACATGAAAAAATCTGGACAACTAAGTCCATGGGTGAAATGGATGTAAAATTTCTATGTGATATTAGTCTGGGACTTAAGGCATAATTGTGTTTCACTTGAGTCACTTCTGCAGGGTCTGAAGATGTTCCTACTGAGGCTACAGGTACAGCTTAATCTGCATAAAGAGTAAGGCCACCCCCGTCCACTTCTCATGAAAAATGGACATCCTCCATTGGCTCATCGCCGCCTTCCTGCCTTTTCCCACCAGCACAGGTGGCCACCCTCAGAGTCCACCAACAGAAAAGTTTGCAATGAAAAATTATCTAATTCCTGTTGGTCTTTTGGATTAACACAGATTTAGCCTTTGGTGCATCATGGGATTCAGCCTCTCAAGGGGGAGCAGGGCAGGAGGGAGGGGGCATTTGGAAGGAAGAGAGGCTTGTATTCTCAATCCTGGATCAGTCAGCCCTCAGCCTTCAAGGGCACTGATGTTACAGCAAGCAAAACTTTAAACCTTTCTAAGCACATTCATCACACAGGTAAGCTGTGTTTTCCAATTTGGTGTGATATACGACCTAGGATTAATCAGCATGCATTGGGAAAAAAAAAAAAAATCAACACATCAAAATTATTTCAACCACCTGCACAATATCTCTTGATTGTCAAAATACATCTCCAAGCTGACAAATGGTAACAAGATTTCACATTAGAAAAAACGTGCTGTCGATGGACTTAAATCGTGCCGTCAGTTATGTACTGCTGTCGCCTTTTTTCACAAGGCCACTTAAGCAACAAAGTGATAATACAGTGCAGAAGAACCAAATTTATCACACTTCACCACAGCCCTCCACACTAATGCAGAACATAACAATCCAGCAGGCTCGAGTGCAGCTTCCTCCCGAGTGATCTTTTCATGCTTGCACTGCTCCACTTCTCGTGCAGGTTTTGCCAATGACTTTTAGAGGGAAAAAGATGCTCCCTCTTCCCCTCCCGCTCCACAGACACTGCACAAGCACATGTGGCAGCACAGGAAATGCACTGGGGAATTAAAAGTCAGCACAGGGCGCTCTGCTGGTTCATACATTGTTCTCAACAAGACTGCAGAGGTGAACCTGAAGGTAGCTTTTGGCTCCGGAATCAGAATTTAGGTTATTTATTTATTTGCAATGATAGTGATGGAAGACCCAGAGGGCAGCAGCTCATTCCCCTTTCCTACGCTCTGTTAGCTCCAAACAGCAAACAGGCAGCACACAGGCTGTGCCCTCTGCAGCAAGCCTGGGTAACACTGCTGTGCACAGACCTTTGGAGGAAGGACAGATAGTTTGGAAGCAGCCTTTGAAATACATATCACATGGAATGTGTGCTCCACCTGACAGGACACTGAGTCCTTGTTGACTTAAGGAGTTATTACAATTTACAGCTATGCACTGCCATATATTCACCCCCCTCCGAGACCACCAAATGCATTATTACTGGATAAACTTATGATGGAGTAGGTTCGAATCACAGAGTATTTGTGAAGAGTTGTTATTGCTATAGCCTTAATGACAATCACCATGGCTGGCTGTAATTATCTGTGCACACCAAGGAGAAAGGTGGCAGTGAGGAACTAGGAGAGATGACAAATAAAGCTCACAACAGCAGTAAATATCCCATCCTGGTGTTACACAGAACGGCCAAACAAAAGGCTGGTCAGCATTTGGTCATGTTTCACTTATTTGCTTTTAAAAATACTATCAAATTATTTTTTAAATTGCTACAACTGAAAGGACAAAACTTCATACGTAACTTCTAGGCTAGGAATATAGCTTTGCAAGATGTAATTAACATGAACTCCTGGAATGGAACTGTCCTGGAATCCTTTCTGTTTACTGATGTTGGCTATGTTGTGTTTCTGAGTGAAAAAACACCAGCCCTTTTGGAACAATGTGTTTTAGAAGGAGGTGGAATAGAGATCAAATTTAAACAAAAAAGAATAAAAAAAGCATTAAGAATGCAAGTCTGTATTTAGAAGCTCCAAACAGTGCAGCTTGCAATTCTGTCCATTTCCTTGATTTTTAATATCTCTATAATCAAAAAATTATTTAAACTGGCTACTGTGTAATGCATGTCCTCCTAATATATTTATACAAAATCTGCACTTATTTATATGAGCAGCTTTGAGTCCATATGACAGAACCTGCTTGGCACTTCATAATTCTTTATTGGCTCCTTGGTTATTAATATTTTCATATTCATGGATATTTTCAACCGTTTACGAATTATGACATTAATAGAGAACTGAAGTCTATACATGTAATACTTAAGTTCTGACTTAAAATGGGTAAACCCAAAGCACTTCAAAGTCATTCTTATGTGTCTCAATTTTCCTAGCCAACTGCAGCCTATTTATTTAAGTTTATGCAACCTCCCAGGGCCCTGACAATGACTAAGCACAATAGGGACAGTTAAGAAGGGCGTAGGGAGAAAATTAACTCTGATTTTGCTTATTTTTGTTGGTTGAAGGCAGAACTGTCACCTTATTTTAATGCATTCTTATTCCCTACCTCACAATACAGATAGAATGAAGATATAATAACGTGATAATCGAGTGCCTTCACAGAGCCCACCAGTGCATTACAACTCCAACATGCAGAATGCAAACATCTGCTGGCATCATTAAACCATTTCTATACTCTGCATACCCAGACTTGACCCTGTGACCATTTCTACCATTAGATTTGAATGACCTCAGCAGAAGAGCTGAAAGGCCAGAGTATTAATTCACAGAACCACAAGCTCAATTTAAGATTTAATTTGAGATAACTAAGAGCAGCTGAAGGTGTATTCAAACTTATAAGTGTGGAATAAAAGATCTTACCCTGTTTTTCAAGTTAAATATAAATTCAATTATTTTTAACAGATTTATTCACAACTTTACAAACAAGGCCATGGTTCTTTTAGCATACCTCCAGATTAAAATCTGACAATATGATGCTTCTGTTTAGCAATTTTTTTTTCCTAATTTATGAAGGTCTTTCCTACAGGGATTTTTCTGCATTCTGATTATATCCCTAAGGGGAAAAATGCCTCATTTATGAGCTATTCCCACCATACAGCTTTGAAACACTCACTTTTATTCCAACTTAAATTAGCTAAAAGCCTTTTTGCTCAATCAAGATGTTTTTGCATCTAAAAATTTTAATGTGACAATTAAAGTATCTGAAAAGTCTTCGATACAGTGCATAACAAACGATACAGTGTTGAAGATCTGTCCCCATCTGGCTCTTTGGTAGCTTCTACAGGGCAGGCTGCACAGACCTGCTATGCAGGCACAAATACACACACTTTATGCACATTACATGTCCACAAAACTTTACAAATGAGGGAGGCACAGGGAGCGCAGAGCTGTGTGCCAGGACCTGTCGGTGTAGCTTCACGTCACCCGCTCCCTGACCCTGACACTTCTCCTGGAGATTCATCCTGATATCCTAATCCTAAATCTGTTCCGTTCATCTGCTTTTTCTCAGGTTTAAATCACCCTGCTTACTCTGTCAGCTCTCCCTCGTGCTGGGAGATCATGGTGCAGGGATCACAGAGGAATCAGCTCCCTGGCCCGGCCGTGGGATGAGCACATCACTCACGACTGCTGGAGCCATGGGGACACCACAGTGCCCCTTCCCATCAGGACAGGGCCCTGCTCTGGGGAAAAGGCAGGGGGTCAGGCACCCTCCCCAGCTGAGGGATCGCCCCCACAATCATTGCACAGACACAACTCCCAGCAGTAAACCTGGTTCATCTGAGGAGCTCTGGCAAGATTCGCAACAGTGCGAGATGAAGATTTCATCTTTCACTGCTTTGCCACCAGCCTGTCATCCCTGAGTTCACAATGGAAAAATGCTTTATAAACTCTTGGATCATATCTTTACTTATTTGGTAACTAGAAATAGCTACAGAAATTATATAGATATGTCTACACTGTCCTCAAAGTTAATTTTACATCCTATTTTAAAATCACTGTTGTTAAGAAAAGCATTTTGCAGATGAGCAACTGCAAATCTTGATAAGCTTTACTTTCACCTGACTTTAGGACACAACAGAACAGAGTGCATTACGAGATTTGAAATCATCTATGGAAAATCAGGCATTAAGCTGGAGTGAGAGGGAATCTTCATAAAAATTACAGTGACTTCTTAGTTCTGTGTGAAAATGTTTTCTAAATGATTAGGACACGATACACAGGGAGCAAAAATACAGCCCAAATCCCAGTTCACCAAGGTGAGTGTAACACAGACCTGTTCAACACAGAAATACTGCTCAGATTTTTCAGACAAAGACCATCCCCTTGTCTGAACCCCGTAATCAAGATGTAAGGGGTCAGGCTCTCTACTTGCTTACCTGAGGAGAAAAGAAAAACAGGTATGCAGATCCATTTAGCACAGTATCACATGCAGCATATCCTACTTTTTCTTTTCCCATGCCTTCTCCCTTACACCCCTCCCTGCTTCTGAAGAAAAACATTTATCACTTTGCTCCTAGGTGCAAAAAGTGACTATGGCTAGGTAGGGCAGGTTAAAATTTTCTTTGACTCCTCAGCACATTTGTCATGCAGGCTGCCTGCCTGCCGAGGAAACCTTTTCACCTCGGGCTTATTGTGAAGACGTACCCCATGAGAAAGGAATAAGGTGAAAAATGATGATGTCACTAGGTTGTTGCAAGGTTAGCACACCCTTAAATGGAGTAATGGTAAATGAAGCAGCTGCTCAGCTCCCTACATATATATGACATTCATCCCCCTATCCTATAAAAGTGCAGGACTCCGTGAGGACTGAACACAAACTACTTGTTGACATAATTAGTGCTGGCTCAAGGGATCTTTCTAATAGCCAAGTTGGCTGTATTTTGCAAGCTTTCATTGGCAAAATTCAAGTAAACTTCAGCCAAGTTCTGTATCTATTTTGTTTTGTGTCTTATGTGTTTCCCAACTTGGAAAAAGGAGCCAAAATATTCTGGTAGCTTTTCAGTTCTATGGTAGTTGGTATTTTAAGATGATACTGGCTTTTAAAACACACAAATGTTTGGGCAAAGTGTAACTATCTAGGAGGAGATAGAGACTATAAACTCACAAGAAAAAATATAGGAATAAGATTAATTAATGAGTCTTGGCTTGCTACTATCTTAACTGGAGACTTTCTGCATAAGCACTGCAGAAGGCTTTGAATCTGTTGTCCCCTGAGTTTTCCTCTATCCAGAGTAAAACAAAATTTTCCCAAATAAAAGTAAGGAATCTAAAGAAACCATTTTTATATCATTTCTTTTCTTCGTTACATTCATTAAATGTTGAAAAAAATTGTAACCAATTTGACTTCTGCAGTTTCATATAATTGTGTTTGGATCTTGGGACAATGAATGCTTACTTGCCTCCTGTGCAAAGTTTGTTCTAGTTTGCCAGAATTCTTCAGTCCAGAACTTTTAGTTGCTCACAGAAAATAATTTATGCAAGGACTTTTTTTTTTTCTCTATTGCTTCACATTACTTTGAGTCTGCTCTACTTTGAAAACAGTTCCTAAATGTCTTGGTAAGCAAAATTAGATAATGTAGCTTCATAGTGCAATTTTAATTTAAAGGGACGGAAATCAGTTATCTGTGCAATTACTCTAACTGTAATGCACATTCTGTTACATTGCTTGGTGACAATAATCCACCCTTGGGTCATATTCAATTGTTTCCCTTTTATCAGTGACATAATGGGGGATTCTATTCCTCACAGTAGTTCATAATGGTTTTACTAAAACACTCTTACAACTGTTGCAAATATTAACACATTCCACACAGCACAGAAAAGGCCAGTTTGTAAACAAAGATAATTTTTTTCTTTTCTATTTTAAACTAGATAAACATTTTCACACTGCATATAAGACACAAACCAAACCCAGAAACACCTTCAAGGTGAAAATCTTTCTAAATATCCCAGTATTACTCCCACTTTTCTGCTGTTATTTTGAAAATAGCAATGCTAATGACTTTCTTTGTAAGATCTCATTTTCCACTTTCTTATCCCTGCCACAGATCTGCCCCCAAATGCTGCTGAAAAGACACCTGACATAAACCCTGACTCAAGCCCAGGAGGTACAGAAACACAGCACAGTTAAAGCAAACCAGTAGGAAAAACATGTAATTTAGGCAACAAGAATCTCTGTATACTTCCAGGTACAGCACACACCTTAATTACATATTTGTATATGTATTAAATGTATTTCCCTATGCAAAATATTGTGTATATGTGTATAATCATGTACATATTTTCTGGATTTGTGTGAGAAAAGACCAGATGTCAATGTTACGTCAACATTAGGCTCTTCTATAAAATGTGTGCTTCAGCATCTGCCTTGTGATTAGTAACAGGCAAATACATTTTAAATGTTTTCCTGTTCGATGACCAGAACTATTTTGAAAATAGTCCTTTTGGTATTACATTCAACTGCACTGTCTCATGACTTCTGTATTGGGTTTGTCTCGTGCATTGTAACTGAGCAAATTAAGCAGATGCAGAACTCACCCTGCTGTTGTGAAACCCTGGAAAACCATGGCATGTTTTGTGTTCCAGGTCCCATTGGCAACCCCAAAACGTGGACTTCTACATTAGAAATAATACATTCTTTTCATATGGGTCTATAGATTTTCCTCCGCCACCAAGAATATTATGCACTGACCAAACACAACATGCATTCATAGTTCTGACAAGAGAATCACCCAATAGAAATTAGGTGATAACATTAATGCAGTCACTAACAGCAGACCTTTCCTCTACTGAAACAACAGAACTAAGCATGTGGCATATCTCAGGGAGAACAGCAAATAGTCACATTCTTGAGATAGCATGCAATTTTCTGGCTTGTTTAATAAACTCTGAACTACATTTCAGGCAGGACAAGACAAATGCCCAAGAGAAGAATGCATGGATTCACTTTTACAGAAATTTCTTTCTAAGCAACAAGGAAAACAAATAAAATAAATAAAATAATGTAAGATAAAATATAAGTAAGAGGATGTTGAATTGAATCAACAGATTGCCTGAGAAGAACTCCATCCATCCCAGCAAGCAGTCCTAGGAAGTATTATTTAAAGTAAGGGATGCACGTCACAGAGACCAAACAGATTCCAGCAGGAGGCAAATCATACAGGGTGTTTACTTATGCCCCACACTCCTATATGTGGTGTTGCATTTCATAGGATGTGAAAAAAAGAAAGTAGGATATGAAAAAAATCCTCCTGAGGGCTGAAAGATGCTTTTGTTTTCCTAAGATTTAGAAACTCTTGCAGCAGTCTTTTGGGATTCTCACAGCTTTGTGTACACTAACTGCTATGACGTAAACACAAATTGTATTTTTCATGTTTGCTGTTTCTTATATGATTCCATACAACAGTAAAACTCTGCTCCTCTCCTACACCTAACAAGCCCATCATCCTCACTGGTACCTGTGCCTTCAAACGTCTGCAGAAAGAACAGAAATGGCTTTAAGACAATCACCAGGACCTTCCAGAGGGTCTGGCAATATAAGGAGAGCCTGAAAGAGTAACAAACGTGGGGTGGGTTACTGTAAATTCACATAAAAGTCTATTTCTGTTTAAGTTTGTGAGGACCAACATGGTAAATCTCAATCTCAAGAAACTCGCCCATCTGCCTCTTCAACAGCAGCATTGCTCAGAATACAGAGGCACAGATTAAAGCTGCACTTTATGCAAAGTAGACTGTAACAAATGAATACTTTCCAGACTTTTTACAGAAATTCAAGTGAAGAACTAATAAAACCTTTTACATTAATTGTTCACTAATTTTGTCTCATCTTATCTCTACTGTGTTAAGTACTGCTGCATCCTTCAGATTATTACTTTTAAAAATAAACCACAGAATAATTTTGCAGGAGCAAAATGTTATGAATGCTGATAAATGGATGAGAGTAATATGATTTGTGTCATTATTAGAGGATGTATGCTCACTATCAGAAGTGCTTTCCTGACAAGGAAGGTTTTGATATTCAAAAATGTTTAGTAAAATGTAAACCTTATAATCTTCCAGGTATTTATCCTGCTGCTAATTACTTCCAGGGGGCCTGGCACACATGTAAAAGAGCAATGGATATCAGCAGGGAGCACTTGCTAACTCAAAAAGTTAGAAAGACCACTTTCCCTAGAGATAAATAGCTGTTAAATCTGTCAACTTAAGCCTTAATTCATAACATCTAAAATAATCTCTATTCTCTTTACAGACAGCCAGTATGAGAATTAATGCAGTAATAATCTGGTAGACAGCAACTAGCAGGAATTTAAGATATGCAAGACTCCAACCAACTCAGCCTGACCAATACTTTTGTGAGGTTGATGCCAAAATTGACTGTTCCACAAATGAATCATTTTCTCAGAATATCAGAACACTTTTTGTTGAAGTCTCAAGTGATGGAGTTTTGTCTCACTATAAATTTGCAGGGAAATGGTTTTTGTGGATATATTCCTGCATGAAAGAGTGCATCCAGAGCGCTGCACACACCTGCAGACTCTCCCAAGAGAGCTCACTGCTTTCAACACATCGCTCAGATTAGTGGCAGCTCCCAGTGTTGCAGTCTTCAAGGTTATTAGTGCAAATGTGTATTCTTAAAATATCCTATTCAATTTCTTCCCAAAAGAAGGATTTTTGCCTTGACCAAACATATCAAGCAGTCCTTTAAAATGAGAGCACTAAGCCCAAAGCTTCTTGTATCAACAGTGACTGAAGCAGGTCCAGCAGCAGGTGAGCCCGGAGCTGACCCAGGCTTTGGGATTAGGGATGGGACGGGGATGCACACTTGGGGATGCACACAACCCTGACACAGATGGAACAAGCAGTGCTTACAGGGTTCTAGGAAGTGCTGTTCCCCAAAGGCTGCACTCCAGACCTCTGCAGTAACTAATCCAGACAAATGACCCAGTCAGAAACAGCAACTGTAAACAGGCAGTACTTGCTGACCTTGCAAAACTGCAGGGAGAGTCAAACGTGGAGGAGGCAAGAAAAAAAGAGAAGAAACAACCAAACCAACCCAAACCCAACACTAGGGTTTGGGCCTCCTCCCTGACTTTGCTGACACAACACATGGAATTAATGTTAACACATGTAAACTACTACACATTGGCCAGAAGTAAACAAATACCAGATAAATCTGATGGATTTAGATCAGAAGGAATTCAAAAAGGACCTTGGGATAGTGGTGAACTCATTGCTTAAAAACAAAAGGTGAAGTGACAAGGGAAAACAGTGAAAGCCAACACGTCTTCCATTTTACATGCTTACACCCACAGTTGCTTAGAATGGGAATGCATGTTCAGTGAAGTTAGAACAGGATTATTTAATTCTCCAGCAAAGCCCAGCCAGAATATTGTGTCACCACCTTATAAAATGATATTAATATAGCACTTGAAAAGGCATTAGGAAAAGCAAAGAAGCTGATTCATGGACTAAAAAGTGTGAGCTTATGGGACCTAAGTTCACATAGCTTAGAAAGAAGACATTTAAACAGGAATTTGAAGATCATATATATATACACATATATAACAGAAACCTTTAAAGTAAAAGAAGCCAGTTGCACTTGCATTTTTAAGAAAATACATTAAGGACAATAATAAAAGCTAAAGAAGATACACATTTCGCATAAATTCAGACACTCTGACATAAATATTGAAGAACAAAATACCCTTCCTTAGTCAAATGAAGTCTCACTTTAACACTTATCAAGGACATGGAGAGAGGTAATTTCCAGTGACTGAATCTAGGTCATATGCTCTTTCATGCAAAAGGCAGAACTAAAAAATTAGATGGAATAGTAATTAAGCAAAAGCCCAGAAGTGTCCAGTTGTGCTGGGAGGAGCTCAGAGAGCTCCAGCACTTCAGGGAGGTTGCAGCTCTCTGTGCTTTCCACTGCTGATTAAAGCTGTGGAGGAGAGAGGCCAGACATCTCTTTTCTTCCTCTCATTCTTTGTACTGTCTCCTTCTGGGACCAAAAGTCCTGACAGGATTTCCCTGGGCACCACCTTGCCTTCACCTGAGCTATGGGACACAGTTCAGAAGGGTACCAAGACTGGCCCAGAAACTCTTCTCTCCCTTTGCCTCCTTCATGTCAGCACCAGGTACAGCTATAATCTAACCCAAAGTGAGTCCCTATCTGCTAAAATAAAAGAGTGCAACCTTCAAGTGCTCGTTCATTTCTTTTAACCACCACTTTTCAACATTAAGGATTATTAACTTTAATGCCATTGGTGAGAAACTTTATTATGTTTTCAAGAAATTGCTTTAAATCAAAACTGCAGATAAGGCATTTTTCTCCCCTCAGAATTACATGGTTGTGTTGGCAACCAGCAGGAATCCATTTGAGCAATAGAATTACCACCTCCTGGAGGTGAAAAATGGGACAAAAGCAGGAGGAGTGTCTCTTCTTAAAAGTCAAGGGAAAAAGGGCAAATCAGGAAGGAATGGAAGCCCTGGGAATGGGAAAAACTAAACAATCTGCTGTTGATTTAAGCCTTACTGGAAGTTACCCTAACACAACATAGCAGCAGTCCTGTATAGAGATTTTACAGCAAAGCTGCAGAAATCAGAGACAGAAAAATTAATTCCCCCCCCCTCCCTTCCAATCCCAGTCCAAATTCAGTATCACTGTGAGATTGTGAGGTCTCAGTGAATTCAGTAGGGCTGGGCCATTTGACACCAATAAATCGACCCCATGTTTCAATGGCAGAGGCTGTAGCAGCTGTCATGACCATGAAGGCTCACCTGGCTACAAAGTGAAGGAGTGTCCTACAACTCTTTAGGAAAACATGAAAAATGAATAGAGAAATCCCTGTCTGAAATTATGATATTTGCAAGAACTTTTTAGTGCCTGGAGTACAACATATAGCTGGCTTCCAAGTAAATATCATGAGCATGTGGAAAGTTAAAAATGTGTCATGCAGTCAAGGTTTATGGAGAAAAAACAACTTTTGGATTCTGGATTAGTTTTCCTCCCACAATTAACAAAAAGTTTCTGTAGGTATGCAAGAGTCAGTAACACATACATGCTAAAATTTGTGTAAATGTTTTATCCCAGTAACAAAAAAATATTTAGTTTTTAAGCTGAAATTTGATTTCAAAGCTTTTGTAAAATAAATCTCTGCTAGGCTGATCTGCTATCCTGTTAAAGCTTACAAAGACTTTTTATCAGAGTTATAAAGCCACTGAAAATAAAGACACTTTAATGGACACCACATTAACTATGGTATTCTGAACAAGGTGCAGCAGTATAGACCACTAATATTTCTTCTTGGTGTAAATGTACAGCACGGTGTAGGCAGAACGCACGGATAGTCACAAATGCCCAGCATTATGCCAAGATGACAGAGTACTTGTCTTTTTTTGTTCATGTGCTGTAATTTATCTTAAAAAAAATGGACCCAGGTTTTCCTGCAAACTACAAAAAGTGTCCAAGAGAATGTCATTGTGGCATTACTCCTGCTAGAAAAGCTAATCTACTTTACACTGTCCTCCTTTATGAGGTACTGTCACTTCCCAGAAACAAAGGTATCCGCATAACACTTGCTGAAAATAAGCTGTAAAGCACTGTCAGTTGCTCTGCAGAAAAATGCCAATTATATCCCGTGCTTTTCTTTCTTTAGCTTACAATATATGTAATGTTTGATGAAAACTGTGCCATGGCCTCATTTAGGCCCACATGATACAGATGTTACGCCATTCTCAATGGTGGAAAGAGACTATATACACCGTAATAAGGATCCAGCAGAGTGTCCCCTCTTGCAGCAGCCAGGTGCTTGCACAGAATGACATCCCCAGTCAAAGCAAAACCATCATTTTGCAAAGTGTAATATTGCCTCTTTGGTCATGTACAACACTGGCTGTCATTTCAAGACTAGAGGTATTTCAGTCTTTCATATCATGACTTACCCAACCTGTCTGATTTTATTCTTAACTTTGTCTTAAATTCATTTCAGGTGATGTCTTTATTTTTTTTATATTTCCCAAGCAAAATTTAGGGTATCTCAACAAACTTTTATACTGACTATATTGAAAAAATAAACTCCCAATGATTAAAAAAAGATTCCAAATCTCAGATGGAAATTTCATAAAGGTCATCATATTAAGACCCACTCATACACACACACCCCAGTATAATTTGTATTTGTTTCCAACTATTTCTATTTGTTTCCAAGCTTCTTTTCTCAACAGAATCTTTAATTTCCAGGTTTGTGGCATCCCAGTGGCATAGACGACTTGACACTCCCACATGATCTTGTTTTTCTCATTCCCATTTCCTCAAACAGAATATCTTAATACAAACAAGTCTGTAGAGGCTAAAGGTGACTAAGTAATTTAGTTGTAGGAAATACATTTTCACAGAACACACAGGAATATAAGGACTATATAGAAATTAATGTCTGGAATTCAATCATACAACACCAGAGGACAGTAATGTCAGAGAAACTTGCTTACTGAAAAAATTTATTGTTTGTCATCTTTGAAACCAAGCTGTTCTATGAGAAGGGTTTTTCCACATGCCTAAATATAGAAGCCAAAGGACATCAGCAGATAAGAGGAATTTAGCAATTCCTCTGGTAACTGGTGTTGTTAACTGACATGGTAAACAGTTTGTTTATTTATTACAGCTTATTTGGGGCCCTAAAAAGAGGACTAAAAAACCAAAAAAACTGGTGGGTTTTTTTCATTTTAGAATACAGCTATAAGCTACCAAAACATTCTATTGGCCTAAAAGTTTCTCTTATGCCTCCCAGCCAGCTAAGAGGTTCCTAAATTGAATAGCAAGAAGAGTAAGCAGTAAGGCAAAAAAATACTGGGGGAAAGGACATTGCAGACCACAGCCTGGGTATGAATGAGGAGGAGACATATAGTCATCACTGAGGACAGCACGTTTCTTCAGTAACTCTCAAGATTTACATACTATTTGAAAGGCATCCACAAACCCAAATCTGCTCAAAATTCCTCAGAGGTAGAGTGGCCTTATCTAATCTAAGCCTCACATAAAATCTTCCTGTGCCCAAATGCAGGATTATATTCCACAGTCTTTTTATATGGGCTGCTTGCATTTGTCCTCTGTTTGAGAGAAAGTGGAATGACCTTGTTGGGGGCCTCAGATCAGTGGCCCCTCCTAACACAGACTATTGCAGCCACAGGAATCTACATCACAATGTAGTTACACTGAAATATCAGATGCCTTCCAGCCTGCTGAGATTAGATGGCTTTTTTCTTCTTTTATTTTCTTTTTTTAATGGTTTCTCCAGACCTTTAAGTTGAACTGGGAGCTACTCAGTGCCAAGTATTAGTTCTGTTCCTGTGAATTTAACATTGCTTAGTTTAGAGCTTTCAAATTATTATTTTTTAAATATTTTCTGGTTAAGACTACATATCTGCCCCTGTGAACATCTGTTTAGGAGCAGAACACTGATAGAGAGAATTACTCTGGTACACAAAAAATATCTCCCCTTTCACTGTATCACATAAGCTGGTACTTTTAAAAATAATGATGACTAGATAAGCCTAAAACTTTTATCAACATTGTTCTCTTGATTCTGACCACGGGTCAGAGACAAGCCAGCAGATTCCAGTAATGTATATCCTGATGTTATAACATGCCCCTTTGCTAAAGTTTTATCAAAAGCATTCCCATCAGTTTGCAGTCAAGAACACATTTGCCATGTTCTGCAAAATCGGTCAGTTCAATTTAGTTTTCCATGTATTATTTTGTACAATGCTTTCCTAGCTGTCTTCTTCCAGGGACTTGCATTTTAGAGATGAGCTTGAAAGGAGAACCCTGGAAGAAATCTTGAGCATGAACATATCACAAACACACGCACACTTCTATTATTGCTCTGTCATAAGGCTCCTAAGCCATATTCCTTCTACACAGACCCCCAAATAAATCTATAAATAGAAGGAGTAAAAGACACTAAAGCCCAGTATCTGATTTTCTCTCTGTTAGAGTAAGCTCTTCCCTGGGAAGAGTTGGCACTGTTCAATTCAGGCTGCACACTGCTGCCGTAAATGATAAAATGTCCTAGGAAGGAATGTAAATCCACATCCCTGGTATTTGATACATTTAAATCAGGTCATATAGTCACTGTTATTAATTAGAAACAGTGTCGAAGTAAAAACATTTTAAATAAACCCAGGGACTGAATGTTAAAGCTGTCACTTTTTACACGGCCTCATGATTCAAGGATTAATGGACCTTAAAACAACCATAAACCACCGAGGCCCCTGTTCAGGTTTGGAAGAATAAGAATAGTTTTATTTCTGCTTCAGTCTGCCAGTCTTAAATTCATTGTGTGTCAGTGGGCACTGTAAACACTTTTAAGTATTGTGAAATTGTGGTACAAGATGCTGCTAATCTGTTTCCTGCCTGACCTTCACCAGTTCCACACCTTGCGATTCACAGAAAAAAGAAAACAAAGTAAAGAAAAAGATGTATAAAATACAGACACTGTATCTGTATGTATGAATACAGACTGTTAAAATCATAATAATACTTGAAATATTTAGGCTTTACTTTAAAATACCTTTTTCACAGAAGCCTTTTCTGTATCTCTTTTTACTGTCTGCACTAATGGATGTAAAGCGTAACGCAAAGGGTTGTGAGGTAGGGACTTCTCAGAACAAAAATGCTGCAGTTTGGAAGCAAGATCAAGTATGCAGAGTACATTTCTGGAAGGCCAGCAAAATAAAGTAATCACTACTATTTAAAAAACAAAACAAAAAGCAAAGGGGGAAAAAACCCAAAATAACAAAATCCAGCAGTGCTATCATAATGGGTGCCAGGAGTTGTGATTACACTGGAATTAAAGTATGTGCAGCTATCACTGGATACAGCAATAGAACACCAAACCAAATGAAATAATGACAGATAAACAGAAAAAAAAAACCAACATTATTTTATTTTTAACCTTATCTGATATGAAGGTCAAATTTTCTGTGGTTTAAAGATCAGAATAACACAACTGGAAGCTCTGAAGGTTTCAAATTCCAACCTCATTCTTAGAATTGACTTTCTGACCACCCTAAAAAGGTGCTTGGTCAGGTTTTACTTTAGTTGCACAACCTGGAAAACTGGGAGCAGAAAGCAACTGTATTTAAAGCAAATGTAGCATGTGAGTGAAGCTTAATGTGGTACATAAAGTACCCATTAATTTTCACTATTTTCTAGCATATATAATGCCTTTCTCTCAACTGCTCATCAGCTTGGAACCATAGTGCACTGGCTAAAAGGAACTTTGTCTCCTGAATTGACTCACTTCTTCCCTAAAGTTTTTGCTGCATCTATTTCAAATGTTACTTGGTTGCCAACATAATTCTCACAAAAGAACATAAGAACATTAAAAAAAAGAAAAACAAAGGAGGAAATATCAACTCTATTAGAATAACATGCCATAAATGTCTAGTAATTAATGTGATCAGGACCTAAAATTCATCACCAGAGTCTATACTATACAAAATAATTCTCTGTCACTTGCTTAGAAATAAGAAATAAGTGGACTGACATAAGGCAGATAATAAATACTTCTGTCCTTCTTATTCTAAAGGAATTTAATTTTCATCATCAGAAAAGAGTCAAATGGTTTCTTTTGAGTGCAAATTAATAACTTGCTTTTAAAAGCAATTTTATTATTGACTTTTTACAGATAGATACATAGATATACACAGACCTTTTTTCCTGAATATTCTACCTATCAAGGTAACTTTTGCTATAAACAGCGTTTTAAAATTATCACATAAAAAACTATCAAGCACTAAATTAGAAACAAAAAAAGAATTTTGAAAGTGATAGTTAAATTTATGAAGCAATTCTGCTGCACTCAGAGGCTTGCTGCTTGGCATGCAAGCAAATTCCACAGTGCCTGTGTGCCATGTAGGTGAAGCTCTTTGCACAGTATTAAAAGGTGGGAGAAAGGATGAAAGCACCAAAGGCTGCACAATTACAGCCATGTGCAGAACACATGTACTTTGGATTTAAGCTTGTTTGCATGACTAATAGAGATAATATTGAATGTCTTCTCTCATCTTTTTTTTTTTTTTTTGGCTCAGTGCCTCTTTTGCTACCTCCAAGAGCTGTTAATTTTGTTCACTGCTGAGCAAAAGTCAAAGTCAGAGTCTAAACAGCTTGTAATGAGTTTTCAATGGCCCATCTCACTGAAATTGAGGGCAAAGGAGCAGCAGACTTAGACACTGTCAGCCCTCGAAATTTATTATTGAGGGAGCAACACGTTCAGTAGAAAATACATAGAGGAGGGGCTGAGAATTCTGGCAGTTTTGCATTAAGCCTTTAGCATAGTCTGTATTACTTATGTAAATACCTTGACAACACAGATAAATGCTCAAAAATCAATGCAATGCAGCTCAATTAACTGTGCAACGAGACTGGTAGTAGAGTATGCAGCAGTAACTTTATTTGGCAGCTACTTAGTGCTCAAGTTTTAAGTCCTGCTCCAGAAAAGTGATTAATACTTTGCTAAATACCTTAAAGTCAGGAGGAAACTGGGGGCTAAGGGTGCTTAGCACTGATAAGGAGTCACTGATAATTTTGTGAGTCCTTCGTGGCCGTTTTATGGGCTGCACAAGAGGGGTTCTTTGCCTCGGTGGCACAATGCTGATGTTTGTGAGACTGTCACACTTCACCCGCTGCTACAGGGCTTGGGAAGAAATTTTCACAGTTCTGTCCCTTCGAGTGTACACTTGGATATATTTCACTAACCTCTCCTATGTACTTCTTCATTTTTCTGCTTTACATTTTAATTCATTGGCGTTTTTGTTCCCTACTAACGCTCTTACAGATCGTGAATCCTATTGCTCCATCATCACTGGATCTCTGGTTCAAAATTACAGCTGTAAACTGATTTAACTGCTCTTATTCTTTCAGAACCAAGCAATAAAGCTATTACTATGGTTTCCAAACCCAGAAATGAGTTCTCAACAGAAAAATTGTGTATTTATAACTACAATTCTTTCTCTTTCCTGGAAGCCTGCAATTGAGTTCTTGTTAAGAAGTCAGACTTCATGGTTAGGCTGGTGAAGAAAAACAATCCAAGATTTTTTAAAAACTGAAGGAGTAGCCCCAGAAAAGAATGCATGCAAGAAGAAACAAAGAACAGTGGATGAGATCAAAAGTATCAGTAATTTATTAATTCTTATTCTGGATGAACTAAACAGGCATTTAGGGTTTTACACATTGCAATGTCTGCTCCTTCAACCTTTCCCCAGTTTTGATTTTACCACAAATACTCCACATTTTATCTACACACACTTCACACAGCTTCCTTTTGTTCTTATGTTTGTTACATACCCATAAAGAACTCTGCTTCTGTCATATTTTAATGCTACTTTTTCATACATCACTACTTACACAGGGAATGGGGAAAAGTTAGCAATTAAAAATGCAAGGCTTTGTTTGGATTGATGTTATTTGGTTTAATGCCTATTAAGAAACACCTCCAAATCACATAAACTTCTGATCTAACATCAACATTACTATGTTCCACTCTTCTAACATTACATAAAACATGTTCACTACCTTTACTGGAAAGTTTTTACCTATCACAAAATTTGTAGGTTTTATCTATTATAGAAATTATAGTCACATACGTTTTGAAAAAAATATTTACACACCCTTTTTGAGTAAAGTACCAAGAAAAATAGGCAAAGTTAAGTACCTGAACTTCCAGATAACGTATTGTCCATATTCAGAGGGAGAGACTGAAATGTCTTCTAAGAAGAAAACAATATTAAGAGGACAAGAAAACTTTCCACATGTCATTCCATGTTGCACAAAAGCACAAGGAAGAATTGTATGAAGACAGTAATAAATGGGTAGAAAATCACATGACCTAGTATGACTTACTGGGAATATATTCAACTCCTCTGTATTATTGACAAGCATTATATTGAGGTAATTGAAGTTTAAACGTAAATAAATGCGAACTCTGTACCACCAGCACCAGGATTCACTATGGAGACAGTGCTACACAAGACACAGCTCTAGTGGATAGAATATGCAGCAGCAAATAGAGAAGCGATGGCAAAAGGTACTCAAAAGGATAGCAACAAGGGAAATGAAAATTTAACTGAAGGAAAAATATTTTATGATGTTGCTAAATCTTTCCAAATATCTCAGTCTATATGTTCCCAATAAATCGCTTACATTCTGAAAACAAGCATCTTTTTAAAAACCACATGCTTAGCATACTTTGAACTTTAAATTCAAGTTCTTTTACTGGCAAAAATAATGCTTAACATGTATTTGGTGGTACCAGATAAAAGGGTTTGTACAGTTTGAGAGGAATGTCACATCCATCCTCTTTTGCGTATGCATCACATAATAGCCTGTTTTATATAGGACATAAGACCTTTTCAAAAAGGGCCTTGAATGAATAATGTACTACAGCGTTGTGTGTGTCATCACGAATAATAGAAGAGTCTCTTGCACCATGTATTAGTGAGGGTAGATCTCCTCTGCAATTCTATCACCACATAAAACACCTCCCAAAATTGTCATAGTCAGGTCAGACCAAGCATTTCAATTTTTCACAGCCCTGTTCCCAGTTTCCCTTCCTCTCACTCTGAGTGCTGTCAATAGGCTCCGGATACTCGTGCACGCCATTTGGCAGAGAGAGCACAGAGCAGCAAATCATTCCAGCAGTGTCTGTCCACTGCTGCACCTTCCCAAGGACACTAATTTGGATGGTGCACTCCTCAGTAACATTTATTTCCCACCTACACTAACCTAAGGAACAAACAAAGTGCAACATATTACTCCCGATGACTTCCAGCCTCTCAAACAGGGAAAAGGGGGATATATCCTCATATCATTACAAACCAAAGGGGGAGCATGAGCTTTTCTTCTTCTGCCCAAAGCCTTGACATTTCCAGCTTTCCAAGCAGAAATTAAAACACCATTTCCATGCTGAAAACCCACATAATTCTAGGAGCAAAAAATTTGGCCCTGCACTTCACATTTCACTGTTACGCCTATGTTGAAAAGCTCCATTTTTTCCCATGGAACAGTGAACATTTATACAATCATTAAAAGCTCATCTTGCACCATATTTTTATCCTTCTCAGTTTTAATACATTTTTATAATTGCATTGAGGATATTCTAACTCTGTTTTTAGTGTCACAATAAAATTTACGAACCATGACAAACGTATCATATCAAAGATCACCCGAAGAATAACAATGTGCACGTCAATAGAAGAAACCTCAGTTTCTGCTTCATAGGAACTTAGGATTGGGGAGGTGATAAATACTTAAAATAGTATTCCCTTGTTAACTGTGAAATGGCAGCGATATCATTTTTTTTTCCTAAGCAAAAGGAAACATGGTGTTGTAAAAGAATTTTTTTGCAAACATGCTGTATTGACAACTTTAGTTTTAATGAAATTTAGAACTTTTAAAAATCTACTTCATGTGCAGACTTTACTGATTTCACCCTTGTGCTTTTTATATAATAAATGTGATATCTCATTACCTTACAGCTCTTGCTGCCCAAGACCTATTTCCAAACCTGTTTCAAATACCTGTGCAAATTTCTACACACCCCCCACACCTTCACCACAGCTGCCTGACAGCCTCCTGCATTAGCCTGTTAGAGATAATATTCTCAGAAAGTAAATGGTTTTCAATTAGAAAGCCCATACAACCAAATCTTGTTCTCACATCATATTATTGATTATAAATTCATTTAAACATGCAATAACTAAAACACATGCATGAAAACCTACAATTTACTAAATCCTAGTGGAGCTTAAACCAAATATTTCCTAATTAAACACACTGTGTATTTGAGGTTGTGTGTATATATTTTCAGAGTTTCCTTGGTGTTTCACAATACAACATCATATTTTTAAATTAATCATGAAAATGAAGAGGCAGGGAAAACCCATTTCAAAACTTAAAGTTCCCAGGCTATTCTGTCTCCCCAACATATCAATTTGTTTTCTCTGGGTAAGAAAAAAAGAAACAAAGGGAAAAAATATCCTGGTAAGGTTCATGCAAAAGCACAGATAATCTACCCATTTTTTTAAAGAGTTATTGTGACAAAACGGATTGAAAAGGTATTGTAGATACAAGAATACATAAATGAAATGCATCCCACTGGAAAAGCTTTTTTTGCACACATTGTCATTTACAGCTTCTGAATTAATAGACCAAGAAAGGCACCACAGGCACCAACAAAATGCAGTAAAACCATTGGCAGCCAGTAGTGTCTCAAAGTTTAATTCCCCTGGGGAGAAAAGGACACTGCCTAATCTGTATTCAGTCCTGACATTGTCCACATCTGATATGGAACATTAGCTACTAACTCTCTCAATAGACTAGTGTCCTTCAGTTTATATTACTTTATGTTAATAGTAGAAAAATTACACACAACATCATTTATCATTGTTATACTGTACTATACAAGCCATAGCTTATTTTAATATATTTATTTACCCTTAAGAGGAATAGAAATTTAAATATATATCTCTCAATCTATATAAAGATAAGCTTATGGTGCCGGATTCAGTGCAGAGCTGCAGAAGGGATATCCCCCTTAAAAATGTGTTTTAATTGTACAAATAAACTCACAAGTGATCACGTTGCTGTAATATAAGGAAAGCACTTTATTTGTGCCGTAAATCTTACAAAATCTGTACACAACACTCTATCTCAATCATAATTTATTTTTCAATTGTTTTTTTTTTTCAGTTCCATCACAGGCAGCAGCTCTGTGGCTCTGTTTTCACACCCTCCTTCTCCCTCAGCTAACTGCCCTTACATTATTTACCTACAGCTCAGGTAGGCAAGCGCAGTCCCCTTTAAAGGGAAAAAAAATGCAGTTCATGAATCAACAAAGAACTAGGATTTGATTTTTTTATGGATTGCAATCTACATCTCAGTACATCTAAATTTCAATTAGTCTGTTTAAAAACACTCTTGCAGTCAGTGATGTGTGCTGTTTGCCTGGGCTATCCAGAAAAGAAAAAAAGACAGCAATGATGAAGAAGAGAGAGAGACAGAAATCTATGCTCTATTAAATGTATATTACTTTACCTTTAGATTTTAAAATCTAAGAAGTTAAATTAATGATGGATCCGTTTTTCAGAAAAGGTAGCTACCTACAATCATCCATACACACTGAATTTCATACAATAATTCCTACATAAAATTCAGGATTTTTTACTTGTTAATGGGGACTTTTTTATTTCATTTCATACAGAAATGTAATCTTAATTTAAAGTTTCAAGCAATGAAAAATGTAACACATAGCCACAAATACATTTTTTTCCAAGAGGTAAAATACTCCTATTCTAAAAATCCATCCTATTTTCAAGTTGAATTTGTGCAACTTTGGATCTTCTTCTCCCCAGGTTCCTCCATCATGCTTCAGTGCTGTATAATAACTCATCAAAGTCTGAGTGGTTTTAGAACTATTCCAGATTAAAAGGAAATTAAGTAGAATGACTGACAACAGCAGAATATCATTGGATGGTGGGCACCCTCTGATTTTACTACTTACCAATAATTTTTTAGCTAAACTGCACCAAGAACAAAGTGAAAAATAACCAAACCCCTCACACTCAATTCTTCAGAATACCATAGCCTGTCTCTGCAAATATTCACCGAGACATTTTCTCAGGTCAGGTTTTACAGACAGCTTTACTGAGTGAGAATACTCCAACATTTCCCAGGTACAAACTAAGTTCACACTCTGACATCCTGTTGAATATTGCAGCATTTGTCAAGAAATCACGACCACGGCTTCCTTGTGGCAAGGAGAGCAGGTTACGAATGAACCTCTCATGCCATAAAGCACAAGGAGGATCAGATCCTTAAACAGTCAGAATTTCCATTTCACAGCACTTTTTCCCAAGCAAGAAAAGAGTGATAAATTCAATATTTGACCTTAGAATTTGTAGGGCACCAACAAAAGGATATAATCCATCCTACAATATCTTAAATCTATTTTAAAGTGAAATGTTCTTGCTTAAGATTGCTTCGAATTTTTTTTTCTGTTACAAAACAACTGAAGTTGTAACTTAAGTGACCAAGTGTGATTGCACAATGTCTGCTCACCAAAAAAAAAAAAAAAAGTAATTTAAACATGACAATTAAAGATGAGAGTTTGAACACAAATATTATCACTAACTTATAGTCACAAACACCATCAACTTTCCATTAGTGGTGTTCATTTATTATTTGCATTAAAGCATTAAAATAGGGGGCAGAAAAAAGCAAATTATTAAGATAAAAGACATTAAAAACTAGATGAAAGAAGGTGAGGAAGAATTGGTCCGTTTATCCAGGCAGACAGACAGACTGGTAGATGGAGGTTCCTGCTGGCTCGTTCATTAAGGTCATCTCCTGACCCCCGTGCCACTGAGGAAAAGGCAACAGCTGTTTCCAGTATCAGTGGTAAGAATGATGGAAGTGAATTAATCCACAGATGGAGACCAGCACCTGAAGGGACCAGTCTGGTGAGCAACAACAGCCTTTGCCTGAGAAACACACTTAAATGTTACCATATGGAACACTAACAGGAGACAGAGGGGAATGAAAAGCTCTGCACGTCGTGTTATTGCCACGAAGGCTTAAGTATCGTTTTATTGATAAGGATAACAAAAAGACTGTCTGCCTTGGCATTCCTGAGTTACAATTCATAAGCTATCAAACTGGTTAAGATGCCTTAATTAAGAGAAACTAGGTGATTAAATTGCTGAACTGAAAGACTCCACCCAAATAAAAGTGTAAAATAAGATTGCAAGAGAACAGACCTCAGAGATGCAAAAGCCCCATTAAAATCTGAATCAATCCCTCCTGATGACATGTTTTTCTGACTGAAGATGCATCAGCTGTTAAGCCAATATGACACTTCATGTTAGTCAAAAGGCTGAAAAGCTGCAATCATGTTTTATTAAAATAACTACACACGCTGGGCTGGGCTGAGGGAGAGTACCAGGATGCCAGAAAACAAAAACAATTAATTTAATATCTCTGAACTCTTACACATAGCATTTCAAACACCAGAATGTAACTGTCCATCTTTATTTGGATGTACTTTCTACACATGGCCTCTGGGTCTTGGGTGAATAACAGACTGCAAGAAACAGAGCTGCACTATCAGAAATGCTGAAAAAATAAAGCTCAAATATATTGACAGAGCTGGAGAACTGGACAGTAAATATTTGGAGGTCACTGGCCAGTTTCATGTCTCCCTTATAAAGCATAAAACCCACTAAAATAAGGAAAACAAATGCTTGTTGTTAGCGAGCCTGTGTCCTGAAGCCCCAAGGGCTGCGTGCAGCTGGTATTGCACCAGGGCAGAGCAGAAACCACCTTTGCCACCCAAAATTGCCACCCAACCAGGCAGAATTTGACAGACAATTTTCACTCTCCCAGTTGACGGCAGATTTCCTCTCTCTGGACATTTTGCCACAGCCAGAAATTCAGGATTAGATCAAATGAGCAGATATGACCACCCTCTTCTGAGAACAGGTATTTGTGCAAGTGCCACACTACTCCTTCCTCACCCTCTTCCATCCAGTTTTATTCAGCATAAGCAATTCCAGTCCTGTAACAAGTGTGTTCATGTTGCAGAACATATCAGAGGTTTTCTTGGATTTTTGCTCCCTGAAGTGTGCCCCCAGGGTGTCAGCTCTGGGATCATCAGATTAAGAAGTGTGTGTACACTGCTAAGGCTTTTTTTAGTGTTTACATTAAAACCCACATTTTAAAGTAGTTTTAGAACTAAGATGTCAATAGATCTCTAAACTGAGACTCAGAGAAGATTTCAGCCCATTCAAGCAGCCTTCAGTGAGGAGGAAGGTTTACCTACTTTACACATACTTTTGCATTTCAATAGGTTAAAAAAGCTTCACTGCAAAATGAAATTTTGCAGGTCATTTACTGATTATGATTAAATCACCTTCATTTATTACCATACGGAAAATAAGCCACTGTACTCAACATGGGAGGTAATCTTAACTGCTTAGCAATTTATTCAAATACTCAGAAGTGAAAATCATTTCTGGGCTGTTCATTCATTAATAAGGGCAGATGGATGGCAGTTTGAGATATTATTTAAATATCTTTGAAATATAATTCCTAGTTTATATAGGTCAAAGAGGTTTCCCTGTTTACATATTCAAACCTGTGCAATATAGAGGAAGATATATTTCAAGATGTGATTCTGTGAGGAAATTCAACTTCTGGGCTAAAATACACATATGCACAGAATCAAATTACAACACAGAGATACACAGAATTTTTCCTGCCCTATATCCTTTATATTGCAGGTTCCATTAACAGTGAACTTACAAAGTCAAGGCAGCAGAGCGCAGCTGTTCTACAATGCCGAGTACATATCAGGAATATGACACTGTCTTTTTCAAGAAGCACCTTTTATAATTATTTCCAAGAGTTTTCTGAGAGTTCACCAGTCCCAACTGGGAAACAAAGCCTTTCCCACCCTTTCCATGTGGATTCCACAACAGGTGTTTGAGTAAGGGGATTTGGGTTCTGCAAAGTATTTTTACAAAGTATTTTGCCCTTGTAGAAGGTGCCAATTTGTGTAACAGTGTGTTGTAATGAAAAAGAAAATGCTTTCATAATTTCAGAGCATTTTCTCTATTGGATGAGAGCAGGGAGGCAATGTTTAAGTACATCAACTATCTCTCTTTAATTAGGTCATTAATCAGCATCTGTGAAAGCTGTTGAGATGCATTTTTTCAAGCCCATATGCTTAAACTTTAGACTAAAATGTCTCCTCAGCTCTGAAACCAGTAAAATATTTTTATCATTCCTACCAGAAAAATAATCTGCATATCTAGCTATCACTGAAATTCTTCCATGCATAGTCTTTCCTCAGTGCAGTAGCTGTTCACCTCCAACCTTGGCCTGCTGGAGTCCAAGAATAACCCACAGAGCTCCTTCCCCATACCCCAAGGGGAAGCTCTGCTCTCATCTATAGTGATGTAAATCCCAAGAAATTTATTTACATCAGTGGAGTCACCCAGGGGTCACAGCAAACTATTTAGCTTCCTTTGCTTCATCCTTTTGCTTTATCCATTACTTACATCTTAAAAAAAGCCACATCAGGCACTGTAAACTCAAGTTTTTGCAGCAGAACTCAGGTTCCAAAATTATTTGCCGTTTGAAATGTGGCTTTAGAATAATTCTGCACAAAATCTGTGCTGCAAAAAACCTGTATTGCCTCACAGAAAATAAAATGCCTTCTCACCAGATTATGAGACTGAAAGGGAGCATTCAATTTTCTAAACATAAGCTATACAACACAGATCACTGAATTTTATCCAGTTTGTTCTGTATCCGGGGCAATCACTCACACATGACTAAGGCATATTTTCCAGAAACAGCTAGTCTTGAAAGATTTGTAATTATCCCTTCTTACAATACTATTGCTGCTGTATATTACTCTAATGTCAACAGAGAACTGGAAACTAAATTCAGCTGCAAATGCCACAAAACTTCACACAGTTCAGAACTCCAAGAACTTGCTTTTTGCTCTGTAAGAAGGATAGTGTGTGTGAACACCCCCAGAAAAAGTGTGCAGCAGACAAAGAAACCCCCCCTTTGATGACATCAAGCTCTTGGGTGTTTACTTCAAAGGCTTGGAAATGATTTTTAGACATTTTTGGGACTTTTCTGGGTTGTGTCCCCTTAAAGTGCATCTGGAAAGCCAGATTCTGGATTGGGGGGATTTGAATGAGGAGCTACTGGCTAAATTGAGGGAGTCTTTCCCTTCTATTCTTCTACATAATGCAGAGGCTGTAACTCCTCCTAGCACAGGAAGGGACTGCACATCCCTTCCCAGCAGGCTGATACATGGGAACCCCAGCTCTCAGCACTACAATCCAAGAAACAGGGAAGATCATAAAATATTACTTAGGTAGAAATTGAATGAGTAATTGGGCATCTCAGCATTCCTGAGACTCCTTGTAGGAGGTGGCAGGGTTATTGAAAAGCAAAAGGAAACATGGCTTAAGAAAGGAAAGCACAGAGAAACTGAAGTGCTTGACAAATAATTATATTGGCAAAAATTGAATATAATAATAGCTTTCTAACTAGTCCTATTTTAGCCTGAACTATCACTCCACCAGAATACAAATAGTTTCCTGGCACCCATATTATCAATAATTATTTTTCCTGGTGAATTATGACTATGCACCTATGCACTTAACAAAGGATTTCTGGAAAGGGGGGAAAAAAAAAATCAGCTTTCTTAAGACAGAGGAGGAAAGAAAACTAAGTTAATAAATCATTCTGCCTCAGATCTCTGGAAGATGTGTTAGTGATGATGTTTTACACTTTTGGTAATTTTATAGCTACTGCCTTAACTTATCTACTGTCTGGCACCAAATTTCAATTAGCATTTGAAATTATTCAACCTGTCTACTTAAGTGTGGATGTTTGTCCCTTTTTCTTTCAAAGCAGAGCTTTCCTTCTGGAGACATGTATTGAACAGTTCTTGCCTGACCTATGGATTAATCAGAATTTAAATACTGTATTATTTCAATAGGCACTTCTAATATCTGTGTTTCCTGCCATGAAATGTAATTAGGGAAAATTAATTATCAGGGGACCTCTGCAGCTTTACCTTCTCCCCCATTGCTATTTGCACTGGGCGACATTCAGATGTAATTCCTTCTGTTCCAAGTGTATCAGGGCTATCCTCCCCCAGACTGCCTCAGAGCAGAAAATGTCACCCACTATTTGGAAGGTTCACAAATGTGACATTTTCCCAGTAAAACTGAACTGTGGCAGTCAGCTCAATAGGTTTATCATTGTTAATGAAAACAATTGGAAATACACTGAACATCTTGTTTCATGACTTAAATCAGTCTGTAACTATATTAGAGATGCAAGCCAGTGCTCCAGGACAGATTATCTCCCTGTGAGTCTCTGATGGAGCTCTGCTGTTTGTAAATGCAGCTGGTGCTCGGTGTTGTCAGGTAGGATAATAAACGAGGTACACCTCAGTTCACATCCCTTGCATCGGTTTTCATGTTAATGTTCCTAACCTGTATCATCCTTTCTTTTTCAACATTGATTTTGATCTGGAGGGCACACAAAAAATATTCAGCAGCAGTGCAATGTTTTTATATGCAACTTCAAAAAGTGGTTTTATGCAGCCTGCATTCAGAATGGGCTGCAGGCCACCCTTTGGAAACTCATTATTCAGGTTATCTGGAGACAGAAACAAGAAACACATCGAATCATCTGCGTGGTGAAAGCAGCCCATCTTTTACAATTGGGTTTTGAGTATTTTCCCTGTGAAACAAAGGCCAGACCATAGGGATGAGTTAGAGAAGTATGTTCTATTTAACTCAACAGTGTCAGGCATATAACGTGCCCTTTATATCTATAGTTTATTTTAACACATATCAAGGAGACAGAAAATTAGTGATCAATGTAGAAGGGAGCATGAGGTTTCATTATAAATTAATGTATGAAGACTCAGATTTCAATGATGAAATGAACATGAATCTTAAAAATTGTCTGTCTTTATGAAACAGATGAAAATTATTACAGTATATAACTTTTTGGTGACATTTTACTGCAAAGGGCATATTGTTACAAAATGTAGCAATGATGTAGCTAACAGAAATACTGCAGGGATAGATAAGATTATTTATGTAACATGATAAAACACAAAACATGGATGTATTTGACTCATTGGGTTGCAGAATGGGAAAAATACTTTGCCCTGCTCAGAAGTGAACCCTCCTGTTAAATCAAGGAGCAGAACAGATGGGATTTACTGGGAGCCAAGACTGCACAGCAATAGTCAAATCCAGTCCATCCAGTTGTGTTCTGGAGAACAAAACGTTAACAGAAACAAAAAAGGAAAAAGAAGGAGAATATACAAGAAAGGATTTTTAGAGAACCTCACTTGAGTGTCCCTCTTCAGTGGTGGAGTTTTCTCCCAAAACCAAACTATCCCTGCAGTGCCATGAAGATGCACTGATACCTGGATTAAAAAATCACCTACTAAAAATGAAACTGAGTAAAAAACATCTGTAAGTAGAGAAACTGCAACACAGAACTGGTGGAAGGTGCTGTGAAGTACTTCTGCTCCCCAAGCTGGAGCTGGAGCAACTCAATCCCAGAAGGGGCCCTGGATTAACACTACTGGAGGCCTGGAAGTAAATTCAGATTCTGGAAAATTTCTAAGATGGAAAGAACATATACATTGATTGATTGATTATATATAGATTTGATTGACTCATAGGAACTAATCACTAGAATACAGAAAGCTCAGAGTTAACAGAAACAAAAATTTGTTATAAAAATACAATCTGTATCAGCTCAATGAATCTCAGCTATACAATCTTAAAAAAAAAAAATAAATCCCACACATCAAAATCAGAATGACTTATATGCATAAAATTTGGGCAAACACAACTGAACACATTTTTCTAGTGCAAATGTGATGGAGAAAATAGATTTTCACATAAAACTAAGGTCAAAATTAGGTTTATCTTGGAACTAAAACTTCAGTCTTACCTAAGAAAATATTTTCCCATATGTAAGTTTTCAACACTATTCTCACTAGAATTGCATAACTGAGTTCAGATTAAAATTACTTGCTATCCCTAATTAATTGAACCTGTATTCCATCTTCATCTTGTTTCTCTTCCCTTGTCCTTCCTTCCTACCTTGCCAGGATAAACCATTCTGTTACATTTGCAAGCTCCAACTCGACTCATACCACTGTGATTTCCTTTAAACAAACAAAAAGACAGTAAAGGGAAGAAAAACAGTGAGAAACACCTGCAAACTATTATAAATTCTGAACCCACCCACACAGCCTGTAAGTTATAAGTAAATGAAGGTAAGAAGATTCAAAAAGAGAAACCAAGTGGGTTTGGGGTTCTTTTTTTCCTCTAGAAATTCTGGCAAACAGATGATACTAAAATATCTAAGAAAATATTTTTATACTTTTTGGTTGTGCACAAACAACAATTTCTATTTCCTTCTTGGACTGGGGATGGTTCAGTGCCATCTCTGTTCTCTGAGATGTTCATAATGGGGTAAATCTTGACTGGATGATGGTACATAACCTCAGGACTGTGCCAACCACATTCCCCAGCAAAGAGCCTTGGGATTTATGATTTTCCTGAATGGCCAGTTTTACCACACTGATATTTGTTTTGTTTATCAGACCAAAGAGTTTCTCACTTCCTTTATACAACTGAGAAAAACTGGTCAAACAGTGCAGGCAATTCCATTTTGCTTAAACTTGAGACACCTTTGTTTTGTAATAAATTATTATTCATGATAATATGTGAAAAATTTATTTTGGAGAAAACAGAAAACAAACGTTATAAGCTCTCTTCTATACAAATACCTCACAAAGATCTTCTGTACTGAAGCAGTTCTACAAGCTTCCATCACAACTAATTTTCTTAGGAGCAGAAATTAACATTGCTCAGCTACAAACTACATTCTAATGGTTCACCAGAAGTGAAAAAAACCAGAGGTGGTATCATGGCTCTTTTTCATCCAAAAGAATTTTGCTCTGGACATGGTAAGCCAGGTTTTCACCCAGTAAATACGTACAGCATTGAAAGTAATCTCAATTATTTTTCCCTGGAAATAGACATAAAGTATAATAAATTCAGTTTAGTACATTAAGATTTACTATTTCATTTTTACGACTGATCTATCAGCATTCTGTAAAGCTGAGCATCTCACTGAGATGTCAGTGTAAAAAAAATGTACTTGAGTATTAAAACACTTATCACTGTAACTGAACACAACCCAAGTAAATTAATTAACTTAATTGCCACAAAACATACTGGAAGAGGTTCAAAATTAGAAAACATGGGATAATTTTTAAGGCACATATTTGCCTTACTGTTTAGCTGGATAAAATTTAACATAGCTGTGCTTTCACTTATTATATGTAATAATAAAGGCACTGTAGAAATACTGTAAAGGTAAGGGGATGGTGCAGCATTTGCCTTAATGTAAAATAAACAAAGGAGGCACTTATGTAATTTGAATACCAAGAATTACAGAGTCTGAGCCCGGCCACAGAGAAAAGGTGTATTGAACAATATACTGAAAGTATACAAAAGTACCCTGAAATATCCATTTTAAAAGAAATCTAAAGAGTGTCATGAACAAAGGAGCCATCCTTTAAGTTTTTTGCTCTGAGCTTTCAGCAGATTAATACATAGATAGATAAATAGACAGATAGATATATGTTACTTTGCATATAAAATTGTCAGCCTAAGAGCATTCTGAATTAGGACCATGCAATGTAACTTAGAGCAATAAGTAAGCCAGAATCACATGACTTAATATGTATTACAACCATACTGTTGAGTATTTACTACCATTATTTAACTTTATTACTGTCTTCGCTTTGTGCTTTTGTTTTCTACTAAAGGATTTACTTACTTACTAATTCTTTTATTTATTTATTTACTCAGGAGTGCTATCCAGGAAGTCAGTCCTCTTTGCACTTGGATGGGAAGAACCTGTGAAGCCACAGGTTTATATTAAAGCATCAAAGTTCATTGTATGAGCTCACCACCTGCCTCTTGCATTTTAAATTAACTACTGACTCGGACATAAATCACTACAAGTTTCTAAAGTTTCCAAATTATTGTCTAAAAAACGAATTTAAAATCCAAACTGTAAGCAAAGCAGCAGCTCAGCCAGGGGAACAGCTGTGACTTTTGTGCTTTATTTTGCTGCAGAAGGACATCCCTCTTTGGGACCTTGGCTTTCCCAAAGTGTATTGGCTGTTAAAACCCACCACACATAGACAGAGCAGTAAATTTTATGACGTCAAAAAGTGTTCACCTACCACAAACCACAAAGACAGGATCTTGGTGCTAGTAGCAGAGAAAAAAAAGCCTTTTCACATAGACCACAAGTTTGACCAAGACAGAAGGAGCTCTGGCAGGGAAGTATGCACTGGCTGTCTGCAAGTCCAAAGGTGCTGCTCAAGTGAACACAACAAATACTCCAACAAAACTCCACTGAACTACTCGAGAAGAGGAAGCAAGGAAGCTCAAGCAGATTACTAAAAAACAGCTGATCAGAGCTACTGGAGGTTGCAGTGCTTTTCTTTAAAGCATTCTTAATATTTGCTGACCTAAAGTACTAATGGTGTACTAAGATCTGCTTAGGAGAAATAAAAACACTGTAACGTTATGATGGCCAAAAAAAAGTACTAATAGCAAGTCCAGATAACAACTTACATGCAATTTCCATTGTGTACATGTATTTATGAGGTGGTTATACACACTGTGTGCACACCAGTAATAACGAAGCCTGTGCTTCAAATGCTCTGTAGCAGCACACTTTGTGTAATAGCACATGAAAAGTAACATTTTCACTTATTCTTTGAACCACTTATATTATCTACCTGCAGCCAGTCATCTACTGTACTAATACAGCACTGCTTGCTTAAAATAAATATGTGCACATCATATGTGCATGTGTTGGATATACATGTTTAGGTGTACAGACAGCATATAGGCATGGACAGAGACATATATGTATACAAATAAATTTTATAAGAAATTGAATAAAAAATAAGGTTTTCTACAACTTTGTTAAGAGAGTATTTTTAGCCTCTATGACTTATTGAGCGTAGGGAAGCTCAATTCTGTGGTTGAAGGATTTTCTACCATCCTACTTTCCTGTCTGTATCCCCTCCCCTCACTGAAAACATTTTCTACCAGGCTGATTTCTGTGTTTACATGTACAAATTTTATATGTATGTATCTATGTGTATCCACAGCCATGAAAAACAGTACCTGAAAGAAATTCCTTGAAAGCTGCAAGCTTTCCATTTTCACTTTTTTGCTTTGTTTGAAGCCTGTATTTCTTTGGACAGTTTACTTACTTATTTTAATGCATTTCAGGAAATACTTGTCCAGGCTATTAACCCCAGAGCCATCCCAGACAGGACAAATTGTGTGTGCTTCATGACTCTTTATTTGTGAAATATCATCCACTTTTAATGTAAAAGATCCCACAAGAGATGTTACCAGGGCCTGAGCTCTCTTGCAGAGAGCAATCCGACTGCGGTGTTTGACCCAGGACTTCTACAAGGCTCGTGCCACCTCCCTGACCTGTGCTGCTGCCGGGGACCTGAGCAGTTCTGCCTGTGCCTCCATGGAATAAATCTGCAATGGTGATTATTCCATGCTTGAGCCACCTGTCCTAATGAATAACGCTTCCTGTGTAGCTGTTCCCAGATATTGGAGTTGGCTACTCAAGCTTGAAAGACAAGTGGAGAAATTAATAACTGGTGCACGAGCTCCTTAAATGGCACAGGAGCAAAAGAGGGAAAGAGGAATTCACTGCTGTGGTTTTCCTACAGCCCTGGAAAGGGATTTGTGAGTGTCAGAAGCCTTGCATCAGCATGAACCTGTGCAGACACGCAGGAGAGCAGTACAACTGCATTTTGGCTTAAATTATGAGTCATTGAACATTGATTATAATTTTACTTCAAATTTCTGAAACAGAGAGAGGCAGAGACTTAAAAACTGATGAGAGCAAAGTTACATGAGTTATTTAGTACTTGAAGAAAACAACTGTCCCTCCATCCTGATCCAATACAACACCAGCATCACATTGCCTCAGTTATTATTTTTAAAACCATAAATTTTCCAGTACATGTGTTTGTATATTTCTTAGCTTTTTGAGTTAGCACTATTTATAAAGGAACACTGGTGAATACACACTAAATGCCTTTGCCAGTCATTTCCATCAACAGATCCTTCTGAGCCAAACAAACTAATAGTTTGGGAGCTTTTGCTACTTTTTTGCCAAACAGCACTGGATTGATTTGTTGAATTCTGTAACACAAACATGCTTAATAGCAAACAATGTCAAAGAAACACACATTTCAACGGCCTCTGGAAACTTCAAAATGTGCTTTTCCTGTGTTTGAAGTTGAAACAAGCAAGCAATACTGTTGTCTTCTTAATTTGTTGATTTTGGTTTTCATCCAGACTTGCAAAGACCAATCCAGTGACGTGCATAAAACAGAATTCATTTGTTCAGCAACTTCTCCAGCCAACTCTGTGTTATACACAAAGATAAATCTGTTAATGCTATTGTATATTGAAGATGCTTCTCTATTGTACTTATCTGCTGTGTCACTAAAAGTTATCTGCATGGAGACTTAATAACACCCTTAAATGAAATTCAAATGGATGTTAAGCATACATATAATGTATTCTTATATCCACTATATGTGTGTTTTGATTTTTTAATTCAAAGTGACTGATTGCTGATGAAACTGAGTTAGCTAGTATGTTTGTAGGAGTACTATCAGACACTCTGCAAATTATTCCATCAACGAAAAAGCCAGAAGTACAGACACTTCACTTACACTGGGCTCTCCTCACCACCAGAGCTGGCTTGCACATCTCATCTCTCCTGCTCAAGTACTTGGAAAATAAAAAGCATCTGCTCTCTAGTTTTAGTTGGATAGTTGAACACATAGGGCAGGATAAAACTGTATGTTTACTTTTCAACCTTGCTTACAATGACAGACCCTCTCTTTAAGTGCTTCCATTCTCAGCATTTATTATAACCAGAGACCAGTACCTGCAATCTTCTGAGCACCTCCAGCAACTTCTTTTTATAAAAATGTGATACAATTGATATAATATAAAAACTACTGATCCATTCTACTTCAGGAAACACTGCTGCACCCATGGCCCCACCTCCCAGCTCTGTTCTTCCACCACTTACAATGACAGTTCAAAATTATATCAAATGTCACTTGATTTCCCTGAGCAGCTCTCTGCCAAATTTAAATTCCTGCAGGTATTGCTACAGAAAAAAATTTAAAATTACTCACTGAAAACAATTGTTTTTCTGTTCCAATGTCCTGCAGATCCACTCAAACCAGTGAAGCTTCTCTAATTTACATGGCTGAGAATTAAGCACACTCCTTTCAGGAACCAACACTCCCTGTCAGAGCAGGGCAGCTGGGCAGCCACAGCTTTTGAACCTTATACAGCTGTGTTCTGTACTGCCACAGAACCCCAAACATTACCACTGTTACACAATTTCTATTTATTTCTTTGTTATTGTTGTCTTGGGCTGTGGAAGGAGCTTTTCTAAAGGCCCTGTTGTGATGGACATATCACACCGAGAGCAACAATTCTGATGCTGTAGTCTATGAGCAGATTAACTTGCTTTACTTCTTCCTTTCTCATTCCTTTTTCATGTTTTTGATTTACTGAAAAACTGTTTCAGGGAGAAAAAACAAGGATCTCCCCCAAAATCCCAACTGCGGGAATGTTTGCTTTTTTTGGCAGCACTAATATTTATCCCATACTTACTAGGAATTCTCCCCTGTGCTAAGAATGTCGGTCTTACAGCTCAAAGATCTAAACATGAAGTATTTTATCAGTATTCTGTTTATTTCCCCTCTCTATGCAACTTCAGAGCAGTTAGGAAAAAGAAAACATTAAAACAAAAATCACCGCCTTTGAGTGTCTGTGAAAATTTATGTACTAAAAAGCAGCTGTAAAATTTTTAATGTTTAAATTAATGTTTTATGTTTACAATAAAAACTCTCCAGCCATGAAGGGCTTTTAAAAGCTACATGCTAAATACAAGCAAAACCAAAGCAAACAATAACACTCCCATGAAGCCCAGCTTCAACACACAAAATGGCAAATAAGACTTTTGTGCAGACTTTCTAAGTTTTCCTGTCTTTTTCTGAAAAAAAAAAAAAAAAAAACCTAGCAATGTCAAAGCCACAAAAAAGAGCTGGTTATAATGTGAAGGCAAAAACCTTATAATTCCTTAATAATAGATTTTTCTGCAATTCTGAATGTATTTGTGATGGTCTGGTTTACTTTTTTCACTTGAATTGTGTTATAAATAAAACAGCTTCTCTCCTCCCCCTCTTCTGCCAGCTGTAAGCACTCTGTCCTCCAATAAAGGTTGAAACAAATGAATAGGTTTAAAAGAGACCATTATGCACTTGCTAGTGCAGAGTGAGGAGATGAAATGTTGCCAAATCATTCTCCTTTTAAAATCAAAAGGAATTCTTGTTATTGGATTCAATGGGAGTATAATTAGGTTCTAAACTCACACACTTTCTTGACAATGTGGGTTTCTTTGCCTCTTTCATTCCTGTTTCCCTCTCAGATATGCAGAAGTCTCGCTGTTCCAAAGCGCTCTCAGTCTGAGCAGCATTTTAGCCATTTCTCCCCTGAAATGTTTGTGACACAGCCCAGAGAAGGCAGAGTGAGCACAAACAGCCATATTTACCTATCCTGAAATTCCTCTGTAAGTTACCAGGAGAAACAGCACAGCCCATCACCCAGCAGACGTTTAAAGCCTTGATCCCCTATGTTCCCTGTCCACCCTCACACCTCCCCAGTGACCCAGTCACAGCAACCCCACACGCTGAGCCACCTTTTCCATTTGCAGCCCAGTTTGGTTTCGCAGGTCCCACTGCAGGGGAGCTGACTAAGCCCAAATATATTTAGGTTGAATCAGATATAAACCTGTCCCACAACTCGAAATTATTTTCAAAACCCCTGTCAAAGTAATTCCAAAAGGATGATATAAATAACTTCTCTTTGTAAGGTTCACATAAGGAGGACCCAGCATTTACCATATCTGAATGTTGGACTCCAAACCAGTCACTGTGAAATCTTGAGTCCACTCCCAGCAATCTCTCAATGAAAGTTATATATGACTTTATATACGTGCCTTTATAAACAGTGCACTGAACAACAACAAAAACTTACAAAGCCACATCATCCCCCAAAGTCTGAGAATTCAGAGTCATGTTTTTCAATCTTTTCTACCATGCACAGATCCTATGCAAATAGTTTTGAGCTGTATCCACAGTGCTACCTTCATAAATTAATTTGTCAGTCTTTACTTTGTTCCAAAAGATGGGATGCAAGAGCAGTCTTTTAACTGTTTCTTGGTTAGAGGCAGTTAAAAAAGTTACTTCACAGCATTTAAAACAATGAATATCCTTTTTTCTATTTTCTAGAAACGGGGGAAAAAAACTAAATACCAAAAGCAATTCTTCATTTTCTCTCTTTTTGGTTTGCAGTAGAAAATTTTTCTCATGTCAACTATATTCTTTAAGTACACGTAACTCAAAAAAATTAAAGACAGAGAGTATAAACAATAACATACAAGCTTCAGCGTTCATTTGGGTAAGTGAATTAAAATTTACTGTAGGTGATAACAGTGATTTCACCTAGAGTTTAAAGGCAGTTGTTCCACTCAACACAACCAAGGTGACCTTAGAAAAGGCCAATCCTGCCTGGTAAGTACCTTGCGGGAATAATGGGCAGAGTTGTTTGCAGAAGGCATGGACACAGCTTCCAGCTTCGAGTATTTCCAATACTTGTCAATGCTGTAAAACTTAGGAGCTGAATGATTTGAAGGCATCACTTTCCATTCTGATAAAACAGTTACCAGAACTTAAAGCACTAAGACCTGAAGTTCTTAAGGTTCCTCTCTTCAAAGAGAAGATTTAAAAATGTGTATGCTTATAAAATGTATAAATGCACATACAGACAGGGAAACATTTCAGCAAGTTTCTGCAGAGAACTTATCAAATTCTTACTATGAAGATCTTGAAAGAGGGTTTCTGAGAACTCTTTATAGAGAACTATACAGAAATTCTGCCCAAATCCATCCCAGTGGAGATGGGTCTGGAGAATATCCAGGTCCTAAATATAGTTTTTCTGGAAGACACCTCGTACCTGTTTAGAAAGAGAGGCAGCATTACTGCAGTGACAGTGATTTTGTACATTTATTTAGATTATTTCCAAGATGCTCTTCACATATTTAGCACAATCATCTCAAGATTTGCATGACTAGATTTTTTGAGACTCTCTGTGCTCAGCTCTTCCTTCAGCCTTTGTATATCCACAATTAATTTGTCCATAATCACAGTTAATCATTTTTTAAACATGCCAAATATAAACTGCTCTTCATTAGATGAGATATTCCTACTGCAGAATATTTGCTGAAAACAGATGAGGAGTTCAGACATTTTATTAGTTCATATTAGGGCTGTGATAAGCAAGCCAATTACATTACATTACATGTCAGAGGAAGGAAGATAACTTAGTTTTAAAGCAAACCAAGGGGGAAAATTTTTTACATTTTCATTTAGTTTTCCCCAAATTTGGAACCCTTCATGCAAGTTTCTTCCACAGCTTGTAGAAGCTTCCACTTGTGCTGAATACAGCTTGACAGAAACAGGATCTACAGACTGAGAGCAGCAGGAACAGAATCACAGAGAGCATTCCCAAACACCACATTACTGGGGATGAAGGAGCAGCAGCCCTTTTGTGCCCAGCGAGGGTACAAAGCTAAGGGTAGTAAAAAGATACAAGAAGCAGTGACATTTTAAAAGAAACTATTCCTCTATGGCCTTGTCCACAGCCATAACTCTAGAAAAGAGCTCCTTGTCTAACGTGCCCTCCAGGATTAAGAAGGCAGAGATATCATGCTATATATTAAAATTAGTATTTCTTGGCCTTGAATAGGTTCAGATCGGGCTCCTCATGTCCTGGACATGATTCAAATAAGCAACTTCTCCACTGGGTAATTTAACCTGCTCATGTGCCTGGTAGCTAAGATTTACTACCTCATCATTTCAGTGAAAATTTACAAAATTAGGTTTGGACAGAGGAGGGAACACCAACAGCAGATGCAGCACCATTATATTATAATGGGGATGTGAAACAAATTTGAATAGAGTAATTCCTGACTACTATTTATCTGTAGATTAAAAACAAACAGGCACAATTAAACCCCAGGGACAGCAATAAGACTACCTGCACTTTCTGAAACCTCCCTACAGCAAGGACTTCAGAGTACAAATGGGATATTTTTACTTTTTTAAAGAAGGAATTTGACAAGAATGCTACATGAAAAGCCTGAAAACAGTTAAAAATTTCTTTACCTATCTTTAGAATTATCATTAATAACACAGTCTGAATTACACATGGAGCTTTTATCATACAGTGCTTTTAAAAAGAGTTCAATATTGCTGTCTCCCACTACAAACTAAAAAAAAGATAGATGTGGAGATGAATTGATTGTGCAAGATATCTGGCAGCAAATCTAGGGAAAAATTACAATTATCTTGTTCTTTAGCATTAATAGGGAAGCCCTGAGTAGTCCAGCTTTAGGACTGTTTGCCTCCCAATATCCCCAGTAATGTCCTGTACTCGTCCTAAGAGTTCTCAAAAGTAAGGAAGACCTAAATGGCATTTCATTTTCCTCCTTCCATTTTATATTCCCAAGATGCACCAAAAAGGAGCCCTTGGCAATGCTACCATGGTCAGTGGTGACTGACAGGTCACAGCAGAGTATTTTGATGCAGTTTGGATTGCCTACTGGAAACAAAAGAGTGGCCTTAGTTTGAACAGTATATAGGAAACATGAAAGAAAATTCTGTAGAATCAGTCAAATTTTCACTCTACAAGCACATTTTAAATTATCATTTTTACACAAGCCACCTAGATACAATCCAGACTCCAGTGCTGGAGAAAGTTTGCACTACTTTACTCTCAACATACAAGGATTTTCTGGAGTTTCTCTCTCTCTCTGCCTCTATCTAAGGTATTTGAGTTGGCCCTAGGAGGGGGACATTTTGCCCTTATGCTGTTCACTGCTTTAATCAGCTATCCTCAAGAATGGGAGGGCACCAGACCACTGTGCCAGTTACCCTCCCAAATCTGTAATTAATGTTGACAGTAAAATATTGGCACAGCATTACCCACCCGATAAGAGAGAGCCCTCCTGAGCTTGCACATCCAATCAAGTGGGTTTCACTAAAAAGTGTCTCATTACCAACAATACCAGACAATTGCAACATTTTCTTAAATTAGCACTAAAATAGAGATGACTCACTTTGTACTGTTATAGATGGTGATTTGTCTCTCTTCCCTCCATTTCATTCCCTCCCACCATCCCTCAATCAGATGTAAAACTTCCTTTTTCTGCACTGGGAGGAGAGAGAGACAAAAAACCAACACCAAAATCTCAACAACTGTATTTAGGGTAAGCCACTCTGCAGCATCACAGCTTATGAGCTCCAAATATAGATGCACTCATCAACTCCTCCAAGCAGTTGCATGGCCTACAGTTCCTTCAGCCCTAAGGCACACCGAAATTTATACCTGTGAGAGGGAAACTCTGTTGCCAAAAATGCAGTTACAGCTTGGTTCTTCCCATAGCTTCCAAAGAATTGGGTTTATTTCAGTTCCCTGCAGTGCAGTGCACAGTGTCAGTCTATTTACAGCATTATTTACATTAATGCCTGATCCAGCAATCATCCTGCAAATATATCAGAACTGTTTCAGGGATAAAAAGGAAGAACATGGTTTTGCAGCAACACAGTGTTAAAAAGCAAAGTGATTCCTTGCTCTGAGAATGTCTTTGCAATAAAATTCATGGGTTTAGATTGCAATATTCTGATAGGACACATACATCATGATAAAAAGTCCCCACAGTCCCCACAAACACACAAGCCTCCCAAGTCCAAAGTAGCCCAAGTCCCAGACACATCATCAGGGCAAACCTCAAGTTTACTTAGAGAAGCAAATTGTTTCCCAGGATACTCTACTCCTACCAAAACTTACAAGTGTTCCCTCTTTCCTCCATAACTTGCCAGTCTCCTTACCCACTGTATGTCTCTGCTGGCTTTACAGATACAATTGTATTTAAATAAAGCAAGCACAGCATCTTCATCTAAATGTTAAGGAAATATTTATCAGCACAAAGGCAGTCTCAACCCATACAGTGTTTACAATGGTTTTTTATCTTCAGGCTACATTAGGATTTGCTGTGAAATGGTATTTGCAATGACTTGTGAATCACTGCCAAATGTGGTTGCACCAACCATATTGCAAAGCTTTGCACAGCAGTAATCACGGGCTATGTCTGACACTGGGAGCAATTGGTACAGAAGAGCAGTAAAAAAAGATGGTCTGTTCTTTTCTCACTTAATCCCTTCTGTTGAGGCACTCCTAAAATTCAGAATAAAATATGAACTAAGATAACAGATGCCCTTAATGAGGCCCTCTGTTACTCTACTCAAGTATCTCTGAAAAAATAAAATATATAGATGCTGTTTCAGCAACTAAGACAACAGAATTAGTAGGGAGCAGAAAGTTTGTGATTCTTTGGGGCAGAGGGTTATCTCACACAGAAAGGAATAGTTGGTGAGCTTGGAGGCACTGATACAAGTTGCAGAATGCTAAGATATCATCTGCCTTCATTTCACAGCACACTTCTCCGGATATCAAACCCCACTCCCTTCCTTAAAACTGGAGGTAAATAACTGTAACTGAATAGATTAAAAACATGCAAAGGCAATTTCTGCCTTATGAGAAAACCTACACGTAAAGAGATTTTAATGCAGAAAATTGCTGCTCCTTGTTTAAGGGAAACATTCTCACTCAATCTGATAATTACACCTAGCTCATCCTCAAATGTATAAACACAGAATACTGGATCTGATAAAAAAGTGCAAAATCGATCTCGTACACTTTTAATTGTACAAACCAAAACAAACAAATAAATCACTCTAAAGACCCTAAAAGATCTCTCCAAAATCTATTAAAGTCCCCTTAGACTCAAAAATCTTCATATTTAACAGCATTTTGGCAGCTATGTATGATCCACAGAGCATTTATAGCAATTTCCACTTGTGATGCACAGCTACAAAGTGGCATTTCTGATTAGCCCAGTATAAAAGGCATTTGAACATGCTGAATACTACCTGAGCCCTAGTAACCTGCATCTCAGTTTTTTCACAAGATTATGCAGTGGTGATAAACCCAGCTTTGCAAAGCACAAAATCTTTCATCTGACAGCAAACATTATTTGGCATTTGCTTATTGCTCTAGGAAAAAAGATTCATCAATGATTAATTTTAAGAAATAAAGATTTATACTCAGTGTATTTCCTGAGAATAAAATATAAATTTAAAGTTGCTTTATGGGTCTTCTTTATAGTAAATGTTTATTGTTTTCAAAAGAAATTAATTACTGTATTGAATAGAAAAATATTACAAACTAACTAGTTTGTAACGCAGCTGGAGAAACTTCCTACACTAATTCCTGAATAATTAAAATGCACTGATTTCTGGTATAGCATCACCTTTTAATATCACTAAGCTACTCTCTGTACTTTTATATGGTCAGATCTCATTTTGATCCAAGGTCCAATCTGAACTACCCTCAGTTGCCTCTCTTTACAGCATCTTATTCATAAATATTGCATATGTTCCTATATTGCTCTAAAACAAGAGATGATAGACTAGTGAGAGACTCAGAACTGGTTGCTGGGGATTTACAGATAACAATAAAATGCAAAGAATCATTTTAAAATTCAGCGTGGAGGGCAATGATTTTAAGTCCAAAATTGCCATCAACAATTACCACTTATTTAAGTAAAACAAGAGATGTCTCAAAAGAATTGCGTGTGTGTCACTCCTACCTTGACAAAAAAACCATTTTTAATCTTCTTACATCACATATCACAGGAGGTCTCTATTCACTTCAGTACAGTAGGAGAGAAAAGGAGGAAGTTATACATTTTCAGGCACTAACAATTTAAAATTAAGACAAGAACAAATATTGTTAGTAAAAGCACAAGACAGTGAGGAAAGCACCTCAGCTTGTGGAATAACAATATTGTTAAATAGAAATGGTTTTTTTCTGAACACAGTCATTTTATAAAATGTACAGTAAAGCTTTTATATGTAAATTACTCAAACTCAGAAACCTTTCACTTCAAATTGAATTGAGAATAGCTTGAAGAAGAACACTTTAGTGAAAACATCCTTAAAATGAACAAAATCAAGAGCAACTAAGGTGCACACGCAATATTTCACTGGGAAAAAAAACCCTGTAAATAAATATTTGATTGATGCACTGCAAACAAAGAAGGACAAAAAAATTTGGCTTCAAATATATTTAGATAGCCTCTTAATACATGCACCTGCTTTTTCTTTGAAACTGATTATATTTGTTAAACTATGTGTATTGCCACTAAATACATAACAGTGTTACATGAATGATTAAAGCCACTACAATAGAACTACATTATACAAATGATCACATTACCACATTTAAAAGCTCCCTACACTAACATAATACAATAATGCAATTTTCCCTCAACTTTTGAACTAAAAGTTATATGATACCATCACTGTAAGTTTAACTTGCCAACATCCCTTACAATAATCCAATCACATCTGATGGTCAAACTTGAACAACTGTTCTGTACCAAACCATCATACCAGGTACTCCATGAAGGTACTGTAGGCTGGAAACTGTGTTTACAAATCCCACATGGATTTTAAAAGTATATACGAAGCAATTGCCATATCTGTTGTTTTTACCAGCTTACAAATGTATTTATCTTCATGTTTTCTAGCAAACCTGGGCATCTCTAATCATGTCCTGCCTGGAAAAGCCAATTGACACAGACCATGTTATCAGAATGCCAACCTTATATTTTTATTTTTGGTATAAATTCCTGGTAATTTAAGTACTTTGACAAAACTTACTGCAATCCTTATGTTTCTATTTGATTCTCTGTGACTGTGTTTCACTCAACTGCTGCACCCAGGCCATGTACAGATAATGTCTCATGGCACTCTCACTGCTGATAAAGGGGATGAGGTGGCACACTGAGGTACCTGACCATGGATAAATAAAACAAGAGCTAATCATTGGGCAAATATGAAGGGAAAGCAAGGCTAACCTCAAGAAGAAAATATAGCCCTTACCAGCAATTATCTTACATAGAGTTTAATAAAACTCTCCTGCCACAGTAGCAAAAGAATAATCTCTTTGTAAGGTTGTGCCCTTAGTAAAATTACTTTGAATTCTGTTATTGATTGTATGCTTCCTCCTGTAAAAATATGGAAATCTGATTTTATTCCATGCTTGTAGGGTAATTCTCCCTAAGGATTTGAATATGGCCACCAGTTACTGGAAGAGCCAGGGAGACATTTGTCCTATAGCAAAACTTGGGCCTTAGTTTATGAGTTTGTGAGGACAGCAGGTAAATTTAAGCAGTGATCAATAAAAGAAACTGGTCCTGCTGGCCTTCGTAAACTAAATAGCAATCTTCCCCACATCACCTAAGTCAGGCTTGCAAAACTAATTCTAACTAAAAAGATTAAGACATCAGGCATTAAAAATAGATCTGGGGCCAATTAAACTGTAAGTGCAATATACAATTCCCATAGTGTGAGATCTCCTCACCTGTATTTCCCACCAAGAATGACAATAATGAAAAACCCAAACCAAAATATAACCTGGTGATATTTCCTCAGTTATCAAAGAGAAGTACTCACCTGGGGTGAGTGAATGAGGAGAATTTTGAAAGATAGTATTATTACAACTATAAGCCAAAAACTAAAATGTTATTATATCCCTTGCTAACTGATATTTCAGCTATTAATGCTGAACTCCATCTAACTTACCTGAATGCTTTTCTCCCTCTCTATTGCTAAATGTGTGTACAATACCATGAAGGAGACTTAGGTATATTGCAAAGGTTATATTTTAAGATGATATTGGATGGCTGCATTTGACTTTTTAAATCTTCCTCACTCTACTTCAGAAAAGGAATCAAAAATCCATGTGGTTTTGCCACACTACATCTTTTGGTGAAAGCAGATGGGTATTTTTAGCATGAAAAATGACTTATGAATTTTTGAACATTTATTAAAAGCAATACTGTGGAACATTTCAGGAAACACAACCCACCAGGAATCCATTCCTGTTTACATCTAAAAAAATAGTATTTTTCTCCCCTGAGTAAAATGATGTATCTAATGACAGCAGACTTAAATGCTGAAAGCACTTTCAATGCTTTCAATCATTCTTGTACTTGGTGCTATTTCACTTGTGTGTACAGTGGGTGAACATGCAGCCCAAGTTGCTAATAAAACAACCCTGAGTTAACAATTAGTTTGATTTTCTAGAAGATACTATTGTCAAAATCTTCCTACCAACATTATTACAAATGACTCTTCCCAAGTCATGTACAGCTGGGCTGTGGCTGCGTGTCCTTTCTTAGAGAAGGACAAGAAAGGAAAGCGTTTCATTTCTATAGGAAAAAGTATCCTTTGCTCAATATAGCCACACATTGCAGGCATTTACAAATAGGAATGAGACTTCAGTGTTGGTCTTTTCCAGTGACAAAGGCAAAACCTTTTAGACAAAAGTCTGTCTGAGAAAGGAAGATTTTTCAATTCACAGGTGCCCGGTTCCCTTAAGGCAGTTCAATCCAGGAGCTGCCTTTCCCTTTAGAGATGGTTGACACCACAGAGGAAGAAACAGACCTGGATTCTTCAGTTCCTCCTGATAAAATGCTGTATTTTTTTAACTTTATTACCTAAAAGAAATAGTGTTCTGTTTTACGTTCTTTATACATGACTTTCTCAGGCTTGCTTCAGGAAAAAATCTTTTGGAATTGTGTAAATGGTCAGAATACAGATATTCCACCTAATTTGCTAAAACATGTAGGAGATATAAGGCCAAGTTAAGCCAGGATACTAACAACAAAATTAGGAAGCAGAAACAATTACAACTAATAAGTTAAAGAATTGTACCCAGGAATAGAGTGACATAAATGAAGGAACACTGACCAACATCACTTCTCTTCCCTTTCCCACACTAACTTGCCACATCTTATCTAAAGTTTTTGCTCCAGGTCTTACTATAGTTACTACTACTACTGAAGAATTTAGGAGGTTAAGCCATGAATCAGGGCCTCAGTGTGCAATCAGCTCAACAGACACTGACAACAAATGGTAAGTGCTCCAGGACATCCTTAAATGCATTGTTCCCAGTGTACTTTCTATTCTTCCTATTATTTGAATATACAAATATTTAAAACACAGAGGTATTTATAAGAATTATAGCATTCCTGTAACTTTCTGCATCAGAAGCAGATTAGATAATAATACAAACGCTGTAAGAAATGTGATAATTCAGTCTCTGTTTACCAATGATAATTCTGATAACACAATAAAACAAAAGTATTTAGGATACTAAGAAGGCAAAACAAGCCGGTTTTTTTCCTGAAAATAACCTAAAGAGAAAACTTTGAGCAAATCACTGAGCAGCAGCACAGCAGTCCTGGCACTACACAGATTAAAAGACCCCTGAAAGGGGCAGTGCCACCTTTCACCTGTGACACAGCCATAGGGGCTCAGCGCCCACCAGTCCCCACAGAGCAGTGGTGAGTGAGTTGTTGTAATGAAGAGCAGAGGTATACAGCCTTTATCAGATGAGAGGGGATTTGTCAGAGATTAATAGAATTCCATTGTAATATCCATATCTCACAAAGGCATACTCTGACAGGGTCCAATTACTTTCAACAAGCTGGGCCTGCTACATGGACCCTCTGAACCGGAATGGCCCTCCAATCTGTATGCTTTCGTTCAGACAGATAACACCAACGTGTTTCTCTCTGTGATCACTGCCCAACTTAAATGAGTTAATCTCGTTTTCCAGATGAATTGTTATTTTGTCTCCCGCAGGCTGTGATTACCGGATAAAAGTATTGTGTTAACAGGAGGGCCAGGGTCTTTTCAGCAGCGGATTCCACATTCAGATAACCAGCCAGAGAGGCTTTCGCTTGCTTGCTTGCTTTTTTTTTTTTTGGCCTTTTTTTTTTTTTCTAATGTGAAGTAAGAGAGTGGCACTAACAGGAGAAAACTATGAAATGACACAGAGATAAACCTTCCCAAATAATTACGTAACTTCATCAGAGGTCAGAGGAGCAGTTTATCTTCATATTTCAAAAGAGTGTCCCGGTGAACCAATCTCATTTACAGCCTACCTCTACATATTTTAAGATGTTATTTGCCTTTCAGTTCATGCCTGCCCTTTCTTTCTCTAAAGGCCTTTGTTTCTGAAGCCATTATAATGTGCTTGAGAAGTTCACAAGGGAGCCTATCAGAATATAAATATTTGGAAGCACTGAAAACTATCTGGGCAGTATCAGAAAACAGGAAGAAAAAAACAAGCCCATGATTTCACAAACAGTTCTCTTCAACTGATGAAGCAAGAGCCATATGGTGAGGGTTATAGTCTACAGCACATTTTTCTGAGACAATGTATTTTCTCAATGACAGCAGTGAGATTCTTCATTTCCTTTTCTCGACAAGATGTGAAAAAGAAAAAGTCCCACTCTAATGTTAATTCTTAAAAAGTACACGAGGCATGTGTTGCAGCTAATGTTAATTCTTAAAAAGTACATAAGAAAAGCACCTGACTAGTGTAGGAAACACCAGACTATGCAGCTGTGCCTTGACCACCAGGACAAGCCCTTCATGGCCAAGAATGACTCACATTGACCCCATTCAGGCAAATCCCATCCCAGCAACAGCAGCAGAACTACAGGAATTACATCAAGTCCGTGTGGCTTGTGCATTTTCATCCACATAGAAAAAAACCCATGTGTTATTTCAGTATCTAATGCCAAAAGGTAAATAAAATTTGACCTCTGAATGCAGTAGATTTCTCCAGTGGCTCTCCCAGTATGTAGATCTGAGTTGCTCCTGAGGTGGGTTATGTCAACAATTTGGAACAAGATGCAACATCGGATTGCTGGCAATGTATCAAACACTGCCCACGAAATGTAGTCAATAAGCTTAGGAAAGCTTCCTGACAGAAAGCCACAACCTTTGACTGCAAAAAGTCGATGTCTTCAACAAAGTATGAATGAACGTTGGTGCAGGATGTGCATCCAAAGCACAGGGTGGGTGTATTCCCCACTGTGGCACAGGTCTAGGGCCAAGCAGACCCTTCAAGTCCTGGGCACCCACTTCTGCAGGGTTGGGGCCTGGAAAAAATATCACAGCTTCCTTTATGCTCCTGTGCCCACATTTCCTTCCACAGGAAAGGAGGAGGCTGAAGCTGAAGCAAAAAGCGAATCTGAGGAACATAAGTCTCTATGCAGATATTTGGGCTCCATCTTTCTTATACAAGAACTGCCATCAGCAGGTATGAAAATCATTCATAGGTGGCCAGGTAAATTAATGAAAAGATGACACATTTTGGAGCTTCTATATGACAGAGTTTGTTTCTCATAATGAAGTGAAAAGTCTGTGCATCTGGAACTGCAGCCATCATATCACTGACTTCCATTTTGATCAAGTCGGCAATATTCTCATTTCTGGCCCTATTTTCTTACTAGAGACAACAAGTTCAACCTCTATAGTGGGAGTAAGCTCATAATCCATCATTTAAAGGTCCCTAGTATTTTTCAAAATGGATAGGTGATAACCCAATGGTTCACATACCCTCATGAAAACAAGCTTTATGCATTACATACAACAGAATGCAAAATGTCCATAGAGCGTAAGCAAACAGTCAATCACCTACTTAGGGTGTAAAAACAAAGTTACAGTAAAAACATGTCTTCTGTCAAGAAGGTGAGCATAAAAGATGGTTTTTATACAGTAGGAGTTTTCCTCAGGTGTATAAGGAATCACATGGCTTGCTGGGCAACAAAAAGCATATTCCAGTCTTCTTGTCCACCCAGCACTGTGTTTTATTCTGCTTAGCAGGAGACCAGTGGTGCTGCTAGGAGAGTGTGAAGGGCTCCTATGCATCATCATAAACAAGATAAGCAGAATTATTTCCTAAATTACAAACAACTACAGCTATAACAAATCACTGAGGGGAGCAGGGGACGCTGTGGGCACAGTGTGGGCACAAAGATGTGAGCTTTTAGCAGCTTTTGTCAATGCTGCTGCTGCAGGAGCAGGAGGCTGGTGTGACTTTGCCTTGTCTTTGTCAGAAGAAAGAACAGTATTTTTCTGTCCTTTTTTCACAAGTGTTTTGATTGCATTACTTTTCTTGACTTAGTCTAGGAAAGGGTAGGCCTCAGTAGAGATCTCAGAGGCCATAGGTTCCCTGAGGAATAACCTCAGTAGGAGAAATTTTTTTCCCCTTTTTCTTGCTTAATTAACAGATCAGACATGGGAAAAAATATGAATAAACATCAGGCAGTGTCATTTAGAGACTGGTCACTTAGACTAACCCGTGATGAGTCTATACACAGGCACACAAGGGATTAAGCTCCCAGCACAGCTGTAACCAGGACTGCTCACATCCTGGCTCTGGGTTTTGTGCAGGACACAGCCCTGACATTCAGCTCGTTATACAGAAATTCCAAGTTACTGGTGAATAGTCCCATTTCAGATCTCAGTGGAAGAAAACACCGGTCACAATAACACAACAAAACATTTCTCACAATAACAGTCTTTTTCCAGACAAAGCCAACACTAGTGTAGCAGAAATGATGCTAGTAAGAAGTGATGTGAATTTAACAAAGAAGCTTGATCAGCATGATGGAGACAGACAGTCAGAGACACAAATTAAATCTCAGACACAAATTAATTTCTCATTCATTTTTCTGTACACCGGTGCTATAAAACACTTTGCAAAAGTTGCACTGAAGGTAGCAGCTGGAAATTATATTGTTTCAAAAGCTGAAAATATTCTCTATGGAGAAATTTTAAACCCATAAACTTTTTCTTTTCTTAGTTTGTTTTTTATTTTTAATGCTGCATCAAAGTGCATGCAGAGGAGATCCATGAATTGCTACATCACTTTATTTTTATTAAATTGCCAGCCTGTTTTATTCAGTGGTCTTATAAACATAAAATTGATAAAATGGACAGCTTTCTTTCTAAGCTAGCTTACATCTCTCCTTTTTTGAAAGCTTCCTAAACATGCAAGCACTCCATAAAAAAGTAACTGGTGCATGCAGAAGCAATGCAGTTCACAAATGAAGCAGTATAATGTCAATGGTTTGAAATTGTTCAGTCTCAGTTGTTTTCCAAGTCAATGCACTGGCAGTCTTGCCTGAATGCAACTAGTCAATAGAGAGAAAATAAATAGAGCATTTCCAGAATTCACCCATCAGCACTGAAAAGTGTCTGCTTACTATTACACAGTTTTAACATGTCATAATCATTTTTCACAGTATAGAAACCCTCCTTATACCTTGGACAAAGAATGAATGACTATTTTAGCACCCTATACATATCTTCTAATAGAAATTCTAAGCAAACTGTATTGACTATAGTATTTTAAGTGGTGTTATTAAAGTAGAATCTGAATTATTTAACCTATTCTTAATGCTACATTATGAACAAAAATTTATAATTCAGATATCTAAAATTACAGACTTCTGTATTTGGATTTCTGAACATATTCATTTCTGTAAATACCTATACATTGAACAAGCTCCCTGTAATTTCAGGTAGAGTTGAACACCACATTCTATGCACAGTGTTATTCCCATAAAGAATCCTATTGACTATTAAGTTGGACAGGTTTTGCTCACACAGGTAAAAGCTTTAGTGGCACAGCTCTATGACTTTAAACACCCAGACATTAAGCAGCAGAGAGATACACGTGTCTCTTATCTTTCTATCTTTTATTTCCCCCATGCTGTATGACAAGTGCCATGTCAAATAACACCACTGGGCTGAATGCTACACAAAGAGAGGAAGGAAGCAGACAGGACAGACACATTGCTACACTTTTGGACAAAAAAAAAAGGATTCTGCCTGCTTCTTCAGGCAGCTATATGCTAAATTGCATCTAAGGTGCTATGCTTACTTAGATAAGGTCCTTGCAATGCCACATAATTACAGAAAGGATATGCCATAGTCTGAAAAATGAAAACTATGTCTTTTCCAATCCCCTGCCTTGTTATCTGTCACCTGGATGAAAATCATGTGGAAAAAAAAAATAAAATAAAGAGGGGGAAAAAATTCCCCTTCAGACCCAAGAACACACTAATGCCCACAGATATAAATGTTACAATAAAAGAGCAGGACGACTACTAGCAGAGCTTTTATAGCTTAACAGTATTTTGACAACAAATGTTCATATTTCATTTGAAATTTATGAAACCTTTGTGCCTGTAATCCCATGAGCAGCTACATGGTAAATGAAAGTAGCAGGCAGTCTAGATTAATAATATTTTGCTTCATACTGGAAGAACATTGTAAGGAAAAGAAATCTTGCTTTATCTGCTCTCTCTCTCTTTTTTTTTTTTTTTTACAGTGTCTGTATTGGAGCAGATTCAGAGCTCTAAAACCTGCCTGCAAATATTCACAGCTGCCTTATTAATTTATGAGAAACTGAAGGACCCATCACAAGGCATAAGCAAGCAATTTAGTAATAACAAGTAGAGGGGTATGATACATGGCAAAATACCACAGCTCCTAGTGTTAGAGAGCTACCAGTGGTTTAAATCAAGTTCAAGGGGAATACCTGGAGTAAGCTCCTGTACTGCATATGCTAATAAAAAATTGGTATGGAAAAAAACCATTGCCCTATGAATCATAACCCTTGCTTTCACATTTTCACAGTTTAGACATACATGTATGCTAAAAGCCCAAGTGTGGCTTCTTGCACTTAAATGTCTAAGTGTCTTTTTCAACAGCTCTATTTATCTTCAAGCACATCCAACAAAAACTGTCCATGTTTTCTACATTTTTAAAGTAGTCTCTCAGTGCAAGCTAACATGGCAAATATGATGTTGGCCTAGAAAGTAGATATTTATTTTTGTTTAAATGTATACATTTTTTTGAGCTCTCATGTGGACTTATCTCACATACACAGGGTATATTAGGGTGGTAAGATCACCCTGATGTTTGCCTTTCAAAGAACACATTTTAGAAAAGATGATTTAGTGGCACATGGAAGAAAAGAAAAACACCCACCAAACCTACAATCCTGGATTTTCACTACCATACTGCAATTAATATCTGCCACCAAAACCAGAATGTGAGAGTTACATTGTTTGCATTCTTTGCTCATAAATGCACTACAGATTCTCAAATATATTAGCAACCAAAGGAAGCCTTCCATCAGCATCTGTGCTGAGTGGATTCAATAACAGTCTAACCAATTTACTATAAAACTTTTATAGAAGCGTTATATACTTGCATCAGGTTCACAGTTTTATTAATTTACACAGATTTTATGGTTTCTTGAAGTTCTTACGTCTGAAAGAATGAACTGATACTTGAGGAAAGCTGAGTCTAGTGAGAAAATGATCTGCTTAAATACCATTCAGTCTCATAAAAGAGTAACTATAGAGTAGTTATACCACCATCTACATCTCCATATTTATAAAAACTGATACAGGTATAATTGGTTAATAACGTCTGCTTCTTATAATGCAGAATAAAAATAAGTTTTATTGATCAGTTTTGTGGTTTAACTGCTGATTTGGAGGAGAAGGGGAGGTCTTGAAGGACAGTAGGGTAAAGGGAGGTTTAGAAGATTTTTTTGCTTTCTAGAAAAAGGTCCAGGAAATAATTGGTCCTCTGAGTTCCCTTTAAGGATTTTCCAGAGCAATAAATTAATGACAGGAGCTTTCTTCCTTTCCAGAGCAAGACTAAGTCATTTACACATTTTAACATTAATATATTTTATGAAGTGGGGCTCAGTCAGAAAGCAGCTTTGTATCTGCATCCTGCACTGGCACCAGCTAAGTCCAAGAACCAACTTTAAACTTCTAGACAAAGGTTTGGTCTGAAAATCAGACATTGCCTAATGAAGTATACACTGTATTGCTTATGACACCAGAAACTGTACAATTACTGAGCAGCTGTCCAGAGCCTAAAACCCAACTCCATTATTTGCACTGACAGAACAATCCCATGACAGAACATCTGTAGCTATTACCCCACAAACAAGCGTGGCCTACGTAACAGCATAACAGAAAAAAACATCAGCAGAGTGAGGAGTAAAATCTTTCAGTGGAGTGGATTGTTGCCTACAGGCAAAGCAAATGTGTTTCCTAAGAGGAAACACCTCACCCTCCAGGACCTGAGGGGTATCAGGAGCATTAGAGTATGAGCAATGTGACAAAATGAACACAGAATCACATCCTGCATAACATGGATGAGCCCTGCCAAACACACTACTCATAGAATGTGTGTGTGTGTGTGTGTGTATACATATAGCACATAAAAGTATATATAGAGAAGCATGTGTATATAATGCATAGAAGTACAGAAGTATTACATATATATATACTAATATATATTATATAGTACAGAAGTATTTTATATATATACACTAATATATGCTTTTATATATATATAAATTTAAAAATGTATCTATATATCCAGAACAGAGAGTGTGTGTGTGTGTTTGTGTGGCTGTACACTCACAGATACTTCTAGATAAAGGAATGGCAGAGAGAATTTCTCTCCGTGGAATCAGTCTGGACTGTCCCTGGGCTGAGACTGAGCCATCAAATCCTCTTAGTGACCCTCACCCAGGGACTGCACTGCACCTCAGCATCCTGAGGAGTTTCTTACTCTGACCAAGCACATGGCAAAACACACCTTGAAGACAGATGGAATCTCCCTTATGGGTTTAGTTTCATGTTTTCTGAGACTTAGTCTTGCTAGCTGAGTAAATGGGTTGAAGCCAGGAAGTTTGCTAGTTTGTATATCTTCAATTAAAACTAAAATAAAGTTGTAATGCCAAGGAATTTAGTATGCTTAACCTGGGCCTGCTCTAACCACTTTCTTCCAGCTGCTTCACCTTTGGTATTGCCCCAAGATAAAAACTTTTAAAGTGTTCAGTGGCTCTTGCAGCAGTTCAAGAAGAGCAACTCCAAGAGAGAAGTTGTCCAGATTTTGAAGTATCTTTGTTCCAGATACCTTTTTATTGTTATCACAACATTATGTTTTTACTAATACTGAGATATTCACAGCTTCAAAAATAAAGCTACACTCAATTACAAAGCCAAGTGCAAAGAACTTTGTTAGGTTAATTTCACTGTATTTTTTCCATACCCAAATTAGTTGAGTCAAATTCAGCTAATTTATTATTAGAGCAGTATCTTCAAAGGTGTATTTCCTAAAATAAGTTAATATGTCATACAAACTGTATCTGCAAGCATCAAAATCCCTGTAATGTGTGCTGGAGGAAAGGGCATGAGGAGATCTGAGAAAATTCAGGATGCTTAACGTCACATATATAGAACAAAAGGAGAGTCTTCTCCGAGGTATGGCACAGACAAGAGTGAACAAGCGAAGGAAGTCAATAAGTTTTACAGTAATATCAAATAGATCCCTATTTCTGTAATCCATGTGATTTCACTTATGTGAATCCCCCATGTATTTTAAGACCACAGTTTTTAAAGGGTTCAGTTGGATATTTCCTCTACCCTTCACCCCTGTGCTCTGAGCTGCAGCTGACCTGGGATTGTATTACAGGCCTTTCTATTTTAAAATAAAATTCTGCTCTCCTTTAAGAATCATATTTATAAAAAAAACAAGGAAGAGAGCCTTAATTATCATATCATATAGTATGGTATATCATAAATCCAGACATAGTACTCTCATACAGTTCTAAATCACTTTCCCCTATCACCCACAAAGACCACATAAACCAGAAGTGCTGATCTACAGATAAGAGTTACCCATCCAGAAGGCATTTATTGGATTGTCTTCCACCATCCAACCTCATAAAGGTCATATAAATTTATTATTAAAATGTAGAAACAAAAATACAACTACAATTAGAGAATCCCAAAACTATAAAAATGGGCCTGCCTCTGAATATTTGTTCATTTAATTCCAGCTACGTTAGTTATTTATAATACCTCAACTGAATGAGTGTTTTAATGTTAAAAGAGTTGAAGATTACAGTAGCTCAGATTTCCAATCTTATTTCTCTTCTGAAATTTTGAGTACAGCAACAAAACAGAAACCCAGAGGAAATGCAGGACCTTCCCTTTTTTCTTTAAAAAAACAAATAAACCTTATAAATACATGCATTGCACCTGTTCAGACTAAAGACCATTTGCATTCCCTCAGCCAAGCACTGATAATATTGAACAGAAATATGGTTTTTATTAAAATATCATAAATGTGGTAGCTACACATGCATCTCAAGTAACACCTTCTAATTGTCTTATGGCATTAGTCCAGTTCCACAACACAAGAAAAAAAAAAAAAGGAATGGAATCTCATATTTTTGTATTTTCCACTGGGAAGATAAAGATAGGTCTGGTTTTGGAGAGTAGTTTAGTACTAGTGGTAGTTTGGCCTTTTCCCATGTGTGTCTTTCCAACCATACTGAAAGAAGTAAAAAGAAAGCTGTGCTGAATTTTTCTCAGAAGTGAAGGAGAGGATCATAAATTGTTCTGAAATCTCCCTTGACTTTAAAATTATATCAGAGTTTGCCCTTTTACATCTGAGAACTGCCTTCTCTGCTAATTGGCAATATGTCCCAATGTTTGATGTTTACTCAGGCACCATCCTCTGCTACACAGGCTCTTCCCAAAAAATTAAGAACCTTAGTTAGTTTCAGGTAGTTTTTGATGGAGGGCTCCTTTATTGTCCACATGTTTTGAAGTTGGAAATTTCAATTGCTTCCTTTAAGAAGTTAAATAAGAAATCAAAGGCCAACAAGGAAAATAAAACCAGTCAGTTTAAATGACGTATCGACCAGGGAACCATAAGGCAAATTGAGATATATACACTTAGGTTACAAGTAACTCATGGCAGTCACAACTTCTCTTTTCTTGTATTGAATCAATACGTGGTTGTGCTTCTTCAAGAGAAGCCAAAGTAAAACATATCCTTTTAGAAAAGAGATCATCTTCCACACAATATAAACAACTGAAGAATAAAGTAGATATTAATAAAATATATATAATAGTTATTTTCACCTTCAGTTAAATTGTGCCCTATTTTATAGTGCTGAAATAGAAAAATCTTAAAATAACAACAAATCCCCAGGCATCTACTAACAAGGGTACTATAGAGATTTAGAGGCCTCTAGTGATTTCTAGAGTGCTAGTTTGTGTACCAGCATCAGACTGATGCTTCTGCATTGAAAACCTGCAGCCAATCACTGTCATATTATTTCGGGTTTGTTTTGTGTGGCGGCAGAGTATTGTTTTCTGTTGCACAGGCACTCCAAGAGCTCAGTCATGTTCAGGTTTCATTGTTCAGCACAACAAAAGCACAGGCACAGAGCAGTGCTCCAGCTCCTGCAAGCAGAGACTCTGACTGCTCGTGGTCACTATTTCCGAGCACCAGCCCCAGTGTGACACCCAGGACTGTGGTACCTGGCAGGTGCCAACACAGATTAGCACAAGCTCTGTGCAGGCACAGAGTCCTCTCAGAGTCCTCCTCGCATTTAGCTGGGTGCTGAACACAAATATTGAGTTTTAACAGCAGCTTTAGAGGTGGCTTTTTGCTTATTTTTAGTTCAAGACCGTTATGCATTGATTAGAACAAGTGAAACCTTTGAGGGCTGAATCATTTCAGAATTTTCCTGTTCAGATCCTCTTGCCTCACCTTTTCAAGACAAAAAGTGTTTTCAAGTACTGTCACAGAGAAAAGACACATGAAAAAATTCAACTGTTGTCTTCATCATGCCAGCAGGCTTGACAAACCTTCCCTGTGCACCCTAGAAACACAGCAACAACTCACCAAAACTTATATGTAAAGGCATGAACCCTGACTAAACGCACCATTTAACAACTACAACTCAGATAGGCAGGGCTTCTCAAGAGATACCATTTTATGGCAGCCAAAATTCCTCCCCTCCTACACCCTTCCCTGTAGAGTTCTCAGCAGCAAAGCAATTTACTCTCGTTACTCAGCCTACAACGCTAAGAGCATTTTTTCTCCTCAAAGTCATCTGGAGGGATGGGTAAATCAGACTAGGTTAAAAACAACAACAGCAGAAAAGAAGAATTACAGTGCTCAGTTTCCACAGAGAGAGAACTAAACCTTTTAGCAGGACAGATTAGTTCATCGTCCCTCTGAGCCCCACGTTTCTCAGGGAAGCTGCACGCCTGGGACTGTGACCGGGAAGAGCACGGCTGGCACAGAGACACCACCTACCCTCAGTGCACAAAAATTCCTCAAACAACCCCAGAGCTCATAAAGGAAGCAACAAAGAAGGCCAAACAGCAAAGGCCAGAAGATTTAAGATGTATGACTTACTTGGGATACTTGATCCCAAACATTCCTGCTATTCCTGAAACGTCCCCACAGAAGGAAAATTACAGAAACTTGCCTGGTGGTTGGGAGAAGAAATCAAAACCCCTGGCCTTCCTTATAAAACAAACTGATTCCCCAAGTAATTTTCAATAATATTTGTAGCAATTATTCCTAAAACCAGGGGTTTTTCCCATCTTACAAAAATAAGAACAAATTTATTTCAAAGATGCCAATTTAAACATATTTTTATGAGTTTACACCTTGTTATTTTTCATCTTTCTTTACTGTTTGGAATTTTTGAATACATGATGCAGTGTTTTCCTTATATAACTCATCCTCAAACAGATGATTTATGGTTCATGTTTCAATACTATAAAAACATCTCAGTGTGGACTGATCACTAAAAGAGCTCAACTCTCTCTTTTCCCATATTGTACATCCTGCCTCAGGCTGAAGATCTGGGGAAAAAAAAATCAAGCACTGAAGCCTCTTACAGTGTTGGACAGTTTCCTTATGGTGGTAGTAAATGCCCCAGAGCATGAGTCATTTGTAACTTCTCCAGGAACAAACAAACAAAAGATATATAACAATATACTCTCAGAAGTTATCCTAACCTCACAAGGGACAGTTAGGCAAAATGCTCTACATTATATTTCCACCTCTGATGGCTATGAAAACCAGAAGAAAATAGGAAATATGACCATTCACCATGCATTTTCCATCTGAACCATCCTCAAAAGTGAGAGCAGCAGATGGCAGGCAAACTGGGATGGGAATTTTCTTGCCATGTTTTTTTTACAGCGATTGAGTCAATAGTGGTTGTCCAGTTCCCCTTCCTCTCAGCCACAAAAAAGATAAATCTCCTCTTGCAAACAGACACATATTTACTGCTTAAAGATGCACACAGGGAGGCAGAGGCAAAAATCAGCTGGTCTGGTAATAACCATCCTGTACTAGAAGTTCCCTGCAAAGTGCTGTGAAGATGCTGGCACAAAAACCTGCACTGCATATTGCTGCAGCATAATTAATTAAGCCTGACAACACCCCTGTGAAATACAATAGGTCTAACCACCAAACCAAATCATCCTTATAAACATCCAAATGTCAGCAAGTGAATTTATGTCAGATTTACTATTCAATCACAGGGGGAAAAAAAATCACATATAGCTTCAAAAAAAAAAAGCTCTTTACATTAAGTAAAGCTCTCTCATATTTTTGAATTGTAATAAAGAAATCAAAGGTATGACAGCCTTTTACAGGGATAACACCTCAGAACATTAGTAGATAAATCTTGGAAGAGGTAAGAAGTATTATCAGGATTTCCAATTGCAGAATCAGACAGTGCACTTGAGAATACTCTGACACTATACATAAAATATTATACCTATTAATTCATAATGAAAATCTAAATAATTAAAATAAACCAAAATATCATTAATAGCAAGACCATGATAGTTGGATGTTGGTTAGGTGGTGAGGAAAATATACTTTTAAAGATTATTATGCCTTTAGGATCAGGTATCCCTTACAAAACACACCAAGACAAACACAGACATATGTTCTAAAAGTAATTCCAGCTTGATTCTTTATGACTTTAGCTTGAAGGATTTTATTTGCTGTATAATCTTTAAAGTGGAAGTGCATTCACTAGCCACTGGCTGCACTGTTTATCATAAAGTCAGCTCACTTAGTGCTGTCCAATTAAAATAAACTACAGCTGCAATGGATCACTATTTTTCTAAGTATCTGAAAATATTCCTGCAAAGCCCAACCTCCAAAAATAAAACATAAATGAAAAGCAACAGTTCACTTGGCAACCATCTAGGAGAGGATGTTTTGACATTATTTTCATGTTATTAAATGCAGATTTTTCACTTAAAAACAAGAAGCTCCTGTCACAAATGATTTATATATTGAAATACTTTGTATGACATAAGAAAGGCATGTAATGGCTTGCTGCTGTAACCTTTTAAAATAAAATATAAGAATACACACAGTATATTTTTTCTTTGATACTTTAACCATTTTGCTGTCTATTGTGACAGACAACGCTTCAGTGCTAGCCAATGTAATACAGTAGCATTAAATAAAATGTCCAAACTCCATCTGACTTCAAAATACACTCACATAATTTTAAATTATTTTTCTTCTACTGCTCTCTTCCAGTTCATGCCTGAAAAAATGACAGACTATAAAACTCATCTTTTAACCAACTGCGGTTTCAAAATTATTTATTTACGTAAATTTGGGAAAACCAGGGTCTCATGACATGTTTGTATGCTTCATTTCAAGCATGATGAAAGAACAGAAAATAAAATACAAACTTTTTTTCTTTGGTACTGACTTTGTTCTAGTTCTTCCAGACATCGACTTCTAAACTCAGGCTGCCACCAACAGACAGCTCATAGACAAGAGAAGATGATGCTCATCTGCAATGCACAATGTGAGGCAGCAGAAAGGCCCCCTCACTAAACAGCAACTAATGAATGTATATAGAATAAAAACAATGTAAGTTTTCTCTGCTATGTAAAGTTGCTGTTTAGATTTCCAGGTGGGGAGTACTACAAAATTACACAAACATCTTGAAATGCCTATAGAGAGTCTATAACAAAAAGGAGATTTTGCATGGCTGGAGATGCACAAATTTTCTTACAGACAATTTCTAAAAGTTAGGCTGTATTTATCTAAAGAACAACACTGCACCTTTAAGAAAATGTTATTTTTCCTGAGGCCCTATCAAGGTAAATTTCATCAGTATTCAAAGAATGAGCAAAGCACTTCAACAATTTATTTCAATAAAAGAAGACTTAGCTGAAAGGAGTATAAATGATGAGAACTTGCTTTAAACTGATTTATTCCCTGCAGCAATAAAAGGAATGTTTCTTCACTCAGCTGTTTAATATGCAAATATGCAGAGCATCCAGCTTCTGACAGCACATCATTAATAAAACCTTGCACTAAGCAGAGCTCCCGATATTTCATCCTGATGAAAATACATGATGATGATTTTAGACTGTATAATTTCAGAGTTGGAACAATGTACTTCCCAGTGATGGAAACTCAGCAATCCACAGTTCTAGTGTGGATTTTTTAATAAGTTAACCTATTTCTGCACAAGGGAGACATGCTGTTTACAAGAACTGTGAATACAGAGAATCTTGTCACCAAACCCCCTCAACTGGACCAGCCAAAACTTGATTTGGGAAGCAGTACCAAAGGAGACATGTTATTTATAGAACACCACAACAGTTGATTTCTTTTTTAATCAATTAATTCCTCTCCTATTCATCAAGCTTAATGTACTTCACCTGTACTTTTTTCAGTCACTGTACTATCTGACAGATCTGCAGCAAACATGGAAAATAAAGCCATCCCTTAAAACAAAATAAAGAAAAAGAAATCTGCAATTTTTCTTCTTTACCTCATTAAAATCTACAAAAAACTCCTAGATCTGGCCATGCTGTAGCATTCTACTTATGTTTATAGCCAAAGTATGCACACACTTTCATTTCTTGTGCTAAAACTCTTACACGGTTTCCAAAGTTTTTAAAAAGGTTAAAAACTATTAAATGCCTGAAATAAGGAAAGTAATATTTGTCAATGCTTTGCTCTGGAGTCTTTCCAGTCCAAAGATGGAAACTGGAGGCTGTACAGAAATGTTAATTTTTTAAGAATTGATCCTCAGGGGTGACACAGAATGTCCATTTCTCCACTGGAATTGATACTGACACAGAAGATGTTGATCACTGTACAAAAAGAGTATCTGAGGAACACTCATTTGCTTCAATAGTAGGTAACAATGAACAACTTGCTGAAGTCTTGAGGGCTTTATTTTGGCTGAAATCCACTGTTTTTGCCACTGAAAGTGATAGGTCAAATATAAAGAGAGACCCCTTCTACACTGCAAGAACAAAAAAAAAAAATGACTTTGCGTTTTAATTCAAAAATATTTTTACTATGAATCAATCATTTAGTGTATTTCAAAGAAGTTTGAAGGATTTTCCTTTGAATCATTTCCCACTGGGTGCCTAGGAAACAAAACATCTTCAGGGCTAAATTTCAGGGGAAGTCTTGCAGGTTTTAGTAAACTTCTCCAAGCCAGTACTTTACATGTTTCTGTTTTCTGTGCGTGGCGATACTCCCTCATAACTCAAATGGGATTAACCAATTAAACATTTCCCAGTAGTCTCTAAAATAGCTGCTCTTGGCATGTTTTTTGCATGGAACAAACCTCAGCGGGAGGATATGATAGAAATCTTGCACTATTTAAATATAGAATTGGGACATCAAAGAAAGGGTTGTATTGAAATAACATGGATAATTAAGGAAGTGGAGAACAGTAATAACTGATTTACATAAAATGCTAATAAGCCTCTTGACTTGTTCGGCAATTTCTGCTTTAGGCATGGCAACTGCGGGTTCAAATTTGTATACTAATTTTATTTTAGTATTTTCTTTCCCTTCCTCTTTCTCCCCATATTTTTTAAGCTCTCTACAGCCAGGCCAGTCTGTACCTGCATCCAAACCTTCTTCAAAACAAAAATCCATCAGAATATAAACTCCTGTGAAAGTTTTGTGCACATTCCCATCCGCTCAGACACACAAAGCACAAAGTGTAAAGACCCTTAATTACTTGTCTGCATGTGTATGGATTCAGATTGCATCCCTTCTAGTTTAGCTCACTTTCATGTCATGCTGAATAATGTGTTACAAACGATCAATGACATATTAAAAATGTTAAACGCTTTTCACAATTAGCAGGACTGAGAAAGTTTGAAAGCAAGTGGAGTGTACTGGCAAGGATGCACTTCCATGGTGTTATGCTCCTTGCTGCTGGGATGGGATGATGAGGGCACTGCACCACCACTACAGGTTACAGCTCTTTAACACTGCACCCTTGTGCCATTTGCCTCTGTGCAGAAATTCTATGCTCTGAAATTCTTGTTTTATTTTACTCTCCTCCTGATCTCTCCTCACAGTGCTACAGCAGCAGTGGCTTTGAGATGTGAATGTGAATGAGTGTCTGAGCTGTTCCTTCAGGACATGTCTGCGTATTGACCTTCAGCTTACCCTGTTTCCCTGTGAGCCCTCTAAGCATGATCCATCGCTTTCTCAGGCCATTCTCCCTTCACCCCATTGATGGGTTTCAGAGCTACTTAAATTTCAAAGTCCTGATGCGTTGCAGCAGTGGCCAGGGCTCAGCTTTGCTCACTTATAGATTGTACAAGGTCACAATAAGGGAAGGGGAAAAAAAAGCCAGAGCATTTATCAGGATGTATTGCTTTACTTTTTCTATCCATCACAAAGGCGATGATTCTATTTTAGTGAAAATCCATTGAACTCAGATCAAGTCAGATGGCTGTTATCATTGGAAACTCAAGAGCTGTCACACCATAATCGGTACAAATGAACACTGAAACGTGGGGCTTGAGGCCGCTTAATGGTCTTTAGTGAATTTTTTTCTGTTGCTTTTTAAACACCACAAAATCATTTTACTTAAGTGATTTCAAATTGAGAACACTAGGATTTTGTTACACTGGCAGAGTTGATTCAATTATAGATGATCTGACAGCTATTGTGCAATTAAATGTTTTTGCCAGCATGCTCTCTCCCCCACACCAGTACACACGTGTGGACCACCCAGACAAGCACAATTATTTCCCTCAAAGTTATTCTGATTCTGGTCATCTTCTGTGATACACTTCCAACTTGTAATAGGCCATGCACAGGATTGTATTTTGTGAATGAGCTTTGGTAAAGCTCCCTTGTTCTAGAGCTACCCCTGTGAGAAGGAGCTGTCTGCACACAAGGAAAGGAGAAAGCAAGTCAAACTTCATTTCTCTTTCTTCTTCACAAATCACAAGTACCTTAGTATTATATTTTAATTAAAAAACGGGGATCTTGACCATATTTAAAGACCCAAAAACCTACACAGATATGAAATTAATGGATATTATTCAGTATAATTACAAGTGTGTTTGAATTGCATCAGAAACAGAGCACAGGGGAGTGCAAAGAAACAGGGTACAGTCTTCATACCTGACACAGAGCTTGTTCTTCCCTACAGTCCAAACATGCTAATTATTCTCATATTTGGGCTTCATTCTACTTCCTATCAGTTGTGACAGATGCACCTTCCACTTGCTTCTTTCGATTTCATCACATAAGAAAGACCAGCTATCCCAGGTTCTAGGGGACATTGACAGATAATTCAAAATGCCTCTCTAATTAAGAGAAAAATAGCAACAGATGACAACTTTGCTCCACAAACAAGCCGTTCCACAAAATTGCTATTTTCCTACTGAAATCCCATAATAAAATAATTGCCATCCAATTTTTGAAAGTGAAAAAAACCTGACCCATCCCACTTCACTTCCCACACAAACTCATTGCCCAAACAGATGGTTTAGAGAACTTATTCGAAGTAAATACATTCCTCTTTACAAGTACCAGCAAATCCTTACCATGAGCACCCCTCCTTCACCACACCTACAGGAAAGAGGAAAGACATGATTGTTATGTAGGAATGTCCTAAGCTACCTGGAGCTTTTTATTATTTTAACTATGTTGAGATCTTAGGTTCTGACCTCCTCCCATGGAGCTGGGACAACACATTTTAAGATTTAAGTCACCTATCACTGCCACATTCCTGAGGCCCCTCCAGTCACAGCAGCTTCAAGGCTGCTTTGTACAGCTTCAGCCTCTAGTGAAGTGCAAAACTGAAACAAATATTTCATATTTTGCCTGAACAAAGTTTCCAAGCAAAGCCACAGGGAAGGAACACAGGCCTGTAGTTCCTCTCTGTTTTCACCCACCAGTGTTTCCAGAGATCTGGAACAGGGCATGGTGAAGGCTGTGCACAAACTCATGAGGAGCCCCTTTAAAACTCCCACAGAGTGGCATTAATAAGCTTCAGTGTAATGGAGGATCAACCCCTGTGCTTCAAGAAGCAGAAAATCTTAAATAGGCTGGCTTTATATCTTCAAATCTCTTTTTATAAACATTAAGACAAATACAATTTTGGCAAGCTCTAAGTTTAAAATAGTATATTTTTCTTTAATGAGAAAACTACATCTTAACCTCCAGTCTAATAAAAAAAATTATTATAATTTTTGTGGATATTTTAAATGTAGCAAGTAACAATTCACAGACTTTTAGCTGTATTCACCTGTACATAGACTGCACTCTCAGGGGAGGTCATACAACAATAAAAGCTGTGATATGATGCATTTTCAGCAGTGAAATATCCTGGACAGATAACTGATTTCCTCCTACTGCAGGAAATACTACACTGGATACCCAAAAAGAAGAGCTTAAAAATATGCTTAAAATGCATAGACTGAAGAACTTTTGTATTGCTCCCTGATTTGCAGGATAAATCAAAAGACATCAGTCCCCTTGCTGCTCCTTGTTCCCACATTTGAGGCTGGGCCAAGGACTGAGCATGAGACTCTTTGAAGGATCACAGTTACATGGAGTGGTTTCCTCTTTATTTCCTTCAGGTGAATCTGGTATCACACAGGGGACAGCTGAAGAGTTGGGCGTGTGTTGCTCAACTATCCCAGCAAGGACTAATTTGTCCTCAACAAAATTTCTGATGTCACCTGTTTTGGCAAACAAGCCTTTTAGTTCTCCATCTCCTTTTGTCAACTTCCCCAGTACTTGGGTGCTTGCAAAAGAGGTGTTGTACAAATCAGGCACTTGGATTTTTATTCCTTAAATCTCTTGCTCCTTACCCTATCCCAAATTTCTAATGCAGCTTGTCATCCTACATAAGGGAAATATCTTCACCATTTCCAGCAGACCTGGTGCCTCCTGCTGCTGTTTGGGGAGAGCAAGTGGCAGTGGGAGGCACCATTTCACACACGCCCTTAATTCCTTTGAACATTCCCATCTCCTGCTGCACAGAGACAAGAAATGGATACACTCAGTTCTAGGTATGTGCTCCAGAGGTCCCACTGCAGCACAGCAAGGCCTGACTTCCCAAAATTTTAAAGTCTCACAGCTTCCCAATGCACATCCCATTTGTTTTGGTGCCACAATGTCAAACTTACAGAAATGTATTCTTGAAAAGTCTGAATCTTTCTGGCAAATAGCATATGGACCCAAATCCTGACAAGTGAGTTTGAGTACAATTGAAATCTCTCCAATTAGGTATGTTTAAAAAGAAAAGAAAAGAAACAAAAAAGAAACTAAAAGCAAGCAAAACTAACTGAAATTCTTTAGTTTCTGTTTTATATCAACAAAGACATATTTTCATCATACTGGTCTTATTGGCTGACCAGTTGGCTGATGTGCTCTGAAAATCCTGATATTTCCTCTTAAAATCATGATATATAAAAAAATCCTGACATGGTACTGCAGTTACCATAGAACTGTGGGACACTTGTCACTGAGGCACTAATTCCAGTCCACAGAGAAGCACGAATAAAAGAAAAGCAAGAACACAGATGCTGGAATCAAAATACACACAGCATTTTCAACAAGCTCAAAGAAACTGAAAAAATAAAAAAGTAATTTAGTAATTCTTTACTAATTTTTGCTGGATGCAAAATTCACTGCAACTTCAGCACCTCTTAGGTGCTGCTCCTTTGCAATGCCTTATGTGTTTGTCAGGTAGCAGTGGTGGTGGCTGTGGCAGGTGAGGTAAAAGAGCTGACACCTCTGCTTGGGCAGGGAGCGTGGTGGACTGACTGCACCCCGTGCTCAAAGCAGGTCTGACATTACATGTCCCCATCCCAAATAACAGCTTTATATTCAATTCTATCCACTGGAGATGTCAGCAAGGGAAACGAGGTTATGTGGCAGCAGCTACCATATTTTACCTATCTATATAAATACATTTAAACACGTGGGAAATAAGGTTAGGGGAACGACCTTGAGGCATGGACTTTTAGGCTAGTAACCCTCAAATAACTTCAGCTTGAACACTGCAAGTGAAAGGAAAAACAGTGCATGATACCAACACATCTTCTCTAAACATCAGCGAGAAAGAATTAAAGCTGTAATGTGCTTTAACACAGCCCCTGTCTGTGAACTGGGAATGCTTTTGTGGTGAGCTGCCTCATAGAGCAGACTAGCTTCTTAATAACTGGATGTTGGGAGAATTGAAGCAAAACTTTTATCTTTACTATTAAATCTCCCTTTTCAGTCGCTAAGCTCCCTATGAAACAGCACAACAATGCTCCTATTAGGTAAGCAAGGGACAGAGTGGATGCAAATCCCCACTGAATTAACGTGCCTGCTCCTGAGTCAGCGATGGGCCTTCCAGCCTCGACCTTGCCAATCAGCACGTCTGCTTTTTCCCCATTTCCCAATGGCACAGGGCTCATCTTCCCTCTGAAGAAATCAACCCTAGTGTATGGCACCTCTCCAAATCAGCACCACACACCACGGTGGGTTTCAGTGCCTAATTAGCATTACTAGTGAGTGCCCATTTTTCCATAACTTCCAGGGTATTGAAACAAAGCAAATTAAAGAAGGTGGCCTTATAAAGTATAGGGTTAGTTTGTGTCATCAGCTAGAGGGGTGAAGGCATCTACCACTGGCTCCTTGCCAGTTTTGGTTAGCAGAATCAGGGAATGAACTTGGGATCTCACAGTGAATAGATGCTAATGCACCGGTGAAAGGTCATCAAAGCAGTTGGACTTCCACATCCTGCAGAGGTACTGGAGTCTCTCATTCCACTGCTATCTTTTGTCCCCATCCGGTTTACCTAATAGATGATCCTAACAATTCACATTGTCAGTCCTTTGTAGTGTAATGAACACTGTGTGGTCTGATGAATGCAACCACTGCACAGAAAACGTCAGTTCTTTCATTAAGAAAACCTTCCCAAGTTCATTGTATTGAACCAGCGCTCCAGCTATTAGGCTGATGCATGACACAGTCAATTCCAGTTACACTTTAAGTGGCTATTCATGTTCAGTGAATTCAATTTTTAAAGCTAATTTATATATGTTTAGATATTTACATGAACACACATTTCTTCTAGCTTATACGCCTTTTTCTGAGTTGTTAGTATAGTAATGGGGGGAGGAAGGAAATAATATTTCCCAGCAGATCCTGAAAATGCATAACTGATGGAAAAGACACTGAAAGCCAAATAAGCAGCTATTGTGCATCTATTAATGTTAAATAAAATATCTGCATTAAGTTATTTTTAAATTACTCATTATTTCACAGTAATGTCTGAGAACCCATTTTCTGATATTAGCCAATACAGTACCTCCTTTTATATAGTACTGCAATTAGTGGCATGGAAACTTTTAAAGCAGGTAATTTAAAAAGTTAAACTATTGCTGCTACGGAACAGAAAACATCAGTTCTTTCATTAAGGAAAGCTTCCAAGTTCATGGTATTGAACCAGGGCTCCAGCTATTAAGCTGTGTGATAACACAGTCAATGCCTGCTATAGTATCAATTCAATTTAAGCATTTTTTTGTTATCACTAGATGCCTTTCCGTAGTTTCTTTTAACTGACTTTGTTTATTGATAATTATTAGAGGACCATTGGTTCCAAAAGATAGGCATATTTCATTACACAAATCATCTACAGTTCACAGTAGTAGCACCATTTCTGTACAGATCATGCTGAAGTCTCTGAAGCCTTTACAGTGTGCAGAGATCATGATACAGTTCTTCAGAAACAAAAAATAAATACCATCTCTTATTGCATCATTTGGATATTAAACAACAGAAATCCACATATTCAAAAAGAACAGGCTGTTTACTTCTTTTGAAATATATTTCAAAAAAATGTTTCCATTAATGTGGATTTGCTTTAAATTAAATATAAATTATCAGGTCTACTTTCCTGCATTAAAAAAAATATATATATATTCTGTCTTGACTTTACCAGGCTTAACATACTTAGGTAGCAAAGCTCTACTGTTTGGGAAATAAAGATACCTTTCTTAATACTGCATTTCATAAGAGAAATTACAATTATGGGATGCAGGGACTTTGTGGCTTGATACACTTTGCAAGCGGAGAAGGGGGATGCCCTTCAAACTTAGAGGGTAATCATTATTGACCTTGTGCATTCAAGACAGCATAGCAGGTTTCTATATAAAGAAACTTGCAGAGAGGTCATTGAAAGCACTGGTGAAGAGACATAAAAAAGGAGACAGGACAGAATACAACCTTGGTTAAGCAGGTTAAAAAATTAACTATAAACAGACTCGGGAATTGAAGACAAAAACAAAAGAACATTTTCTAAGTGTCATGCAAATTTATGGTTCTGTATTAAATGTTCATTATCAGATAAGTAGCCTTTACAATGTAATTATTAACTTTTATAGATTCTGCAAAGTTTTTTTTTCCTCTTCTTTCCCTACACACAGCCTGAGCACTTTTTGAGTATTGAACAAAGGGGCACGTGCTTAGGGTTGGCTCTCAGCAGGGAGGAATTAGGGTTTTGGTCTTCCCTCCTTTACTCATTCACGGGGTGTCTGCTAATCTGTCTGTGTTTGAATTTACCTGTCTGCAAAATAGGTACAATAAAACCAGCAGACATCTCCCCAGGGTTATATGACACTTAGTTTGGCACTTCAAAAAGCACACTTAGCAGAGCGTTTTGAAATCATTGAATGAAAAGCATTATGTAATGAAAAATAAATTACTTCTGTATGATGAGGTTGTTTGGAGAATGTTCAGGTAAAATGATCTGTTTAGGAGTATTAAAACACCTGGGATACACAATGGATAGGTTTACTATGATTTTTTTCTTTCAATCTACATTTTAAAATAAGCTGCAACACAAAAAAGTCCTATTGTCATGCACATCCCACTCCCATTTAATTAAATTAGTCATTATTATTATAAGTAGTCATCTATTTTGTTTTTCTCTCCAGATAAAAAAAATACAGAAATTGAAAGAGAAACAGAAATAATAAGACTGAGATCTTACTTTTTTTACTTCTATAAACAGAGAAGACACAAACCTGCTGACCTTTCTATCACTTGTGCTATTTTTCTTCACCCTACAGCCTCGGTGGCTCTCTAAATTTGCCCTGGTTAGGCAAAACTCCCTTTTCTATTGGGAGTTTCCTCTCCAGAACACCAGCCTACCATGCAGGCAGGAGGCTGCAATCTCAGTGCACTGATACCCTCCACTAGAAGAGTCAATCATTCTCACTAATAGGTGCCCACAGCATCCTAGGAACAATCCACTTGCATGACTGTCCTGCCCCTTCAACTTCCCCTCCTCTGACAGCCGATAGCACACAGCTTCCCAAAATATGTTTCATTTTCAAGAGATAGATTTATTACAGCCCTGTTATCACATTCATACCCTTCCTGAAAAGATAAAAATAAGAAAGACCTTACAAGATGTTGTAGCAACAGCTAAATCATAAATGTTTGATAAGGAATAGCTAAATCGAGACAAATAACTGTTCAATCCCACTTTGTATTAGGCAGATAAAGTCATACAGGAAATCAATGTGATCTATTGAAATGAAAAAAAGTCCAGCTTAGGGACAATATAGTGTTATAGAATATGTGACATTATAAATGGGCTGCTTCCATAAGTGCTATACAATGAGAAGTTGCATAGTTTTTATTTATTTTTGTGCTTATGAATGTAAAAGCAGAATGTGAAAGTCACTATTTGTCAACAGGGCAAATGTGGGCAGCAGTGAAGTAGGTGAGTATTTATAACCTTTTTATTTTCCCACTCTTGAAGGGAATACATAATCCTCTCTAGGGATAAAAGGATCTTCAGTCACCCACTAGCCCAGGGCTCCTTTTTAGCACAGGCTGACAGATGTGCTAAAATTATAAGTGAAGTGTTGTGATGTTGACTCCTAAAGCAGCAATCATTAAGGTTGAAATTAGTATCCCCTCCCAGCCATTCAAATGTTGAAAAGTTCTGACACCAGGCATAATTGGACAACTTTACCTAGTGGGGATAGCATTACATTATATTCCACTGACTTCTTTCTGCCTTTTTCATCCCTGCTCCAATTTAAATGAAGCAAAACAACTTTTTATACATCTTTCATTTACACAAAACAAAACAAAAATCTGCTTATGCAGAAAGACATCTCAAAAGCAGACATACGAGTTCACAACTACATATACAAGTAGTATTGTTTAAGGCTATACTATTTCAGCTGACAACAGTATTTTAAATAAGATGCAGTTAAAAAAGAGACTGAAGGAAAATATAAACAGATGTCCTAATATGTATTAGCATCTGCTGAAAGAAATTTCATTTGAAAATGTAAAATACACTTCACTTGCTATATGTTCTACTGTATGTTCTAATTAGTTACATGCAGTGTTAACACACTTTAATCTTCTGAAGTAAAAGGTTCCCCTAAACTATATTTATGTATACCTGGATATATTTCTAGTAACTGTAACAGTTGCTAAATGGCAGTAAGTGCTAAAAGATATAAGCAATCTACACAATTAGATTTTAGGTCATTTAGATCAGTGTGAACTAGAAAAACATGTTAATGTGCTCTACCCACTGCCACTTCCTCACATACTGCTGAGTTTGACACATTAACTAATGGACCATCACCTGATAAATACTGGATGTGTATGGATGAATAAAGTCTCAAATTGTCTCCACTGGCTCAGACCAAGATTTTGACAATGACACAAAGCCAGCAGCGATGATGCACCATTGCACTATTCTTGTGCTGTGTGCCTAAAGAAAAATGAAGCCTATGATTTTACACAGTTTATCTAATAGACCTTCCTGCTTTAGTTTATGGGAAAAACTTAAATGTAGCTCACGGCCCACACTAAAACATAAAATATGGGAAAGCCGAGTGTGAAACCTAACGAGTGTGTTAAAAGGAAATCAAATCCAATGTTTGTGAACGTGTAACACTTTGCTGTTGAGTTAGATTCAATTTCTAAAGGCTGACGAGCACATCTATTTCTGGCATAAACAAAGAACGTGTTAATACTGTGGCTCTCTCACAGCCCTGTACTGTACATTGAGTCACCTGCTCCCACAACCCCACTAAGCCCCATCTCTCATCTTGCAGCTGAACTCTGCATTTTGGTTCATCTGCACTGGGCTCCTGCCCATCTCAGCTGATGCCCTACACCCCCAAACTTCCACCACATTACGTGGCTGCACTTCCTCTGCCGGACTTCACACATGTCAGGCTACCGGAGACTTTCTGGGCTGATGCACAAATCTTTAATAAAGGACAGGAGAAAGGTTAAAGTGCACAGCCATGTTCTGCCTTGGCCCTGCAGCTGAGGAAGTGGGGCCTGAACTGATTGAGAGTTTTGATCATTATAGATTCATTCCCAGGGCAATCAGGGGCCCACAGCATTCTGTCCCTCAACATTCAACATTACTGACAATAGGGTTTCCCACACTGGAACCAGCTGACCCAGCCAGGACAGCCTCTTCCAAAATGCTTTCTCCCAATTTCAAGGCCATTAAGCACTTCAAGATGGGGAGTATGAACATAGGCTGCAGAGGTGCTGTGCAAAGAACCAGGAAAAGATTTCCTGCATCTTGGTTTTGAAGATATTCTTGCCTGTTCCTTTCATCTTGTAATTTTCTTTGACTTCTTGCCACGTTCTCTCTAAAAATGCATTTGGTCAACTCCCCTTCAGTGTTACCCACCAGACCTCTGGACTAGCCATTACTGCTACCTCACCAGAACTTCTCATCCACGCTCTATTTCTAGATTTCTCTTCTTGATCTATTTCTGTCTGCTTTGTTGCCAATTTTTTAACTGTAAGAATTTTACCCAACACACAAAGAAGGTCTAACCTACAAATACCTCACCCACTTTTTTCTCTCTGCCCCTACACTCATTATGCTGAGCCTCTTTGCTAGAAAACTTACTTTTTCACGACAAATTCATCCTTTCTTCCTCTAATACTGTAGTCTGTCTATAGAGAACTCTTCAATTTAATCCATTTTATCCTGATTCACTATCAACATGTCTACGCTCACCCTAGATCGACTTCAAGATAGTCATTTTCATTGATGACTTCCTAAATTTTCAAACAAGCATTTTCATGCTTTCTTTTATTCTGCTTACAGATCTGCCCACAAGCACTTGCAATATTATCTCATTATCTTACTTCATAATCCACATTAAAAATCTCCTTTTCTTTGGTATCTAATCTTTTTTTTGGCATCAGAAAAATATCATGCCTAAAAACAGGGCCTATCATACTGATTAATATTATCTCATTATACGCTTGTTCTTTTTATCTATCTGTATCCCTGACTTTTGATTAACACTTAAATTTTAAACAGTATGGACTTGGAACAATCTTTTTTGGTTGATTTTGCATATTTATTAATGTGGCTGGGTCCTTATCTGTGACTAACAATCTAGGCACTGCACTAGCAATAATTATCATCATCTTGTTGTTCCTTCTTTGTTGATATATAAGCATGTAAACTGGATTTTGTTTTCTGGGTAAGACTGCCAGGGATGATTGTTAGGAGTTCTGCTTGAAGAAGAAACTCAGATGCTTTCAGTAACCATTTTCAGACTAAGGGTTATACTCATTGGGAGGTTTTTAATGGAAATTAGCGATGGGAAACTTTTCAGTGTAACTGTCAGGAAAAATTGTTTGGAAAGTCATAAATAGAATTACTTTCTGTTCTGTTGTCAGACAAGCAGCACACACATGAATCTTTTTTAGCAAACATATTGTAAGAAAGCAAAAGGAAAACAAATTGCAAATTGTGCTTGCATCTCTTTCAACAAGGAAACGTGAGCATAACGCACCAAAGTGACAGTCAGACTCCATGTAAGAGAGAGAATGTGAAATGTGAACTTCCTGAGACAAAGCTTCCAAGGATGAGAGTTCAAATGCCAAAGAACCCTACTTAAGAAGGGAAGCACCAATGTTCTTCTCCCAAATCTTCACGAATTGGGCATATTAAATTATGTAGTCTGATGCCAGCACAGGATTAAATTCTAATACATTGGCATGCCCTAATTCTATTTTCAGGGAATGAAAGGGAAACAGAACTTGCAAACATTACTATGACTGTATAACTGCATCTTTATATGGAATGGGAATTATTTTAAGGATGTCTGAAGCTCTGTTTTTGTTGCACAAAATCTGGGGTGTGAACCTGAAGAATTAGCAAAAGGGCAGAAAACCTTGAAAACAAGCTGATTGTGACAGTACTGTCAAGCAGAAAGGGAAAATGCAAATGAAATAGACATTTTCTAAATATAGTTTAATTTATAAATAAGACTTCACATCACAGATTTGTTTATCCTCATTTGGTGATAATTGTTCACAGCAGAATATATCAGAAAATTCTATAATAGGAACTACAGCCAGGAAATGTTAAATAATTAATCACCCTCCCAGCCACTTGCATTTCTGTTGATATAAATGACCGTATAATTCCAAACCCAATTATCACTACTTAGCCATTCCATTTTGTAGTTAAAATCCCACAAAATTAAAGTGCATCAATTGTTAATGGTAATAGACCAGACAAGGGATTAAAGATTATTTTAATGTTTATTTCCTGTCAGGAGGTTTTTTTGGCAGGAAGAACTATAGACAAAAGGCTACATTAAGATGAGATTCATACAATGTATTTAAATCTACTAACTTCTAAAAGCCTTATGGTATAATTACTTGTTTAATCTACTTGTTCCCTGAAGATACCAATGGGGGTTTATCAAGCCAACTTTAGTATATCTGCTTCATAGAAACCAAAACATTCTCTTTAACTTGAACTGCAAACAGCAGTCAAGTTTACCATAAATGCAATTCTAACAACAAACTTGAAAAATGAATGAACTATGCAAAAATATAACGGAAACCAGATTACTATCAGGATTTTATGTCCTATTCTGCTTGGTTTAGCTCCTGTTACTTCTGGCACTATGCATTTGCATACAAGATTTGGTCCTCGTAACCACACTTTAAACAATCACTTTAAGACCAATAAAACTTTGTTAATTAGAGAACTTTTTTTTTACCTGCCACAAAATGATGACTTTTCTCCACTCCTCAGAGAAGTATTTATGCACGTTTATATGGAGACATCACTTCATTTAGAGATTTCTTTGCTTTCTTAAAATGTTTTTTTGGTTTTTTTTCATTAGGCATTGTCAAGAAACCTGACAAAGTACTTTATTGCATTAGCACAGAGACTAGAATTCTGTAGAACTGTTTGTGAGGGCCTAAGGATTTGGGGAAGGGCCCTTATAGTTCACTGTTTCAGTGGGCAGCAGGAGTGGGCTGAATTTTATGTGCTTCCAAAGGTTATCCATCTGTATAAAGTTACAGACAGGTATCCATAACTTGAGTCTGTTGGGATGAAACCATCAGATCTGGAGCAGGAAATAACTGTGCCACTTATTTCTGGCTTGCACTGACATCACCCTGCACAAAACCTCGTTCATCTCATTCTATCTCTTTTCTGTATAAACAGAAATCTACATATGGACTAAATAGGAAAACTGAGAAGGAAACTTTTGTGTTCTTCTGTTCCCTGCCCATTCAGCAATGTTATCCACATCTCCAAAATCTGTGGACAAGTTATTGCACAGGAGCATTACAGTCCTTTGTATTCACATCTATTCTTTTTCTCCAGCAAACCCTTGTCCTGCATTTACCAAATGACAGAACACACTAAATCATGACACAAATAACACAGTACATAAACCATCTCACACTGGGGCAGTGACAGATCAGTTTCTGTGTCTCTCTTAAACATTTCCTTTAGGCAAACATTCACTGTTTGGCTAAAGTTACCTCTCGTTATTCCTCCTCTCTCCTCTTTATAGGTGAGGAAGCCAGTGGGGACAGCTCTGTGGCACTAACACTCCTGTGCTGTCACAAGGAACAGCTTTACAGCCCAAGAGATTGCTCAGGAGGGCAGTGAAGAAGCTCCTTTCCAAAACCAGGATCACCCAGCAATGATATCACTAACTCATGAGCAGTGAGTTAATTACATGCCCAGTGGTGTAATAACTCAAATTTCACCAGACACAGGTATTAAGAAAGAAGCTTCTAAGTGAGACCCACAAAACAGCTGCTCATCCTGGAGCCCCAGTTGTTACAGGAGATTACATTGATGCGGCAAGTTTGGCATAAAGGAGCACTGCAAAATTAAAATTGGCATGTCAGGAACTTTTCCCTTGTTTTCCTTGGCATGCACCCCCCCTCCCCCCCCCCCAAAAAAAAAAAAGAGAAGAAAAAACAACCCACTCACAACAAAGTTCAGAGTCTTCTGAGATTTGTGAGAGCAAGCAGACATGGTATGGAAACCCATTCCATAACCTTTCACCAACATAAAATTTACTGTGAATAAGGCCCTAAAACTCTATGCTCAGCTCTGATTTAAACCTGTGAACACAAACCACCCAAGAACATTTCCATTCCAATAAATACCTCCCCATGACATGATAGGTTAATCATTTGGGTCCTAGGAGGAGATTAAATACACTAACCATAAGCAAGCTCCACCACAGTGCTCACCAGGACAGGATCTGGCCCAAAGTAAATATTTTATTTAGCAGGTTTAAGGTGCTTTTTAAGGTGCTATCCCAGTTCCTCTCCCCCAAACACTACTACTGCTCTGGCAAAGAGCAAAGAAGGTTTGGCTTTTGAGATCTGAAGATTTCTCTGTAATATTCTACGGTATTCAAGACTTTAGCAATGAGAAGAATTAATCTAACTCACAAAAACGAGACTTCCTTCAGAACTCTAATGTTCTGTATCTTTTATTTTTAAATTGCTGCATTAATAATGGTCTCAGCAGCAAGTGGAGAAAACGTGTGAAATATGTGCCCTCTTTATAGATTTCCTGTTTCTGCAATTTCAGTTGAAAAATGGCAGTGCCCTGCCATCTGAAGCTTCCAGTTTGTTTAACTCTGAGCAAAAGACAATTAAACAACTTACAGTATATGGTCACGAGACTATAATTGCTCACCAGCGCTCCTTGTTGTGTCAGCTGCCACAATGAGCAGGTTTTTCACTTTCCTACCCCTGCAAGACCACCAGAGGTTCCTGACCATGGCAATGGCCTTGTGCTGAGAAGACAATATTTCACAAACAAAAAAAATTTCCACAGGATTCTTGAGATACTGAGTTAGCACAGAGCAAAAGGAAGAGACTCGATGCTGGACAAGTGTCTAGAAGGACAGATCATCCTTTAATCATTTTTTTCTTAGAAGTCAGTAAATTAATATTTATCATTTTTTAATTTTCTCACAGTTTCTTAAAATTCTCCCATTTTCTATAAGCTTTTTTTCACAATTCCTGCAAGGAAATTTATATCCTGAATCTATATATCTTAGGTTATCCTTTGCAACACAGAAGTTTTATGTAAGAAGTGATGTATCAGTATTTTAATAGAGAGTGATATACACTTGAAGAATGGAAGTTCAGGTGAATGACAAAGATAAATTGAGCTTTTCAAATCCTGCATTTGGTAGAAATCATTTGAAAACAGACTGACTGAGTTCAATTTGAGAGATATTCAATGCACTTGTGTTTTCTTTCCCAAAGCCATTCTCAGAGCTGACCTTACTTTCACATTTGTAGACAACGGACTTGTAGGTGTGACCATCACAAACCCATATCTGCTCTATCATTAATGATGCCTTCTACTATAGGCTGAAATAAGAAAAAAATTACTTAGATCACCAATATATATCTGAAATAGTGTAGTTCTCAGTCTCAGGACTATGTGTTATCCACATCAAAGAAAAAAACACATCATTATTATCATCTGCTGTAATGGCAGTGCAAGGGAATTCAAACTAGTGGTTGCTTAATGGTAATCATGGTAGAATCTTGGCATTAATGAGGAATATTAATTTTCCAGAACATAAAAGAATAAATGACACCTACATCTCTGTGCAAAGCCAGCTCAAATCAGTTGCCTAAATGCAATTTAATTCAAGGTTCTTGGTATACCAACAAAGAGACAGAACTCTGTCTCCATCAGCAAGATGAACAGGAAAACAATATGCCTAAGACCATGTGTCATTCTGTAGTGATTCTTCTGGTTCTTTTTGGTAAAAAAAATACAAGGTCTTTAAATGAATGCAAAAATAAAACACAGAGAGTATGTAAAGGGATAAAATAATACCTGGACAATAAAACTGAAGAGCAAAAGGACAATGAAAGAAATTACTAGGGAGGGAATAAAACTTTTAACATGATTACAATATTCTAATCTTATTAATATCTGTACTGGAGTCTAAAATAACTTTTAACTTTCAGTTTAACAAAATTGGTTTTGTAGATTTCTTATTTTTGACAATACAAATAAGTTATTGTATATAACCTCATAACCATTACCACCACTATACGGTGAAATGTGACTCTAAAATGCCAGAGCACATTTCTCAGTGTATTGTGTCTCACTGACCTCGAGATCAAGTTTGTTCAGTGTCTGACTAAAAGAATGTTCTTTGGTTTTGTTTTTTCTTTTCTAAATAACTGCTAGCTCTACAAATCCATTATGGAACCAGAATAAAATCTGATCCATTCTTCCATAGCTGTGTTGGCTTAGCATCACCAAAGGAAATAAAACACATTTTAGTTACTAAGGTGACCAGTTACAACAGTGATTCCACACAGGACTGAGATACAGTAAGATAAAAGCTCCTGGTTTTATGTGGTAATCCTTCTGCCTAGAAGTGCCTATTGAGAGGCAGCACGCAGGAAAGAGCAGGAAGTAACATAATTTATTCAGCAAGAATAGTATAGGGCACAAGTGCTGAAAAAAAAGCTTTCACACACTCCTCCAGGCTAATTTTCCATTGAAATAAAATTTACTCTTGAATATCAAATATTTATTCCATTTTTCATACTCTTGTTTTTTCCTCCCTCTCATATTTATTTACTTTATAAACACTTCAGATTTATTTTTGCCAAATAAATAAATTAAAATATGAGGAACCTTTAAACAGAAAAAAGGCTCTGGGAGTTTTGCTACTGGCAAAAGCAGAAATGCTCATGGATGTAATGAGTCAACTGTCAATGTGGAAATCTGGCAGAATTCCTGCATTTTAGAATCATGGGATGTATGACTTCATTTTAGTGTATGGAGGTTTTTCCTACAAAGTTGATTCTGCAGGTTTTATGCAGTTGGCTTTCCTTTTTTTCTATTGCCATGCCTCAAACTATTACAAGTTCATCAGTAATAACCTACTGACAGCTTTCCCACCTCTTTTATGGGTCAGTGAAGTTACAAATACACCAGATTGTCAAGAAGACACACACTGTAAGACAAACAAATTCCTGGGCACCATCCTATTCAAATTATGAATTCATTCAACTCAGTGTATTTTACTCAAGCAGAGTAGGTAGTAAAATTTTCTTCCAACCCAGAAGACTTGATTTTATAATTGCTTCATCTGAGATTCCAGGAAACGTTAAGATGTTAACTATCTGACAGAGTTCACATCAGTGACAAGTAGTTTATTACAGCACAGGTTTTATTCCCCGATTTCAGGGGACATGGACTTCAGATGAAAAGGTGGAATAATTCTTGCCTCGGTGTGTAAAATCAAGATCAATTTAGTAACCCACTCCTCTAATACTGTATGTGCAAAGAAATAATTTAGACTCCTAGTTAATTTGAGTATTGAACTGAAATTCTGCAGCTGCTTTCTGCCAGTCCTGAAAACAGAAATTAATTTCAATGACCAAGGCGAATGGAGTGCTGCTCTGTCAGGTAATTAGTCATCGTCTTTTGCTACTCAAGGTCTATCACCGTGCTAATCCATACATAAACCCCAGTATTCCCCTAGTCACTCACAATCTAAAGAGCTGTTTAACTACCTGTTTCTCCTTTTCAGTCCTACCCCAGATATCAGCTGCAAAATGAGCATTCTTTCATGTTTAGCTTTCTTCCTACTATTTACTGCCAGCAGAATTAATGCAACTGATTTACATTTTCTTTTTTCTGTTTGATCAAGTCTGCTGTTGATTAAGTAGAGCTTAAGGGAAAAAATTATACTCCTGCAGCTTTCCTACTTGACTTGCCAGTTTATTAATGAAAGAAGCAAGGATATTGATGGCCCAGAAACTACAAGTGCAGCAATTAAAGGATATGTCCTTCCAAGCTTCTAATTAAAAAAGAGTTCTTTTGTATTAAAAGATATAGTTTAGTGTCATATTTATATCTAATTCTCACTTCTACTGTTTTGCCTTTTTTTTTTTCCTGTTTTTTCTTTTTAAACAGAAATCTACTGGGAAAACTTAGATCAGGCAGAATAAAGAAACTTTCCCTGACAACCATTTCTGGAAGCTTTGTTCTCAAACAACAGTCTTAGTGCTAAAACATCAAAAACAACTCCACCCCCCCAAATCCTTACAACAGTGAAATACCCACTGACACACACCACTCAGAAGGCAACCCTTTAATATTTTTAACTTGTGTAAATTGGTAGAGTTTGCCCAACTCAGATTCAAGAAAACTGAAGATTTTTTTATACCACTCCTTTTGGATATATTAAGATAATTAGACTGATCCCTCCTTCTAATATCTGTTTACTTGGTATTTAAATTCTGGATTCACTTTATTTCATGTCAGGTATTTACATGAATGATCTCACAGAGGTTCTTCATGCTTCTCATCTATTCTGACTTTTTGAATTCTTCCTTCAGAAACACCTGAAACCATAACATTGCCAGTATTTTATTATTCTGCTGAGTCAGTCCCTTGCACATTAATAGCATTCTTTCAACATCAGAACACAAATAGACAAATAAATGACTCTTATTTCTGTCTAGCAGCTTAGTTTTGTGGTCTCATCTAAACAAATTCAACATTAGTCTGACACACTGTGCTGACCCAAACTTTGTATGCATGGATTGACTCTCCAGCACCTGTGGAATAAGTGCTAAGGACTCAGTCAGTACAAGAATCGTGAAATCACAGAATGGTTTGGATTGAAAGGGTCCTTAAAGATCATCCAGTTCCAAACTTCCGCTGTCCCAGCTTGCTCCAAATCCGGTCCAACCTGTCCTTGAATGCTTCCAGGGATGGGGCAGCCACAGCTTCTCTGGGCAACCTGTGCCAGGGCCTCACCACCCTCACAGGGAAGAATTTATTCCAGATATCTGATGTAAAGATGCCCTCTTGTCAGTTTGAAGCACCCTGCCTGCCCCACATTCAAAGCATCCTGCACACAACTCAAACACACATCTTCATCTGCACACCAGGTACCTCTCCCAGATTTCCACACAGCAATTACTCCTCTCATTTAGCTACCAGATGTTCTGAAGTCCCTGAGAAATTATATTAAAAAATAAGAACAATGTAAAATCCATAATCTAGCATTCCATACAAGTAATGACAGGTTCTTAATGCATTGAAAAAAGACTGTTCCCTGCAGTGATGTTCCAGAAAGGAAGGGAAATAAAACATCTTTCTGCTCCTGGCCTCTGTCCCTCACAGCCCAGAATGGTGAGAACTGCTGCGATCAGATTAGGCAGGTAATCTTGTGTATGATCAGATTCCCAGAAGGCAGTGATAGCTGTGTATTTAAGGACAGTAAGCTTTTTTAAAAGAGGTACTAAAGTGAATCACAAAATTTCCCAGAGCTCCCAGCTGGACAAAACAGCAGTAAACAAGAGTGATTCTTCCTTAGGGCTAACAGGGTTAGCGATGCTGCTCTCTGGGCAGGTAGTGTCATCCACAATATCACTGCCCACATTTCTCCTTGAGCCATCCCAGACCTGCATCTTTCTATTTGCTTATTAACCTGGAAAAACCTTGTGGAGGAGGGGGGTGGAGTTGTTCTAAGAGACCTTTTGTACTAGAAATTTCTCAATCACTTCCAGTTTAAAGGTGACTTCACAGAAATGGTGACCCTCACAAGTACCACTTGAAAGATAAAGAAGCTTTAATCTTTTTCAGTGGAATCGGAAGCTCTTATCTCTCCTCTGACCCTTTTTCCCCTCTAGCCTTACACTCTTGGCACCATTGAAAAGTCAGAACCATTAAGTTGGTGTCAAGTGGCTGTGCTATTCATATTCTATTATAGTCAATGACAATTAACAGTGCCATTCAGAAAAGCCAGGTACTATATTACACAATTGGAAAATTGATCTTATCTGAGGCTCAAAAATCAGCAATGTTCAGACCTCAACTCACAGGCAAAAAAAAGAAAGAAAGAAAAAAAAAGAAAGGGTGGAAGTACTGCCTGACCTCAGGGCCACACAGCAAACAGCCACGTGCAAGGCTCAGAAACAACCTGAAGAAGTGCCCAAATCTCTGTGTGAATATAAACTCTGATTTTTACCATCAAGCAAAGTGATGTTAGAAAGAGGAGTACAAATTCAACTGAATGCTTGATGATCACCTTCAAAGTTGTTATTGCAGGCAAAATCCAACATCTTAGCATTGCTGACACATCAGAAAACCACGGTGTGTGTGTGTCAGTTCCCAGCTCTTTGCAGCACACACCCACGGGCAAGAGCCCTGCACCTACAGTGAAATCCTCATTTCTAGCACCTGCACTGAACATCTATTTTCATGAATGTTTTTCCTAGAAATGAGAACAGACACTTTTCTCTACTAATGAATTACTGGATGGCTACAAAAAGAGAGGATTAACAAATAACTCTCTACTTTGGACAGTGAGACTGTTTTCCTCTGTCAGTGAATCTCAGCATTAACTGCAGCCCAGTACAACAGTTGGTTACAGCTGAGCCTACCTCTTTAAAGCACAGGGGGAATTTAGACAGAAAAACTCAATTAGTTCACGTGAGTTTAACTAAAGCACCTGAGCTAAAACTTTGCCACACAAAAGATGCACTGTAGAGTCGGGAACAACACTTAGCACTGTTCCTCCGTGCCACATACCCGAGGACATTGGGTTTTAGCAGGATCCAAAACCAGAGCAAGTGCTCTTGCATCAGTAAGCCATTATGTCACTTATATTCCCCAAACAAGTATTCACCCTCAAAATTATGAGGTCATTATGACATGACCCATCAAGTTCAAATCCTGGAGTAAATGGCAAAATCTGTAGAGTCACTCATTTAGTTCAAGCACGTAACTGGAATCCCTCACAATTAGATGGGACAAAACTAAAAAAAACAACCCGTAACAAGTAAATATTCTTGCATTTCAAATGCTGAGTTCTAAAACCTCAAGAGTTGCACAGATTGATGGAAGGACTGTTCCATTAACATGCAATTCTGCTCCAGGTTGCTGCTTTCCAGGCTGAGACCTGTGAAGCCCTTCCTGCACCTCTGTGATGTCCTGAGCCTCTGTGATGAATTTTGGTGTCTTTGTTTTTCCCCTCCCTTCACTCTAAATATAAGGTATCTTTACTAAATACTGGAGATTAAGGCCTTACACACACTACATTCAAATTCATTCTAGTGGAAAAAGTGCTAGTCCCAAAGCCACCTTTGGTGCACCTGGAAGAGAAGAGCTTGAATTCTACCAGATGTTTCACCTGATGCCAAGTTTTCCTGGGGAATCAGGAAAAGGCTGAATATAGAAATCATCTTTGTCTGTTCATCGTTTTCCTTCACAGAATACAATAAGAAATTATCAGCTAGCTTCAGTTCTCTGGGAAAAAAAATCTCCAATTGTTGCCTTAATGAAAAACATAGAATGGGCTCAAAGCCACTATAGTTATACTTAAAAATCAATACTCCCTATTGGTCTTATAATTTGTGTCCCAAATACCTGCTTTAAAACGTGCACAAGCCACAAAACAAAAGCTAGGGAGTTTATGCCTCAGACTTCTGAATTTTTTGTACTGTTTCAATATTTGCAAAGCCATGTAAAATGTTCTATAGGATTCTCTGCCTGACAGTGGGAGTCTATTCTATTTTTTTATTTCTTTTATTGAGAGGTGGAATAAAATTCCCCAACTGCTCCAGTGCAATTAAAATTACTTTTATTCATACAGTTACCTCAGTGGCCACCATAAGCATTCCACAGTACTAATCCTTTTAGGCCCTGATCCAGCAAAGCACTTTACTGTCTCTTATTCTTAAAATTACAAGTCTCCCCACTGATTTCAATACAGTTATATTAGGGATGAACTTGGCCTACTATAGCAAAAATAATGCTTAAAATACAGTCTAAAAAACAAGCAAGGAAATGGAAAGCCTAAGAGACTTCAATATTTCTCTGGTTTAAAGTAAGGCATTACCACTGTGCATTTGAGTACAGTCCAATAGTGAGCTATTTTTGTTCCGTTAGGCCAATGCAGGTAACGAGCCTCCCTGTATTAGAGATGCATTGATTTCAGATCTAGATGGTTTCAATAAGCTCCTTACACCCAAATATTACAAGGACAGGGACATTAAAATCTCAATTACATAAATAAATCTGTAAGTATCGATAAATGCCCAAAATTAAATAAATCCCCTCACTCTAAGAGACTTTGCAGCTGATACATTGTAAAACAATAAGAAAACCATCACAATTTGCATTTTCATAGCTACATTCATCAATAGCTCAAACATTTATCACACATTCCAACCCACCATAGGTAGGAAATGTAGGATGTTGTTTTCCTGCTGTGACTGCAGAGACACCAAACCATGGCTGGACATTTGTCTATGACCAAAGCTTCTTAAACTGGTTTAAATACTCACTGTCTTTGCGTACTTCTTTCTGCCTTGTTTTTGCTGGTGCAAGAATTTATCTGAGCGTGCAATGAACTGGATCAGGAAACTAATCTGACTGAAATATAAACCATGGAAAAGTGCTGACTTTAATGAGGGGGGACGCTCAGGGAAGCAGGAGCCTGAGACTGCTTAAGATAGCACTGCACCAAAATAAATGTACATTGAAGTGCATATCCTGAGGCACAGAGCAGGAGCCAGAAACAGAACCATGGATTTCACCAATTTATCCATGGAAGCCATGGGGGTACACTGGGATCAGAGCCACAAAATGGATGGGGGACATGTCTTGCGTGGCTTCAGAGCACAGCTTCTGATCACCATGGAGGGACAACAAAATTTGATTTGCCACAGATAGCTGAATACCCCAAGCAAGATGCTACATAAAAGCATTTTCCAGTGACTTCCAGATTGTCTCTCTAGCCTTCCCAACTGGCTCTCAACAATATTTTAAAGTGTGTGCTTTACCACCATTTAAAGCAGTGCACATGAGAGAGATTGAATACATTAGGTAAATGAATTCCTGTGGACATTGTGAAGGGAATAATGCCCTCCTATTTGGGTTATCCTCTACTGCAATAAACATGGGGGGTTCTTCAGTGAAGGTGCTGCAGTAACCCAAGGGATAGCCATATTACACTTATAAAAGACAACTTTAAGAAAGATCTTAGTGCAATAAAAGTGAGGATTTTTTTTTTCCCTTGGCATCCCAGCTTGCCATAGAAATGAGTGAGTTGCTGAATTTCTGCCAAGTATAGATGGTTCAGTATGCTATTAGATTAGTCTGTTTATACAGAAACAGCCAAAAATAGGAAACACACAGAAGCTATTAAAGATATTGTCCTGTGAGGGAAATAGTTGAATGGTTTTGTTACTGCAACTGGGAAATAAGATATGAGTCAGTATTAATGTGATAAAGAAGTTAATGTGTTCTAAAGCAAACAGTTAGTTTCTTCAGCTTGTTTCTGAGTTGACAATAAAATAAATGTACAGACAATTATGTAGGGTTGGATGAGCCTGCAAGTGTATCCAGCTTAAAGCTCAGCGCTGCCACTGGGTTAGAATTGAAACTCTGTTATCAAGTAATGATATGCTAACCCCAGGTAGTCTTCATAGAAAATGGATGATTCAAAATGCCACACATCACTGAGCTGGTGGGAGAATGGTCAATATTGTTTAAGCTATTTCAACCGGTCAAAGAGAATTTCATAGAAAAATTCCTTCCCCTTGACCATTTTACAATGGATTTCCTAAATTCTTCTCACTTTTGATACAGTCCGATGAAAAATAAAAATGCCTTGAGTATTGTACTGTATTTTGTTTTGGTTTATTTTTAATCAGGACAGCAGCAATATTTCATAGTGGATGTTACCAGCTTTTTAAAGAGCAAGCCAGCATAGAGAAATTTGTCCCATGTGTGACACTCAGCATTCATTCCTAAACACAGCCACACTCAACCCTGATGCCCTGACCTCCTTCTCCCTCCTTTTCCACATATTATAAAACCTCATTCTTTATGTACTGCAATGCCTTAAATCTTCTAACATACATAAAACAAGGGAACAGGCTATTAGACTGTATTTATAATATTTATATGTGCAAATAGAAGACATAATCTGCAAATAGAGATTTTTTTTCTCGAGTAACATGCTTCTACAAACCCAAAGACCACGTATACCATTCCTTAAGGGCCAACATATTTGACTAGTGAAGAAGAACAAGTCCAAAGCTAAATGACTCTCCCACTGAGAAATGCCCCTCTGTGGTACCTTGGTTTTTTATGGTGAGAGTGCCCTGGGCCAAGCCAAGCACCTTCCCTGATGCTAGGTCACTTTTTAGGACATGAGAAGAAGAGCAGCACCTGAAAATGCACATGGAAACTTACACCAGTGAATGCAGCAAAACTTTTGCCAGTGCACAGAGACATTTGATTAGCAGGAGCCTCATGAATTCTACACCAGTGGCTCGTTTCCAGAGGGAGTAGAAAACTGCCCTCAAGTCATTGTGCCTGTGTTATGTATATACAAAGATCAAGCACGGTATTTGGAATAGGAAGCAGCTGCAGAAATTCTGTCAAGGTACCACAATTAAATGTGTTTACACTGCAGAGACTAAAAAATGCAGGTGGCATAATGATACTTACAGCAAAATTTGGGAACACTGCAATAACTTACAGACAATCTTGAAGCTAGGCTTTTCCCTGGAACACATCTACCCAAAACCAAGTCAAGCTGTTACATCAACAAGCCTACAGACTGTTTTGAGGTCTTAGCCGAAATTTATTTCTGGGATAAGTGTATCTTTCCATTCAACTCCACAGAAACTAGGCTTGTTTATTACTTCTTGAGCCTAATTCCTTACTTCAGGCAATAGGAAAAATGAGTTACATGTCCCCTGACACCAAACAGAGAAGCACAATAGTGTTGCCTTACTGCAGAGGACCCTCAAAAACTGGGGGGATGCAAGGCAGTTTCCTTCCTCGATGGTTTCCTTTGTGAACACAAAGCCCATTTCTAGGATGGAAATCTGGAGCTGGAGAATAAATTTGCAACATTCTTTCAGTGCCATGGCAATGAGATCTCAACCTGAAGAGTTTAGAGCACATACTGCTGCTCCATACATACATATTACTACATGTGCTTAAAGCATATATTGTTCTTGTTCAGATAGAACTCTGGACTCTCTACCAACAAACAAATTCAATTTATTACTTGTTTATGATTGTGCATGAGGCATCTGTATTTTTTCAATAGTATAAAGTAAGAGCAGAGCCACAGCAGTTACACTGAAATGGAACAGCCACAGGAAACTTAATGAGCCTTAGAGGTGTCTGGGAGGTTCACAAATAGAGAACTTCCTTTTTCAGTAAAGGGACAAAGTAACAGAAAAACCGAGTAATATGGTTCTGCTTGGAATTGAAAGAAGAAAAAAGGAGGGAGGTAAGTTTTACTGGCCACATGTCTCAAACCAAATGGATGTTTTTTAAACAAAGCTCCTCACTTGCTTCGTTTCATTTTCAGGCTGCGCTGCCTGAGCAAGACAACGGAAAAGTTTAATCTCTAAAACATGAATGCCGAAAACAAATGCATTAGAAAGTACCAAGCCAAAGCCATACTGGTGACACAAACGTGAAAAATGGAATTGAAATAAACTGTGCCAGAAATCTATTTCTAAAAAATATGTCTTTACAGTAGTGATATTTATAAATTTGACATACTCTAAAATTTAGCTCACTAAAGATTATTTCTATGCAAATATGCATTTCTCAAACCCCATAAGCGTGCAAAAAATCCAAAACACATTTCTTGAAAATCAATTTCTGTGCAGTACAAATGTATCAAGTTAGAGGCAGCATGCTGATAAATATTAAAAAGGTCTACATTGTGCAAAATGAAAACTTACAACAGAACACAGGGGTGCCATGCAGTATGTAGAGGTTCAGAGAACATGAAACAGCGCCATGGTTTCAAAAGGACTCTGTGGTCTGACATGAGTCATTTTGGTTCTGATAAAGGATGTTGTAGAAGGTGCTGCCCACATTATGCAAATCACTAACCACTTAATTTCCTTCCCAAGTGGTAAAGCTCAAGCATTTTCCCTGAACATACAGTGCTCATTTTCTTGTAACTCTGTGGTTTCTTTTCAATAGCCTGTGAATGCCAGCAAGTAAGAAGATAGCAGTAGAAACTAAGAGGTTACTCAATGATTCCAAAGGTTATAGGAGTGCTTTTTAGATACAGATCTGAACATAAATTCTAGACATCCACAAAGCATTTTTACTTCTAATAATACCCCCATTACCTGCTTCAATTTCAATACAGTTGGAACAGTCTTTCTCTCTCCCCTACCACCTCATATTCCAAGAATTAAATATAGTTTACTCCCGGGCCATATCTAGCCTGAAATTCTCTTAAAAAGAGATTTACTCTTCTAAAAGTGATATGCAACAAATTTTATGTTATTTTTTACAGCAAGCAGCTAATTTTGTGTTTGAAAATATTTCAGGCAGAAACTATTTTGATCTACAACCATAATCGAGTTCAGTGATTCCTACAAAATCTCACTTCTTTTCTCTTAAAATGTACTGATTGCTGCTACAAAAAGTGTATTTGAAAAAAATCTAAATGAAATAAAATATAGCCAGTACTGAACAACCTTTCTCATTAATAAACAACCCCAAACTATTTCTTAAAATTCTTGCTTAAAATGCAAAAATATAGTCTTGGGAAAAGGCACCTAGAAAAACAGGAAACTATCCTGCTCAAACATGTTCTTATAATTACTGACATTATCCAACATATGCAGTTTCTAAGTAGATTCTTGTTAGTTAGCACTAGAACACTTCTAATTTAACCACTACACAAAGCAATGAATTACCTTCTTGACATAACAGTGCCTGACACAAATTCTGAATGTTCCCCATGTAAGTATACCCGAGTTTTAAAAGAGACAGATAAACAGATGGTGTAACATGAATATTTCTATCCAAAGCAGCAGGACTTTATGAAGTGTCCCCATGAAGATGCTCTAAATGAAAGACCCTTTTCTCTTCCCTTCAGAGGTTAAATATGACAACTTATATGCATTGTCATTCAGTGGTCAAGGAGCAATTACTGCTGTTAATTATGATTATTGTTGTAATTGTAAAACTTCTGGCTGAATGTTAACAAGCAAATTCAGAGCAGTATCAAAGAAATAACAGCTTATAAAGCACTTTTGCAAATCCACTGGTCATAGCAAAAAAAAAAAAATTCCACTGATCTTTTTTTTCAGCAGTTCCTTTGATACTGGCAGTGGGTATGGATATAATATTAATCACAATATTCTGCAACAGGATGGCTAGAAAAGGATGCTCATTTGATGAAACAATCATTTATTGTAAAGCCAGCAATTTAAATAAATGTGTGTCTGTTCCAGTGTGTGTGTGTGTGACAGAGAGCGAGGCGGGGAGGGAGGGAGGGAGACAGTGATAGCAGGAGACAGATCCGCCTGTAAAAGCAAACAAGGTGGTAGCACAGAGC